>NW_026782096.1:0-650090 GCF_031769215.1 Ylistrum balloti
ACATTGAAAAAGTGTGACAGCAAGTGTATTATAATAAAGGAGGAGTGCCAATTTGGGCCTTCTGGCGGCCATGACCGATATTTTTTATTTCTTGTGTAGGAATTCCTTGGGGTTAGGCGGTCATGATATGACATAAAATTAAGGTCAGATCTGAGCCATTCATTAGTTATGGGGGGGTAAAGTGGGGGGTAAAATTCATAAACAGCTCCATTATGACAAACCTACATTATATTTTTGGATTTTTTCTTCTTAATTTTCATGTAATAATCCACATCAAAACATTCATTAGTAAAATTGATTGAAAAAAATATTCCATTGTTGAAAAGTAGGTCATGGTAATTAAGCTCATTAATTGCTAATTATATTAAAGATGAACTTAATTTTCTGCCTTAATGCACATAAAAACAATACCTTTATCATGTGTCATGCTTTAGTAAGATTTATTTTTGAATACTTTATAGAAAATGGAGAATTAATTAATGGGAGGGGGCGGGTTCACACTTTTGACAACTTTTGGTTGATATCAGAGTTATCTTATGTAATTATATTAGATAATAAATATCTAATAAATAAATGTTAAATTGTACTGCATTAAGAACTGTTTAAAATAAATTGCTTGATAAATGTAGAGATATTTAAACCAGTTTGGTACGACTGGTTGAGCTTTAAGCTAAAATGGCGGGATATAATGCCATCCCCTGACATATACCTTGTTAAGGATCTTTGTGTCTACCGGTGAGTATACATGTGCACCTTGTCTCAGACAGTTCATATACCCTTATATATACAATTAATACGTGGCAACTACACTTCACAACCTCAGCGATTTTAGTATACTTTCTTGGTTTGACTGTCACTGATATTGTACATATAATTTAGACATATAATTGTAATTCAACTGTTGTTCATAATTTTGTTCATCCAAATTAAGGTTTTAATAAGGAGTGTTTTCTAAGTTTATGCCCTGTTTTCTTTTCTTTTATCAATATGCCAGTGCACAGGCAGTGCGCTTGTTGTAAAGCACAATATAAAGTAAGGCTCTGTTGTCTGAATAAAACAGACATTCTGTCTTACTTGAAAGCAAATATTAATGATGCCTTAAGGTTTGGTGACCCCGTATGTAAAAAATGCAGGGGAAGATACTACAATCACCATTCATCTACTGAACATCCTAGTAGCGATGTAGAGCACCAGCTTGAGTCACCTGAAAACAAAAAAATCAAACTTGACATTCCACGGGCTACATTAGGTGAATCTCGATGTTTCATTTGTAAAATGTTAAGAGAGGAATGTAAAAGTAAAATGGTAATGCTCTCAACAGAAATGAGAGTAAAGATTTTTATTAAGACAGGTATCCTTGTCCCAAACACCTGCAGATGTTGTTCTTCCCACATAGTGAATGGTGATTTCCCATCTGATAGTCTATCTTCACTCGCATATTCCAGCAAAGACACTGAACTGGATTCTTCTGAAATATCAGAGATCCTTTTGACACTTAGGGCAGCTGCTTCAAAGAAAAGTTGTTTAGACTTTGATTCCTCAGATGGATTAACTGATCAAGATTACTACCGTCTCACAGGTCTGTATAAAAATCAATTTTCTGACCTTTTACGATCAGTTAATCCCTCTCTTTACTCTACACTGAACAGAAGCGCAAGGACTGCATTAGCCATCCTGCTTGTAAAGTTGAGGACTAGCATGTCTTTATCAATATTAGCTTCTCTGTTCAACATGACAAAGAGAATATGTGGAAAATGTATTCATTCAGCTCGCCAAGCATTGATGACCCACTTCGTTCCTTCACACCTTGGCCTGCAACACATCACTAGAGAACAAGTAATTCAAAACCATACAACGGTATTTGCAAGGAAGATGTTTGCCTCTGGTGAAGATGTCGCTATAGCTGTTGCTGATGGCACATATATTTATGTTGAAAAGTCCAGCAACTATACTTTCCAACGACGCTCTTTTTCGATGCACAAAGGACACCCTCTCCTGAAACCAATGCTTCTTGTGGCCTCAGATGGCTATATACTGTCTGTCCTAGGCCCATATTTAGCAGACGGTCGAAATAATGACGCCAACATTACAAAACACATGTTGAAAACTAACACTGAGAACATCAAGGATTGGTTTCAAGATGATGATGTTCTTGTCGTTGACAGAGGCTTCAGAGATGTGACAGAACTGTTGAATGATGCTGGCATCAAAACAGAAATGCCATTTTTCTTGCCAAAGGGGCAGAAACAACACACACATACTGAGGCAAACGAATCTCGTCTTGTAACAAAGGTAAGGTGGGTTGTGGAGTCGGCAAATGGGCGGATTAAGCAGTGGAAGACCTTGGGACATGTTTTGCCCAACACTCTCATTCCAGTTGTAGGTGATTTTGTGAGAATTGTGTGTGCAATTTGTAATGCTTTTCGCCCCCCACTTGCCTCTGATTCTCCCAATGACCTCATCATTGCTGAGCGAATGTTGGCTCTGTCAAAATGTCCCAATAAATTGCAAATTCAAGTTGAAAAAGAAGGTTTGGCTAGGAAAAGAGCCATATGGGTCAAGCTTGATGAGGCCAGTTTGCCTGACTTTCCTCAGCTGACAGAACCGGAGTTGAGAGATCTTACCATGGGAGTATATCAGTTGAAGCAGGCAAAGTCATATACCATGGAGCACTTGTCTGAAGATGGCCAGTATGAATTAATGGCATGCAGGGAAAAGCCTGGCTTAATTAAAGTTCAGATTCGTTCCAGACATGTTGCTTCGAAACTGTACAACCTGTGGATTGAGTATTCCCCTGGTTTGACTCCTATATCTGGTTGGTATTGCCAGTGTAAGGTTGGTGCCAGGGTAGTGGGCTGCTGTGCCCATATTGCATCTGTTCTCTGGTACCTTTCTTATGAGCGACACCAGCCTAGGATAGCACACCCAACTGCCTCATCAAGCTACCTCAGCTGTGCTGATGACGCAATGATGATTGAGGACTGGTCTGAGTCTGACAGTGACAATGAGTAACTATGTGTACGACCATTGTATGTATAGTGGAGTGAAATGCAACACTAGAGGTTAAGATTGATATCTTTCATTAGCCATTTCTGTGTTAATACTTCGGTAAAACCACTAGATACAGACATATGGTCAAAGTTGTCGAACTAAAATTCAAAGCACCGCCTCTTCTTTGTTTTCTTTAAAGTATGCAAAAATATTTCTTATTAAAACATAGTACATGATAAAGGTATTGTTTTTATGTACATTAAGGCAGAAAATTAAGTTCATCTTTAATATAATTCGCAATTAATGAGCTTAATTACCATGACCTACTTTTCAACAATGGAATATTTTTTTCAATCAATTTTACTAATGAATGTTTTGATGTGGATTATTACATGAAAATTAAGAAGAAAAAATCCAAAAATATAATGTAGGTTTGTCATAATGGAGCTGTTTATGAATTTTACCCCCCACTTTACCCCCCCCCCCCCCCCATAACTAATGAATGGCTCAGATCTGACCTTAATTTTATGTCATATCATGACCGCCTAACCCCAAGGAATTCCTACACAAGAAATAAAAAATATCGGTCATGGCCGCCAGAAGGCCCAAATTGGCACTCCTCCTTTGTGTAATAATACATTCAAAGATATTTGCCTTAATAATCAAAACCATTAAGACATTTTTATCGTCTTTGTTGAATACATTCTTAACACATAAACTAAAGTTATATTTTATGGTTGATAAGTACCATGTACATGTATTGAAACAGAAAATAATTGAATCTCAAAATCTATGGAATTCCGCCAAAAAAAAAAAAAAAAAAAAATAGAAAGAAAGACGAAAGTTAAAATCTGTTGTCCTGGAAGATTAAGCATCCTTTATTTCTTCGAGGATATCAACCATGTAACTTTTAGTCAACCGTCACGCATTCTAACTATCATCAGACACGTGCATCTTCACATCACAAGTAAAAATAGAATTTACCATTGAGATCATTATTATGTCAGTAAACTTGGTCGAAATATCGATATAATCGGCTGATGCAGAGTGTCTGTTGGGTCCTTGATTTCTTATTCTGATAAGAATACACAATGGACTTTGAAAAAACAAAAAAAACTATGTCACAGAGATGCTTTAAACAGGAAAAATGGCGGAAGAAGATTGTTCATCCCTATCGAATGTATCATACATCAAGGACGAAATAGGTAAATTGTTTGTTAATGGATATACAGTCCGTTCCTTGAACTATTCCACTAGGTCGTGATTTATAAGATTGATGGCATAAAAACACACTCAATATGTGTCTGAAAATATGTGTTATTACCACGTGGGGCGTTAAACCCAGCAAACTAAGGGTAATCTATAAAATAAGTAATGTTTCTAGACTTTGATACAAATATACATACTTACATCCACTTACTTACTCCCATTATCATGGACGAAACAGCTGTATTGTATAACATCACTGACGAGTCTTAAAAGGACGAAACAGCTGTATGATGTAGTATCACTGGCGAGCCCTAGAAGGATGAAATTGCTGTATGATGAAGTATCACTGACAAGTCCTAGAAGGACGAAACAGCTGTGTGACACAGTTTAATTCATTATTTGGCTCTACGGTATCTAACTCTGAATGTGAAATAAAATGTGTTATTCGCTTATAGTGTAGCATTATTAAATTGAGATCATTGTTGAGATTGTATAAAAGACACTTGTGAATGTAATTAATTAAACTGCATCATACAGCAGTCAAACACGCGTATTCAGATAACTTTTCTCCTTCTTTATCTCTGTAAAGTAGTAATCTGGGATTGAGGGATTTTCTAATGTCAATTTAAGCCGCCATCTTGGATGTTGTCAATCATAGGCTAGATTTATCAATTGATGGTATGATAAAGGATTTCTGACTGGTAAATTTAATATCAATTTATCATGATTATCAATACACACCTTATAAAAGAAAAGGTAATTGTCGATAACTCTTTTGTCAAACATAATTTTGTTAATTTCTTTTCTCCGGTCTTTGCGAGTGTACGACAATCTGACATGTTTCGAATTATTTTATGCTCGTCAAGCACTCTCACAGATTTCGTTTGGCCAGTCACCATCTCTTTCATTATATCAAAGTTATTATCCGATTTCTTTGAGCTTTTGTTGTCGATATATTGCATACTATATGTGGTACCTGAAATATCACACGGCTTTTTTCAGATTGGTCCATCCTTCAGTCTGGAGGCGGTGTCCATATAACAAGTCCAATAATAATAATAATACAACAAATAATAAAAATTAAACACTGTGTGGTTTTGCATTTGGTAAAAAAAATATTCCACAAACGCCATACTTGTACAAAAGCATAAGTGTTACCTACAGGATATACTGCAGTTTGTACGTGTATTACATAGAAAAGGAATTCACGTGGCAATTATGCAATTGATACTGAGCATGTTTATAACCAGGTCTAGGTCCCATATTCCCATCGTCATTTCCCCTTGTTTTCTTGTGCATCGGTCTTGGCCTTCATGGCTAAACTTTTCCAACACTCTAATGCCCTTGACAAGTGGGTGACTAAAACCTCGGCAGTCATTGGATAAAGTAAATACATGATTGGCACTGACGAAGTCCTGTGATATACCCGATACATCACTCATGCCAATTATGCATCATCTATTACATGCCTAGAGAATGTTTGTAGTTCAGCGTGATACCGCCCACTTTAGGACAAGTAGCATTTCAGTCTTTGCTAGGCTTGAGCGATATTACTTGCGTTGGTTTTTGGGCGAAACGAAGGCCGCCACCTCCACTGTCAAATCACCTGGGTAGGTTCCCATTGGCCATAACCTCTTTTGAATACCACAGAGTCTACATTACAAAAGAATACGTGGGTATCCAGTCTCTCTCTATGTAGCTGTGCAACTTAAGCCTAGCTTAAGTGGTCGTATATGCTGCGACAACAGCATTGGTGCGTCCAGAGACTTCATAAAATCTTTTGTGTGTGACCTGTCCACCAATCTTTGAAGTCCAGGCTATCACCGGTCATCTTGTCAAAATAGATGGCAGGGTCAGATACATAGGTCGATTGCACCATGTTCATCCATTGACCGAATTTCCACAAGAAACCTAAGTTATTAAAAGTAAACTGATAAAATGAAATAGTTTGTACAAATAGTTGAATACACATCTATTTTTAGTTCGAGATGAGTAATATTTGTGTTGGTGTTTTATCACAACGAAAATGTATCTGTTAAGCATGAATGTGGCAAGCCTTCTAAATCCAGGGTTCTTCTTGATGTTGTCTTTGTCCAGCGGTTTTCGTAGTCCATGATGTAGTTATTTTTTGTCGTCAATTCTACACTATTTTGAGCACTCACTAGCTTGCTTTTCTTTTTCATTTTTAAGAAAGCATTAACATAATCGGTGAACACTCAACCAGGTTTTGTTTTGGAGATTGTACTAGGCGATGCGATCGAAATGCCACATTTCGTGAACCCGAAGTATCTAAGACCTTTTCTTATGGACGTTTCATTTTTTTTGAGGTTGTTTTTTTTATTGTTTGTAGACGGAGGCTTAAAATGTAGATATCTGCCTAACATAGTTGTTCTCGTAAAATATCAATTCTTTATGTAAGAAACATAACAACACCATTCATAATCGCTTTAGATGAAATGAATCTTTTATAATAACTTTACCTCAATTATACATTGCTTACTTTTAGTAATATAGTTTTAAAATGAAAATATTTAATAACAGTTTAATTCTTATAAATTATGATCAATTAAGAGATAACGATGCTTGAGATAATCATAAATCTAGCTATAAATAAATAAGAATTATTGTCTGAAATTGAGACTCTTATGTTATTCGTAACCCTGGTAAGTGTCATTCTATGTAAATGTTACTGTGTATGCTATGTGAGTTTAGGGTAACTTTACTTTAAATGTACAACATACATAATACCAAATATGGACACAAACTATAGCTCATGTTAGTCCACTTCCTTTCATTGTTTACAGTATTGCATCATAACTAAATAAAAAGGTAAACATCAATGCTAAATAGTATTTTATTCATGCATTTAAAAGAGGGGGAGGGGTGTTTACGTAAGTAGGAAGAAGTAAGTGTATGAAGGTTCTGGCCGATTATAGAACGTTAAACAATTACAAACACTGGTTCATGTTAAGGCACAAAAATATTAAACATATTTACAAATTTCACCAGTTTAAAAACATGGAAATACAGATTGAATCTACTCATTCATATCTATACATATTTTTAAATTACATCTTTTACTTCATAAGTCATTGTTTAATAAACCTCATTTTTGTATGCTTGATTGTCAAGGGGATGTATAAGGTTTTTAATAAAAAAAGGTCTTGTAGCAATGATGATCATTAATGATGAAAAATTGATCAAATATTTCGCTTCAGTGAGTTGTTCTAAAATGTAAATTATAGACTGAAATATTTTTCGTATGTTTTTAAAAAATAGGACTGCACTTTCAAAGAAACCATACCTATCTAATTTCTGTCCATTCATCCATTCTTAACCAATTTATTTTATTCCCGTTTCTTGAAGCACTGAATTGATCATGTTGTATTTGTTTATATTGTGACTGGTAGGGAAAGATAAGATGGGTAACAATCTGTAATTAGGATTTTTTTTACAGAAAACATTACTTTTTCAATATAATATTAGTATTTGCTGAAAAGTATGCAGGCTTCAATTGTCAGTCTTCCTTGAGCCTAAGTGCCACAAATGATCATCACGTGGTCAAGTATTTTAGAATGGGATACTTAATTAACAGTTAGAAGAAAGAGTTAGAAAAAAAAGAATGTTATATATTTGACAAGGAGTAATCAAGTCAGTTATCACCGATAAGAAAATATGAGTAGTTGATTAAAACATTAAGTTTTATAATTCAATAAAAGATAAAAAGACGTAGGTGGCCGTGATCCACCGTTTACATCAATAAGACTCCCTATCACCCAAACATGATTCAGACTAAATAAGGACAAAATCCAATCATTATAACTGGAAGAGTAGGATTTTAAATAATTTGTTCTATTTCCAATATTGGTCCCCACCCCAGGGAGCCGAGTTTCACCATTTATACAAAATTAATTCCAAGGAGAAGGGAGTTGACAGATATCAATATTCTGAATCATCTATTAATTTTGCTGTACAATAGTTTGAGTATATGTAGTATGGAATTGTGCTAGTCGGTGTTTGGGAGTCTTTTAAAGGCTTATAATTACTTAGACTAAAAAGGAAATTTTTCATTCCTTTATCTTATCAAAACTTCAAGATATCACAGCAAACAAAACATTTTACGAGACATGTTAGACACAGCTTTTCACACACCCATATTCAATGCAATATCTTACTTGAGTTGAGAAATGCGGACCCAATTTTGCCACCCTCATTAAGGTCTAGATTTTGGTCCCCTTTCAAAACATGTTATGCAACATTCTGACGGAGCTAATAAAAGGGAAATCTGCCATTCATTAAAATGACTAATAAAGTAAAGCTAAAAATTAAATTAAATTCGAACAGATCTACCTCTTGCTGGATATTGATAATTACCAGATTTCTGAACCCTATCGCAATCGGCCTGATCGACCACCATGTTAGCAAGTTGCCGATTTTAGAAGATTATCATAACAACCAAACTGTCAAACTGTATTATTAAACGCCATGGATCGAGGCAAGACATGATTAGTAAGTGAAATCTTTTCACAGAACAATAATTAAAGTTTCGTTGCTTGTGCTGAAAATGCATATTTCTGAGTGGTTTTTTCTCTCTCTCATATTTCAATGGAAAAAAAATCTAGCTCCGCCCACTTGATAATGATTGGAGGATTCAATGGCAACACGCCACCTCACGGGTCTGTTGGAACTTCTACTTTGTTTGAATGGGGTATCTTTTTACATTTCCCTGGTGTGTGGATCGCTTCATTCAATGATGTAAAAAAAAAAAAAAAAGGAATTGTAAAAAAAAAAACAAACAAAATTACAACATCATTATATATTCAAATATCTTACAATGTACACAAATAACAAACAACGAATTAATAACGGATTTATCATACATATCAGCATGAAACTTAAAGTGAAATCCTGTGAAATGTTTTAATTTACGGGTAGTTTCTCATTTATTACGTCGACAAATGATGTCGACAAATAACCCCCATATTAGACAATTGTCGATTTTAGCAGATTTTCATATAATCAAAACTTTATTATCAAAAGTTATTGATCAATTCAAGATTTTCTTACTGAATGAAATAAAACGATAGCTTTAAGTTATTGTATCATATGGCTCAGTAGTGTCTGTATTAAATCGTCGACAATTGATGTTATTAGCGAGAGGGTGAATATAATTATCAACTGCAAAAGTGATTCGATTGTGTATCATTGACATTAAACGACGTCGTGGCATATATAACATATTATTGATATTAAACGACATCGCGACATATATAAGATAGTCACTGACTTTAACGACATGGTGAAATACCTCGCTATATTATTTTTCATTGACATAAAACGACACCATTACATATATATCAATGACATTAAACGACGTCGTGGCATATATAACATATTATTGATATTAAACGACATCCCGTCACATATAAGATATCAGCGACATTAAAACCACATCTCGACATGTATAAGACAATATTGATGTTAACTGTCATCGCCCGAAAGTAAGTTATCATTGACATTAAAGACACCGCAAAAGAAATGATATATCACTGACTAAAAAGACATCTTGACATATATTAGATAAAACTGATATTAAACGACATGGTTAGATATATAAGATAATACTGACATAAAACAACATCGCGACATATATAAGATATCACTGACATTAAACGACATCTAGATATATATATAAGTTATCACTGACATTAAAAGACATCTTGACATATATTAGATAATACGTATATTAAACGACATGATGGGATATATTAGATAATACTGATATTAAACGACATGGTTAGATATATAAGATAATACTGACATAAAACAACATCTTGACATATATAAGATATCACTGACATTAAACGACATGGTGAGATATATTAGTAACATAAAACGACATCTTGACATATATAAGATATCACTGACATTAAACGACATCTAGATATATATAAGATATCACTGACATAAAAGACATCTTGACATATATTAGATATATATATTACATGATGGGATATATTAGATAATACTGATATTAAACGACATGGTTAGATATATAAGATAATACTGACATAAAACAACATCGCGACATATATAAGATAATACTGACATTAAACGACATCTAGATATATATATAAGATATCACTGACATTAAACGACATCTAGATATATATAAGATATCACTGACATTAAACGACATCTAGATATATACATAAGATATCACTGACATTAAACGACATCTAGATATATATAAGATATCACTGACATTAAACGACATCTTGACATATATAAGATATCACTGACATTAAACGACTTCGCGACATATATAAGATGATACTGACATTAAACGACATCTTGACATATATAAGATATCACTGACGTTAAACGACATCTTGACATATATAAGATAATACTGACATTAAACGACATCTTGAAATATATATCATTGACATTAAACGACATGGTAAGATATATTAGTAACATAAAACGACATAGCGACATATATAAGATATCACTGACATTAAACTACATCGCGACATATATAAGATAGCATTTCGTCTGTAACATCTGTCATTGTGTTGGTAGGCGGATGCGCGTCTACATTTTCGTTTCCAACAGTACGGTCCCAGTTATCGATGTAGAAGACTTTATTGTGTATTCCCATGAACTCTTGGAACCATATGTCCTCATGTCTTCGCCGAATATAGTCAAGGGGTTCAAGACTGTCTTTGTACGTGATAGAATGTGGACCTTGTATGATAACTGTAGAATCTGGGGCTCTTCTTAGCAGACGATCAACGCCAGCACGTGCGTCCTTGACCAGGGCACGAAACACAGACAAAGTTGTCCTGGTGAGATGATAGTACAGATGTATGATGACTATTATTGGTTTATCATGAGGTGTCCTGTCCAGCCAGTTTCCAACTGACCGCATTGTGTCAAGCGGTTGATGAGGACCAACATAAAATGGTGGGTTATGAGGAGCCCACATCAAGTCTATATTACGTTTTATGTTCCGCGCCATTAACAGCTTGTGCCAAGGTTTTTCTTTCGTGTAATGATCCGTCAGAGTTTTTGATTTAGTCTTTGAACAGAAAATAGAATAGACTGATCGACTATTTGAATCACCCAACACTACAAATCTCTTATTATCCAAGCAGGTATCGGGCCGACTTGTGCCAAGTGTACACTTCCGGTTAATCCATGTATTCTTAAAGTAATAGCCGACAGGTGTGATATCATTCCATGTTGCTTTAGGCATGCGCTCCTGACAAGGTCGTGGCGGTGAAGGCAAGTATTCAGGATAACCAATTCCTTTAAATAAACGGAAAAGAATGTTAATAGTTGTCACAATATTGCAAGGAGTTTTGTTCTAACTCATCAAAGACTTTCAAAGGACAACGAGGAAAAATATATGTAAATACTTTTTATATATGACATACATTCCAAGAAACTGTCATTGGTATACAGCTGCATCCTTAAAAACAACACATGACAATTTTGAAATATTTTACACAACATCATCACTTTTTGAACTTCTGCTCCATGCCGCGTTTCAATTGCAATGAATTTAATTGGTGGCATCAATGAACAAGAATAATATGCGATATCGTATATTTTCAACGTATATAAGGAGCTGGTTAAAATTCTGAAATCGCAGAAACAGGATCCGTACTTTTATATAATATTGTGCATTTATTGTATTGAGTTAATATCCGATTTGCTTCTACAGGTATAATCTAGTTCATCAGTATTTAGTTTTATTTGATAAAATAATTATCTTGCCAGATACACTCGCATATACAACTTGACTGATTAGGGCATTTTTCTCCAGTTATATCTTGATTGACAAAAATATAGAGAATATTGACGTGAAAACAAAACAGCACTTCTAACTCGAAATCGATTCAGACATGACGCATTAATGACACAAGAAAGCGCAAGGGGTGTGCAAAGGACACTCAAGTGCCGCGCACTATTTAATACAAAAATAAATAAAGACGCAGTATAACCAAAGTATGGATTAAACTGTATCATACAGTCGTTCTAGGACTCATCAGTAACGCTAAGGGTTTAAATCTCAAAACCTAATCAATATTCTAGTTTTTCCGAAGAGTAAGCAGTTCGTGTCTCTTGTAATGTTTTCCCCACAAAGCTGACTGAGGATAATGCCAGCTCTACAGAATTCCACGACAAACCAACACACCAACATATTGCACAAGAAAGCAGAACTACATCAAAAGTTATCTTGTTGAAAGATTGTATACAATGTTTCGTGTCAATTTGTCTATAAAATAGACAGGTATGTATTTGTCTATATGTGGCAAATATATATGAATTTAGATATTTAGAATTTCCAAAACACGTCAATGACGTCATACAGATCATACTCGCTTGCCAATAATATAACTTACTTTCTTTAACTTGTATTTTAAAAGAGGAGAATCTTTGGTGCTTCTTGTACCTGTAATGAAACAAATATAATATATGCTATTTATCTATGTATGTGAAATTTGATACAGAAATAAGTAGATGGAGTAGTAAAGATGTTTGCAATAAAAATGTAGTATTTATGTACAACTCAATTACATTACATACTTAAACGCAGCAACAAGCGTTACCTATTAATAAATGTCTAGCATAGCTATGCAGTAATATGTATAATAAAACCAATTACATTTGACCTAACAAAGCTGTTATTGGTAAAAGATCCAGAACGATTCCATTGTGATGTCATAATTTCATACCGTCACATACATCGTGACGTCACCAAAGAAAAACCAAGAAATTTTTGAGAAAAAGAAAAAAAGACAAATAAACAAACAAAACAAATCAACCCACCCTTCCCTCACCCCCTAAAAACAATAAAACAACAAAAATGAACTAAATACACAATGAAGGACCAAGATTAGGTCAAAGTATATAGTTCTATAATCAGATGCTGCAAGAGAAGATTGTCTTACAAATTTCTTAATTATTTGTAGGAACACATCATCAATTAAAGAGTTAACCTGAAATACAGTTTTGTCACGACAGCCTCTCCATTTCTAAGATTGCTGATAACCACTTCTTCTATGACTAATGTCTTAAGAGATATTTTGTATTCAAAAAGATTAATTTTTGTTAATGCACCAAAATACTTAAAAATAAATGATTCTCTTACAGGAAACAGATGTATGGAAATCATCATGATTATGTGTAATAAAATCACGTTTAGTTGTGTATGTATCTCATCTCTCGACATTATGCCCAGCGTTCACCATCCTAGAAATAAAGTTTAATGTTCTCAGCTCTAAGTAGGGAGGTATTCAAAATTCTACATCACTGAAAATTCGAGAGTCCATATGATCATTGCAACGACTTATATTTATTATGACTGTTAAATTAACATAAATGAATAAACAAAACAAAACAAAAACAAAACAACAGCAAAAACAAACGAACGAACGAATGAACAAAAACAGGAAATTCTACTGAAATGCAAAATCTTGGACAACTATCTACTAACGTTGAAATATGCCTTGTTAGGTCACTGATCATGCTTGTTTTATTAGCTTTCACAGTTTTCATGTCTTTACATGTCACAAAAGTAGACTTTGGTTTACAACAAAACCATGGAAGTCCATAATTTTGCTTGGTCAAGTTACATCTATCCGCCAATGTACATCCTTTTAAAATGGCGTCGTGTTTCGGGCTGCATTGCGTTTCTTCCTTATATCTACCACTCGGGTCTATGAACTGAGAAGCCATCATTTGTAGCAGCCCATGTTCATTCACATACTTCATAATAAGCGATATGTGATGTCGTGAGTTAGCAACTGACACTATGACCTCTGGACGACCTTTCCATGGTAAGAGTAGTACCCCAGTATACGACCCATTTCTGTGATCTAAGACGTATCCATTGACGTTGGCTTTGATCTTCGTCTCCTTTAACCATACTCTGAGGAAGTCACCACCGGTACTCACAGGTTTACCGTCTGTGCCAAACAGTCGGATTCTTATCCTCAAAGTGTCTCCAATTCTTAATGGGAAAGTTGTTGGTAACACTAAAATTTCAGACAGTCTTACAGACAAAAAAATGTTATCGTTTGTAACATTCATCTTTTGATAAATATCGATTTCTTCTGTACCAGAAGAAGACTTTTGAAAGTTCATGTCAGTATGTGATATCAGAATACTTGGTCTCTTTTCGTCTTTCCCATGTATTCCGTAGGTAGGAAGTTTAGCAAACGCCGAGTCAGACCAAATCTTCCTAGAAATTAAAACAAATCAAGTAAGATTTATAGTATGCAATTTGTTAAAATTGAATTAAAAGTGTTCTTGTTAGCTTGTCGTATGATTGCACACAACATGTTTATATATTATAACAAATCTTAGAAGTATGGACTTTAACTGTTTTACCGTTGGAAAATCACGAAAAAGAGGATTTGCTGTCTGAGGTTTGAATTTTAATATGAAACTGGGTCAATAGAAGAATGTTATACATGCTTTACATCCCAATCGCCAATCTCTTTAATTTTCTGAGCTAGAAACCACGATGCCAGATAGTACATAATAAAAATCATGTAATGCTGTGGCTATAGGACAAATACTTACTTAAATAGAAGAATGGAAAAGAGGCACATTGTCCCCAACAGGAACAACCACCTTCGATTACGTGACATCATTCAGCTGTTCAACAATAAACAAAGTAAAACATTAAAACAAACCATGCTGTGTGTGACAGGCCTGCTGTGTGAGGATGTTTGTGCGGGGAGGGAAAAATCGCAAAATGTTTCTTTCGTCCATCAGTATTAAAACCTTTAAGTATTATAATATTTGCATGCATATATGTATTCTGAATTCAACAGCTGTAGCAGGGACATGTGATTTTTCTTGCAAGACTGCATATTGTTGTTTGAAGAATTGTTTCTTTGAGATAGTTTATTTTCAAATATCCATCTAAAACAAGCATGATAGACTTGTTACTCTCATGCAATATTGATAAAGTTAATAGAATGCCTTAACGAAATTATATGAAGTCAGCTGTCGACTTAAACCCAAAGAAACCACATGCCTTTATTCAAGTAATGTAAAAGTTATTTAAGACGAGGTGCTATTTTTCGGTATTTTCGAGGATGGAAGAAATCGAGAAGTATATAAATGTCTTAAATAAATCCAGATAACAAGTGTTCATTTGATGAATTTTGCAAAAAAGAAAAAAAACAATCTATTGCATCAAGCGTTTGATAACACCACTAAAGTCGGAAGTATAATAAAAACACCCTTTACAGTTCTCATTCCCTTGTAAGTGCACGTGATTGATATACCAGTATAGACCTCTAATGTATTTTTATAATAACCAATTGGTGGACTGTTGGTCCTCTTCCTGATTAATCAGAATGAACAGGACTATAGAGCAGGCACTAAGATTCTGGTTTCTTGGTATTGTGCGTACTGATAAGCCATGTTGTGTGTACTAATGCTTGTCAATTAAGAAGATTGCTTTGGACTTATTAACACTATGTGGTGAAATAGTTAAGAGATGGCTGGCGAATGACTGACAGGTTGATTCCAAAGGCTGAGATTTCTTAGTCGTATATTTAAACATATAGATGTATACATATTATTGTCAAGTCATGCCTTTCCTCAGCGGTAGAATTATAGAATATGTCTTTAATGTATTGATGATGCCACTCATCGTCGCGGAGAACTATTGCTATGCTGAAATTCTTTAAATGTATCTCGATGTTGTATAGAGAATCTTCTGTCTTTCGGGTTAAACTTTCTTTCTAATTGATGTTATATACAACACCAGTTGGCCATCACATGTTTAGGTATCATATCGCTGTCATAACAATACATCATATAAGACAATTTTGCACTATTAACTGGAAATAAACTTGCACGTTAATATATTGCACCACTGTCCAATGCAAACGTGTGCACATACGCTGATGCGAACCCTTTCAATATTTATGTCAGGTGATTGCCATTTGTCAGCAGATGAGTGTACGCTGTAAATATTTATGTCAGCAGTTTGCCATGTGTCTGCGTGTTAGAATGATGTGCAGTTGTAAATATTTCATAGACGTTTGTCGTTTTAGAAAACAATATTGAGTCTTATTTATTGTCACTTGGCTAAACTATTCCAAATCCATGTTTAAATACATAGCACATTTAATTAGAAAATGTGCAACAACTGATTCATTATGGCCATTCAGAAATGCATTCATGAACAACGCACAGTCGAGATCTCTTGTGCAATATTAAAATCAATAAATTTTACTTTAAACTTGAATTGTTATTACTTTCTAAACACATACACACCACCACCACCACCACCACCACCACCACCACCACCACACACACACTCACACACCCACACACACACACACACACACACACACACACACCACCACCACCACCACCACGCACACACACCCATCCACCCACCCACACACACCCACACACACACCACCACCACCACCACCACGCACACACACCCACCCACCCACACACACACACAAACACACACACACACACACACACACACACACACACACACACACCAATACACACGACACCACCAAACGCACACGCCACCACACACACACACACAACCTCACACACACCCTCACACACCCTCACACACACCACACACACACACACACACACACACACACCCACACACACACATACACACATATATATATATTCAAATGTATATACATACACTGTGTATATTTGAACATTTTCAGTTGTATATTCTTTTATAAAGAATACGGCTACATAGAGTTTGCATGTAATTCAACATACTTCTTGTGGTGTCACTTTTGATCTTCGACATCTTCAGCTTTTGTAAAAGGGCTTTATTCTTGAATTTGTAATATACAATATCGTTCCCTTTCTAATATATTTTTTTACGCTCAGAGCAATAACTTAGCAACCAAGCATAAATATAATATATATCCATTTTCCATCGCCCTTTGCATCTCATTTACCTGATTTCTTCCTAAAGACCCATGCATTATTCACACGTAAAGAAAAACATTTTATATACATTCAATCACCCACGTGATTCCACAGCCAATTTCTCTCTCTCCCTTCCACGATCTGTTCACCAATACACTCATCTACACATATAATAGCATACCACTTGCATACACACCTTTCTTCTCCGTACACATACATGTACATACCTTCTATCACTTGCATACCTTCATGCTACGCATCTCATTAGATTTACACCTGTACATACTAACATAAATACACACGTCTACAATCATTCAACTCCGCTTCACAAAAACAAATCATTATATTACTTCACTTACGCACACACATATATGCATGCACATATACTCTAATGTACACCCAAACATCTTTTTCATTCTTAACCCCTATTGATTCATTTCGTATGACTTCTTTTATCAATTTTCGCCTGTTTTGGTTATATTATCGCTGTTGTTCTCATCACAGTGCATGGATTATTTTTATTATTTTATAGAGTTTATAAAATGATTTTATGTGATCTACTTCATTAATAATGCTAATAACATATTTGTTTCACTTTGAATATCAATATAAATGCACCTTACATTTTTAGATATTGTCGTTTCATCGAGCAGCAACCTGATCAATCGTATAGAGAACTTCTGTGTTGGTTCAAACACCTTTAGACACATCAACCAAGCTATTGGCACCATTGACCAGGCTTTGAACGAATATGGGAATTATTCCTACCAAAGCCTTGTATACGTCAGTGACAAGCCTGTTAAAATTCTTTTATCACTGACTAAGTTTTCCGTGAAACGTGTCAGATATTTTTTCACTTTGTTTGTGTTTGCATTTGACATAAAATACTTAATTTCATACTGAAGTATTGACGAAGGATCAATTCTTTTCTTCTGTTCACTAACATAATAATTTCTGAAAATTGTATATATCCAACCAATGTTAATAATTCATCAATTTCAGCATAATTTGTGTATATGATCTTATAACCAATCACCATGTACTGTAACTGACGGTTGTTATTCAAAATTCATTCTATCGAATGAGACCATAACTCTGTTCCACAATATATGAAAATACCTGCACTTAATAAAATGATGTTCATAATCTTCAGTGATGTTACATAAATTACACGAATTGTTTGTCTCTATTTTCAATTTATATAGCGGCTCTTCATTGGGAAGTGTCTTGCTGTAGAGTTTTCATTTGATTATTTTGTAATTGTTATCTTCCATACTAAATATATAGCTAAACATGTTTATCATAATTTATATATCTGACATGTTAAATTTACCTTTCCAGCTTCTTTACAGAAACTTTCAATAAACTTTCTTTGTATCACCAATTCATAAAATGCTTTGTTAGATTTTCTAAATGTTGTGTATTGTTCCGGCTCTTCATCATAAACATGCCGCTATCTTTTTTAACCTTTGTTTTTAATGAGGCCACTGTTTTCAGGCTCTTTGTCCACTCTTGTAATCGCTTGCCTTAATTGTATCATTTTGCTAATCCAATTTGTTTTTATTTAAGTTTATGAAGTACAACATTCTCTTCTACAAATCTCCTGTTATTTAAAACATCGTCTATTAATTTGATTTTACTACGTATCCATTTATTGAACATTAAGGATTTACCATTACTTTTGATATGCTTATTTCTCCAAATTATTTCTTTCCTAATATCCCTAAATTCTGTCCTATTTTTTGGTTTTCCGCCCTCTAACTTTACCTACGGTTCTATACTTCTAACATAATAAGCAGGAATATTATTTTCTAAATCAATGAGTTTTTTTTAAGTTGCCAATATTCATTTTGAAAATCAAGTTATTGGCACCAAATTTTTCATAATATGATTACGGTATTATTTTCCAGTAGGCACTTGAACCATCAATGAGTCTTTTTTATCCATGCTTTTCTCAACATATCTATGCGACTTTCAACATCTCGGACTTTTCGGACTTGTCAAGAGAGACAATTCTATTTTCCCAGTTCAAATTGTTACAAATCTTTTGATTTGTACCGAGATAGATTCCCAAACCTTTAACTTTCTTTTGTCATTTAATACCCTCATAATTGTTTGCCCGTCTTTTGCTTTGTTCTTCTGTCCTTTCTCTTTATATCACGTATTATTTATGTATTTTCTTACAATTTTAAAGCCTTTCAATCTACTTTCTAATACATAATTTTGTAATCTATATTTAATACTTAGCCAGTTAATACCATCTTTCCTATAAGTTAATATGCCTAAGCCAAGCTTTGGTTTCTCACTTAGTTCTCCTTCTTCATACCCTTCATTCAATGAATCTATAATCAAATTTTCAACTTTATCCCAAAACTGTTGATTAAGTTCTACAGTTAGCGCATCTGTACCTGGACTTTTTTCAGTTTCATTTTGAATACTGCATTTAATATTCTGAAACTCTCAAAGGATGAGAAAGTCCGGCAGGCAGGCGTTCATGTAAAGACAGAGAGGAAGTGATCAGTAAGTAAGGTTGTAGAGGACGCAGAATGCAGGCTCAGACACAAAGACACAGTGGGGTCAGTTTGCTGCGGTAGACATGGTCTGAGAACAACACACAGACAACAGTAGAAATCAGCAGACTATAGAGAGAAATGGGGACAGAATGTGATCAGAGTTCAGGTGGAGGAAGAAAAAAGGAGGAAAGCAGTGGAGATGGGCTGCCAGGGCGCATGGACAAATGGAACACAGAGGAAAAACAACTAACTTAAAAGGACATCTAGCAATATCCACCATTACAGTTCCTTCTGCGTTCAGTCTATGACCTCTTACCATCATCGGTCAATCTCCACCGATGGGGATTGGTACCAGACTCGGCATATGCGCTGTGTGACAAAAGAGGGACCTTGGACTGACAAGCTGCCAGACGACACTAACTCAGGGCCGTTAGACGTGGAGACATAACGAAGTACTTCGTGAGCTTGCAGATACTTTGGAAGGCCAAAAGGAAAGTAGAAAAAACAGAAAGCTTTTACCATCAACATCGTGAAGGAAAAACAGAGATCTTCAGCACCGAAAACCAACAGGAAGGGGGGACTACTGGAAATGACAGACAAGTTGACAATGGAAGCGGATCTGAATCGCAGATCGTCTTTCCATGACATTGTCCATACAGCTCTCAGACCAGACATTGTACGGTGGTCCAAGGAAAGGAAGAAGTTGATACTGGCAGATCTGACTGTACCGTGGGAGGAGAGGTGTGAACAAGCCATTGGGAGGAAACGTACCAAGTACGAGGACCTGTTGACAGAGTGTCGGGAGCAGGGATGGCAGATATGGAACTTCCCTGTTGAAGTTGGGTGTAGAGGTTTCCCTGCACAAACATTGTGAGGAATGTATAGCGCATTAGGAGTTATAAGGACGGAGAGGAGTTAGGGGTTGAAACATTCAGTGATGGACGGACTGGCTGACGACTTCAACGGATCGGCACTGCCAACTACCACTAATGGTATCTGTGCTATGTAAGTTTCTAAATTGCTGACATTGTTGTTTTGTCTTCTAGTTCTATTTTTGCAGCAATGAACTGTTATATGTTTAAATTTGTCGTACAATAGTTCCATATTTGTCTTTTATTTAAAACGGTATTTTCGCATTTATGTAACTTTTTCTATGCAGACCTTTACATTTTGAATACATTCTCTCTCGCTTAGTATTGTGTTATTGATTTTCCGTATTCCTAGACCGGATTCATTGTCCCTGTTCTATTCTTAGTTTTATTTGTATCGCCTGATCATCAGTGCCTGGGTAGATTTCGACCAAATTTGGTCTGAAACAATATCAAAGGTATGTTATAATTTTCTTCATTGAGATCACCACTGACAATCACTGTCCCCAACATATACTCATCCACACACGCCTTGAAATTTTTAAGTAAGCCATTTCTATTTCTAATGAAATTTGATTTGAAGCATACATATTTATCTTGTATATCTTTTTTGTATTTTAATATTTACAAACACATATCGCCCATCATTTGATACTAATGTTCGTGTACGTGTACAGTGCTCAAGTACTTTGATTAATAAGGCGTTTCCGTACTAACTCACGAGCATCGTAGGCGGTCTTGCCTCGAATTGTGGTAAAGTCCTTATTTATGGACATGTGCTTCAGGTCATGATGTTTATTAGATCACATTTTACAAGATGATCATAGGGTAATACGACCATCTACAACTTATGAATAATAGACGTTTACGTAACATCAACATAGGTTGTCGACCATAACGACGAGTAGGAGAGTAAACATTGTTGACAAATTACAAAACAGAAACAATGTAAATAGCTCGCTCATAAGTTTGTCGATTATGACAACGGCGATGACACAGCACATTTTTTTGTCGATAGCTGTACGGTAAGAAGTATTTACTCTCCAAATGAGAAGTGTATTTCGCTATGTTTGCCCGATTTGTTATTGGGAAACAGAGTATTTTTGTAGCAAACGAAAGACAATATAATGATGAAGATGGATATTTTCATATCAAAACTAGTTATAGAAAATAACTTACCTTCGATATCACCTACACACAGGATAAATGTGTTGGCTTTTCCGTCGTTGATAAATCTACTTAGGGTAATTATTCCAACTGTGTCGTCCATGCAGGAACATTACGTAATACAATACAATTAAATGGATATGGATCGTTCGATATTCCACAAGCTTGTCGTCCCCTTACATTTTTGTGGTAGAGTGTATTTTTTCGATGATGACAACTCTGTTTTGTTTCCACTGTCATCTTGATTTGTAATAAATGTGTCACGTATACTACCTATTTATGTAGTAACCGTATGTTCGATATGCTATATTCAGTGTACAGGTAACTTGTAATTTTATCATATGGACGCACATCCGTGTTATTAAACCATTCACTTATATATACGAATAACAGATTTTAAATCCGTGAATTCCGAGTTGGTGACCACCTTCTTCGATTTTTAGCATAAAAAGATAAATAATTTAGATGTTTTTTTTATCTTAGAAACACTGACTATTTAGGTGAAAATTGCCAATAATAAAGCACATCGGTCCGTCTTTTTTAATCATGAAAATTATCCTCGCATATTTCTCTACCAAAACCCTTAAGTCTTTAAAAAATTTTAATATTAGATGGTCAAATAAAAGATTTGTAATTTTAGACCTTATTTCAGTTAAACAAATTCTTTCATAAGCATCATATTTGGAAATGAATGTCCTTACTAACAGCCAAACAGATAACTGTAGATCTTAATATTTATTACATTATGTAAATTTAATGAATACTGATAATTTAGATAAATTATCAAATTTAAACTTTATACTGACTTCAGATATTTTTATTGGTATATTATAGCATGCATTTTATTTATTTAAACTTATCTAAAAGTATTAATTTGATATACATTTATTAATTTTTCCTTTGTGACAAATGTCGCAACGTGCAAGGTATCGAAGGGACGTGACATGTATGCTGCTATATTTGCATTGACAGGTTCAATATACTACTTACAATACGGAGGACCTATAGGGCCTGTTGATACGATGTCGTTCATGATTTAGACTATTCATTTGTTTTAGCTCCATATACGTAGTCCAGGGAGCTTTAGGCATGTGTGGACTTTTCGGCTAGCAGAAGCATTGTGGAACTTTAGTGGAGACTGATTCTTAACAATGGTACAACTTCCTAAATTGAGATGAAATTATAGGATTCGTGTTAATATGAACTTAAACCTAGAGGAACATTTTAGTTGTTTTGTTTTTGAGAAGTTTATCAAAATGTGGCATTACAAGGACTTATCGACTGATTTTTTGTAGTACAAAGTCCTTTACATATTTATGAAGCGAAATGTCGGTAGCCTGTGTCGTGTGACTACACATTTTGCGCCTGCTCGCTGTGTTTGACAGGCGGCCCGACACTCGGACATGTGTTTACCTGGACCCTAACTCAAAGTAAAAGAAAGATAAACTTCGAGACCCCATTTTGTAATTCAAATACGAAGCATTCCTTTTACTGAAAGAGATTGGCGTGAGCTTATTATTTTCAATTTACAGATGGTGTGTGCGTGGAGGCGAGTTATTGTGCGGGCTCGGTCACATGTGTATTAGACAGTTTGAAGAGCTAGGGGAAACTCCTGTGAGGATAAGTGCATGTGCAATAGACGTAAATATCCAAAGGGGAAGCCTAGTTTCACCATTGGTGCCCTTTTGCCGTGAACATGATGAAATTTTGCTAGACCAGAGACGTAAATAACGCAGAGACTTGGTCACAGATGTGTACCCATGTGTACTTCTAAAGGATTTCCGAACGTTGCGACCTGCGCCATATTGCATACGTCGTATTGGATATACGCTTCCGTGACTATTCATTGTAATACATAAAGTTTATTTTGTGACATCTTTGAAATGTTGATGAGTTTTGATTATTAATCATTTATACAAATAATTATATGAAAATACATAAAATTCCAAAAAGACCAAAGTCCTTTTATATGTGTTGATGGCAAATCGGCTTACTGTGTTGTCACAGAATATATGAAACTACTATTTTATCAATAAATTGGTTTTAATCTAGGTTTCCTTTATTGATACTTTGATACAGTATTTCATCAGTCTTCTTTGCAACGTTGTAATACATCGTCAATGATATTTAGTAATTGAGAAAAGTCCATGGTCGATGCTAAGTGAAATTAACTTTACCTCTCATTGTCAAGTATTGGTAACTTCATTTACCCGTCTCACATTTTGACAAACTCCTATTTCGTTTCTCGCTCAATTTGAAATCAAGTTTTGTATTTCAATTATATATATGATGTTCACTTGACTACAGAGTCAGTTTCGGTATATCCTGGCCCCAAAAGAGCTGTGAAAAGTCGGTATTTTAACAACAAGTCAGTGGCGAAGCTCTAGGATTCAGATTAATACAAGTTCTGTTTTTGTTCTGTATTCTGTTTAAGGTGATTCCCAAAATTTAAATAATATGATAATAATTTGACTCAAAATCTCAACATCGATGTGACGTGTCCCCAATAAATTTTGATAATTTGATAGAAATTGATTAATAACCAAGCTATGAAAAGTAGATTATTTCTTAACAAAGTTTTCTTATATTGCCGCTGTCCGGCTGTGTGTATGTGAAAATCTGTGTCGTTCTGGTCTTCAGATTGAAATAAATTATTTTTGTTGCTTAAAATGATTTTCAAGTTTCAGGATCATAATACCTTATTCACTCGCCTCAAAATTCAATATCGCGGTGATATCCATGATAAAATTCAATAATTAAAGTCGAGAAAAGGTGAGTATTTTTTCACAAACCTTCAAAATCTCGCGCTCGATATCTTTCCTTCAAGAAGATAATACAGACAAGAGTGATTCTGCGAGATTGCAGGTGGGGGCGGGGTTGCCAATATCTGTAGTACCTATCTGGCTAGACATTCTTATTTTATAACACCTTATTATAAGGTACAGGAGAAAGTAACCATTTTCACAAATCAGCTAGCATTAATTCATTGTTCCTATGTTGATAAGGTAAGCTGGTTAGATTGGATAGCTAAAGTAGCTTCAGGTAAGGAGGTAAAGGTAACTGTGGAGAGCTATTGATTGCTGATGAGTACCACATAATGGCCAATGAAAATAAACACATTTTTGTGTTTATCAATAAGCAGTTGAATTTGAGTCAATTAATTGTAACTTTTGTTTCTGTGTTCAATTATGTATAAACATGCAGACAGAATTTACTGTAAGTGGACGAACAAGAGGAGGGGCAACTCTATTCCATTTACTAAATATACCTAGTGACTTTTACAAAAGTTGGTGTTATTTGCATTGTCAGCTTAACTGAATGAATAAGAACATTTGATCAGCTTGATATAACAACATTATTAAGCAATCTATATCAGTAGTTTTAAATATAAAATATTGATTGATATCGAAAACTTATCCTGTAAAATGTAGTGACATTTGACCTAATTCAACATTATTGTTAGATGTGTTAATGAGAAATATCCTATATTGATTAGTATCGATCACCTATTTGTAAAGGTATACTATATACCTGGAAAAAATACTAAACGGAGAACAAATTAGACCTTCACAATTGTAAAATGTGCAAATACTAAATACATTTAATGAAGGATGATAGTCTAGCATATGAATAATTGTGATAACTCTTGTATATTGTAAATAACAAAGCATATCGATTCAACCAAGGTGTATAGGAAACAGTCTGTAAAAGAGTGGAGATTGTTGACCGCCTTTATGTAAGGGAAAGCTTTGACGATAATCAGTTGTAAGGTCATACTGGTCAATTCCTATGATATCTTATGCACAAAGCTTATCATGATTGTCATTATTTGAACTATTATATAACTGTATAAGCGGCCAATTTCGAAGCCAATACAGGAAGGAAATATAAAAACGTGAGTTATTTTTTCTAGGTATGACCAGCTGTAAAATATGTACTTTTATATGAAGGTGATTTATGGCGGAAGAAAAAAAACAGATTCAGAGTAGATCCACTTTATATAAGCATAATGTACCCTGAAAATGCTTTTCATTATTTCGAATTTATAATGGTGATGTCGTTTAAAAGAGTTCTTAAGTTTTTTAACATGAAAGGGGTGTACGTAAAGCAGATCTGTTTGTGAAATTATGATAAAGTAGTGATATAAATTCACGGAATAAACGGAATAAATGGAATAACAAGGACGTCATTAAGATATACCTTCAAATAATCGCAAGGGATTTGAATTCGCGATTGGCTCTCCGCGTCGAAAAGAATACCACGCGAAATATCAGTGACTGTTACTCAAGGAAACTGTTACATACTTGTTTTCTGAACTTGAATAACCAAAGGTCGATAATGACATTGGTGGTGATGAGTATACTTGGGTCACCGATTACGTACGTCTTAAAAACATGGACTGAAATATAATTTTAATTTACATTTTTATAAATATTTGTGTATCAACTAAATATACATAGCCACCCGAGCTGTCTAAGAATGTTTACATAACGAAGAGAAACTCCGTGTCAGCTGTTAATTTCGTGGGACTTTTTTAGTCAGGAGGGTTTCCTTAAACAAACACATTTGCGATTAAAAATTCATACGTAAATTTTATGGGAAAAAAGAATTTTTATTAAAACATAAATTGCTGTTCTAAAAGCTTTGGATTGCTGATATTGTACACCATGTAAACAAAGCTACCTATGCACTCTGCATAAAAAGACAGTTTTACACGCGAACGTTTATATGATAAATTACGAAGTGGTTTCCATTCTGTTATAGGTTAATATACTCTTTAATCCAAGTTAATAGTTACATAACATACGTACGGAAACCTGTTGGGCGCATTTCATAGGTTTTAAGTTTCACGATATATATAGAAAAATCAACATCTAGTTACGCGAAATTTTCGCTTTATACAATGTATCATGAATTTATTGAGTCAAAATGCGATATTAATACATTTTTTCATAAGAAAATCACATTGTAACTCATAATATCACAAGCTTTTATTACGAAACTTTTTTTTTTCAACGGGACGTTTGTGATTTTTGCATTTTGGTATTATAAGTCATGTATAAGACAAAGTTGTCAAGGTAACGAACCGTAGACTATTCACACAACTCACGGCATATACACTGCCAAACTTAACGTGACTGCCGACCATGACATGATGATTGACCAAGGAGATTTATGGCCCGAAGACGTCGTATACAGATCATGGCTTAGCACTAAAGAACGGCAAGATAAATTTGATGACAAAGGAAAAAAAAAGAATAAATCTCGATGGAAAACAAACAAAAGCAGTTACAGAGATAATCATCATACGAACAGCATTGACTGGTATGAGGATAGTAGACTGTTATGATAGGTTTAACCGAGGTTCTGAAAACTCGTGGCGATATAATCCAAACCGTGACGATTTTTACAAGGATATTGACTCGTTCTTATATCTGAAATGCTATCAACATTAATTATGGCATTCTCGATTAGGGTGTGGAACGTATGGAGTAAATGTGTGTCCGAAATATTACGGGAGACTCATTGCGATGTTATTGCTATCACAGAATATTAACTATGCAATAACTCGTTAGATTATTTCGAAGCCAAAGACGTACCATCCGATTTGTGTTAAACAACCAATGGAATCCGTTAAAGATACCGGCGTGCCTTTTCTTCGTTGAAATTCAGTGAGCGCTCTATATTTATTAAGATTAGCAGTGACTTCAATAAACAAATAGATACAATGCAATACCTACGTGACGTTTTAACCTCTTTTGAAGAGAAAGGGAAAGTTATGTCACTGGAGATTTTATCATGCTCATTCTTAAGGATCCTAAATACCACATAGCAAAGCCGAGCGCCCTAAAGGCACCATTGATGACCTGAGCCTTTGTGCAGTTCATTACCGATGTGCGCGTAACCAAAGTATACGTTTAGATCATTTGAAACAATGTTATATTGTATCACCACTGATCAATCTACTGTCTACAATTTTATAAAATGTTGTATAATGGACAGCGTGGAATTAGATCTTGGACCGGACCATTTACCGATCATATCAGTTTTACTTTGATGTCGCGCAACTAGTAACAAAACTCAGGAAAACCAACACTCACATTGCATAGCATAGAGCTAGTGTAGATTGTGTGGTTACATACCAATTTCTACTGAAACGCTAAGGAAAATCCAGGAATTTGATCCAACTACACAATTTGGTGTGGACGGTTGAATCGGTGAACACAAACCCGACGGAATACAATTTAGGTTATAAAGGGAATGAAACAGAAGCTAAAAATATCTTCAGAAACATGGACACAGAAACTTATAATGAATATATGACAAAAGTTAACACTGAACCTGACGAAACTGTTAATATAGATATCCGATCTCTGTGCCGGCAGTACAGTGGATGACACCAGTCTCGACCTTCCACTTCATAACAGTTGAAGAATAAGGTACCCCATTCCCGTGTGAAGATCTTAATATACGGGGGATAGATTAAAAACCCAACGAGCCTATCTGATATGGCGGTAAAATGGGAATAGAAACAATAATGCTCTTCAACAGTATTCGTTCTACAGGTAATATTCCAAAACCTTGGAAAATAGGATTGATAATCCCGATTTTTAGAGGTGGTTTTATAAAAAGATTGTACAAAAGACACAGAAGTATACTATATAATTAGTACCAAGAAATCAGTAGTGCCGCATTTACCAATTGTGTTAGATCAAGGTAAGGTGGAGTTATCTCCACTTGTATGTATCTTATCCATATCAATGACCTTCTTGTCGAAATGGGGATCTACCGATGTCGGCGCAAGCGTCTTTTCTATCAAATGCTACAATCCGTGCCAATCAGACGATATCGCCTTAATTGCTACAAGTCAAAAAGCATTGCAAACTCTATTAGATGTCGCAAAAATAGTTATTCTATAGGATAAATGCTCAGTACTTACATTTCGTGGAAAATGTGTCTACCTGAATTACATAGAAAATCGGCGAAAAGAAACTTTACTTTTTGCAATGTCTCACTTACTGTGAAACAGACAATATGTCGAAAGAAACATTCATTCGCAGACTATACAAATACATAGATGGGACTTATCACAGACAATTTGAACCAGATGTACTACCTACTTTGGTAAAATATACCCTGATCTGGTATATTTATGATTATGTTAATTGTGTAGTCGCATTCAAACTACAATGGAAACAGAGTTAGAGGATCAATAGAACAAAAGATCTATCATCCAACAAAAGAAATGCTGACAGTGACTTCACACGATATTTAAGGACATTCAGAAAGTAAACAGTACCTATGTTACGTACACCAAACGTCGAGGTGTGTACCGAATGTATAGCAACACAATTCGGCTCTTCATTACCGAGTGTACATCTACTTTTCTCCTTAGAGACACTTATATGACAAAGAGTGTCACTTCTCAGAGGACAGGCCAAACGTTCAGGATTCGAAAACGGTGTTGTTAACGCGTTTTTATCGCTTTCACTCATACAATTGACTGAGGTGATGTTCGTACTGCGAGATAAATATCTTGTTCAAAACAACTGTTTTAACCTGTGTAAATATTCCTACTTCACTGGTGAGGAAAGAAAATTGATGGTGATGGGACGTTACCGATTTTTGCATTTTGGATTTTAGAATAGCATGGAGATTTTAAAAACGCTAACCATCATTGATAAATTCGTACAAAATGTTGGTTGTATCTGTGCCTAATATACCTTTTATGTGTTTCACTCTTATATTGAAATTCATAACAAAGTTCCAAAGTTTTATACACAACATTTCGCCCCACATCTGTCAAAGATCAACATCTGAGAACCAAGATACTTACGGAGACGAATTAATGTACAGAGACGGATTAATATAAACTGAAAAAAACTTGTTTCCTAATCCAATTCTAATTCTTGTATTGTTATATTTATATATATAAGAATGAAATAAAGTTTATATCAAAATACTTAAGTATTGAACGAAACTTTTAGATTTATTGATCAACTATTCGGTAACTTGTACAGGTTTAAGGGTTTTAACGTAGGAACTGCTCTGTTACTGCTACATTATAATACACACATGTAAATGTCTGTTAATGGAAGAAAAAATAATAATTAAAACAAACTGTTGAACTTGTAACATATAAGATAATTTGGGACGACTCCTGTGCCAAGGCGAGTGACAACCTACGAAAGCTTTACCGAGTAGCCAGAAACAGGCGACCCTGCTAGAGTCAGGTCATGGAAATATGTAGGTAAGCACGTGAGTTACGGAGCGATCGCTTAATGTAATAACTACGCTTAATGTAATAATTATTATCAAGTTAACAGTGTTGTGCAATAGATGTGCCTTGTTAAAGCTGCAACCTGATGACATTCATCAACAGTACGAGCCTCGGGGAAAGCTTTCGGTGATAAATTAGTTACTGCTCACTGATGTAACTACGGAAGAGCGAAAGGACCAAGCAATGATAAAATCTGTTTCGATAAAGAATCTAATGAAGGATTTGTAAGTGAATGTATGCTCAAATATGGTGTAGTATGACAAGTTACATTTCTTGCTTTTCACATGTGCAGTGAAACATTTGTACTTGAGCATTTTTTTTTTTTTTTTTGCCATTTTCGCATCGAAAGTGTCCCAGGAATACAAGAGCTCATAGTAATAAAAATCAAGCTTTGTGCATAATATTAGACTACTAAAAGTTTTACATCGGTTTCCGTATACAATTTTTTAATTAATGTATTTTATTTGCTACACAAAAACTACACTATGTCATTATTCTGATGCTAGTCTTTCATCTCTCATTCTACGTCTTTTTCTTTTTTTCCCATTTAATGCAAATATGAAAGGTGAGTGTTTACATTAGCCCTGCTTTACTAGAAACCTGCCATAAAAAATCACTCTCGAGAATCATCGGGTTTTATCTAAAGAGCGATAATCGTAGAGGTTTACATAGTTTTCTCGTCATTCCTGTAACGGATAAGGAAATTATTATCCTACAGATATATATATCTTTGTTTGTAACATTAGAAGTGTAGACCCGACTAGGACAAGTTTGATGTCAATCTTCTTTTGTTTTCATCCTTTATCTTCATAGCGTTGAATTGATTAAATAACTTTCTTAGATATATTTAGTTGACACTAGTATCCAATCTTTGATATTCTTTATCTAATTTCAGTTAAGTGTTATGCTGTTTTTTCATTCATCAGCATGTTAACAGCCCGTGATGATGTACATGATACAGTACAAAATGATGACAATTTCTAAAACGGAAGAAAAAAGTACTCAGTTTTTTAGTCCATTATATTTGGGATTTGTTAAACAAGAAACGATCTGCATATTTTAGTTTGGTGTGTTTTGCCGTGGGTATTTGATGTACCTAACATTGATATCTAAATACTTTCTGAGATAATGGGCCTACATATTTGATATAATTTATTTTGATAAAAGGTGTGAAAAATATATGAAAGATGGATATGTAAAATGCTCACATTTGAAATATGAATCCCGTTTATGTAAGGCTGATGAATATTGACCTTTACGCCTGAAAAGTTTATTTCGAAATTTAGTAAATTTTCTGGTTTACCTCTACATTTTTCTTCCTGAAAACTAAGCTTATCCTAGTGCTTCTATCAAAGTTCAATGTCATACCTGCCACAGCGGCTTAATTTGTTGTTTTTAAACACCGGCCTTTGAACCTAGACCGTGATATAGAATAAGTCCATTTAGGTATTAGATAGGTCTGTCATTACAGGTGATATACGCGTTAAAAGGTACATATCGCAAAATTTCGGTGTGCTGTTTCTTGTACCTTGGCTGGTTGATTGACAGGTTTTCCGTCTCAGCAACTCCTCCTGTGTCCGCAACTGTGGCGAATGTCTGTGTTCAGATGACGTTCGGGTACATGTGTTACAATTATGGTAATTATCATTACCTAACAAGTGTTAGAGATCACAGATGTCATCAGGGTACATTGACCTCGTTCAACTTTGACCCTTCACAGCGAAGTCTAACGGAGAGTAGAAAAACTGCGGTAAGCAACCCAGTCTAAAGCACATACGTAGTCCTTCTAGTGGAGCGGATATATCAAACAAATGTAGTCATTATGATAAAAGCATGAAACTTAACACAGATGAAATTCATGTCAAAATAAAACTTTGTGGCCTCTGGGTCATGGCGAAAAAACCCTATGACGTCACTGGAGGCTATTTCCCAGAAAGGTCGCATGGGAAATGGCCGCCAAATATCTCTAAAATTGATCATACAGCTGGGTTTGTCTGGTTTTGTTAGCGATATACTAAGGGTGTTTTCCTTCAAGTCGTCTTGTCAAGCGTAACGTTAAACTATTCGGTATCAAAGATAGTCCTAATATTTCCAGAACCTATTGAATGTAATATTATATTATGTTGTATCGGCCTTCCGAAATTTAGGCTCTTAGCATCATTGCCCCTGACGAATCCTAGGACAAACACGCCTTTAAAATGTCATACAAACAAATTTGACTGATTTCCTTTCAATATCTATGCACTGTATCTATAACAGAGTATTCATATTCGCAGGAGTGAAAACTAACGATAACAGAGTATATTCGCAGGAGTGAAAACTAACGATATATTGATATCTTTATATACAAGTAAATGCGAAATCGTCAAAACATCCATACTATTATAATATATTTCATGCTTCGGCATTGTGCCTCGTATGCGTGTCTTTTTTCATTTCTTCATATATTTCTTTACATCAGTTATCTCGTCGAGAATTCGCTTTACGCTCCCTCCCCATCTTATCCTGTACAGTAACTTTCATTTTACTAATACTTTGTCCTATGGTATCATTGGCCGCTTTCCCCCCGTCCATTATACCGCTATTACCTTGTAGATCTGCCTCCATTTTACATACTTTTTACGAAGCCGTTTTTCTGCTCCATGTTGTCAACCTGCACTTCAAGTAGCCAGTACAGGTGAGTGTACAAAAACAGGTAAGGACTTAAGTTTTTTCGATGGCAACGGGCACCAATTGTACACCTTATATAGAGTCATTTTCATATGGGAAAGCATCAATATATATCAGTGAAACTTAAGATGTCAATACTAATAAATATTCCTCATCCTCATACAACCACGCCAACACATACGTCATGAGACAGACAGACAGATGGACGTACGGACAGAATAGATTTTATGGATATGGTTTTCTCTTTTTTTTTTTTTTGAATAATATGAATGATATATATTTTTGATATAATATATAATATGAAAATGCAAAAGTTAAGTTGATTTGTAAGTTTATATCTACGACTAATAGCTTACCATGTTTTGTTGTCCATCTTGTTGTTTACACATTCAGCACATAGTTCTGTTTTAGCAAGTAATCCGAGTAATTGCAGCGGTAATTGTGCACATACAGTGTCTAAATAACTTGATGAGTTGCTGTAGTTTGTTAGTCAGAAGTAAAGTCCTTGTGAAACTCCTCTATCTTGGTAGGGGTCGTTAAGGTAATAATGTAGAATGAGTGTAATTAATAATAGATGTAGTTTTGTATGTGGATGTATGTGGAGTGAATTGTCTGTTGTCTATGATTTGTAGTACAGTCGAACCTCGTTATCTTGAAGTCAATGGAACTGTGGGAAATCTTCGTGTTATCCAGATATTTGAAGTTTGGTCTATGCCCACGAATTACTTCAAATTATACACAGTCTTAACTAGGTTCAACTGTATCTAGGCCCTGTTGCCATAGAATGTGTAATGTGTGTGTGTGTGTGCACACGTGTGTTTGTTAATAACTGACTTACATTGTTTTATATAGTCATAAGTAACAATCTTATTAAGAAAACAAGTGTAGGACATTCTCATAAGAATGTTCTTTATCCACACACGTTACATTGATACAATTACTTGGTCATTTGACATACTTCATATTAACTAATATTCTAATCATAAGATCTTAATGGACACAACACCCACAAATGTGCATGGTTTCTAAGGTAGGAACCGTTCACTATACAGAAAATATTACTTTTCTTGATAACACAACTGAACAAAATGAAACAAACAAAAATTCTTTTTGTTATTACCGACCTTTGATTGACATGCCAGATAAAACTAGTGGTTTAAAAGTTAGGTCCAAGAGTTCGAAATCATCTCTTAGTATATCATAAAAGTTCATTCTCAGTGAATGTTGGTTGTATTTGTGCCTGTTATACCTTTTATTTGTTTTATTCTAAAATTACGATCCATAACAAAGTCCCAAAGTATAAATGTATGCCTTTCCATCTCACCTGTCGAAGATCAACATCTGAGAACCAAAATACTTAGTATCAACTCATTCTTTTGGGTATTTTTTGGAGTTAGCCATTCCTACATGTCAGAAGACCAAGTTTAGTCAGGGGTGGAGGTAATAACAGGACTTTTCTCACAGGATCCTGCTGCACAAAATATATGTTCTTGTAAATTTTATTTTTCAATAGTCACCTCCAAGATCTCACTCTTTAGACCCTTAGCATTGCTCACAGGTCCTAGCCTTTTGTACAATGTTTTGGTTACACACTAACATGGGTACTCAAGATTCTAGTGTGGACTACTAGACCTATAATACCAGAGACGCACAAACGGTCAACACCTTCCAATAAAATTTTAGTATTAGGTATAGTCAAGCAATGAAGTAATCGGGCAATATCCATTATGTAGTGATGTTCCAGGAAATGATAAACAAAACGAAATAATGATATCAAGAAAAACACAATTTGGGGTAGCAGTTAGCAAGTTTACATGAAAATCCTGATAGATAATCAATTTTGGTGAAATGTCGAAAGCATTCTCGCAGATTTTCCTAAAATGCAAATATTGAATTTTCAGGTCAATATCTAAATAATAAAATTAGTACATGTATGTTTCAAGGTGGTTTGTATACATATAACTTCATCATTATGATATTCCAGGTGAACGGTTTACCTTTATAATGTCTATTATATAAACAATAATACCACCAGCAATGTTTTTATCAAATCAATAACTAGCGTGAAGTCCTGGTAAATCATTATACTGTCATCCAAGTGACTCTCAGTAAGACACACTGTATCTACTCAGTCCTAATACTTCTCATATTTAGATGAGAATTGAAAGCTCACCGAAACTCAAGCCAGGTTTCAACAAGTGTATACACCAATAAAAGTCACAGTAAAATCACAGAAAACTTCGAAACCAAGACAACATTCATTGAAAGGTTCATCAAGTTTTTCATACTTGCATAATTTACCTTTAAATTAATGAATCTGTTGATCCTTGCGTACAAAGTAGAATTTTTTTTTTATTGATATTGCATAATAATAGAACTTTTAACGCTGAAACAATAGGAATTGTACCTTTCTTGACTAAATCCTGCAAGGTGCATATCAATGCGAAAATATTGCGAAAACACAATGAACTATGGAATTCGAAATAAAATACATCAGGATCTCGATTGTTGCTACTAGCCTCTTCATTGTAATGTAAGTATTCCAATTTCACTTTTTAAGTTTCATATTGAGTCTTAGAAGCATTAATCAAAATGAACTGAAAACTCATTTAAGATACTTTTTATCACTTAATCCAGAAAAATTACAAATTTAGATCTTAAAGCAAAAATGTTGAAGTTGAATAAAATGCGGCAGTCATCCTATTGAGGCTTTTTAATCCATGATGCAACATTATTGTCCATATTCTGAAATCGCAATTGTTTCCTGACTGGGGCAGCCAATGAAAAGCACCCCAGGGTAGGTAACACTAGTGACATATACTTGGGGAGAATTCATTGGACAGCGGAAGGATAGTGTGCTAAAATTACCAATAATAATATTTGTCACGGTGTCACTATTCAATAAAAAATGTATTTCATCACGGACTTAAATATCTAATATACAAGTCTGTGATTTCATTAATTGGAATAATACGTGATACACCTGTGCATTAATTACACCTCCGAGACTGAATCTCCAATATGACAATTACTGTTATTGATAGCAAGCTACAACAATGGTCAAAAAGAATTTTAACACCTATTGGGAGAATCACTGTTCTTAAATCACTTATCATTACAAAAATGAACCATTTGTTTATATCTCTACCTTCTCCAAGTAAAGAGTTCATACAATCTCTGAAGAAAAAATTCTTTAATTTCATTCGGCAATCTCCAATTGATAGAATAACACGCTCAATAATTATTCAAGATTATGGTAAGGATGGGCTCAAAATGATTGATTTACAGAATTTTATGTATGGCCTGAAAACTACTTGGATTAGGAAATTCCTCCTTTCCAAAGACAGTGAATGGTCAAACTTGTTGGAAGAAACTTGTGAACTAAAAAAAATAGCAGAATTTGGAATTGTATACATAAAAAATAATCAGTCACAAAACATGTTCTGGAGAGATGTTTTTGAAGCATGGATTAAAGTCTCAGAAATGATAAATATTAAAAGTTTTGATGATCTTTTAAAATTGCCAATTTGGTACAACAGAAATTTCAAGATTGGTGAGAATTCTATAATTTTTTATGACTGGTATTCAAAAAATGTAGTTTTTGTTGGAGATTTGGTTCAAGAGGTGGATTTTTAAGCTACGGTGACTTTAAAAAGAAATATAATATAACTTTCTACATTATAAAAGTATTTGTGAATCAATCCCAACATTTATGAGAGATAATGATATAAGAGCACATAATTTATCTATTTAAAAACCTTTTATACCTTTCCACATTAATGTGATATTAGAAAATAAAATAGGAAGTAGGGACATGTACAATACTTTCATTAACCGAAAAAGCACTAACACAGCAATAGTCAAATGGATATCTATTAACCAGTCATGTTCAAATATTAAGTGGAAAGCAAGTTTTGCTCTCCCTTTCAAAATTATATACAGACAGCAGTATTCAATGGGTAATTTTTAGACTTATTTCGAGAATACTTCCTCTTAATCACTATCTAAAAATAATTGGAATTAGACAATGTGATTGATATAACCTGTGTAAAGAAATTAAAGAAAACATTGTCAAATAACACAAAACTTCTGGCAGGACATATGCAGATGGATTCACTTAAAAACCAACCAATCTCTTGAAATTAAAAAAGATATTATTTTATTTGGTAAAACATCTGACTTTCAAAAATCTATTCCACTCAACATTATTATGATTCATGCTAAATTTTTTATCTACTATACATGTAGCTCTAGACAGAAATGAAATCAAAGTTTAATTGAGTTCAAAAAATACTTATCTAATATGTAGGAAACTGACAAGCCAAAGGGAAAATGAAACTGAGAAGTTTGAGACGATATGGGAACTATGGTAATTTATTTTTAACATTCGACACATACATGTGCAATAAACTTACTAGTATCGTCCTTTTTTCTTCAGATCCTTCTTCATGTTTGGTAAGCAATCAGGACGTCCATTTAAACCCCATAACCTCCTCTACACAAACATGTATCTGTCTAATGACTTTATTTTGAACGAACCGCACACCGAAGAAGAAGCTAGAAATATGTCTCCAGACTTCAATATAAAACGACAGGTATCTTAACATGCATAGTACAAAAGACAGTCGTTTTCTATAACCAAACCTGACAAAGGTTAATATTTTACATCATCCCATTCCGCTAAGAGGGGGTGGGGGCACTTTAAAGGTAAGCATCAAGCTGTTTTACACGGATGGTAAACCTGTGAGACCGGCGGTAACGACCTCAAAATATGGTCGAAAGAACCTTCAAACAATGAAACTAATATATATAAATGGCTATATGTCGTTGATCACGGAAACGGAACTTGAACTGGAACAGTTTTGTTACCTTGGCAACGTCCTCACAAACCAATTTATCCATAGAAAAATTCAAGAGATCACATAAACACTCTTCATGGATTACTTGGAGAAACAGGACGCGTTACACACCATGGCGTCGATGTTTATAGACTCTACCGGTAAACATACGGAAGAAAACTAGAATCTTATAAACGATAGGTGTGTACGAATACCGGAAGTGCAGTGTTGGCTGCAGACGCAGCAACGTATTTGCGCATGCCCATTTGTTTCTGGGATTTAATTTATTAGCATTTATTAGCATAATTGATGGCAGCTGGTTTGTAGCATGTCCATATTAATATCATTATATAGCATAATATAAATAATTCCTCTGTACAATGGCTTAACATAAGTTACTGTAAAGGGTTATTTTTTCCAATGTTGAACTCTATTTCAACTTAAGTTTCTTCGCAAAAAAATTTCTAAAACAATAGGTTTACCTGCATCTTAAGCTTGATCATGTGAATACCTGTGACAATTGTGGTAACGATTTATATTTTAAACAATAATGTCTGATGACTTATTACAATTATAGTTTGTGATGCAATAAATTAAATTCCAGTCCACAGGCTCTTCACCTACAGCGAAAATATCAGTCATTTGATAATAACTTTATGCTGACTTGCAAATAGACAGAATAGTGAAAAATGTTGATTTTGAAAACTGACAAAATGTTTGCATATATCTTTAGGTATATACTGCAGGTAAAGCACTGATCAAACCTGTACAACTTCATTAATTTTTATTGCGAAATTAAATACATAGGTAGACTGGTTCCAATAATACAAAATAAAAAGAAGAAATATTTTCACTGTTTTATTTCATCAGGTTTGTATCCTTGCTTTCCTTGTCAATGTCTGCAGGAATGATATCACCACGGCTAGATCACCCTTATACTTTGGTAAGTAATTATGATGTGATGTACTATCTTTTTGCTCCTAGAGAGAACTAAGCATATAGTGTAACATACACATGTTTGATTTGAGCAATTTAATGTGAGGGTTGTTGTATTCTCATCTCTAAGGCTGACTCAGATTGTAAGGTAGACTTATTCTGCTCAGGATGTAGGTCATCAAACTTGGTATACTGGATATTGTTGAACAAATAATTTAAGATAAGGTAAATTGACTTTGAAGAAAACAGGTATTGTTAAACAGTAGGTTTTCCATAGCTTGATGCATCCAGGAGACCCTAACATGATGATTCATTATCAGGCCTTCAACAACAGTCAACAACTTAATGGTTAAGGGTTAAATTTGAGAGTTTGTTTTAAAAAAAATCAACTGTATGTATTTATATATGTATTCATTGGCATGAAAATTCATTACAACCAGAAATCAGTGAATGATGAGGTCACCTGAGCATGTGTTATTTTCTCCTTAAAGGATGCAAACAACTCAATTACTATTATGTTAGTATTCCAAGTTCAACACAAGTGATAACTATCTAGATTCATAGAAATATACCCATTGAAGGCCACAAATGGCATCTCGGACTGTCTTTTCCTTCAGAAGTCAGCAGCTGGATGTTCATGTGTGAAACTAACCACCCACCATCAGCACAAAACCCCAACATTTTACACCTGTCTACACCTGCACCACAGATACCAGATACTGCCTAAATAGTGGATAGATATTACTTAGGTAAGACAGCTCTGTGTCCTGCTCTCAGTAAATGTTTATATCACAAATAAAAGGTATATTTTCTTTGTCATACCTTTTATGCCACGGGTTGATCTAGAATGGTGGAAATAAGGTGAATATTTGGTTAGATTGATACTGATTTTTTATAATTACATTTTTTGAAAATGGGTTTTGTCTAGATTAATCACTGCAAGGGGTATACACCATACCTGTAGATATTGCAAATTATAAAGGAAGTGAAAAGGGTCTGTTTCACTTTTATTGAAACATTCGCTCTCTGTTGTTGATTTATTTTTAACAGTGTTAAATACAGAGTAAACATGTATTTAGACAATGCTCTCTCTATTGTATATCAAAATTGCATGTGTTGTGTAGTTTATGAAAATATATACTTTTATATGTCTGTTTTGCACAGTTAATCTACTGTGTGTAATTATCTGGATGTGTCCCTTATTTCTCAGAAAATGGCCATTTAACTGTTTCCTGCTACCATGGGCTGCCAAAATTGCTCAATTTTCACTATAAACATCACAGTGACTGCAGAACCTATGTCTATTTACCTGTCTTTTAAGATATTTTTAATTCCTAGACTAAATCTATTAGAAGACATAACTATATACAAACCAGGTTCCGTATGATCTTCATCATTCTCCTACTTGAAACAAGGTTTGGTCACATGGACAAGTTTCTAAGAAGGAGCTGAATAATGCAGAAGACTGAGGTTTAAACACAGCACCCTCTGAACTGTAATACCTGGTCTCTGACCATCATCCAGTTCCAGTACATATGGATCTATTATGCAAAATATTTCTAGTGCCTTATTGAAAGAAAGTGTAAAGAAAGATATACATGCATGTAGTTATTATGAATTAGCAATGATGATGATGATGATGTAAAAAAAGGCTAAAAAAGAATATATGTAATGCGTGGAATTTTACAGAAGAAATATCAGTGATTAAACAAATTACACGTGTGTCTATTGATGAGAAATAATGATATTTAAACCTGTCTATATCCACAATCTAGGGGGACAAAACTTGTCTAAAGAAACAACCTAGGGGCACCAAACCTATCTATAGCGACAATATAGGGGAGACCAAACCTGTCTTTAGCAACAACCTATGGGGACCAAACCTGTCTATAGCAACAGCCTAGGGGGACCAAACTTGTCAATAGCAACAATTTAGGGGAGACCAAACCTGTCTACAGCAACAACCTAGGGGGACCAAACCTGTCAATAGCGACAATTTAGGGGAGACCAAACCTGTCTACAGCAACAACCTAGGGGAGATCAAACCTGTCTATAGCAACAGGCTAGGGGGACCAAACCTGTCAATAGCGACAATTTAGGGGAGACCAAACCTGTCTACAGCAACAACCTAGGGAGACCAAACCTGTCTACAGCAACAGCCTAGGGGAACCAAACCTGTCTATAGCAACAGCCTAGGGGAACCAAACCTGTCTATAGCAACAGCCTAGGGACAAAACCGGTCAATTGCGACAATTTAGGGGAGACAAAACCTGTCTACAGCAACAACCGAGGGGGATCAAACCTGTCTACAGCAACAACCTAGGGGAACCAAACCTGTCTATAGCCACAACCTATGGGACCAGTTGTTCAGAATCATGCAGTCATACCTGTCCATAGAGACAACCAATGGGGCCAAAGGTCAGAATCATAGTTAAACCTGTCTACAGAGGCAGCCCAGACAGCCAGTAGGTCAGTAATATAATCAAACCTGTCTGCGGAGACAACATTCGGATCAATAGGTCAGAATTATACAGTCAAACCTGTCTACAGAGACAGCCCAGGTAGCCAGTAGGTCTGAATCATTGTCAACCCTATCCATAGAGAAGCAGTAGGTCAGAGTTATACAGTCAAACCTGTCTACAGAGGCAGCCAGTAGGTCAGTTACATAATCAAACCTGTCTGCGGAGACAGCCCTCTGATCAATAGGTCAGAATCATACAGTCAAACCTGTCTACAGAGACAGCCCAGGTAGCCAGTAGGTCAGAATCATTGTCAACCCTATCCATAGAGAAAGCCCATGAGAGCAGTAGGTCAGAGTTATACAGTCAAACCTGTCTACAGAGGCAGCCAGTAGGTCAGTTACCTAATCAAACCTGTCTGCGGAGACAGCCCTCTGATCAATAGGTCAGAATCATACAGTCAAACCTGTCTACAGAGGCAGCCAGTAGGTCAGTTACCTAATCAAACCTGTCTGCGGAGACAGCCCTCTGATCAATAGGTCAGAATCATACAGTCAAACCTGTCTACAGAGACAGCCCAAGGACCAGTAGGTCAGAATCATTGTCAACCCTATCCATAGAGACAGCCCATGAGAGCAGTAGGTCAGAGTTATACAGTCAAACCTATCTACAGAGGCAGCCAGTAGGTCAGTTACCTAATCAAACCTGTCTGCGGAGACAGCCCTCTGATCAATAGGTCAGAATCATACAGTCAAACCTGTCTGCTGAGACAGCCCAAGGACCAATAGGTCAGTAACATAATCAAACCTGTCTGCAGAGACCATCCAGGAGACCAGGCCCAGTTTCTCCATGCTTGGTTAGAGCCAATAATGCCAACTTGATTTTCAAACACAACTTAATCGAAATGTGGAATATTTTGTACAATTTCACACCTGTAGTTTTGTTGAGACAGGTAAGAGTAATATTTTGAGAGTCACTTTTGCTTTAAAGAAAGTAATTTTTTTTCACTAAGCACAGCCTAACTTTTATTAACCTTTGAGCAACTGAGGACTGTGGTCAGAATTATAAAAACCTTACTGTAGCGAACGCCCAAGGATCAGAAAATGAATAATAAGATAAAATGATAACCCAGCCTTGAATCAGGTATAAGATTCCAAATTTTCATATATTCGTTTTTTTTTTAATTTGTTCAGCAGTGAATAATCAACAGGTTCTTAAATATTTTTCCTAGTGGGAAACATAAAAAGCAATTTTCTTTTGTTAACAATTTTGATTAATTTAGTTCAGTTGAGCTATACACAATGATGATGCTTCACGCTATAATATTTCATGTATTTAAAACATATTAATGTGGCGTCATTGAAAATACACGTCATAACAGGTATTTAACAACCACAACAAAATTTTGACCCTCATTAAAACCCAGCTGTGAGTTGATATCTGTCATTTCATTGTGAGACACACTCTACATGTGTATTTCGGTTTAGGAAATATTTTACGTTTGTATTTCGTTTTGAAACACATTCTTCATTTGTAATTCATTGTACGATTTAAAAACAATGTTGTTCGTCGGTGTTAACATAGTTATCTATTTAGAAATTGGCATTATGTACAAACAATTTATATGAGGGATGGTGTCAATGAAGCAGAAGACGCTTAGCCTTCCGGAACACAGTCTTGTTCTCTTTCTACATTTTTCGTGGTATCCAGGAAAATCTTTCTTTTGTTCATTTTGTGCAAGTTTGACGGTGGTGTTGATCGTCTGCTCGCAAGAGCCACAGACTGTAAAATTGTAAAATGCAGGGTCACCATTTTATGTATTACCTATAAAAATGTGCTGGAACCATTAAACTACATCCGGCGATGCCATGAAGAAATTTGGTTCCAAGAATTCAATGTAATTCATGATAAAGTCTTTTACGTCGGTCATTGGGATCGAACAGCCGGAATGGCAAACGTTGATGTACATCCGAACTATTTTGTTACGGTGGATTTGACCGACGAAATACTGACATATTTGTGCTATTGACTTTTGTGAATGGGATATATCTCGCTTCCGTTTTTATCCGTCTACGTATTCCACCGCAGAGCCACAATATCGATAATGTTTGAAATATAATTCAGATCTTACTTGAGTACGTAACATTAGTCACCAGAATTTGTCATGTCTGTGGTGGCGAGTTATGAAAATATTGATGTATCTAAGGCAACAACAGACATCTTGATGGGCAAAACGAGAGAGCTGCTGGGTAACAATTACAACAAGACCTACTAACATGATTGGATTGACGGGCTGAACGAGAAACGTATTGTTTTATCACATTGGTGAGTTGCAGGGTAACACCAACAACAAGACCATTTGGCAGGATCAAACTTAAAACAACAGAATCGACCAATATGAGGGATATGAAGAGATGAAGGCTGTCGTTGATAAAGCAGAAGAACCTCCCCCCCCCCCCCCAAAAAAAAAAAAAAAAAAAGAGAAAACAAAACTGCTCTCATTATCCTTGTCTTCCGCTCACTGGTCTTCTTGTGAAACTTCTTTGTTCACTTGAAATTTTGCCCTCGTTTTGTCCATCTTGCGTTTGATATAATATTCTGTATTTCCCTGATGTGATGGTTTAGTTCTCACATATTCTTGTTTGATTTTATCGGACATAAGGACATGAATTAATCTATCAATCATATATCCACGTATGATAATCACTTTTCGTTCTCATCCTTTAAAGCTACCAAAAACATTTTTTAACAAAACGCTGCTGACTTCGGCTTTCGATAAATTTAACTTTTTGATATATCTAAAGACAAAAGTAATTTTCATCTGCTGATATATTTTATTGTTAGCCTATGCATATGATACATTTCGGCCGGTAGTACAGGGAATTTTTAATTATTTTCGATTTTAACGAATAAGCATTTCAGCCAATGCTTAGTAAACGTACATTAATCTAAAAGTATGTGTGTGTTTTTTTATTATTTTTATATACTTTGCTTGATACTATTGACATTACAGTTGGGTTCTGCTGTTGTGATTCGTTAGAAGTGTATTTCGGAACATATTCTTAAGGTTGGTAAGGTCAATACAATAGAAGTTCTTATAAACAGTAAAAGATTTGAGTATATAACGGGATGGTAGTAATGTTAATAAAAAAAATACACGAGATGGTAACAATGTACTGTAGTGCGCTTCTTCTTGTTTAGCATTGGCCCTCTGTGGCGTATCCACATGGCCTCCTTAATCAAACCTCTGAAAAGGTTACTTTCCCTATCGACTATTTTGGGATATCCACAGTCAATGATATGATTCTGCTTTGTGGAATGATCTGTAAGTACCGATTTATTTATCCACGTGCTCCATGAATATTTGGACCACAATCGGAGACAATGGGTTGCCCCTGGCTATGCAATACCGTGGCTGATAGATGGTATCTAGGAAGGCAAAGTATGTTGTTATGAGCACAAATTGTAATAAATGTTAATCCATTACGTCTTGTATATGAAGACTGGCGTTCTTACGCCATGACCGGTCTGGGTGGTTCTTAATGTTTCGTCAGTGGGTGTGTTGATCTCCAACTCTACATTCGTCATTGCTAGGACCCGGGTTAGACAGTCGTGAACTCCTCCGCGGGTAGAGATTTCTCAGTCCTACTATCAAGCTAGCATCAAGTTAGGCAAAACATCGGGTTACAAAGTCGTTAATCTCCTCCTCGGGTAGAGATATCTCTGTCCTACCCTCAAGCTAGCATCAAGTTAGGCAAAACATCGGGTTAGACAGTCGTAAATCACCTCCTCGGATAGAGATTTCTCTGTCCTACCCTCAAGCTAGCATCAAGTTAGGCAAAACATCGGGTTACAAAGTCGTTAATCACCTCCTCGGATAGAGATTTCTATGTCCTACCCTCAAGCTAGGGAAAGATCCTATTAATACATTGATCTACGATCAACTAAGCCGAACAGCTATATGAAAAGCATCACGTCACGATTCCGAATATTTATTTCCTCTCAATTGTTTGTTATAATTTTCAAACGAAGCTAGGATCATCTCGTCATGTTTGACTAGGGTTAAACAATTGTTTGTAAAAAATGTTGCTTAAAGAATACTTTAGCTATCTAAGTAAAGCTAAGTTTAATAATGGTCTTTTATGTCCAAACCTGTGTCAATGTGAAATGATACAGGTTTCTCTCTATTCCGTTTCATGTATTTGAAGAAGTTCATTAAACTGTGGTAAACAAGACTAATTGTTGGGTACTTAGGAGTGGTTAAAGATTTCCTTTTGATTTTAAAGAAAAACTGGACTAAGAACTCGGAATCCAGATGCAACTAATTGGTGGAAATGAAGCTTAACGCAAATTTCAAACCAGAAGTTGGTTAAATGGAAAGAGAAATTAGCAAGCGAACTTCTCTAGATAATTATATCCGTTTTATATCCGTGATTTGTAGGAAAAGAGAGACAACTCTTCTATAACCATAGTTTACGGGACGGGACTAAGATACGTGCTTATCTAATTGCCGACCGTAGAAGCTCCGTCATAGAGAAAAAGAACATTTCATTGAAATGGATTCGTTGTGTTTATTTCAGTTATTGTATAATGACCAGAAATAGACACGATCCGAATCACTTTATAGCCTCTTTCATGGTATCGTTCATCAATATCGTACATGGTCATTTATACATTCTGTAGATGGAACCGCTTTACTATAACACTGACCACAGCACGCGCACGATCAAGTAATCAACAAGCTGACTGGCATGTCTGTCAGATCGTGTGGTCAGTAAAGACCGAACAGTACAGCAATAAATTAGATTGAATCGCTTGTACCAAAGCACCGTATCTTGACTGAAATTCGATAAATCTGCTACATCAAAGTGATTACATGTCCAGTGATATTTCCAAGTCTCGAGCTCCCCTGTCCTGTCTAACAATACACGCATCTGTTTGACAGCTCTGATCTGCTTAAGCTGTTGACATTTACAGTGTGAAAATAATATTATGGCATTTATAATACTTTAAAGATTAAATATTAAATTTCTTTCTACGAAAAATGAAAATTATTACCAGCTGAAAGGGACTTGATACCAAGATAATAGGGACCTGACACCAAGATCATAGGGACCTGACACCAAGATCACCGAGGCCTGACACCAAGATCATAGGGACCTGACAACAAGATCACAGAGACCTGACACAGGGATCACAGGGACCTGACACAGGGATCATAGGGACCTGTAACCAGGATCATAGGGACCCGACATCAAGATCATAGGGACCTGACACAGGGATCATAGGGACCTGACACAGGGATCATAGATACCGGACACCAAGATCATAGGGACCTGACACCAAGATTACAGAGACCTGACACCAGGATCATATGGACCTCACACAGGGATCATAGGGACCTGTAACCAGGATCATAGGGACCTGACACCAAGATCACAGGGACCTGACACCAGGATCATAGGGACCTGACAGCAGGATCATAGGGACCTCACACAGGGATCATAGGGACCTGACACCAAGATCACCGGGACCTGACACCAGGATCATAGGGACCTGACAGCAGGATCATAGGGACCTCACACAGTGATCATAGGGACCTGACACCAAGGGACCTGACACCAAGATCATAGGGGGACCTGACACCAGGGTCATACGGACCTGACATAGTGATCATAGGGACCTGACACAGGGATCATAGGGACCTGACACAGGGATCATAGGAACCTGACAACAAGATCATAAGGACCTGTAACAAGGATCATAAGGATCTGACACAGGGATCATAGGGACCTGACACCAAGATCATAGGGACCTGACACAAAGATCACAGGGACCTGACACCAGGATCGTAGGGACCTGACACCAGGATCACAGAGACCTGACACCAAGATCATAGGGACCTGACACCAGGATCATAGGGACCTGACACAGTGATCATAGGGACCTGACACGAGGATCATAGGGACCTGACACCAGGATCATAGGGACCTGACACAGGGATCATAGAGACCTGACACAAAGATCACAGGGGCCTGACACCAGGATCATAGGGACCTGACACAGGGATCATAGGGACCTGACACCAAGATCATAGGGACCTGACACAGGGACCATAGGGACCTGACACCAAGATCATAGGGACCTGACACAAAGATCACAGGGACCTGACACCAGGATCATAGGGACCTGACACAGGGATCATAGGAACCTGACTGACACAGGGATCATAGGACCTGACACCAGGATCATAGGGACCTGACACAGGGATCATAGGGACCTGACACCAAGATCATAGGACCTGACACAAGGATCACCAAGATCATAGGGACCTGACACCAAGATCATAGTGACCTGACAACAAGATCATAAGGACCTGACACCAAGATCACAGGGACCTGAAACAGGGATCATAGAGACCTGACACAAAGATCACAGGGGCCTGACACGAGGATCATAGGGACCTGACACCAGGATCATACGGACCTGACACCAAGATCATAGCGACCTGACACAGTGATCATAGGGACTTGACACAGTGATCATAGGGACCTGACACCAGGATCATAGGGACCTGACACCAGGATCATAGGGACCTGACACAGTGTTCATAGGGACCTGACACAAGGATCATAGATACCTGACACCAAGATCACAGGGATTATAGGGACCTCACACAGAGATCATAGGGACCTGACACCATGATCATAGAGACCTGACACCAGGATCATAGGGACCTGACACCAAGATCATAGGGACCTGACACAAAGATCACAGGGACCTGACACCAGGATCATAGGGACCTGACACAGGGATCATAGGAACCTGACAACACGATCATAGGGACCTGTAACCAGGATTATAGGGATCTGACACCAAGATCATAGGGACCTGATACAGGGATCATAGGGACCTGACACCAGGATCATAGGGACCTGACACCAGGATCACAGAGACCTGACACCAAGATCAGAAGGACCTGACACAAGGATCATAGGAACCTGACACCAAGATCATAGGGACCTGACACAGTGATCATAGGGACCTGACACAGTGATCATAGGGACCTGACACCAGGATCATAGGGACCTGACACGAGGATCATAGGGACCTGACACCAGGATCATAGGGACCTGACACCAAGATCATAGCGACCTGACACAGTGATCATAGGGACCTGACACCAAGATCATAGGGACCTGGCACAGTGATCATAGGGACTTGACACAGTGATCATAGGGACCTGACACCAGGATCATAGGGACCTGACACAGTGTTCATAGGGACCTGACACAAGGATCATAGGGACCTGACACAGTGTTCATAGGGACCTGACACAAGGATCATAGGGACCTGACACCAAGATCACAGAGACCTGACACGAGGATCATAGAAACCTTACACAAGGATCATAGGGACCTGACACCAGGATCATAGGGAGCTGACACCAAGATCATAGGGACCTGACACCAGGATCATAGGGACCTGACACAGTGATCATAGGGACCTGACACCAAAATCATAGGGATCTGACACCAGGATCATACGGACCTGACATAGTGATCATAGGGACCTGACACAGTGATCATAGGGACCTTACACCATGATCATAGGGACCTGACACGAAGATCATAGGGACCTGACACAAGGATCATAGGGACTTGACACCAGGATCATAGGGACCTGACAGCACGATCACAGAGACCTAACACCAGAATCATAGAGACCTGACACCAAGATCATAGGGACCTGACACAGTGATCCTAGGGACCTGACACCAAAATCATAGGGACCTGGCACAAGGATCATAGGTCTCAAGATAATAGGGACCTGACACCAAGATGATAGGGACCTGGCACCATGAACATAGGGACCTGTCACCAAGATCATAGGGACCTGATACAGTGATCATAGGGACCTGACACCATGATCATAGGGACCTGGCACCATAATCATAGGGACCTGACACCAAGATCATAGGGACTTGACACCAAGATCATAGTGACCTGACACCAAGATCACAGAGACCTGACACCAAGATCATAGGGACCTGACAACAAGATCATAGTGACCTGACACCAGGATCATAGGGACCTGGCACAAGGATCATAGGGACCTGCCACAAGGATCATAGGGACCTGGCACAAGGATCATAGGGACCTGACACCAAGATCACAGAGACCTGACACCAAGATCATAGGGACCTGACACCAGGATCATAGGACCTGGCACAAGGATAATAAAGTCACAAGGACCGGAGGTAGGATTACAAGGACCGAACAACAATATCACGGGAACCGAAGATAGTTTCACCGGGATCGAACAGTAATATCACCTGATATTGCCTTTACAGGGCCAAAATTACGTACTTGTCTTCGTTGTTCGTTCCCTGTGGTATCAATACTCGACTTCAATATGACGGCAGTCGGGAAATGACACCGTGTTGTGTTCATCTACTAACAGAATCACCCGAGGGTACAATCAAACTGATAGCTATTTCATTAACGAAAATTTTCAAATTGTCGTGAAAATAAATAAATCCATGACCCTGTCCCATTCTGAAGGTGGATTATATAGAAATATTCTTTTTTTTTATATCAACACACATGTTTCTGAATTAATTTCAATCGAAGTGGACATCAACGCACAGATTTAGGAAAATTATGGTCACGTCACCATTTTTAACAAGCCGGAAGTTTCCCCCTGTATGTAGGACCTGAGAACCTGTGTTATCAACATAACAAATAAATCTCGCCTGTTACATTGTAAGGGTCTCCCGGTAAAGGTGACAGGAGGTCATCTTACATTGTAACTGATCCAAATCGAAATCTGGGCGTGAACTTAACTGACAACATCTATCTCGAGAAATAAGACATGCTGTCTGATAACTACGCCACTACGATGTACACTTACCTATACCAGTTACACGTGTAAAACACCTCTCACTTTGGTTCGTAGGTTCTGAGTCGGACATGAACGCAAAACGTTTAATTAAAGCCCTCTTCTTAATGGCGGATGCGTGTTGAGGGGGCGTGTCCCATTTACGGATAGAACGTTTGACGAGATGAAAACGGCGATGATTCATACGAAAAAGTGCTGGTCATCCTCGAACTTGCCAACTTACACCAGAAAGAAACGTGATTGTTACGTTTCACTTGTATCTTTGATATGAAATAAGCACTGCTGAGATATGAATAAGATTTGATTTCAAGAAGATACACGTATACGGTATATGTCGTTGTGAACTATCTTTTTCATGGCTTCACTTCAATGTTGTTTTCATAGCTGTAGATCATATCAAAGGAATTTTCATAAACAGCCTAAAATATTTAAATTCAAACTATTATATCGCAATGACATTCAAGTAATGCTGGTGTATTGTAGTTAGGAGACGGGGCGACGTCGATATCACAAGTTCATGCCAAATCGGGACCTTTCGGGATTTTTGCACTTCTCGTTTACAAAATGTGCTGAAGGTTTCCGAAAATTAAGTAAACCGGAAATCAGATGTACACTTATCTTGATTAAAATGTTTTTTGGCAAGTTAGGTTTCAAATCATTTGTGTATATATTTGTTTCGTTTTAACCATTAAGTACGTTTCTATTTCTAAATGAAAGCTTTGAAAATATGCTGTTGAACAATATATATTATATTTTATCCAATTAACTAGTGGGAAGTTCTCATTCCGTGTTAAGGTAAAAGTTCCAGCACAGGGCGATCACAAACATGTCCTCAGTTTACTGGATTTTTATAAACACATTTCGCCACGTTCATTCTATAAATCTGAATTTTGTATTCATAACGGCACGATTTATATATTTGATATTTTCAATTTTAAAGTTATAGGTTATACGTTGCTATGTTAACTTTATTTAGGTTTCTGTGCTGTCGATACAAACGTCAGAACTGCAGTAAGAGGAGGGAGAAGGATAAAAATGACATTGATCTAATTGCGTTCACAACCCTAGACATGTCATTTGTTCTAGGAGTGTTTTTGAAGAGACATCAAGTCTAATAGAGACATATAGTCTAATAGAGATATCTAGTCTAATAGAGACATCTAGTCTAATAGAGATATCTAGTCTAATAGAGATATATAGTCTAATAGAGATATATAGTCTAATAGAGATATATAGTCTAATAGAGATATCTGGTCTAATAGAGATATATAGTCTAATAGAGATATCTAGTCTAATAGAGATATCTAGTCTAACAGAGATACCTGGTCTAATAGAGATATATAGTCTAATAGAGATATCTAGTCTGACAAAGATATCTGGTCTAATAGAGATATATAGTCTAATATGGATATATAGTCTAATAGTCCAATAGTGACATCTTTTCCAAAAGGGCGACACACTGTTTTCTGTATTACAACCTCACAACAGTGCGTGTCATATAAACTTGTCAGGATATGGAAAGATATATTGGTTAGATTGGTTGGTTGGTCGGTTGGATTGATTGGTTGGTCGGTCGGTTGGTTGGATTGGTTGGTTGGTCGGTCGGTCGGTTGGTCGGTTGGTCGGTTGGTCGGTTGGATTGGTTGGTTGGTCGGTCGGTCGGTTGGTCGGTTGGATTGGTTGGTTGGTCGGTCGGTTGGTCGGTTGGTTGGTTGGTCGGTTGGATTGGTTGGTTGGTCGGTCGGTCGGTTGGATTGGTTGGTTGGTCGGTCGGTTGGTCGGATTGGTTGGTTGGTTGGTCGGGTCGGTCGGTGGTTGGTTGGTCGGTTGGATTGGTTGGTTGGTCGGTCGGTCGGTTGGATTGGTTGGTTGGTCGGTCGGTTGGTCGGATTGGTTGGTTGGTTGGTCGGTTGGATTGGTCGGATTGGTCGGTCGGTTGGTCGGTTGGTCGGTTGGATTGGTTGGTTGGTCGGTCGGTCGGTTGGTCGGTTGGATTGGTTGGTTGGTCGGTTGGATTGGTTGGTCGGTCGGTTGGTTGGTCGGTCGGTCGGTTGGATTGGTTGGTCGGTCGGTTGGTTGGTCGGTCGGTCGGTTGGTCGGTTGGTCGGTTGGATTGGTTGGTTGGTCGGTCGGTCGGTTGGTCGGTTGGTCGGTTGGTCGGTTGGATTGGTTGGTTGGTCGGTTGGATTGGTTGGTCGGTCGGTTGGTTGGTCGGTCGGTCGGTTGGTCGGTTGAATTGGTTGGTCGGTCGGTTGGTTGGTCGGTCGGTCGGTTGGTCGGATTGGTTGGTCGGTTGGATTGGTTGGTTGGTCGGTCGGTTGGTCGGTCGGTTGGTTGGTCGGTCGGTTGGTTGAAATGGTTGGTTGGTTGGTCGGTTGGATTGGTTGGTTGGTCGGTCGGATGGTCGGTTGGTTGGTCGGTCGGTCGGTTGGTCGGTTGGTTGGATTGGTTGGATTGGATGGTTGGTCGGTTGGTTGGTCGGTTGGATTGGTTGGTTGGTCGGTCGGTTGGTTGGTCGGTTGGTCGGTTGGTTGGATTGGTTGGATTGGATGGTTGGTCGGTCGGTCGGTCGGTCGGTTGGATTGGTCGGTTAGTTGGTTGGTTGTTTGCCGATTTTCCGTCTCCGTGAAACTACCTATCAAAACTGTATATGGGTGAGAAGGCGGCGACAATCGGTCTACCAAAACATACACGGTCAGTTGGATTTATAGTGGCGAAGTCATTACCCTCTCCTCCAGCTAAAACTGGCGATCCTGTCTGTAGTAGGACTTGACTCTCAGTTGGGGCTTACATACAAGTTTATTATTCAAAAACCAAATCCAAATATCTCAATATCTTTAAAGCAGAGAATTTACTAAATTTGATAAGTCTGATAATTACATATAAACTTAAAAACATTAATGTTGTCCGCATGTCGAGTACACATAATGTTATGATATTAGAAAGGATGGGTAGGTGACATTCTAAGACGAAATATGAAATGCCAATATTAGAACATAGATTTATAACCAATGGTGGTGATCTTCCTATAGGTAATTGTCCTTCAGTGTACACAACACAGATGTTAACTGCTAACTTCTTATTATCGCGGTGTTATTTCTTCCGCTGCTTTCGAGGGTGAAATGATATCGCGAACATTCGATATATTGTCCGTTTCAGGTGGAAAAGACATATTTTTGCATTAAAAAAGATACAATTTCGAATAAAAACCCAAAGTACAATTTGTCTGTCTTCACTATATATGTGTAGGAGTTCCCTCCCTTCTCATCACATTACGATGTCCTGTATATATCCAGTATTAGGAACAGAATATCCTCCATAAATAGTAGAAATTAACATTCGAAATGAAATGCCTCGGTTTGATAGTTTGAATCCTGACTTGACGGAAAGGAACGAGGTATTCTCATTTGAGTCCTAGTTTTTACGGAAAGGAGCGAGGTATTCTCATTTGAGTCCTAGTTTTTACGGAAAGGAGCGAGGTATTCTCATTTGAGTCCTAGTTTTTACGGAAAGGAACGAGGTATTCTCATTTGAGTCCTAGTTTTTACGGAAAGGAACGAGATATTCTCATTTGAGTTCTATTATTACCGGAAAGGAGCGAGGTATTCTTATTTGAGTTCTATTATTACCGGAAAGGAGCGAGGTATTCTTATTTGAATCCTAGTTTTTACGTAAAGGGTGAGATATTTTCGAGTTGAGTCTTAAAATTTACGTAAATGAGCGAGATAATCTCGAGTTGATTTGAGGAAATTGACGAAGTTTATGATCTAGATTTCATTCCATCGCTTAATCGATAGTTGGGGAGAGGACCGGTTAGAGAACTCAGTTGGATTTCTAGGCTCAAAAGTCATCGTCATTTTGGATTAGAAGCTCACAGCTCAATCTTCCCATGTGTCGTGTCTGTATAACAGTGCTTTCCTCAATTTTTCGGAGTTTGTTTTTCTTGGAATGATGAAAGTCAGGTGAAGCGCTGCATCTGTCGAGATAGAGGTGATTGACCCTGGTACGGGTTTAGGTATGACTTGTATGCTTTTCTTCAAACTAACGCAACGCTGCCAGTAACACATGATCCCGCGGTGTATGAAGGGATGAACTCCTGGAGAGTCAACAACGTCAATGCAAATATGCTGCAAAGTGAAAATTTTACAACATTTAATTGGTTTGGCACATAATCAAGGTAGCAGAAAAAACATTTTATCGATGTAGAATTTATATCAATTTATCATACTATTGTAAATTATATAAAGCAATGCTTGAATGCCGACTCTTTCAGAGGTCTTAATAATTTGGCGTTTTAGGTATGACTTGTATGCTTCTTCAAACTAACGCAACGCTGCCAGTAACACATGATCCCGCGGTGTATATTTCGCCAAAGGAGAGTCAACAACGTCAATGCAAATATGCTGCAAAGTGAAAATTTTACAACATTTAATTGGTTTGGCACATAATCAAGGTAGCAGAAAAAACATTTTATCGATGTAGAATTTATATCTATCATACTATTGTAAATTATATAAAGCAATGCTTGAATGCCGACTCTTTCAGAGGTCTTAATAATTTGGCGTTTTCAGATAGACAATCGCCCGCAAACGAGACAAAATACGGACCGGCAATCTCGCTCCTTGGCCTATTTCGCCAAAGCGAGGGAGCAACAGCGCGATGCGAGGAAGTGACATCACGAATGCGAGGGAGTAAAGGAGCGAGAACGCGACGGCGAGGGAGCAAGAACGCAACGACTAGGGAGTGAGGGAGCGAGAACGCGACGGCGAGGGAGCGAGAACGCAACGGCGAGGGATCGAGATCGTTATCGCTCTCTTGCGACCTCGCTTCGCATTGCTACATCGTCAATCTACAGGACAGTAATAGGAGCCGTATTGAGCTTGTATGTCGTGTTTTCCTCGGTGGTTTAAAAAAAACAAAACCATCAATCGCGATCTGACGTAAAAGGGTTTTGCGTCACATGAATAATAACGCGAGTCCCCTCTCCCGCCACATCTCCGTCGATTTCGTCCCGAAACAAGACCTTCGCGCTTGCGCTTTCGTCCTCGAGCCAACAAAAGAGATTGATATTAATATACATTTCAATATACAAAACTATGAAATATATTGGATAAAAATGCTTCAATATAATTATCAGTTTTGCACTGGGACTTTGAATGCTTTTATATGGATAAAGATAAACTTATGTAAGGTAATAGTTCGGCCATCGCCAATTTATTTGGGTGGGGGGGGGGGAGGGGGGAGGGGGGGGGGCGGGAATAGCGAAACGAAATGGTATCGGAGGATTCCATGTTTTCATCTAAAAGGGCTCACTGTCTTCTTCCGTCAAAATGTCTAACGTCTGGTGTAGAAACCGGAGGATACTCGGGCGGTAGGTAACGTGACCAACATCTACATATACAGCAAAGTGATTCCGAACTATCACCCCTCCCACATCCCCCTTCCCATGTTGCAATATAATTATTATTCAGCAAATTGCAAGATATTTAGCGAAATCAGACATTAGCAGTATAGAGTACAGGTTACACCTTTAGCGAATATGCTTATTATATATAGGTACTAGTAAACATACACCTTATGTGCTGGCCTAGTTCGTTTGACCGTTTCATTTCTCTATTATTACTTCAGAGGTAAGAAATCATCGTATCGATGATAAAACTTGTCATATTTCGCCATAATGAGTGTGTGTAACGACTCCCGGTTCTATATCTGTAATTTACAGGTATTAATAAAACCCCTAATCAATGTCATATCTGTCTATCTCCCTGTAGAAGTGATTGTACCTGTCCGGCCGGTGTTGTAAGTGATTTACGTTCTAGATGGGCAACTGCTTCCTGACAACCGTCCACAACCTGAGTGTGCAGGGAACAATTTATGTGCTGTATTTAGGAGTGCGTGGGAGTATTAGTATTAATCCCAAGCCACAGTCGACCGAACTCTACTAACTTACTCAAAACGACTGGTCTGATATTCCGATACATATAGATACACCATAGAATTATCATCATCATCATCATCATCATCATCATCATCATCTATCAAAGTCCGTGATACCAAAGGGTGATGTGGATATACTTGTATTATACTCACAGGAACCGGACGTTCTACAATGTATATATAGCTATTATCCTACTAATCAAAGTAACAGGACCTGCTGTTTTAGTGGTATAACAGTTATATTTCACAGACAAAACGTCTGATTTCTGTAATAACACTCGTACAGATTATGATGAAAATTATCCCCTTTCACTTCAAGCATTTGATATACATGAATGTCGTTTTTATTGCTTTGATGCATTGCTTACTAAAATGAAATGATAAATGACAATTCTTGGAACAGAGACAGATTGCAAGTCTGTTGTGCTGAAAGTATGTTCTAGCAGAGACGTGTGTTATGTACGTCTATGATTTAAGTAATTATAACGAGCATGTTGCCCAATTATCTCTTTTACGATCTACATGCAATTTGTGGAGGGATTAAGATTTTCTACATTGTTGCATTAAATTTTACTTTGTATCAAACTATGCAACTATGTACCAAATTCAGTAAAATATTCCTTACTAGGCTCACAAATATAATAGCTCGGACTACTGTCTAAAATTTTAGTCCCTGGTCAGATCAAGGAACCATCTGGTCTGACCGCACGTTATCAGATTGACCTGTAGCTCGCCACAACTGCGCCCAGTCTCCCACTCCTCACATATAATACACTGCACATGCGTCCGACGCCCGTATCGTATTACATAACATTAATTGAATGTATTGTTATACTGCTACACGTACTCTCAGAATGGCCCCTATCAAAAGATCATATTCGTCGGTTGTTGATCTTTGATTTCCCTACACGGGGCCCCGATCGGGAGATCAATATTCCAGCACACACGCATACACACTCGCCGCTTTTAACGCGCGTGGGCGTAGCTAGCTGGGGTTGGAGCACACACGTATCGCTCTCCAGCTCACGGAGATGAGAAAATTAGAGTGAAAAAATCTTCTGGATATATTTATGTTAACGAAACGTGTTCCTGTTTTTGCAGGATTTCAACGTACGACATTTCTGTGAATTCTGTTGCTGCTTTTCCTCGATTTCGGGACAAGACAGGGTAAGTCTGATGTCGTATGCCAGCAAACATCTGGCCTGCTGATTCTCTCGTACGGGGAATGTCGTGTTATTACTGTAACGAGGTAACCTAAAGCCTGCTGTATCCTAACGTGTTTGGTGCCTCGAGCTTGTTTGTATAGTAGTTCACGGACCGTGTCCAAGCTGTGGTTTGGTCAACATGTTGGCTGTGATGTCAGAGCTGTTAGGCTAAACACGAAAGCGAGCTTTAATGATTGGTAATGGGTAGGCGACATACGTAACGTGTTAAATGATCACGGCCATGTCCAGTGTCAAGAGAAACCGGTGTGGGGTTTGTGGGTTAGTCTAGATCTACAGACGGAAGCTAAGGTGTTCCGTGGAGGATGAAAGTAATTGGACCGCGGGGTTAATGGGAACATGGCTCAGGGGAGACACGTCAGTTTGTACAACAAATAGTCTGCAACGAATCAGTGGTTACGAAAAAGATGCTGGTCAATTCACTCTTATGTAGGGTGGGGCTTTGTTCTCGCTATAAACAGACTTACTATATACATGTTTTTTGGGGTGCCTAGGTACAGTGTATATGTGTATATACCCTACATAGCTATAATATTATATAAAATTAACTCATTCTCCTATCAGAGGCATCACTTCTGTTCATTATGTTATCATATTAATATGGAATCGTGTTTGTAACCTGAAACTGGTCATTATTTGGTGGAGATATACAGCTAAAGAGCAGCTGGAGTGATGTATTGGTCTGCTGAAAATGGACTATTATCACAGACTTCAAAATTCTGACCAGTTGCCATAAACACTGGACTGGTCAGAAAGGAACTGTGAGAATCATAGAACTATGTTTCTATTGCCCATGTTAAAGTATAATTATTGTATACCTATAAATATATATAGATATGGTAAGATGGAGGGTCCAGAGCTGTCATCAGGAAGCTGGGTCCCTGTCAGAGGGAAATGTGGAGAGGGGGTGGGGTGAATATGAAAGGTTTGATTATAAATTTTGCTTATCACAAATGAAATTGTGCTGCAATGTAATGGCAAAATGCAAAAAACAGCAGACTGATATTTACGAGCAGAGACGCTTGTATTTTTTCATGTCTGGTATGACCGTGTGCATGCTGCAATATGACTGAATAAAAATGTTTTATTTATTTGACAAAATAAAGATTTTCAATAAGATTATGGACAGTTTTGTGGTTAAAGTGATGGGACTTTGTAATAGTAATAATTCTTGAATCCAAGAGTTTAGAAGAAAACGAAATGGTAAGCTGTAAATATGATGTTATTTGGTAATATAAATTTCAATCTGACACAGACATTTGTTACACTATTCGATTCTGGTCGGCAAGTGTAGCTCCAATTGGCTTATTACAAATATATGTGAGAGCTGCAATCTTTTTCAATTTTTTACATTGTACAGGCAATAGCTAGTCACAAATACAATCTCACTGCTATGTATGGCATAAAGCTAAAATGATCAATCTTTAAAACCAACATTGTCAACTTAACCATACTAATAGGCATGGTTAGATATTTTTCAGTGCGTCATGCATTTGCTTCAGTTTTTATCGAGTTGATGTGTTTACATCTGTCTTGGTAGACTGTGCTTCTGCACATGGTGAAATATGTTCTTCGAAAATTGTGTTGTTCTCATAAGAGTTCTAAAATGTGCCATATTATCAGGGTAAAAAGAACTATTAAGATAGTTTTAGCCATGATATTTAGATGCCACTTGTAGTTAGGTCCATGCTCAAACCATGCAGTAGACTGATTTTTTAAAAATATTCCAAATGACAGTTTATATCATGAACTTCCTTATTGCTTTATATAAGAGATCAGAAAAGTCACCACCCAAATGTCCTCTTTGTCATGTTGAAAGGTAAATTCTGGCCCCAAGCAACCTTATTTATAAATGTCAATATTAATGCCATGGAGCATCATTTATACTCCTTTCCAGGAAGTTTATTTCTTTCAGTTCCTTGTTTGATACTTGTTTAGGATATTACATTGCTCTGTATAGGTAGCTTACAGGTAACTTGTTGAAGAAGGGCAATAATACCAAAAAAGTGTGTAAGGTTTTCTCTTCCCAGCTGAAGCATATTGTGTATACCATACAAATATTTTACTTTAAAGAGAGAATATATATATATATATATATACCCAGATTCAGAATTCCAGAAAGTTGAATTATTTATGCAGATAGTGCCCTGTATGACATGATTAACACAATACTGTATAGTTTTTAATTTTGAAGGGCTCGTATTTAACTATTGTTCACCTTGGACTTCTGCATGGTTATTTTACTTTTCGTTTGTCTATTATGTGGTATTGATATATACAGGCAATACATATATTTTGTGAGATTTACAGTTAAAATATTTCCTGGGTATTTAATTGCGGGTTATGTTTCCTAACCACAAATATAGACAAAGTAAATCCCTGTTGATTATAACTAACTATTCAGTATGTGACCTGTTAGAAAAGCAAAGGTTATACACAGAAACTGAATACATTGAGTTTATTTATTCTATATCAATTGTAAAAGAAATCTTTCCAACTTATGTTAAATGCGCTTGTTTGACCCAATGGAAGTGTGTGTGGGGTCTTACTGTGGGAGGAAACCAGAGTACACAGGGAAAACCCATGTGACCCCATACCTTTTCACTTTTTTCTCCAGATAAATTGAGTGGTCAAACTGGACATTGAAATCGACGTTGAATATTAGGGAAACATAGAAATGTAGCTGAAAGTGTATAAAACACACACAATGTTTTTCCTAATGTTTTTACTATGATGTCCTTTTCACTTCTGAATAACGTTATACTTTCTGTGTGATTTCACCTGTTTGTGCTTCATACCAGTAAAAGTCAAGGATATTAAGCGATAGATGTATTGTACAATATCTTGTGCTTGCATTGTGTATACAGTATGTACAGGGACCTTGCACACATTCCCAACCCATGGTCAATATATATGCATCAGTATAATGACGGGTTTTAACTCTGTAAAAAGGAAAACTGACCATATTATTTTTAATTATGTCTTTTGATATTCATAAAGCAAGTTATGACCTGACAAATTTGAAAATATAGGTAGAAATGGTGAGGTAGACATTTTCCTGTGTGGTAAAAACATGCTCTCGTCTCTAATGGGTAGCTCAATAACTATGCTGAAATCGAAATTGCAGAATGTACTCTTGTGGTGAAAATGTACATTTGTGGTGGTATACAGTATCCATGACTGTGTCCCTACAGAATGTCTTTTGATGTCATGCTTGTGGAAATTCAACATTAACATTACACATCAAGGTGCTCTCTACCTCAATAACGCCATGTTTTCTCTTATTTCGCTGATCACTAATGTACACTGTACCTGATCTTGGCCCGGGTCCCAAAACCCAGTCCAGGATTATGATAGATAATATATATCTCCGGAATGGAAAATCAAATTCATTTCTAATTTTCTTCTAAAATCTATTTAAATGTGTTGAAAATCTTAAACTTTGAATGAAGTAGTTACAATTTCATATTTGATTGCTGAGTTCAAATTTTCATCCCCTGAAAAATGCAAATCACAGATAAACCAGGGATGTTTAATATATGTCCCTGAAATAAATAAGATTTCATGGATTTGTTCAAACATTTGTTATGTTAGACGCACTATTAACGTTTCTCAATGTTTTCATGGACATATATAATACATAGGTACATGCAGTCTTAGTAAAGGGGGAAGTATGAGACCAATAGGATACACGAGTAAACAGTTAAATAAATTAAAGGGACATGACGGTAAAACATTAATTCTGTTATTGATTGTGACTTATACACTTCCAGTTATGTATCTATGCTGTCCCCATATTCACAGTAAATTTCCAATGTCCAGCTTGACCACTTCTTTGGTTTGGGAAAACTCTCTGAAATTTAGTGCTGATAATGTCACACGACAGTTTGGAAAACAAGGCAGTTTATTTCATAAACCTGAACACATGATGTCAGGCAGAAATGACAGTAGTGACAGTTAGTAAAATCTTGTTTTTCAGCGCTGGATTTTGTTATGGCTGTGGCAAATGTCATTCTATAACTCAAAGTCAATTCAGAATTACAAAATAAGTAACTTTAGTCGCTAACCAATTCAGGTGGGAAGCCACTTTTGTTTACAGGCAACTTTGTTTTACGTGCATGCATTATTATGTATGACACAAAAATTTACATATCCAGACTGTTGATGAACAGATAAATATTTCATGTTTATAATTATTGATTAATCGCTTTATTTACATATTTCAGTGAAAAACAACTAATTTTTGATAAGGTAATGATACAGTTGATATGTACGTACGTAATAAAAAAAATTTGTGAGAAAAAAAAATTGTTTCACCATGATGTCACTTTAATAGTAAAGAATAGTTATAAATTTTACCTAAAAGAAAGAGCATTCGCAAATGATGATAAAATAATATTTCATATCATTTAATGTAAATACACAAAATTGAAGGATGCTGTCAAATTTTGATGAGTTTTGTTTTGCTGCCAGTCTACTAGAAAATAAGATTTCTAAGCTCAGAGTTGATGGGGAGAGGAGGAATGTCCTTATGGAAGTGACCAATAGGAAACAAGATGGGATACTTGGACACTGTAGCAACATTTCATTAGGTTTAGGTATTATCGATGGGGTTGTTGATAACAGCTCGTCACCAACAAATTGCCTCCTCTACATGGTAAACATATCATTACAATAGATATGGTCTTTGTCACATTCATAAAGTATGTGTATAACACATACTTACTAAGGTCTGAAACAGCTGGTGTCATCTACTACAAAATATCACAAAATCAGTCAGAAATAATGAACTACAATGATCTGGGAAACCAATTCTCATCTGTAACATCTGTGTAATCATCTGGAGTCATAGTTATCACTGACATCTCTAAATCAAACTCTACATTATTCTATTAAGGTAGAGGGGACAGGTGGTGTAAAGGGCAGAGCAGGGTGGGGAGGGTTGGGTCAGGTGGTGTAAAGGGCAGAGCAAGGTGGGGAGGGTCAGGGTGTAAAGGGAAGAGCAGGGTGGGGAGGGTTGGGTTAGGTGGTGTAAAGGGCAGAGCAGGATGGGGAGGGTCGGGTTGTAAAGGGCAGAGCAGGGTAGGGAGGGTTGGGTCAGGAGGTGTAAAGGGCAGAACAGGGTGGGGAAGGTCAGGTGGTGAAAAGGGCAGAGCAGATTGGGGAAGGTCAGGTGGTGAAAAGGACAGAGCAGAGTGGGGAAGGTCAGATGGTGTAAAGGGCAGAGCAGGATGGGGAGGGTCGGATGATGTAAAGGGCAGAGCAGAGTGAGGAAGGTCAGGTGGTGTAAAGGGCAGAGCAGGGTGGGGAGGGTCGGGTGATGTATAGGGCAGAGCAGAGTGAGGAAGGTTAGGTGGTGTAAAGGGCAGAGCAGGGTGGGGAGGGTCAGGTCAGTTAGGGTAAAAGGCAGAGCAGTGTGAGGAGGGTCAATAGAAAAAAGGGTAGAGCGGATGGGAAAGAGTCAGGTAGGGGTAAAGGGCAGAACAGGGTAGGGAGGATTAATGGAGAAATGGGTAGAGCAAGGTGGGAATGAGTCTATTGGGGAGGGGGAGGTAGGGTAAAGGCAGAACAGGTTGGAAAGGAGTCAAGTGGGGAAAAGGACAGAGCAGAAAGGGTAGGAGTCAGTGGGGTAAAGGGCAGAGCTAGGTGGGGAGTGTCAATGGAGCAAAGGGCAGAGTAGGATTGAGGGCAGGGCAGACAGGCTGGGGAGGGTCAGGTAGGATAAAGGACAGAGCAAAGCAGGGAGGAGTCAGAAGAGTAAAGGGTAAGATGTGGCTGTGGATAGAGGTTATGACCGAGGAAATGAAAATACATAAAATGCACGTTATCAACTCCAGCCACTCTATTGCTGGCACATGCTGCTTGTAGTAATAGCTAGATGCCATAACCTACTTCTGGTGTTAGAAAAGGAGATGCTGCAAATGTTAATTTATAGGTCATGAGTTTTCCTCTCACCTGTGCATACTGGTTAACATCTAGGTCATAATTTCCCCTTTCACCTTTACATACAGGGTAATAGAATGTACAACTTTCCTTTTCAACTGTATATACAGGCTAACATGTAAATCACTACTTCCACTCTCACCTGTACATACAGGTTAACATGTAAATCACTACTACCCCTCTCACCTGTACATACAGGTTAATATAAAGGTCACTACTTCCCCTCTCACCTGTACATACAGGTTAACATATAGGTCACTACTTCCCCTCTCACCTGTACATACAGGTTAACATATAGGTCACTACTTCCCCTCTCACCTGTACATACAGGTTAACATATAGGTTACTACTTCCCCTCTCACCTGTACATACAGGTTAACATATAGGTCACTACTTCCCCTCTCACCTGTACATACAGGTTAACATATAGGTTACTACTTCCCCTCTCACCTGTACATACAGGTTAACATATAGGTCACTACTTCCCCTCTCACCTGTACATACAGGTTAACATGAAAATCACTACTACCCCTCTCACCTGTACATACAGGATAACATATAGGTCACTACTTCCCCTCTCACCTGTACATACAGGTCAACATATGGGTCACAGCTTCCCTTTTCACCTGTACATACTGGTTATGATATGGGTCACAGCTTCCCTTTTCACCTGTACATACTGGTTATGATATGGGTCACAGCTTCCCTTTTCACCTGTACATACTGGTTATGATATAGGTTACAGCTTCCCTTCTCACCTGTACATACTGGTTATGATATGGGTCACAGCTTCCCTTCTCACCTGTACATACTGGTTATGATATAGGTTACAGCTTCCCTTCTCACCTGTACATACTGGTTATGATATGGGTCACAGCTTCCCTTCTCACCTGTATGTACTGGTTAACAGAAGGTACAACTTCCTGTCTCTCCTGTACATACAGGTTAACATGTAAATCACTACTTCCCCTCTCACCTATACATACAGGTTAACATTTAGGTCACAGCTTCCTTCTCACCTGTACATACAGGTCAACATATGGGTCACAGCTTCCCTTCTCACCTGTACATACTGGTTATGATATGGGTCACAGCTTCCCTTCTCACCTGTATGTACTGGTTAACAGAAGGTACAACTTCCTGTCTCTCCTGTACATACAGGTTAACATGTAAATCACTACTTCCCCTCTCACCTATACATACAGGTTAACATTTAGGTCACAGCTTCCTTCTCACCTGTACATACAGGTCAACATATGGGTCACAGCTTCCCTTCTCACCTGTACATACTGGTTATGATATAGGTTACAGCTTCCCTTATCACATGTACATACTGGTTAACATGTAAATCACTACTTCCCCTCTCACCTCTACATACTACTTAACATGCATGGAGGTCATAATTCCTCTCTCACCAGTTTAAGCTGCCTAACATATTTGAAGTACATTACACAGTTATCTTGCTTAAGAAGAATGAAAATCTAATATTTTCCTGATATGGCAAGCCATTGACTTCCTTAAAGATTTTGACCGTATTGCCCTCCCCCAATCCCCCATATCCTCACACCCCCACACCTACACACCCCTAACTTACTGAGGATAAATGTGGGTAGCTAAATCATATCAGTCCTCGCTTACAGCCTGGTTATGATCAGTACATACACTCATGTCAGTGAGCTATGTTCCTCAGTTAGCGAGTACACTTTTAGGTAAGTGAGTACACAGGTGTTATTACCTTTATAAAACATTGTGAAACTTGATGGCTAATTATTTTCAACATGCAAGGATGAAACTACTGCATAAAAGTAGTGAGTGTTTGGGACAAGAAGGATTGCTGCCCATAATCAGCCATAATTAAAGCTAGTGTAATTCACCAGATAAGGCAGCATAATTAGATATTAAAATTTGAAAGTAATTGATGAGTAGGGCCATTTATTACTACAGGAGCTCTCAAGTGTAATTACAGTATGCATCAAATTCACCTTGATACAAGTAGGAAGAGACTAATAATCCAGGTCACACATCGTTTCTGAATTCTGATAGTCTAGGAGTTACAACTTTGTATGCTGCTGGAGCTCTAGTCACTGCACAAGGGAAATCGTGGTCAGGGCATTTTTTCACATACTTTGATCCTTGACTTCCTAGTATATTCAAGTACAGTGTGCTTTGATAGAGTAACTACTGAACAAGTGTGGGTGATACAGTTTCTTTGTTATTATAGTTGGCTTGGACCAACCTTTTCCAAAAAGAAAGTATAATAATATCAGTTGTAGATACAAAGATATTTCAAGTCTACATGTGGACGGAGTTAGGAAGTAATTATTGGAGTAATAATAGTGAGGTAGACTTAGGTCAAGTAAGACGTTAGTGATGTGATAGCTAAGTAGGGGAGTAGCTAAAGGATGGGGGTCTCAGGGAGCTGAAGGATGGGGTCTCAGGGGGCTGAAGCATGGGGGTCTCAGGGAGCTGAAGTATTGGGGTCTCAGGGAGCAGAAGTATGGGGGTCTCAGGGAGCTAAAGGATGGGGGTCTCAGGGAGCTGAAGAATGGGGGTCTCAGGGAGCTGAAGTATGGGGGTCTCAGGGAGCTGAAGTATGGGGGTCTTGGGGGTAGCTGAAGGATGGGGTCTCAGGGAGCTGAAGTATGGGGGTCTCAGGGAGCTGAAGTATGGGGGTCTCAGGGAGCTGAAGTATTTGGGTCTCAGGGAGCTGAAGTATGGGGGTCTCAGGGGGCTGAAGCATGGGAGTCTCAGGGAGCTAAAGGATGGGGGTCTCTGGGAGCTGAAGGATGGGGGTCTTGGGGGTAGCTGAAGAATGGGGGTCTCTGGGAGCTGAAGGATGGTGGTCTTGGGGGTAGCTGAAGAATGGGGGTCTCAGGGAGCTGAAGTATGGGGGTCTCAGGGAGCTGAAGTATGGGGGTCTCAGGGAGCTAAAGGATGGGGGTCTTAGGGAGCTGAAGTATTTGGGTCTCAGGGAGCTGAAGTATGGGGGTCTCAGGGGGCTGAAGCATGGGGGTCTCAGGGAGCTAAAGGATGGGGGTCTCAGGGAGCTGAAGTATTTGGGTCTCAGGGAGCTGAAGGATGGGGGTCTCAGGGGGCTGAAGTATGGGGATCTCAGGGAGCTGAAGTATGAGGGTCTCAGGGAGCTGAAGAATGGTAGACTCCGGGGAGCTTAAGAAGGGGGTCTCAGGGTAGCTGCAGGGAGGTAGACTCTGGGGAGCTTGGAGAAGTGGATGTAGGGGAACTGAAAGTTTGGAGATAGGGAAGGGACTTTGAGGTTTGTAGAACTGCAGCTACTGGCTATTTGTTTTGATCATGTTGTATTTTTACAATAAATGTTATTTTTCATTTATTACAGATTCTGCATCAGTTGGTGATATTCAAGAAACCCAGGAATTTTCTTGTAAGTAAAAAAAGTCTTAAATTATATCTAAATTATTTTGTATTCAATGCTCATATTTAAGAAAACCATTCTGACTATATATTAAGGGCCACTGGGAAATGTTTTATATAAAGTTAAAATGTACTCTCTGTGACTTTGACAGAGCTGCTGCTGTTGTCAAACATTTATCCACCCTCACATGGTGGCTATGTTTTAGAAGCAGTAGTTGACTTTACAGTGGAGATAATATCACAAACATTTATGATATACATATTATATTTATCACATAATTGCTGTTTTGTTCAGTAGTATGTATGTTTACAAACCCATGTAACCTATTGTGACATCCGAATCAGATAATGCAATGACATCACACACTCAAAGCTATAGAACCAAAAGGATTTCAAGTTTGACATGGAAAAGAGTATATTTATCATTTAGTGGAAGCTGGGCTGAAATGGTTTGTTAGTGACTTTTTGAAAGCAATGTTCATTCATGAACCTGTGTTTGTATCTGAACTAGACAAGAAATATTCTGAAATAAAAAAAGTGAAGCAATGTATTCAAGCTGATAAAATTGATATGAAATTATGTAACAGTATGAGAGTGCCTTCACTGTTACTGTGTAGCTTGATAATAGTGGTCAGGACAGGTTTGTAGTTAATTGTGTTGAAACAGACACTTCTAGCAGCATCAAAAGGTCTACAGATAACACCTACTGATGTAAGAAAAGGATGGCTTATATGTATAATAAGTTAACAGATATACATGACCCTGTGCTTTTAATATTAGACATGTAGATATAAACTTAATTAAAGCCTAATAAATTTTCTTCAGTGATTCCAAACTGTTTTTTGAGTTCACCTTTTTTGAATCATGTGTGTCAGGCATTAATTGGCACACATTTATACAGCTGTGTTCTGATATATAATAGAAAGAGACAATTTCCTGAATTATGAAATGCATGAAAATGATGACAAATGTAACACTGCATGCTCAATCATAATCTTATGGAACTGACTGACATTTGACTGTGAACACGTAGTTTTGTTTTGGTGTGGAGTTAAAGGCACGAAGCCAAACCTGCTCCAACCTCAGACTGGCCATCTCTATAGCCAAGGGTTTTCCTTGTGTCATATCATCCAGATTTGGTACTAATTAACTCTTCTTGGAATCTACCACAGCCTGCAACAGATTTTATGGACAATGACAATAAATTACATGGAGTCTACCACAGATTTTGTGGACAATGACAATAAATTACATGGAGTCTACCACAGATTTTGTGGACAATGACAATAAATTACATAGAGTCTACCACAGATTTTGTGGACAATGACAATAATTGCAAGGAGTCTACCACAGATTTTGTGGACAATGGCAATAATTGCAAGGAGTCTACCACAGATTTTGTGGACAATGGCAATAATTGCAAGGAGTCTACCACAGATTTTGTGGACAATGACAATAAATTGTAAAGAGTCTACCACAGATTTTGTAGACAGGCTAGGAGCCTACTACAGATTTTGTGGACAGGCTAGGAGCCTACTACAGATTTTGTGGACAGGCTAGGAGCCTACTACAGATTTTTTGGACATGCTTGTAGTCTGCCACAGATTTTCTGGACATGCTAAGAGTTTCCACATTTTTTGTGGATATGTATAGAAAAACATATATGTCTTATTTTCATTGGCCCAATGATCTTTACCATTGATGAGAACAGTTTTAAACCAACCAAAGACATCTCCACGTAGGTCTTTTGTATAGGATAAAAAGTGTCCTATATATATCTTCAGTAGTATGTCCATGCCTTGCTGTTAAACCTATCCATATCTATGGAGGCGCAGGAGAATTATATTTGATATAAATTAAATGTGAAATTTTGGGTCAGGTGAGGGTAGGGATGGGTGGGGGATTGAAGTGAGGAAAGGAGGATTATAGTGAAATTTTAGAATATAGGATGTTACAATGTTAACGACATGAGCTTAGATCTTGGTTGTGATGGAATCTAGTGTATCAGGATAGACAGCCAGTACTGTGACCGGGTCTGAATGGAATCCAGTGTATCAGCATAGACGGGCAGTACTGTGACCAGGTCTGAATGGAATACAGTGTATGATCATAGACGGCCAGTACTGTGACCAGGTCTGAATGGAATCCAGTGTATCAGGATAGACGGGCAGTACTGTGACCGGGTCTGAATGGAATCCAGTGTATCAGGATAGACGGGCAGTACTGTGACCGGGTCTGAATGGAATCCAGTGTATCAGGATAGACAGCCAGTACTGTGACCGGGTCTGAATGGAATCCAGTGTATCAGCTTAAACAGCCTGTACTGTAACCAGGTCTGAATGTGGATTACAGGGGTAATGATGAAATCATAATGCAGATGTTTGGTCTGTAAATACCCTCGTACCATTTTTACACAGTTTCTAAAAGTTGCCATACTTGTCAATATATCTATACATCCACACCCAGACACACAACATTGTACTGGTACTCCGAATGTCCACTGTAATGTCAGTGGAGCTCAGGTGTGTTGGATTTATCAGAAGCTTCCTGTTTGAGAAGTATTGGCGGTACTAATCAATGATAGGTTCTGGGGATCACTGGACTGATTATATAGTGTTGTTTCTGTGTAACTTGGATCATGTGGCTGATTCAATTCCTTTCATTAGTTCAGAATTTGATGACTGGAAAAAAGGTTTCATAGTTTCTAGATCTGGTAAAGCTTCCTGTCAAGGTCTCTGTAGATCTGATAAAGCTTCCTCGCTCTGTCACTAGGTCAGATAAAGCTTCCTCGCTCTGTCACTAGGTCAGATAAAGCTTCCTCTCAATGTCACTAGATCAGATAAAGCTTCTTCAATTCAGACAAAGCTTCCTTTCAAGGACTTTAGATAAGATAAAGCTTCCGCTCAATGGCTCTAGATTGGATAAAGCTTCCTCTCAATGTCACTAGATCAGATAAAGCTTCTTCAATTCAGACAAAGCTTCCTTTCAAGGACTTTAGATAAGATAAAGCTTCCGCTCAATGGCTCTAGATTGGATAAAGCTTCCTCTCAATGTCTCTAGATCAGATAAAGCTTCTTTGGATCAGATAAAGCTTCCTCTCAAAGTCTCTAGATTGGATAAAGCTTCCTCTCAATGTCACTAGATTGGATAAAGCTTCTTTGGATCAGATAAAGCTTCTTTGGATCAGATAAAGCTTCCTCTCAAAGTCTCTAGATTGGATAAAGCTTCCTCTCAAAGTCTCTAGATTGGATAAAGCTTCTTTGGATCAGACAAAGCTTCCTTTCAAGGACTTTAGATAAGATAAAGCTTCCGCTCAATGGCTCTAGATCAGATAAAGCTTCTTTGGATCAGACAAAACTTCCTCTCAAAGTCTCTAGATTGGATAAAGCTTTTTCAGATCAGACAAAGCTTCCTTTCAAGGGCTCTAGATTTGATAAAACTTCCTCTCAAGGGCTCTAGATCAGATAAAGCTTCCTCTGAATGTCTCTATATCAGATAAAGCTTCTTCAGATCAGACAAAACTTCCTTTCAAGGGCTCTAGATTTGATAAAACTTCCTCTCAAGGGCTCTAAATCAGATAAAGCTTCCTCTGAATGTCTCTATATCAGATAAAGTTTCTTCAAATCAGACAAAACTTCCTTTCAAGGGCTCTAGATTTGATAAAACTTCCTTTCAAGGGCTCTAGATCAGATAAAGCTTCCTCTGAATGTCTCTATATCAGATAAAGCTTCTTCAGATCAGACAAAACTTCCTTTCAAGGGCTCTAGATCAGATAAAGCTTCCTCTGAATGTCTCTATATCAGATAAAGCTTCTTCAGATCAGACAAAACTTCCTTTCAAGGGCTCTAGATTGAATAAAGCATTCCCTAAAGGTCTCTAGTTCTGAGAAAGCATCTTCTCAGTGTCCCTAGGTCTAGTAAATCTTCCTTTCATAGTCTTTTGATCTGATAAATCTTCCTGTCAAGGTCTTTAGATTTGATAAAGCTTTTTCTCAATGTCTCTGTATCTGATAAGCCTTCTCTTACCATGTTTGTTAATCTGATGAAACTTTTTGTAAAGGTCTCTAGATCTGATAGGTATTCCTGTCAGTATCTCTAGATCTGATAAACCTCAGTATGTGATAAAGCTTTGAATCTGTCATTCTGTCAATTGTCTTTTTTGTGGTGCAAATTGTTTCTGAAAAAGAATTTTCTTTGTTTTGATAAAGCTGCTTTTACTTTTTCAATCAGAAGAAATTTTTTGTAAAAGTACATAATAATTTTTCTAATTTTGAATTGAACTATAATATTTTCGAACATGTTTTTTTTTAAAAATGCTTTCTAATATTTTTTCAATTTCCTTCAATATCAGATCGTTTTCATGATATGTTTATGTTTTTGTAGTTCTGAAAAAAATTAACAATGAAAGGTAGATGTGTTCCTTTAAACACTAATGTCTAAATATGCTTTGTGAAAAGACATTTCCAAATGTTGGAAAGTGTTATGTCTTTTTAATGAGTGGTCAATGAAGTATTGGCAAATGACTGTGGACTCAGCAAATCCGCATTATTTACTTTGAACCTATTTTAAATGGGAAACTAATCAATGTTGTTGAATAATTCAAAGTCTTTGAAACTATTGTGAAACTTAAACTTATTGATTATTAACTTAACCAATAAGGGGACACATTTCTTAAAAACTGAACTGCATCTAAGAAATTTTCATTTGAAATTTCATTGAATGGGTCACACAATTTTTAATCAATTTGCTGCGTATAATTGTACGTCTTCAATGTTTTATGTATACAACCACAACAGAAAAAGGGACAGATACAGAAAGGAATTTCAGAAATATTTGTCATATGTTTCTATTTTAATGTGTTTTTTGAAGCTGACAATACATACAAGTAGAACAGTTACTGTTAATTTGATTTCTATGTTGGGAATGTCCCCCAAACATTGTGCTTCATTTAATTATTAGAAGATTGCCTCCAGCTTAGTCTAGAATACAGTCTTGAATTTAAAAGAGAAATGTAAGCACCTACCTCAGTCAAATAAATGAGGTAATTATGAAGGTTATCCATATACAGAAAAGACAATACAGAATGTATTAGATCTGATGACAAGAAATAGATGTTAGCCTAATTGTGAAAATATGGTGCCTGTCAAGTTGTCTACAGATTGTTTTTTTCACAACTGTATGTTAATAGTAAATGCCATATGATTTTGATGGCTTGACATTTTTGCTTTTACTTTCAATAATTGTTAGATAAAGCACCTTGACCTACTCCAAAGGTCATGGGTATTAAATTTTGAAAATTGTAGAGGTAGCAGTTCTAATATTATAGAGATGGGGTAGGGATGAGATAGGGGTTTATTAAACCTTCACATCATAAACATTAAAGGTTAAAGCAAAGGTTTAACTTTAAAGTTGTAAGGTCATAGGTGGTTGAATTTCAAATCAATAGGAGTCTGCCTCTAAGAAATTTCGAAGTGAAAGGAATCAATATTTAAGGTCATAGGGTTAAACTTCAAGGTCAGAAGGGTTCAACAACTTCCCTATACATGAAATTATAAAAAATGATAAATTACAGATCCTAAGATGTATGTTAATGATTCCTGACAATCATTAATGGATTTAAGTGTGTAGAAAATCTTATACATCTTAAACATTCTTCTAATAAGTGAGTGAAGTAGAAGACACATGGAATAAGATAGTTATACCTGTACATGTATAAGTATTGACTGACATCAAAGGGTTCAGCAGTGTTTTATACATGATTGCTAAGTGCTTCTGGGTGGAATGGACTTTAGAGACTTTTTACTTGTATATCTTTCGTATCAATTCATTATTAAGCCTACCTATATCTGTTGCTACTCAATAGATAACCTCATCATCAATCTCTGACTTTTGGCTGCAGGTCTTCATGTATTGCCCCTGGGCTTATTTCAGGTTAGCTATAGTGTATAATATCAGAGAACTACGTAATGCCACCCATAGCAGATGTATACTAGCATATGTACATATATACATGTAATCTGCTCAATTTAATGAATATATGTGTGTTGAGAGAGCTCCCTGATTTATATGGAGGAATTCAAGGCGTGGTAGATTGGTCGTTGTCGTTGTGGGGTCATAGCAGATTGAGTCAGCAAGTGCTAGTGCAAACACTTATATTGGTTGTGTAAAAAATACTCTATTAATTTCTCTCATGTCCAATTTCCATTAAAATCTCATTTCCGTCTTTGAGTTAAAACGCCTTACATCACCATTCCTGAATGAAATCACCAATCCCCTTCACAGCAAAAGTACAGATTCTGTTGTATTCTATTGGCGTTGATGGTAGAAAGTTATTTTGCAACATATTTCAGATCTAATTTATTATTTTTTTTTCCTTTTTATAACAAATTTTGTAATTTGGGTTTAAACATCACTTAAAAGTTATCTCTTAGTTATAGTATGTTGAAATTTCATCATCGCGATGATATTTCAGGCAAGGACAATCAACCAATGAGTGACAGATTTAGCATTTTATGGCCAACACTGGTTCTAGCTGACCTTTATAATTAGTACTATGGAAGTTTGTTTCTATCACATTAATTGATGCCTTTTGAGTTAGCCATTTCTGAAGTGTGGGTTTCATGATTAGCTTCAACTTTCAGAAATTCTAATCTATGGAAAATGCATGTCAAATCCATAAAACACGCTTGATTTAAGATCATTAAATGATTTTTACACCTTTAATATAGTTTTAGCCTTTCTGCACTGGCGAATGAAAATATGCACTGTCATGCATATGTTTACTGGTGGAAAAAAGGTAAAGTTGTAGAAAAGATGTGGAAACAGTTAATTTGACCCTGTTGCCCTTGGTTGAAGTGGTCGTGATGATGAGATAATGTGACTCTGTGATATTCATCATTGTCTTAAGTTTATTAATAATTAGGATTGAAGCATATTTATGAGTAAACGTGTTAATGGCAATTCTTGGTTCAAAACTTAAAATTTTGATTAAATTATATAAGATCTAAAGTGCTTGAAGTTTTTAAGTAAAAGATCTACATTGAATTAGGATATAAAAGGAAATTAATGACTTTCAATATTTCATTTATTTTTCATACAATATTAGAAAAAAATAAAGACATCAACTATTGATTACCTGGTAATTGTTTCTTCGTTTTAAGATGTACTTTGGAGTGACTAAACGTAGACTATATATAGATATCTCCTGCTGGTGGTGATTCATGTTTTAGGGGCATAAATATCTGAGGCTGGATTATAACAGCCAATTTATGAACTGTCGTCAGTGTAACGGTCAGTGTACCCTACAGAAGATGTTGTAACATGCGATCCTTCAATCATGATGAAATCTCCTGGGTCGGTGCTGCCATTACTCACACTATACACATGATGCTGTTGTGTACTATGAGACTTTATAACAAATGAAGTTGACACATCGGCATGTTTTAAAATAACCGACAGGCATGATGTATTTATTTATCATGTTTGGAAGGAAGATTATGCATATGTTGGCTAATTCTATTGTCATAGCAGACGGAGGATTAATTATGTAGTATGACGTCATTCATCATGCAAGCAACTATAATAGACTCAAGCTTCCAATTCACAATTATGATAAAAAGAGTATCGGTTTCACACTGTTAATTAGCTGTCTTCAGCCTTGTGAAATATGCTTTTGTAAAATCATATTTTTCCAAACAGTCTTATTTCCTTTTTTGGAATATCTATTTGTCGTCGTCTTTTATCATTTTATAATCCAGCATTTGTCTTTTTCTGATATTTAATTGTTTGAGAATTATGAATTCAAATATTTAGTATTAAAATTTCAATATTCAGGTGGATTTGAGGTAACTTGACAGATTAAATTCTTGTAGGCAAAATATTGAGCTTGTAATGAGAGTATTTATATTGGTTTATCTCGATCCATATCTATGTCAGTGACTTTTAGGTGTAAGACTGTCACCAAATCTTGTGTAAGTAGTTTTTTTTTTACTAATTCAATTTGATGTATTTCTAATTTTCACATTTTCAATAAAAGGACTTTACATATTTTGATGTTGGAATGATTGTTTATTTTAAAAGATAAATCATAACTTGTTTTATCGATAAATTAAATATTTTAAAGATGGATGCAGATGCTGTATTTCCTTATTAATGTTATGGTAATTAAAACTGAAAAGAAATGTAAAATTCATCTGCTATTGTCATTCCCTCAAAAGTTTTAAGGAAATATATATGTGATCTCCAAATTAATTAAAATTACAAATAATTAGCAAATTATGATATAATGATCCTCAAACTACCCTTGCTAATACTTCAGGAAAGATTTATCGTTTTGCACATAAATTGCCAAGTCTTTTCCCAGAAATCTTCACAACAATGTTTTTATTTCTAGAAAATCTGTGTGGGGAAATATTGCCATCTTTCTGAAATGACCTTTGTCATTGCCACCTGTGATGAGATTGATACTTGGTGAGAATGTTTTTTCTGAAATAGTGCAACCATATTTTTCATTAAAAACATTATTTTATTTAAACAAAGCTAAACAACCTTTTGGACAAGCAAGTCCTGTCATTCCTATATATAAGCACCTTGAATTTTGCCTTGGGTTAGTCTGATTTTCTGTTTGAGCCTATTGGCTTTTCAAGAGAATGTTCCCTTAACATTGCAAAGAAACTAAAATTTTGTTTATCATTAATTGTACATATATTTTGCAGATATCTTTTAATGATACACTCCAACAAAATTCACAAGGGAGATAATTTGAAATTCTTTGGAACACATTTAGGCTTTTACCAGTTGGCCTGTTAACTGCTGTAACAATCCTTAATTCCAAAATTAGAAAAAAAGATTAGCAATGATCATTTTTTTAACAAATCAAATTTAAAAAAGTTTAAATTTTCATTCATGTTATAAGGCTTTGACACAATCTAGCAATCAGAGAGTTACTGTGAAGTGATACAGTAAACCATGTCAAATAAATGTCGATCATTGTAGTGTGTCTGCCATAACTATAACAGGATCATGTGTGGACTGCTACTTATACAGTTGTGGCACACCCTTAATCTGTCTGATGTAATTATAATGCTACAGATAACACGTTCTCGTTATCCCGACGCCACCGTGTTGCAGTAAAATCTGCTAAAACAGGAAAAAAATTACACCCATAAGCTGCCTTAATTACCACAAATGGTTCAACATGACTGTAAACATAGAAGAACATTTCAATTAGTGGGAAATTCCTTAGCTGTTAATTACTAGGTTTTAATTGTGATTAATTTGTTCAAGTGGAAAATATATTAAACCAGGTTCAGATGTATGAGATACATTTTAAAAAGTGAATAAATTTACATGAGGAATCTTGATGTTCAATTTGATAACATGTGAGGATATCACTTAAGGAAGATAGTGACTGTTGTAATGTGTTAAGTGTACCAACGGGGATACTTGAATGTAATTTCATTTATCCTGTTATAAGTACCCAGGATCTGTGTATTCAGACATCTTCACTAATCTGACCCCTGAACAATGTGACACTATGCCTAATCAAGCATGAAAATGGAATTCAATTTCTGCTGTAATTGTATTCAGACGACCTAATCTGACCAATTTGTAAATTGTCTCATGGGGTGTGGGAGTGGAAAACTCTGTCGCTATAATAACTTGCATGTCATCGGTGCATATACTGGACTGATTATCTGATATTTTAAGAAATCATGTACAGTTGATAAGCTGTGTCACTGGCTCCTGGAGTGACCACTTGACCAGGTGAACTGCCAGCCTGCATATTCTGTTAAGCAACAACACATCATTCTTGTATTAAAACTGTGCATTTGTGGCACAAAGATTGGCTTGGCTTCCAACAATTTTTTTTCTCTCTGACGGCATTAGCTGACCCATCAGTCTATTTCTGTCTATTGATTTCTTGACTTGAGTCCTATTTATTCAGTTCTTCCTTAATTACACCATAAATATTATCATAATTTGACAGTTATGGATAAATATTTACTATGTATCATATGGCTGCTTCGATTGTATTATGTGTACAGTCCGGACCCAGTGTGCTCAGGGAGTTTGTATGTGCTTCTTCTCCAAACCATCCTCAGGTCCTGTCAGGGGGATTTGCAGTGTTTCATTTATGGACTATTTTTGTCTGTTTTGTGACAGGCGATGATTTATGGAAGGAGAAGGTCTGTGTGCTTATATTTCCGAATATGACGTCAATTTGTTGCCAAGTGATGTCATGATATTGTATTACTGCATCCATTTAAGTTTCTACTAAATATACAATTTTATGGTCTAATTTCCCATGAGAAAAAAAAAAGAAAAAGAAATGTAAATTTGAGTGTCACTAATCATACAGATAGTTTCCTCCTAAATTAACATCACACTTACAAATAAATGATGTACGATCATCAAAGTTGACATTTTTTAACTTCAAGATGTAGAAACAGTGATTATATACTGCAACTATCTGTTTGTTAGAATCTCAGTAAAACCTTGTTAGGTTATCTGACCCATGTGTAAATTTTCCATTCAAATTGCTTCTTCTCAATCACCAAAAATGCCTGGGTGCTGATATTGGGTCTGTAGAATGCTAGGGTGAAGGACAAGCAAGTTAATTCAAATGTTGTTTGATTCTTTGATGTACATCAAACAAAGTTAGAGGTCACATAATGGTCTGTTGCATTGGCTTTGAAGTTGGGTGTTGCTTTTCTGTAATCTACAATTGAGTGTCTCAGTCTTTGATTGGTCAGTTGTTTTCTCTTGAAACCTGCTCTAGACCAATCAAATTACTTTGCCTCACAAGTGCCTTCAATTTTGCCACAAAATGTTACAGTGGTGCAGAGAGTGATAGTGAGGGTAATCTCAGGAATATCAAGGATAAGTTTGTTGACATTGAGCCTGTAGTAGGCTAGATGAACGAATACCAAGTTTGTTCAATGAATTACCTTGTGTCACTTTCAAGTTCACAGATGTCAAAGTCTTTAAAGCTCTAAACAACTTCTTCTGAATAACCGATAGGCCCAGTTTGTTTGGTTTGCAGCATTCTGGGATATATAAAGAACTTGAGAGCTTTCTTCTGTTTACAAGTAATAGGTCTTGGTATTTGTGTAGTAGCATGCATAAGGAAAAGGATTTCAAATTTACAGAAATTGACTTTATGTACTGAGAAAGTCTTCTGTGTAAGCAGTAGATTAGGTGAACAATTCAGGCCTATGAGTCCTCTATCATATATATGTTCTTATAGTCAGATGACCACTAAGTCCCATGGACCCCCTTGTTGTACTATAGCCATCATGTCTTGTAAAATCTTGTTATCATACTGTAATACTATGACAATTACACCTTGTTATGCTGTCAGTGTTGTGTAGTAAATCCTTGTTATACTGTCAGTGTTGTGTAGTAAATCCTTGTTATACTGTCAGTGTTGTCGAGTAAATCCTTGTTATACTGTCATTGTTGTCGAGTAAATCCTTGTTATACTGTCTGTGTTGTCTAGTAAATCCTTGTTATGCTGTCGGTGTTGTCCTGTAAATCCTTGTTATACTGACAGTGTTGTCTAGTAAATCCTTGTTATACTGTCAGTGTTGTCCTGTAAATTCTTGTTATACTGTCATTGTTGTCTAGTAAATCCTTGTTATACTGTCAGTGTTGTGTAGTAAATCCTTGTTATACTGTCAGTGTTGTGTAGTAAATCCTTGTTATACTGTCAGTGTTGTGTAGTAAATCCTTGTTATACTGTCAGTGTTGTGTAGTAAATCCTTGTTATACTGTCAGTGTTGTCGAGTAAATCCTTGTTATACTGTCAGTGTTGTCCTGTAAATCCTTGTTATACTGTCAGTGTTGTCCTATAAATCCTTGTTATACTGTCAGTGTTGTGCTGTCAGTGTTGTGTATAAATCCTTGTTATACTGTCAGTGTTGTCCTGTAAATCCTTGTTATACTGTCAGTGTTGTCCTATAAATCCTTGTTATACTGTCAGTGTTGTCTAGTAAATCCTTGTTATGCTGTCAGTGTTGTCTAGTAAATCCTTGTTATACTGTCAGTGTTGTCTAGTAAATCCTTGTTATACTGTCATTGTTGTCTAGTAAATCCTTGTTATACTGTCATTGTTTTCCTGTAAATCCTTGTTATACTGTCATTGTTGTCTAGTAAATCCTTGTTATACTGTCAGTGTTGTTGTAAATCCTTGTTATACTGTCAAATCCTTGTTATACTGTACTGTCATTGTTGTCTAGTAAATCCTTGTTATACTGTCATTGTTTTCCTGTAAATCCTTGTTATACTGTCATTGTTGTCTAGTAAATCCTTGTTATACTGTCAGTGTTGTCCTGTAAATCCTTGTTATACTGTCAGTGTTGTCCTGTAAGTCCTTGTTATACTGTCATTGTTGTCGAGTAAATCCTTGTTATACTGTCATTGTTGTCTAGTAAATCCTTGTTATACTGTCAGTGTTGTCGAGTAAATCCTTGTTATACTGTCAGTGTTGTCTAGTAAATCCTTGTTATACTGTCAGTGTTGTCCTGTAAATCCTTGTTAAAATCCTACAAACAAAACTTTTAGTGAACATCTCAAAGTCAAATTAAATTACTAAGGACTTCATTCAGATTATTTTTGATACCTGATATATATATAGTATCCCAGGGACTTTTAGTTAAATACACTCCATATACTGCACACATAAAATGGCGAACATGCTCTAACTTCGAGACAGATATCACACCAAGCTTTCTAGTATAGATATATATAGTCTGGACTGTACAAGTTTTAACAATGTAATAACAAATTGAATTTTAGAATTAAGATGGTCTGACCTTCAGGGAGAGTGATACTGATTTTTACTCTATATCTGTCATCATTTGATTCATATTTTAAAAAATTCACCTGACTGATTGTTGATGTACACATATCTCAAATGTGGCATGTGTCCTTTGTATAAACTAACATTGGAGCTACGATAATATTTTGCATAGGTTGGCTGGTTTTGTATTGCTGGATATTTCCATGTACATCCTTTTCATATGACAAAGTTGTTTGTCTAGTCATGCTTGGTCAACCATTGGGATAATTTCACAACCTCTTCCCATTTAGATCGTCGCCTGGAAATGTATGTAAGTAACTTTATGCGGGTAATCTAACACTATTCATTGCTAACATGATTATCTTATCTTCTCAATGTATATTTCGATGCTTTTTATGCTGTCTTGTATATCCCCAAGGGACGTTTCATTCATTCCTAAGACACGGAATATGGATGATTGTGGATGGAAGTTCCAGCTTTATCCATCCCTTGGTTTAGAGGTAGGAATTTTAGAAAGAAATGGTCCAACTGAGATGTTCTATTTCAAAATTCTACATTTTTGCAAATGTTATCTTTTACTAGTTTGACTAAGACAGACAAGAAATTTCAACATTATGTATAGGATGACATAAATATATGAAATGAGATCAATCAAGTGTTCAAATAAGAAATCCTGGTTTTTGAGATCCAAAGTTAAACAAACAAGTACACCTTTCCTATTCATCTTGAGAAAGTCCAAAAGACCCAACAGTACCAACCTTACATGTGTTTGCAGATTTTAATTGTAAAAATCTGCTAGTAATTAAGATTTTTGTTTGCATTGAAACTATTAAAGACCCTATACATTTATTTTGGTACTTTTGTTTTGTTATCAGCCTCACAGTATAGCCCCTTATGTAATGTGATGTAAGCACATGTGCTTCCACTAATTCTAAAGGGTGTTTTTTTTTGTGGGGTATAAACTTAAAGAGGGATACATGGTTTTCACGTGGATAGTCTTTATAAACTCACAGAATTGTACAGAACCTTTAGTCTGCTGTCTCTTAATGAATGAAGCAGGTTATTTTTATTATGGGGGTCCAAAATGGCCCTCATTCCCATTTGAAATTATTTCCTGTTTACTGATATTAATTGCTTGAATTCCTAGGTTTAAGTAACTGAGGCAGTATCTGGAGAAGCAACAGAATGAGAAGTATTGAACTTTTGATTAAACAGGAAGAATTTCCTAACAACAAAAAAATCAATAATCAATATTATAATTTTTGGATAGATACTTGGAATTTGTTTGCTTGTTCCAAGGATTTATTCTGAAGTTAACTGAAAAATAAAACATGAAAAAAGAAGGAAAAAAAAAATCATCAGAAAATGGAAAATGCAATTTGATGTGCTACATTGGTGCATGGCTCATTTGTCAGAAATTTTAAGTTGGATTTTTTTTTACCATCACTGATATCAGAAATTAGTGGTGAACTATTAATGGAGCTAACCTTTTCATTCAACCCTGGTACATTATGATGCATTCTTCAGAAATCATTTTCCTGGCATTTCATTAACATTCTCTGCATCAACCCAGTATTAATGGCGGGAATACATATCTAGGTGGCATTTTTCTCTCAATGAACAGCAGATCTAGACCCAAGTGTATTCATGTATATGATGTATACAATCTCCATATATAACAGTTGGTTGGTCACATCCTTTGCACAGCAGCCACAGAGTGTGTGGGTTCCGTATTTACATAATAATATAATTACTGAACTAATCGGACTTGGATTAAGCTCCACGTTTTATCTTTACAGTACACAAGTTTTCATGTGCGTACTTAATGAGAAGGTCATATCAATTGGATTTTACCTGGTATAGCATATATATCCCAATAATAGCCTACGCGTTTAGTGATTAAACCCTTGTGGCTGTCATGTATGCCATAGTTACCTTAATAACAACCCCTGTGGTTGTCAGGTACATCAGAACCCCTGTGGTTGTCAGGTACATCATAGTTACCTCTGGTCACCTCTATAACAACCCCTGTGGTTGTCAGGTACATCATAGTTACCTCAATAACAACCCCTGTGGTTGTCAGGTACATCAGAACCCCTGTGGTTGTCAGGTACATCATAGTTACCTCTGGTTACCTCTATAACAACCCCTGTGGTTGTCAGGTACATCATAGTTACCTCTATAACAACCCCTGTGGTTGTCAGGTACATCATAGTTACATCTATAACAACCCCTGTGGTTGTCAGGTACATCATAGTTACCTCTATATTAACCCCTGTGGTTGTCAGGCAGACCATTGTTAATTCTGTATCAATCCTGTGGTTGTCAGGTACACTACAGTTACATATATAATAACCCATGTAGTTGTCAGGTACACTACAGTTACATATATAACAACCCCTGTGGTTGTCAGATACACCATACTTAGCTCTATGATAATCCTTTTTGTACAAGATATCTCATGAACACATGGACAGATTTAGTTCTCATTCACACAATAGCATACACCCCACCAAAGTCTACACCTGATTCAGTTCAGGCAAGGTTAAAGGTCACATCTTACTACTTTTCTAATAAAAAGCTAATGTACAAAATATCTACATAATAGATTAACCCCTCAATGGATTTAGACCTGAAGAAAAGATGAGGGGGTGGGGGCATATCTTTGTGAGCCCCTGCTCAATTTTGCTCACTTGTTTTGATTTAATACAGACTTCAGTTGGACAGGAATGTTGGCTGAAGGCTCCATTCTAGTTTCTTATGCAGAGAGAAATTTCCATTAGGAATCAATTTGGACATTCCACATTGTAGTTTAGGTTGTCATGTGTTTGTAGGGAATCCGGGGTTAACTAGCCTCCTGGCATCAGCTGTATACACACCTACAGTGTCTGGACGGCATGGTGGAGAGAGGCTGGCTGGTTCGCTTGACCGGTTTCTCCAAGTCTGGAAATTGTCAGCCAGCCTTTAGTGTTGGTGTGCACACCTCTGCACTATCAACTTATAAACCATATTCTACATACAATAGACTGAACAAACATGACCAGGCTGTAACTTGTAGGGTAATCTAATTGGGAGGACAGCAAGGATACATTGTCATGGCGCTGACATCTCCGGGGTATTATTGGTCATTGGTCAAGAGAATGGACAAGGATTGACCATTCTGTTTCCACACTGTCACTGAGTTCATGCTGTGGTATAAACCAATATTGATGTGTTCTGTTGTAGTCATTGTTGAACTATTGTATTTCTCTGTTATAATATTGTACTTTGTCCTGGAATGAGTCTAGCTGCCTTCTGATAATAGAGCTGGTTGTAGTAGGTTGCCCCCCACCTCTCCCTCTTCTCTCTGGGCTTATTGCAAGAGAAATATTAACTTTGACATTTATATGTTGTGTTGTTTCTCTTACACAATGGTGTATTAATTTATTAATTTTGATTGCCATGGTTACTTACTCAGCATGATCAGATGATTACCAGGTAATTATCACCAGGTAAAGCAGTGATAAAGGGAGATAATTCATTTTTAGAGTGTATACATACATAATCCTTCATTAATTCAGATGTTTTGAGTTTTTGACTTGAAAGTCTATTCATATGCATCAGCTATTCAAAATGATTGACATCATTAATATATTTCTATATTACTGAAGTATACATGTTGTAAAATTGCCATCGTTGAACTCTTCTGTGACAGTGAGATAACTATCTGACATATTGCATATATCCAAAAGTGTCTTTCTGATAGGGAACACGTGGCAGCCATCCTAACAAGGCATGTATGTTCACATCGTAGTAATATATATATCTGAGAAGGACGTTGAATTTTCTCAAAAGAGTGAAAATTATTTTTGCTTCAAATTAAATTCTTGTTGTAGAAGCTGTCTGAAGCTGTCTGAAGACACTATATTGAGGCAGCCGATTAATAGTCAGTATTTTAACCATGTGTTCACTCAACATGATTAAAATATCTGTTTAAGTTATTTTTGAAATGAAGCATGAGATAAGAGTCCTAGAAGAACTTTGAAAGTGGAAACAGGTTTCTGCTTTAAGGTACTGTAAATGTTACTAGATTTTGAAGATGTTAAATATGACAGAAAAATACATTTAAACAAAATGAGAAAGTACAAGAAACCAATTTCCTTTTAACTTGATTGTAAACAAAACTTGGGAATGGTGAATTTTATTCCTTATGAGTATGGAAAACCTTGGATCTGTTACAAAGTTATGTGTTTATAGAAAACTTGTCTAGGTCGTGGACAACCTTTAGCTTTCACAATGCACCATGTTCTAACTGAGATTTTGTTCAATAATTTTTGGATTTCGATCAGACAGAATAAGCTGAAAATGATTTTCTCTTGAGTTTTCTGACAGAGGGTGTTGTAGTAAGGTTGATCTGTGCATTTAGTATTCCTGACTTATTGGTGTCACTATCAACATTGTACATTAAGGAGTTAAAAGATATTGTTTGATTTTTGTTTACTTGTCTGTTTGGTTTATTGTCCTGTGAACAGTCAGGGTCACTTTGAGGTGAGGTCTCCTTGTACTAGCACGTGGCTATCTCACTGAACAACATAGGGGAGGCCTAGAAAATGCCATCAGAGCAATAAGGGTGAATTGTCTTGCCCAAGAATACAATCACTTTGGCACAGACTGGTCCATTTCAGTGCTTCTTGAGAAGCCTGAACAGCCACTTACAGGTAGGTTCGAATGTCACACTTTGGATTTTCACCTGAAGTTATGTAGGTCAATGCTTTAACAGACATAGCAACCACATCCCCTAACCCTCTCCTCCCAAATGTGATTAAAAAAGTGGGATAGTAATAGGGATGGGATGGGATGAGGATTTAGATCAGTCCGTTAGAGCATTGATTGATAATTTAAAAGAATCATAGCATGTGTATTTGGAATGTAATATCAATTTGGGAAGGGTGATATATGCTATCCATAAAATAGTTATACACATATCAGATTGTGTATTTTTCGATCAGAAAGTTTGGTATTCAAAGAAACTTGTATATGCATGGTATGACTCAGCAGAGTGTACAGTGTATGTAGAGTTTATAAAGATGTTTCCTTTAGCAGATTTTGACATGCAATCACAAAAGCATTTACCATATCGCTCTCTTTAAGTATGTACACAATCAACTACTGGATGTATTTCGGGAAGTCACTTTACAAGTGGAGCAATTATAACAGCTTTTCTGTCCTCAACTTGTAATTTGAACTGTTCCCTGCTTTGATGTGGACTTGTCTATGTTGTTGTAGAGGTATGTTATGCTTGGTGCTTAAGGACAGCTGTCCCGCTTTCAGCTGTGGTTTCACTTGTGTTAAAGATTCTCAAAATTGAACTTCTGTTCTTACCACAAATATGAAAGAAACAAATATAGACTGACCCTTGTTGTACCTACCAAGGAATTTAATTAGATTTAGTGGTAATCAGTGTTGTAGACTTAATGAATTATGTATTTTTCTCTGATTCACTCTTATGACACCAGACTTGAATCAGAATTAAATATTTCTACAAGAGCTATGATTTTAGTTATTCTTACATGCTTAAGATAAGCTGAATAAGACTTTTCCAAAATATTTACATTCATAATATATTTTAAAAGGATGCATTTTAAATGATAGTGTTTCTTTATACATGTTTAATGGTGTTTATATAAAGACATAATGTCAACAACAGTTTTGGGGTGTCTGTTTAAACATATAATGTCAACAACTTGTCTGTAGTGCCTATTTAAACAAATATCATCAACAACTTGTCTATAGTGTCTTTATAAACAAATATCATCAACAGCCATTCTGCAGTGTCTTTATAAACAGATATCAACAACTTGTCTGTAGTGTCTTTATAAACATATATCATCAACAACTTGTCTGTAGTGTCTTTATAAACAAATATCATCAACAACCATGCTGTAGTGTCTTTATAAACAAATGACATCAACAACTTGTCTGTAGTGTCTTTATAAACAAATATCATCAACAACCATTCTGTAGTGTCTTTATAAACAAATAACATCAACAACTTGTCTGTAGTGTCTTTATAAACATATATCATCAACAACTTGTCTGTAGTGTCTTTATAAACATATATCATCAACAACTTGTCTGTAGTGTCTTTATAAACAGATATCAACAACATGTCTGTAGTGTCTTTATAAACAAATATCATCAACAACCATGCTGTAGTGTCTTTATAAACAAATAACATCAACAACTTGTCTGTGGTGTCTTTAAAAACAAATAACATCAACAACTTGTCTGTAGTGTCTTTATAAACATATATCATCACCAACTTGTCTGTAGTGTCTTTATAAACATATATCATCAACAACCATGCTGTAGTGTCTTTATAAACATATATCATCAACAACCATTCTGTAATGTCTTTATAAACAAATATCATCAACAACTTGTCTGTAGTGTCTTTATAAACAAATATCATCAACAACCATTCTGTAGTGTCTTTATAAACAAATAACATCAACAACTTGTCTGTAGTGTCTTTATAAACAAATAACATCAACAACTTGTCTGTAGTGTCTTTATAAACATATATCATCAACAACTTGTCTGTAGTGTCTTTATAAACAAATATCATCAACAACCATTCTGTAGTGTCTTTATAAACAAATATCAACAACCATTCTGTAGTGTCTTTCATAGAAATAATCTATTTAGGATTGAAAATACTTAAACATTCATTTTAATTTTTATTGTTTTTAATGATAATTTTAAATAGATGTACCCCACAAAAATACAGTTGTTTGAATGAAATTTGAATGTTTGGAATTGGTGCAATGTAAAAAAAAAACAAAACAAAAACTGATGGAATATCTTTCAAGGGAAGTAACTCAAAGTTCTAGATTTCTGAATACTAGGGGGGACTTTAATCATGAGTGAGGAAAATATATATATTGAAATGGCTACTTTTTTTCTGATTGTATCTTTACTCTGTTACTTTTTATATATGGAGATGTGAAATGTTTCATCAGTTTCATGTTAGTACTGATTGAAATCGACCTGCAGATTGTCCTTTCTATATCTGCTCATGAGGACTGCTTGAATTGTTTAACATTGTTTTTAGGTAGAATTGAATTTTTCTACATATTAAAGACACTGAACATGACATGGCCATTACTCTATACAAGAATTCTATAACATAAATTCAATGCCTAATATACAAATATATGATATTCTTTCAGTGCTTTATGTGGTATGTCTGCATAAATAACGATTAGTTTTAGAAGTTGTTTATTCTGATAAAATGCTGGTTTATAAAAATGTAAATTTTAAAGTTGAATGGCCTCTTTAACTTCATTACTCTTCATATGCATATGAAATTCTACCTTGAAATACCCAAGAGATGAATCTGCGTGAACTAGGTTAGAGAAGATGAAGTATTTTTTGTGAAATGTCTAAAAATAAAAACATGGATCTTGTAATGAAGTAACAATTTTGTCTTTTTTTCGTAATGCAGAGTTAACTGCCCTTGTGGGCAGGTATTGGTTCCTGTGTCATTTGTTTGCAAGAGTAACATAAATTTTTGACAATTTACTGATAATTTTCTCTAATGTTGTAGCAATCAATACCTGTCCACAAGAGTAGAGCATTTTTAAAAAACAGAATATGAGCGCTAAAGGGTTCAAAGTCTGTTGATGTAAACTTCATTTAAATGTAATATAAGCAGTAGATAGGTAATACTAATTAATATTGTAAAAGGAAAGAGTAATTAAAAACACCCTGCCTCAGGTAGTGTTCAAACTAACAACTTTTTTCTCTAGTCGGACACTGCTTGACGAAAGGGAAACTCCCACTCAGGAAACAAAGTGGCTTGGCCTCTGATTGACGAAAGGGAAAGTCCCACTCAGGAAACAAAGTGGCTTGGACTTTTTAAGTTCTACAGTATAATGCTAACAAATTTACATGGCATTAATCCCATGACTAGCATACACCAATATTCCTTGACAATGTTTTCAGTTAAATAACTGACAAATATAATTTTATTGTCTTGTAATAAGCCCATCAGCGAGGTGATGTTTTGGCTTCCTTGGGTAACTGAAGGAAAGAAATATCATATTGAGAGAAAGTTCATCAAAATCTTCTACAATTCTGAAATGAAGTATAACTATAATTGCTCCAAACTTTTGTCTTTCTTGTAGTGGAGGAGACAAGTTGAAATATATTCTGTTATGATAAATTCATGATAAATTTCTGCCAATTAAGTTAGATTACATTGATGCTAGGTTGTAATAATATATAATTGGTTTAATATTGGCTATCCATGTTATTTCAACTGTTCTTTAACCCCTACAAGCCTGCTGTAAATATTGGATGATTCTTTCGAACCCAACCCCTCCCCTGACACCTCCTACCTGCATGACACATGAACAGTGTCCTTTTTGACCTTGCATGTTATGGAGGAGTAGATTCTCTTGAGTGGTATGTCTGGTTAGTGAAATGATCTTTGATATATATGTAGTTAAGTTTAATGTATATATAATTTTAATTAAATGGCTTTTGGTCCTCAAATCTTTACAACAATATTTTAGGCTTGACTAGGAAGAGCAAATATGATTGCTAATTCTAATGAAATATGACTGACTACAGGGTATCGTGATTGATGTTCTGTGTTCGTCTGTCCCTGGTCTTACAATTATCCTGGGATATGTAACATCAGAGATGTGCTGACATTTCATAAATTGGATGTCAATATTGTCCCAGGGTGCAATGAAACGGGAGCTTGTGACAAATAATAAACTTTGTGTTGGATGTTTGCATGTAGTTGATAAATATTCTGTGTGAACTCCATGATAGAGTATATATGAAAGAATACATATTTTCCAATGAAAAATTCATTAAAGTCATTATTGTGATATAAAGCATTTGATGATGATTGTGTATGAGGAAAATTTTCCTTGCTTAGCTGGGTTTATTACAATTCAGTGGTGTGACAAGCTAAATAGATATGAAATAAATGTATGTATCTACAGCTTGTCAAAAGGTTGGAGATATATTGTCTGTGTTTCCGATGCTCTGATCGAAAGCAATGACTTCTAGTATGAGTCTGTAGACTAGGATTAAAGCAGTGACTTCTAGTGTGAGACTGTAGTCTAGGATTAAAGCAGTGACTTCTAGTGTGAGTCTGTAGTCTAGGATTAAAGCAGTGACTTCTAGTGTGAGACTAGGATTAAAGCAGTGACATCTAGTGTGAGTCTGTAGTCTAGGATTAAAGCAGTGACTTCTAGTGTGAGACTGTAGTCTAGGATTAAAGCAGTGATTTCTAGTGTGAGTCTGTAGTCTAGGATTAAACAGTGACTTCTAGTGTGAGTCTAGTCTAGGATTAAAACAGTGACTTCTAGTGTGAGACTAGGATTAAAGCAGTGACTTCTAGTGTGAGTCTGTAGTCTAGGATTAAAGCAGTGATTTCTAGTGTAGTCTAGGATTAAAGCAGTGACTTCTAGTGTGAGTCTTTAGTCTAGGATTAAAGCAGTGACTTCTAGTGTGAGACTGTAGTCTAGGATTAAAGCAGTGACATCTGGATTAAAGCAGTGACATCTAGTGTGAGTCTGTAGTCTAGGATTAAAGCAGTGACTTCTAGTGTGTGTCTGTAGTCTAGGATTAAAGCAGTGACATCTAGTGTGAGACTGTAGTCTAGGATTAAAGCAGTGACTTCTAGTGTGAGACTAGGATTAAAGCAGTGACTTCTAGTGTGAGTCTGTAGTCCAGGATTAAAGCAGTGATTTATAGTGTGAGACTGTAGTCTAGGATTAAAGCAGTGATTTCTAGTGTGAGACTGTAGTCTAGGATTAAAGCAGTGATTTCTAGTGTGAGTCTGTAGTCTAGGATTAAAGCAGTGACATCTAGTGTGAGACTGTAGTCTAGGATTAAAGCAGTGACTTCTAGTGTGAGACTGTAGTCTAGGATTAAAGCAGTGATTTCTAGTGTGAGACTGTAGTCTAGGATTAAAGCAGTGATTTATAGTGTGAGACTGTAGTCTAGGATTAAAGCAGTGATTTCTAGTGTGAGACTGTAGTCTAGGATTAAAGCAGTGACTTCTAGTGTGAGACTGTAGTCTAGGATTAAAGCAGTGACTTCTAGTGTGAGTCTGTAGTCTAGGATTAAAGCAGTGACTTCTAGTGTGAGACTGTAGTCTAGGATTAAAGCAGTGACTTCTAGTGTGAGACTGTAGTCTAGGATTAAAGCAGTGACTTCTAGTGTGAGTCTGTAGTCTAGGATTAAAGCAGTGACATCTAGTGTGAGACTGTAGTCTAGGATTAAAGCAGTGACTTCTAGTGTGAGACTGTAGTCTAGGATTAAAGCAGTGACTTCTAGTGTGAGACTGTAGTCTAGGATTAAAGCAGTGACATCTAGTGTGTCTGTAGTCTAGGATTAAAGCAGTGACTTCTAGTGTGAGACTGTAGTCTAGGATTAAAGCAGTGACTTCTAGTGTGAGTGTGTAGTCTAGGATTAAAGCAGTGACTTCTAGTGTGAGACTGTAGTCTAGGATTAAAGCAGTGATTTCTAGTGTGAGACTGTAGTCTAGGATTAAAGCAGTGACTTCTAGTGTGAGACTGTAGTCTAGGATTAAAGCAGTGACTTCTAGTGTGAGACTGTAGTCTAGGATTAAAGCAGTGACTTCTAGTGTGAGTCTGTAGTCTAGGAGTCTGTAGTCTAGGATTAAAGCAGTGACATCTAGTGTGTGTCTGTAGTCTAGGATTAAAGCAGTGACTTCTAGTGTGAGACTGTAGTCTAGGATTAAAGCAGTGACTTCTAGTGTGAGTCTGTAGTCTAGGATTAAAGCAGTGACTTCTAGTGTGAGACTGTAGTCTAGGATTAAAGCAGTGACTTCTAGTGTGAGACTGTAGTCTAGGATTAAAGCAGTGACTTCTAGTGTGAGACTGTAGTCTAGGATTAAAGCAGTGACTTCTAGTGTGAGACTAGTGTGTGTCTGTGCAGTGACTTCTTTAGTCTAGGATTAAAGCAGTGACTTCTAGTGTGAGACTGTAGTCTAGGATTAAAGCAGTGACTTCTAGTGTGAGACTGTAGTCTAGGATTAAAGCAGTGACTTCTAGTGTGAGACTGTAGTCTAGGATTAAAGCAGTGACTTCTAGTGTGAGTCTGTAGTCTTGGATTAAACAGTGACATCTAGTGTGAGTCTGTAGTCTAGGATTAAAGCAGTGACTTCTAGTGTGAATCTGTAGTCTAGGATTAAAGCAGTGACTTCTAGTGTGTTTCTGTAGTCTAGGATTAAAGCAGTGACTTCTAGTGTGAGTCTGTAGTCTAGGATTAAAGCAGTGACTTCTAGTGTGAGACTGTAGTCTAGGATTAAAGCAGTGACTTCTAGTGTGAGACTGTAGTCTAGGATTAAAGCAGTGACTTCTAGTGTGAGTCTGTAGTCTAGGATTAAAGCAGTGACTTCTAGTGTGAGTCTGTAGTCTAGGATTAAAGCAGTGACTTCTAGTGTGAGACTAGGATTAAAACAGTGACATCTAGTGTGAGACTGTAGTCTAGGATTAAAGCAGTGACTTCTAGTGTGAGACTGTAGTCTAGGATTAAAGCAGTGACTTCTAGTGTGAGACTGTAGTCTAGGATTAAAGCAGTGACTTCTAGTGTGAGACTGTAGTCTAGGATTAAAGCAGTGACTTCTAGTGTGAGACTGTAGTCTAGGATTAAAGCAGTGTAGTGAGACTGTACTAGGATTAAAGCAGTGACTTCTAGTGTGAGACTGTAGTCTAGGATTAAAAAGCAGTGAGCTTCTAGTGTGAGACTGTAGTCTAGGATTAAAGCAGTGACTTCTAGTGTGAGACTGTAGTCTAGGATTAAAGCAGTGACTTCTAGTGTGAGTCTGTAGTCTAGGATTAAAGCAGTGACTTCTAGTGTGAGACTGTAGTCTAGGATTAAAGCAGTGACATCTAGTGTGAGACTGTAGTCTAGGATTAAATACATGACTTCTAGAGTGAGACTGTAGTCTAGGATTAAAGCAGTGACTTCTAGTGTGAGACTGTAGTCTAGGATTAAAGCAGTGACTTCTAGTTTGAGACTAGGATTAAAGCAGTGACTTTTAGTGTGAGATTGTCGTCTAGGATTAAAGCAGTGACTTCTAGTGTGAGACTGTAGTCTAGGATTAAAGCAGTGATTTCTAGTGTGAATCTGTAGTCTAGGATTAAAGCAGTGATTTCTAGTGTGAGTCTGTAGTCAAGGATTAAAGCAGTATCTTCTAGTGTGAGACTGTAGTCTAGGATTAAAGCAGTGACTTCTAGTGTGAGTCTGTAGTCTAGGATTAAAGCAGTGACTTCTAGTGTGAGTAGTCTGTGAGTGACTGTAGTCTAGGATTAAAGCAGTGACTTCTAGTGTGAGACTGTAGTCTAGGATTAAAGCAGTGACTTCTAGTGTGAGTCTTTAGTCTAGGATTAAAGCAGTGACTTCTAGTGTGAGACTGTAGTCTAGGATTAAAGCAGTGATTTCTAGTGTGAGACTGTAGTCTAGGATTAAAGCAGTGACTTCTAGTGTGAGTCTTTAGTCTAGGATTAAAGCAGTGACTTCTAGTGTGAGACTGTAGTCTAGGATTAAAGCAGTGACTTCTAGTGTGAGACTGTAGTCTAGGATTAAAGCAGTGACTTCTAGTGTGAGAAGCAGTGACTTCTAGTGTGAGTCTAGGATTAAAGCAGTGACTTCTAGTGTGAGACTAGTGTGAGTGACTGATAGTCTAGGATTAAAGCAGTGACTTCTAGTGTGAGACTGTAGTCTAGGATTAAAGCAGTGACTTCTAGTGTGAGTCTGTAGTCTAGGATTAAAGCAGTGATTTCTAGTGTGAGACTGTAGTCTAGGATTAAAGCAGTGACTTCTAGTGTGAGTCTGTAGTCTAGGATTAAAGCAGTGACTTCTTCTAGATTGTGACTTCTAGTGTGTGAGTCTGTAGTCTAGGATTAAAGCAGTGAGTCTAGGATTAAAGCAGTGACTTCTAGTGTGAGACTGTAGTCTAGGATTAAAGCAGTGACTTCTAGTGTGAGACTGTAGTCTAGGATTAAAGCAGTGATTTCTAGTGTGAGACTGTAGTCTAGGATTAAAGCAGTGACTTCTAGTGTGAGTCTGTAGTCTAGGATTAAAGCAGTGACTTCTAGTGTGAGACTGTAGTCTAGGATTAAAGCAGTGATTTCTAGTGTGAGACTGTAGTCTAGGATTAAAGCAGTGACTTCTAGTGTGTGTCTGTAGTCTAGGATTAAAGCAGTGATTTCTAGTGTGAGACTGTAGTCTAGGATTAAAGCAGTGACTTCTAGTGTGAGTCTGTAGTCTAGGATAAAAGCAATGACTTCTAGTATGAGTCTGTAGACTAGGATTAAAGCAGTGACTTCTAGGGTGAAACCAGTCAACATCAGGGTGGAGATGATGTACATCAGGGTGGACATTGATGTACATTAGGGTGAAATCAGTCAAATTCAGGGTGGAGATGATGTACATCAGGGTGGACATTGATGTACATTAGGGTGAAATCAGTCAACTTCAGGGTGGAGATGATGTACATCAGGGTGGACATTGATGTACATTAGGGTGAAATCAGTCAACTTCAGGGTGGAGATGATGTACATCAGGGTGGACATTGATGTACATTAGGGTGAAATCAGTCAACTTCAGGGTGGAGATGATGTACATCAGGGTAGACATTGATGTGCATTAGAGTGGAGACAGTGTACATCAGGGTGGAGATGTTGTACTTCTGGGTGGAGATGATGTACATTAGGATGGAGATGTTGTACTTCTGGGTGGAGATGTTGTACTTCTGGGTGGAGATGATGTACATCAGGGTAGAGATGATGTACATTAAGGTAGAGATGATGTATTTCAGGATGGAGATGATTTTCATCAGGGTGGAGATGATGTACATCAGGATGGAGATGATGTACTTCAGAGTGGATTTGATGTACATTACGGTGGAAATGTACTTCAGGGTGGAGATGATGTACTTCAGGGTGGAGCTGTACATCAGGATGGAGATGATGTACATCAGGGTGAAGATGTTGTACTTCTGGGTGGAGATGATGTACATCAGGGTGGAGATGATGTACATTAAGGTAGAGATGATGTACTTCAGAATGGAGATGATGTGCATTAGGGTGGAGATGATATACATTAGGGTGGAGATGATGTACATTAGGGTGGAAATGTACTTCAGGGTGGAGATGATGTACTTCAGGGTGGAGATGTACTTCAGGGTGGTGATGATGTACATCAGGGTGGAGCTGTACATCAGGATGGAGATGATGTACATCAGGGTGAAGATGTTGTACTTCTGGGTGGAGATGATGTACATCAGGGTGGAGATGATGTACATTAAGGTAGAGATGATGTACTTCAGAATGGAGATGATGTGCATTAGGGTGGAGATGATATACATTAGGGTGGAGATGATGTACATTAGGGTGGAAATGTACTTCAGGGTGGAGATGATGTACTTCAGGGTGGAGATGTACTTCAGGGTGGTGATGATGTACATCAGAGTGGAGATGTACATCATTGTGAAGATGTTGTACTTCTGGGTGGAGATGATGTACATCAGGGTGGAGATGATGTACATCAGGGTGGAGATGATGTACATTAAGGTAGAGATGATGTACTTCAGAATGGAGATGATGTGCATTAGGGTGGAGATGATATACATTAGGGTGGATATGATGTACATCAGGGTGGAGATGTACATCTGGGTGGAGATGATGAACATCAGGATGGAGACGATGTACATTAGGGTGGAGATGATGTACTTATAGTTAATATAATACGAGTTTACTGTTAGTAATCTGAGCGGAGAATTGATGTCAATACATTGTGTAAGGGTGGTTACCATACATGTACAGCTTGTGTAGAACAGCCATAGATTTCTTGTAGACAATGTACAGCAACAGGCTGAGAATTAATCCTAGGGAGGGGGCTTGGGATGTGATGGGTGAGAAAAGAAAATTAGGAGTCTGGATATGATGGAGTGGGAAAGACCAGGAATATGGATCCTGTTATGAAGTTTGAAGGTCTTGTGGTTAGGGTTGAATATGATGAGTTGGAAGGTCTAGGGGTGTGGTTCTAGACATGATAGAGGTGGAAAGTCAAGGAATTGGGATCTGAACACGAACATGATGGAGTGGAAAAGGTCTAGGGATGGGGGTCTGGAGATGAACATGATGGAGTGAAAAAGGTCTAGGGATGGGGGTCTGGAGATGATTGAATGTGAATTCTAGGGGTTGGGGCCTGGACTTGTTGGAGTTGGAAGTTTAAGGGGTTGGGATCTGAACATGAACATGATGGAGTGGAAAAGGTCTAGGGATGGGGGTCTGGAGATGATTGAATGTGAATTCTAGGGGTTGGGGACTGGACATGTTGGAATTGGAAGTTTAAGGGGTTGGTATATGGAAGTTTTAGGGGTTGGGATCTGGACATATTGGAGTCGGAAAGACAAGGAGTTGGGGTCTGGATTTGATGGAGCTGGAGGACTAGGAGTTGGGGTCTGGATATGATGGAGTTGGAAGGACTAGGAGTTGGGGTCTGGATATGATGGAGTTGGAAGGACTAGGAGTTGGGGTCTGGATATGATGGAGTTGGAAGGACTAGGAGTTGGGGTCTGGATATGATGGAGTTGGAAGGACTAGGAGTTGGGGTCTGGATATGATGGAGTTGGAAGGACTAGGAGTTGGGGTCTGGATATGATGGAGTTGGAAGGACTAGGAGTTAGGGTCTGGATATGATGGAGTAGGAAGGACTAGGAGTTCCAGTCTGGATATGAATATGATGGATTTTTAATGTCTAGGGGCTGGGAGTCTGAAGATGATGGAGTTTACAGGTCTAAGGGTTGGGTATAGATAAATTTTGAATCACTCTATATAAAGTCAGCCCCATTCAAATCACTTTATATACAGAGGGCCTCATTTCAAATAACATTATATAAAGAGGATTTAATTTTGAATCACTTTATATAAAGTCAGCTCCATTTCAAATAACTATTTAAAGAGGAGTTTATTTCAAATCACTTTATATAAAGAGGGCCTCATGTCTGTATTGGATCGAGTTTGATGGTTTAGAGGTTGGGGTTGTGATATGAATATGATGGATTTTTAATGTCTAGGGGCTGGGAGTCTGAAGATGATGGAGTTTACAGGTCTGAGGGTTGGGTATAGATATATGTAATTGTTTTGCATGAAGAGAAGTTCATGTCAAATCACTTTATATAAAGAAGAATAAATTTTGAATCACTCTATATAAAGTCAGCCCCATTCAAATCACTTTATATACAGAGGGCCTCATTTCAAATAACATTATATAAAGAGGATTTAATTTTGAATCACTTTATATAAAGTCAGCCCCATTTCAAATAACTATTTAAAGAGGAGTTTATTTCAAATCACTTTATATAAAGAGGGCCTCATGTCTGTATTTGATCGAGTTTGATGGTTTAGAGGTTGGGGTTGTGATATGAATATGATGGATTTTTAATGTCCAGGGACTGGGGGTCTGAAGATGATGGAGTTTACAGGTCTGAGGGTTGGGTATAGATATATGTAATTGTTTTGTATGAAGAGAAGTTCATGTCAAATCACTTTATATTAAGAGGACTCTTTGTCAAATCACTTTATATTAAGAGGACTCTTTGTCAAATCACTTTATATTAAGAGGACTCTTTGTCAAATCACTTTATATTAAGAGGACTCTTTGTCAAATCACTTTATATTAAGAGGACTCTTTGTCAAATCACTTTATTTAAAGGGAAGTTATATTGAATCACTTTATGTTCATGTCAAATCACTTTATATTAAGAGGAGTTCAACTCAAATTGCTTTATATAAAGGGGATTTTTTCAATGAAGATTGTTATCACAATTTTATGTGAAGTACTGGATGGATATCTCCCAAATTTCATTTGTAGTTTCCCCTTTGTCCCTAAGTTGTGTCTGTTTATTTTTGGGACTGATCAGGAAAACAAAATGGCATAACAGATGACCATCTTTGATTTTCACTTTGAAATTTTGTTCACTAGTTCTTGAAAATAACTGAATAGATCTTACACTGATTTCATGTGTAGGTTCCCCATGATCCCTAGTTGTGTCGGTTTGATTTTTGAACTGATCAGAAAATACAAACCAGTTTCCAGTTGACCATCTTGGATTGGCAGTGGTGGGAGAAGGGTGTGTGTATGTGTGTTATATTGGAATCACCCTGTCTGATTGTCTGACCGTCGGCTGTCCGGAATATTGTGTCAAGTGTATCTAAAGACATGCTGAAGCAATATTTTTTCAAACTTTGCATACTACATCCATATGATATAAAATTGTGCTCTTTCACTTTTTGTATCATTTCGACAACATTTTGTAGAGTTATGCCCCTTTGTGTAGATATTCTGTATGGAATATTGTGTCAAGTGTATCTAATGAAGTACTGAAGCAATATTTCTCAAACATGGCATGCTACATCCTTATGATATATAGGTATGCAATTTCTCTTTTCTTTTAAAATTTATTAAATGCTGCAGCTAATTATAGCCTATGATTTGACATATTAGGAGTTCCAAAACTGTTACCATGGAAACACATTGGAGGCTTCTGATTGGTCAAAATCAGATTAAGTTAAAAATTGGTATATAAAGATTTAGGGGTATGATAAATACAATGATTTTTTTTATTTTGAAAAATTGTTTCCATTTGGCAGCCATGGTGACCAAATTAAGACCTCTTGGAAGAATCTTGTATGGACAACCTCTCTTAAACTATCATTGATTGGGGAGTAGGGGGTATTAGTCGGCCATCCTGGCAACTGTTCTAGTTATCACTATTTCTGCAAAGTATAAATGTTCAAATGTCTTATCATTAAGAGCAAAAACAGAGAAGAAAAAAGGGAAAAGATCCAATGTTCAAAGAGCAAATAAAGAGCAAAAAATAATGGATGCCAACCCTCTGGGTTCCTTTGTTTCAAGAAGTAAAATATTTTTGTGTAGTGCAACCGATCCTTCTCAAAACCAATCACCCTTTGAAACCGAATGAAATGGCGATGTCCTCTACATTATAGTAACAAAAACCTTCCCAAATATTGATCCCTCTTAATTCAGAACACCATACTGAATTTGTGTCCAAATGATTTAAAATGTACTGAAAATCACTTCTGAAAACTGGCCTTACTTGAACAATCAACACCCGAGTTCCGACCAGCTGACCATGAAATCAACACCTGTGGTGACAGTCGTAAGATTTGCGCCCCAGCGCTCCTATCACTGGAAGGCTTTGTACACAATATCTATTCTGATTTGGTGGATAATAATCAACATAATGGAGTTAACTGCAATGACAAATTGAAACTGTATCAAACAAATCCATCGGTTCACCTAAGTGAGATGTAGCTACAAATAAAATGAAAATAAGTACTGATGCAGAGATAGAAAGCTGCAGTTTCGCATCTAAATTGCGAGTAATTGAATAATGCTTGTTTACACATACAGAACGTAAATGGTAATCAAGTTTTCTTTTAGAAGATAAGTTTTTATACTGATCAACAAAAGCACATATTCATCAAATATACAGATTAGTAACACTTTCTGACAAGCCATCCAGCCATCGGACCGGGGCCACGTTGGGCCATATGTAATATTGTGTTGCTTCCAAGATCGCTAGCAATGCGTAGGCTTGTAGATTTCTTTTCAACTAAAGCCACTTATAAAATACAAGTATCACTGCTACTGAAATATTTTTGCTTTTTAAAACCTTTTTTCTCTATTGAATTGAATGTGTGAAGTGTAAATGCTGAAAGTGAATAGAAACGGTTCATGTTATGAACAAGGCGAAATCAGTTCAATTTTATCAGTCTGGACCGGTCAACTTGCTATACTTCTGCAAACTGAACCTTCCCTAAACCAGCTAGATATTCATGTCTCGTGCATGGTCGGTTCGGAGAAGTTCCACTGTATTTGTGTTAAGAATGAATTCTGCTGTTTTCTGTTTTACATTGTGTGTAATTTGCAGGATATTCAACATTAAATGTGAGAAAGAGGAATATTAAAATTTAGTAATTTCAAGTATTGGAGCACTTTTAGACCTGATTGCTTGTAAACTGAGCAGAGCATAAATTTTTCAGACCTAGAAATATACATTTCAATTTTGCTTGTATAAATCCTTAGACAGTTATATTAAATAGAGTGATGTTTCAGTTGTCTGATATTCAAAAGTATCAAACACACTGTTGACCATGTTTACAGGTCTGATATATCTAAATGGAATGACATCTTATTTAATGGTTAAGCTGCCACCATTATTACCAGTTTCTGTGGATATTTCAATAGTCTAAACTATTAGTCTGATTGGAGACAATTCTATATCAATACTTGGCAGGTGACTATTTTTCTAAATCAAAGCTGTTGCTGTAATAGAATTGACTGAATGTTTTTCTTAACTGATAAGTTTCAATGTTGTAACACAGGTAGAAACTTACAAGTATAGATGTCATTAGCTAAAAATGATTTCAGATAAAATTTTCTGATTACAGATCCCACTGGATGGAGTTTTCATAGATTAAATCATTGTTTTTCTGGAGATCTCATTATTGTCACACCTGCTGCATTATAGATTGGATGGACATACAGGTAAAATTAAATACTCTAAGCAGAACTGACATATTTGTATCTGTGGCATGTGAATAATACGCTCTCATAATCATTTCAACACTGCATGATTACTTCCCTTTGATGCACATGCATGACGGAGAGTGCAACATTATCCTGGGGACCAATACTTTTATACAATCCATGGCATACTGTGTATTTCAGTAGTGTATTGAAATTGGAATGTCGATTCTGCAGGGATCCAGGTTATGATAGGTTCAGATTATACCAGGTTTAGTTTATTAGATGTACAGATATTATACAGAGTTCTGATTATACAGATATTATACACTGCCCATATTATACAGATATTATACACTGCCCATATTAAACAGATATTATACACTGCCCATATTATACAGATATTATACAGTGTCCATATTATACAGATATTATACACTGCCCATATTTTACAGATATTATACACTGCCCATATTATACAGATATAACACAGGATCCATATTATACAGATATGATAGAGAATTCAGATTATACAGATATTATAGAGAATTAAGATTATACAGATATGATAGAGAATTAAGATTATACAGATATTATAGAGAATTAAGATTATACAGATATTATAGAGAATTAAGATTATACAGATATTATAGAGAATTAAGATTATACAGATATTATAGAGAATTAAGATTATACAGATATTATAGAGAATTAAGATTATACAGATATTATAGAGAATTAAGATTATACAGATATTATAGAGAATTAAGATTATACAGATATTATAGAGAATTAAGATTATACAGATATTATAGAGAATTAAGATTATACAGATATTATAGAGAATTAAGATTATACAGATATTATAGAGAATTAAGATTATACAGATATTATAGAGAATTAAGATTATACAGATATTATAGAGAATTAAGATTATACAGATATTATAGAGAATTAAGATTATACAGATATTATAGAGAATTAAGATTATACAGATATTATAGAGAATTAAGATTATACAGATATTATAGAGAATTAAGATTATACAGATATCATAGAGAATTAAGATTATACAGATATCATAGAGAATTAAGATTATACAGATATTATAGAGAATTAAGATTATACAGATATTATAGAGAATTAAGATTATACAGATATTATAGAGAATTAAGATTATACAGATATCATAGAGAATTAAGATTATACAGATATCATAGAGAATTAAGATTATACAGATATTATAGAGAATTAAGATTATACAGATATTATAGAGAATTAAGATTATACAGATATTATAGAGAATTAAGATTATACAGATATTATAGAGAATTAAGATTATACAGATATTATAGAGAATTAAGATTATACAGATATGATAGAGAATTAAGATTATACAGATATTATAGAGAATTAAGATTATACAGATATTATAGAGAATTAAGATTATACAGATATTATAGAGAATTAAGATTATACAGATATTATAGAGAATTAAGATTATACAGATATTATAGAGAATTAAGATTATACAGATATTATAGAGAATTAAGATTATACAGATATTATAGAGAATTAAGATTATACAGATATTATAGAGAATTAAGATTATACAGATATTATAGAGAATTAAGATTATACAGATATTAGAGATAATTCAGATTATAATTGGATCAGTTCATAAAAAGTTCAGATTATAGAGCATTCATATTATACATATGAAATAGAGGAGTCAGATAGTACAGGGTTGGCATTATTCAGCTTTAGACAGAGATCAATGTTAGTACTTTATTTTGATGAAGAATATCATGACAGCTTATATTTGATTTTGGTGTATTTAACAAAGCTTGATTATAGTGGATATAAACATATGCACATTAATAATTTTAAGCGATTAATTGATGAAAGTCAACACCACAGGTGACGCATGTACACATTTTATCATATCACATAGCCTTGTTATGTACCATTAGAGATCTTGTCATTCAAGTATTAATTAAACAACTACAGTGTACTTGTAAATGTAATGAAAATTTCCACGATATTCACTCCACTTATGGAGAAAACCGGAATAGATTCATTACAACGGAAGGTACCTACGCATCAGTTTACATGGTATCTTGTTTACTCAGTAAGGGTGTGGTAGTACAACCACATGCATTGTCATCTTAATAGGGTTTTTTCTTTTTTTTTAATAAATATCAAACCCTTTTATTGATGTCTATAGCTTTATCGAAAAAAAAAAATGTATTTGTACTTTTTTGTGGGTGTATGACCACAATGAAAGAGGTTTACTTCAGGCTGTGTTGGAATATAGGTCGGTTAAGTTTAGGATATGTATTATAACGTAAAGAGGTCATTACAAGGGTTATGGACCCCCTCCCTGGTAAGTACATATTATCCCTACCAGACTGGGTGGGACTTTTCCACTATCATGCAACAGTGACATGCAAATCGCCACTCAGTAAACCTGCCACATATCTACATGTCAAATCTTCTGCAAACAAAACACTGCACTTAAGGGACACCTAAAAATCTCTGTTTAGAAATCGTGTTTTCAGACAGGATTTTTATGGAATTTTGTAAAGGTTTTCTTTTGAAGGTAAGATGATTGTGTTTTAATCATTACTCATAATTCAAATTTTATGTTTTATGTAGTAATGCAAGAAGGTGTAAGTGAAATGTTATCATTGGGACCGTAATGTTTCAATGAGTTTCAGGACAATTTTTTGTTCTTATTTTTTTCTTAATTTACAAAACAGTAACAAAGATGAAGTATTTAACATATACATAATATTTCATGTGAAAGGGTTGTATAAAAAGGTAAACAGAACCTTGCTATACCAAGGATTGTATACAGAACACACAAGCAGAAAGCACCTCTCAATATATAGTTATTAGTAGATACCTTTATGCCAAATGAATTTGTTGCTAGCTATAAGTGTGGAAACCAAGAAGGTTATCAAGTTATATGGAAATCAAAATTGGCCAAAATGAATGTAATAACACAGATGTGGAGGCATGCAAACCACGAAATTCAATCAATCTTAGAAACAATATTGGATAAACTATGCTATGTACATGTGAATTAGGTGTCACTATTCATATTAGATTTACAACATTCTTTGTCAAGTAAATCAACATGGAAAACAGATACTTTTGAAAATGCTTCATGTTAGATATGATGATTGAGGGAGATTTCTGTTTTAATGTGAAAGTCTTGGATTTGTGTTGTGTTTACCGTGTGCACTCTTTATGTATAGACTTCTGAATAACAAAACTGGTAGTGGTAAACCTCAAAATACAGTATATTCTACCTGTCAATCACCGTGTAATTTCAAAAAAGGTGTTTAAATATACTAGGAAAATTTTCTCTTTTTTCTTTGTGTTTGAAAATTCAGAAAAATACTGGATATCGTTTTAGAGTTTTAGATGTGAAAAATAAATAAAAAGACAATAAATAAAAGTTTTAGAACTAGAATAGCTGTGACAATCTGTGATTGATTAGTAGGAGAAGTTTCCATAACAAGTCATTTATAACCAGTATTTTGTGCACTTTTCATGATGAAGAAGAAACATGTAGACAGAGATGATTATCTCAATGTTTGATCACAATATAAATCTATAAATAAAACAAGTACTTTCTGCTAAAAAAAAAAGTACAAACACACCTCCAGACTGCCTGATGAGATGCTGGAAGAAAAGTGGTACTGCATTTCATATTTGGCGATCTGGCTGCTTAGTTGTCCATCTGTCCCACATCTTGTAAAATTGTCTTCACTCACAGTTTTTATCATTTATTTCAATTTTTGTACATGGTATCAGTATGATTTCAAGGTCTTGTTCTTTTAGCAGAGTTATGTCCCTTTTACTACTTCAGTTTCTGAAATTAAATCTTTCTGCAGGTTTTTTTTTCTGGACTAGCATCCTAACATTTTTGCAGAATTTCACTGTGTATTACATCTGAACCCCATATAACACTTCATTGGTGGTAGGGGAGGATAGCCACGTGGATGGGCACCATATGGGAGGGGGAAGTGAGGTGGGGGACATTATAGTATCATACAATTCCTAGAAAGATATATTTTTAATGTCATTTTAATAACAAAGATGGTGTCCTGGGATATTTTGCTATGAAGGTTAATGTATTATTATACAACATGTGTTTTATGTATGATGGATGTGGGTCACAAGCTGACATTCTGTTGGTGTATATCATATAAATCAAGATGATGATGTGGGGGCGGTTTATAGATCCAAAACATAGGGGAATCCTAGTCAATATTACAGAATATAGTTCTGAGGCAATTTCAATATAATGTTCTGTTTCATATTTGTCATATTGCAGATCAATGGGGAATACAACAAACTATACAAAGGTTGATCAGAGATAAATATGTTAATGTGTATCTTCTTCCAAATGATGTCTATCTCTTGAAACTTGGATCATATATATCTTTAATTCCCCAGGATTCCTGATTAATTTTATAGTTTTCCGTAACCTCTTGCAATGATTTAATTGACAGAATACTCACGACAAAGGTATACTATATTGTGTTAGCCAAATAGATTATTGAATTGTCAGCAAATATCTGTCATTTATAACTACTATAAATGTCGCTATAAGACTGAAGTTCAGTGCTTAGATATACATACATTGTGTGATGTAATCCTTTGCCAAAATTAATTTTTCCATACACATGCTTTTAGAAGTTATGTTGAAGTATTACTCCACTGAAATGTATCAAGTTATTAAAATTCACATGAAATACTTGTATATATAATGTTTGTTCTTGACGCCTTGAACAAACTCATTGATTAAATGCTATTTACTTTTGAATTTATAAATCATTGAAATATAAGACTTTGTTAAAATATCACCCTGCCGAGGTCTAGGTAATCATGATTCTGTCTACTGCTAAATCTAGTCTGCTGCTGGACTGTGAATACCTTCAGTATAATAAGCTTGGTAGATAAACATTGTCATATTTAATTAATATCTGCTACATCTGTTGTCATATTTAATTAAAATCTGCCACAGGTGTACAACAGGGTGTTCAGGCTCAGATGCATGGCATCAATCCAACCAGTGATATCAAGGGAGATTACTCTAAATTATCCTCGCTGTCTCTCAGTCAGTCAATATGTATATTTTGGTTACATTTAATGTGTACTCTTTAACAAAGACTGTTTCTTGCAGAGTTTGCTTGTGAGTAACACATGAAAGGATGAAGATAAAATAGGATGCCTTACTAAATATTTACTGTAGAGTTTATTTTTAATGGCAAAATTTTTCAAGAGATGTTTGACAATACTTTACTTTATTTCCTTTGTTTTATGAAGTAAACATTTATATACAAAAGACAAATTTAACAAATCTGATTTGTTGCTCCTCTGACCATTGAAATTTCTATATATGGAGGTGAATAACTGCCACAGTATGTTAATGTCCTATGATGTATATTGACAAGTGTTTTAGAAATGGATTTAAACCTTGATTAGTGTGTGTTAGATGTGTTGTTTATTCAGGCCAGGTATATACACACACTGTATGCTGCTTTTAAAGATTTCAGATACAAGAATCTTCATTTGTGTTCAGTTCCTACTGGCCACTCTTGTTATAGTAGTGGCCTGTGTGTTATGGTCCATGTTGGTAAACCCTTTCTCGCAAGACATACATGTTCATAAAAAAAAAAACAAGAACAAGCATCCAGCTGCTGTATCCTTGTATGTATATCTAAAAGTCAAATGTCAAGGTAAAATGATATTTTCAAAAGTAATTACTTTTGCTGCATATGTTAACATTTAAACAAGATGCATATGAATTTGTGTTTCTTTACAATGTAGCTCTGTTGATGTTGCTTGTAAAACCATGACCTTTTTTATTTTGCATTAACATTAAGATTCAACTTCTTTACAAAGTAAAGTGAACGTGTAAATTTTGTCTTTCTTGAAGCAGGTTCAAAAGATTCACCATTGTTGTTGTGGCTGTTTGGATGTTTAGGGGATGGTTTCCAGTCTGTATATCACAAACCTGAATCACCATTAATGGTATAATGTTATACCATTAATGTAATGATGGTGAATTCCTTTGAGATGTACCTATTTTTTTCTGTGAATGCAACAGGCAGGCAATGGGAGCAATATAGCCGAGTGACTTATAGTGCATGTTCTATAAAATTTCTATATCATATTCATTTGAAATATCTTCCCTTCTGATTGCAGTATATAAATTTAAACATCAAAGTATAACGTTGATTTGATAATGATTTTGAATAAATTAATTGGTGAAATATTTTGTTTTTAAATGGAATTGATATTAATATTAATTTTGAAGCTGACAAATCATTATACAAATTGGGATTAAATTTGTGACCTCAAACCACAGGATGTATTGATGGCAAACAGCACCTGTCAAACTGACCATTGATCTTTGCATTGGTCACTCTATGCTCTGATTGACAAATGACCATTCATGCAGAAAGATATATGATACACTGCAGTTTTGACCTTCTGACTGAGTTGTGTATAGTTGCATGCATTATTATCTCCCCTGAATTTAAAGTCTCTGATCAGGAAATAAAAAAATTCAAGATTTTAGAGATTGGGCCATTAACGGAATCTGTGGAAAATGCATTAAAAGACAAACTTTCACAGACATGCTGATCTATTATGGATTGGATAGAGAATTAGTGTGTCTCAAAAGAGAAGTAAATTTTCATACTGTAAATATTTTTTATTGTTGAGCATATGCGTTGTGTCCCCGATGAAAGAAATATGATGTCAAATGGTACAGAACATCTGTAGAGTAATTTTGTAATTTCTTGTTAAATAAATGTATTGATTATGTTAAAAACATCAAAACCAATAGGAAAACAAAATCCGAGATTGACCTTTGGACCATTGAAAACAAAGAAAACATTTTAGATTGTTTTAATAGATCTTAATGCTTCAAATTTAGTTCATAATCTAAATGATGTCATGTTCTCCAAAAGAGAAACACAGGTAAGTAACAACGAAAATATCAGTCATTATGAAGATCATATTTCTACATAGGTCCGTGACAAAATTCCCTGTTTGATAACCTTTAATTATCATTTTTTTAAATTTGTTAATTCATGTAGACATGTATCGGTATAGAATTAATATTGTAGCCAAACTTTTATTTTTTTTAATGAATTTTAAGGGCTTAATTCAATATAGAATCTGTTTGGTATATTATGATAGTCATGATTTTGCCAAAAAAAGATACACATTAATTAATATTTCTTTCTTGCTATATTTGAAAATATCTTAATGTGACTGTGGTTTGTTTTAAGTAAGTATACATGTTATATATATATGTATCTTTTCTCTAGATCCCTAAAATAAACTATGTGATGGACACCAGGAAAAAATGAAAAGCCTTGTATAATGCTGTTGAAGAGCAGGGTACTTAAATAGGCCATGACCTGTGTGTTATATAAACTAGGATTTTAGACGTCCTATGATGTAATGAAAGTGGCCACGAGTTGACTAGGAAAAAGAGCCAGTATTTAAAGTCCTTGATAACTGTGTGAATGACTGTAATATAAGTCTGATGAGCTGGGCATTCTAAAACTGTGGGCCCAAGGGGAATTTAGTGTGAATGACCATGTTAGATTGTGATCTGTTTATATGTATCATTATCTAGTGATTAAGTGTTTTATGTATCACATGTCAAACATGTTAGGGTATATGTTTATTTACTTGTACAGATAGACAGATAAACACATAACCACCTCCTGTGGATGTTTGTACAGAATGGCTGGTACACTTCCTTTTGAGTGAAACATTTACGGGAATAAACCTCAAAGAAGTTTTATAAAAGTCTTTATGGAGATGAAAGGTTTTTTTCTAAAGTTTGTCAGGAAATATTGATCACAACATCTAGGGTTGTATTCTACACTTCTAAATGTGTTAAGAAATTTATACATCCTTGTTAGGGATTACTCTCAATGCAAATCACAGGTATTGTGTGTAAAAAGGTTCCTATATTATGTAGAAGTTGGTAACTATTATACAATTCATGTGTTTCAGGGAGGATAACTCTTCCATGAATCAGAAATCTTCTTTATATGGAAGGCAATATATACTTAAGCATTTTAAAGTGTATATGTACAACTCACAGTGATACATTGTCTAGCACACTGTATTGATAATCTGTATAATAGGAAATAGTAGTGAAAAATGTTAATCCTGTCTGAATCTGGAACTTCAAAATATACATGTAGCAACATCTTAATCTCTAATAATTATAAGTAGACACTGTGCTGATTGATTAGAGGGCAAATTTCTACTATATATAGCTGGCTAAGACTAAAGTAAGGTGATCTGTCCTTTTTACATCTTCATTTCTATCTCCTTCACAAAGTGTTCAACACTACAACCCAGTTTAATTCTTCAAGCTCCAAGTAAGCATCTCATTCCCATTCTCCAAATAAGCTTCTACCCTTGAAGTTGCTAACAATGGCACTTTTATCTGACCATAGGAAGCAGTAATGGAAAATGTCCTGCTCCTGCTGGGTCTTGACCCCTAACATCCCTTTACTCTGAAAGTGGATTTAAAAGGGAAATTCCCACTTGTCAGAACTTTATGTCTAATATGTTGTTGCTTACTTCCTTGTCTGTATACTGGGTTATTGACCTATTGAACAGCCAAGATCATTTTCCGGCAGAACTTCTTTATACTTCTTAAATAAATATCACTGTTTTTACAAATTCTTCAAGAATATTTTGTAGATTTAGAAAAAGATTCATGAGAAAGTACAAGGAGTATAAACCGAGGTGTTGTAGAAGGGTAGTGTTTAAAATGTGTTCTGGTTATCCTTGATATGTTCAAATAATTATGTCTGTCTCTGCATTTTCTGTTCTTCATGACTGAAGTTCATAGCTTAATAAAAAGAACTTTAAACCTAACTTGACAATATGTATGTGTGAACTGTTATCACTTATGCTTTTGTAGTTAAAATCTTGGCTCCATATAATATAATAGTCATATAAGTTATGTTATGCTTTACTTAATCACTTGCATTCATCATGTATAAGATAGAAGAACATGTTTAGGTATATACATCACACCACAGAAAAGATGAACACATATATATGTGTCAGTAAGTCTATAATTTTTTTTTTCATAAATGAAGATGATTGGGTTTCAAGCTGAGTCTTAGTGTGCCAAAACGTGACCAAGAAAATCAGTCTGCCTAGGCTTTTATAGCTATACAGGTGTGAAGGTATATCGGAAGTGTGTTGTAGTGTGTGGGTGGGAGCCATCAACTTCTATTGTCAATACTGTCAATTCACAACAGCAGGGCTTTAAAATCATACATACATAGTATGTGTTGGGGCTGTACACATGTATATACACACATACCTTGGCCAAACAGCCAAAATATAAACATATTGGAGCTCACATGCTGTACAACTGTTGGGTGTATGTTTAAGCTTGGATCAGAAGGTTGGTTTCTTGTTATTTAACTATATAATGTTAGTACAGCTTATTAATATATCTACTTTGTTTTGATCAATTTTCATAATTTTCGTATAATGACCTGTGTAATATTTGGATGTGCACTGAAATCCACACACTGTTAAATGTATATGATATATCAGAGGATCAGTCTTGTTCTTGTGTACACATATATATATTAATTTGTCATACTCATGATAACATATTATCTTGACAATTTGTAATTCAACATCATGTTAATGTAGAAGAATGAATTGCGGAGGGTTTGGTCTTCACTGCATGTTTACATACATATGATTATTTTTAAATTTCATTTAAGAACGATGTTCCTCATGTATATATACATGTAAGTGTTGTCTGGTTTCCGGCCTCTCCTGTGGGGACCTGTGGGCAATCACCGAGTTTAGATTTATAATTAGTTACAGACATCTGTAGAAAACCTAGGAAACAATTATGTTATAAATGTGTCATGAGTGTGTCTGTGAAATCAAAGAAAAAAATTATGAAATAATTTTGATATTTTGATTATGTGGTTCTTACAGACATGTGCTATAAATCTCATAAAGCTGTAATTAGGGTATTTTCTGTAGGGTGTATATGTATGATAAGAGAATAAGATATAAAACTGGTGAATAAATTCATTTTGGTTGCTATCCAAAGTACTGCTGACTTAGTAGTTAGGATCAGTTTATTGTAACAAGAGTACAACAGGCATGTACATACTCTATGTGTCGTTCAATGTGTTCTGATGTCCAGTGACTATATGTGAATATATCTCCTATACTGTTTGTCACCTCTGATTGCTAAGCTGTGAGATCTTGGGATGGATGTATATAACACATTATCATACTGCAGAGGTCCTTTGTTTATTTCTGGTACTATGTTTTATCCTTAAGTACAGGGGAAGTGGACCATTCATAATAATTTGTTTATTGTCATACTTTTACAATATGTCTTCTTTACTACATGTCCTACATGCATACAACTTGATATTGGCCTAGAAACTTAAAAGGCTATGAATGTGCTAATGACTGCTTTATTCCACAGTCCAGGGGGACATTATATACCTTCAAGAAACTGTTCAATGTTAGGATCATAAGGATATTGGTGACAGGGTGTACTGGCAGGGTATCTGTCCTATGTTCCTTGTAATCATTACATGGATATCTCTGGCAAGGTATCTGTCCTGTGTTCCTTGTCATCATTACATTGATATCTCTGGCAGGGTATCTGTCCTGTGTTCCTTATCAGCATTACATGGATATCTCTGGCTGGGTACACAGTCCTGTGTTCCTTGTCATCATTACATGGATATCACTGGCAAGGTATCTGTCCTGTGTTCCTTGCCTTGTCATGTTCCTTGTAATCATTACATGGATATCTCTGGCAGGGTATCTGTCCTGTGTTTCTTGTCAGCATCACATGGATATCTCTGGCAGGATATCTGTCATGTGTTCCTTGTCATCATCACATGGATATTGCTGGCAGGGCACACAGTCCTGTGTTCCTTCTGAGCATCACATGGATATCTCTGGCAGGGTACACAGTCCTGTGTTCCTTGTCAGCATCACATGGATATCTCTGGCAGGGTATCTGTCCAGTGTTCCTTGTCTTGATCATATCAATATCTTTGGCAGGGTATATGATGACTTGTTCCCTGTTAGGATCATATGGTTATGAAATTGTATGCCACAAGGATTTCAGGGTTTCACTACAGGGATGTACATGTAGCAAAAATTAATAGAGTTGAAATGAAGAAGGTGGCTTACAGTTGGAATTACTCAACAATTAACAAATTGAAGTACTACAAACATATCTATTAATGCCTTAATCTCATTGTAGCAGTTATGTGCTGAAATTATAGCGCTAAATTATGATTGTCACTTCTGTGTATTGTCAATAGATAGTTATCATTATTAATTCACGAATTCATCATTGCCCTTATTTGGCAATAAGAGATTATGTGCTAAAATTTGATTCCGCTAATTTTTGACAGTATTTTTACAGTATACTTAGAACAGTATTTAAATGATTTAGCTGTTGATTGTGATACAGGTAAGATCCAAAATTTCATCTGATGCAAAAGTAAAGATAGCACATGGTAAGGATGTATTACAAATGACGGGGAAATGATTCATCTGATACACTAGCACCAATTAATTATGTATTTGTTTATTGTCTGTCACATGATTCAGCAGAATGTCGAACAATAGTGTTCATATGGAAAGGTAAATAAGAACTATGGCACTTCCATCCAGACAACAAGAATGATTTATATAAGTTGGAATAACTTATTTCACAATCGTTATAAAATGATTGATGTTTATTTATTAAAAAGCTGTGACCAAATGAAGCCTGTGATGTTATAACCATGCCTGATATTATCATGTGCGATCATTTTGTAATGCTCTGCTTTTCATGTGATATCATTACATCATTGCTGACTTATCTAATAATCAAATTTTAATGCATCTGACACTGTGATCCTTTTGTGGAAGATTGCCTGTACTTATTTTAAGTCTTGGTGCAAATTTATGAATTGATAATGTCTATGTTATTTATGTCATTTGGATTGTCACCACATTGATGTCGCTGTTTTATAGGCTTTTCATTATCCATTGCATACGTTGATGTACATACAGATGCTACAACAATATTTACTGGTGAGTTCTTTGTGTAAGTTATTACATCTATAAATCAAATGAGTTAGATTGGGAGAAAATCATAGATAAAAATGTAACATGGCATACTCTGAGTTATGAGGGATTGTATCAATAAAGTTTTGCCATATAGGGATATAATTCAGAAATCATTCAGCCTATCACCCCAAGTTGTACCTTACAAATGTCTGTAAAGGGAAATAATTCTTAAATCACATGGCCTATAACCTATAGTTAAGGGGGATTGTATCCCTCCAATGACTGTAAAGGGAAATAATTCTTAAATCACTTGGCCTATAACCTATAGTTAAGGGGGATTGTATCCCTCCAATGTCTGTAAAGGGAAATAATTCTTAAATCACTTGGCCTATAACCTATAGTTAAGGGGGATTGTACCACTTTAATGTCTGTAAAGGGAAGTAATTCTTAAATCACTTGGCCTATAACCCAGAGTTAAGGGGGATTGTATCCCTCCAATGTCTGTAAAGGGAAATAATTCTTAAATCACTTGGCCTATAACCTATAGTTAAGGGGGATTGTACCACTTTAATGTCTGTAAAGGGAAGTAATTCTTAAATCACTTGGCCTATAACCCAGAGTTAAGGGGGATTGTATCCCTCCAATGTCTGTAAAGGGAAATAATTCTTAAATCACTTGGCCTATAACCCTGGAAATAAGTCTTATATGATTGACCTACCCTGAGCATACTTTTACCATAGGCAGTTAATGGTGTGACATGATTCCTTAGATATAAGACTTAAGTTTGGCTTAATATGACCTTTAATATTGATTTCATACTTTGTGGCATATTATTTCAAAGCTTTTTCAAAACTTTATGTAATACTCATATGACCTGACAACACCAACAGACGTAGATATAGCTTCACACATGAGAACTCTAATTACACATTATTAAGTCATTCATTTGTATGTTTGGCTGTGTACACTGATGAAATTATCACATTCTGCCTAATCCTTAAGATTGTACCCATATGTATTGACTGTCAAATTATTTCTGTATATGTTTGTAACAATATCATCACTGCAGAGACTGTATTTCTCATTTGATTGCCTTCAAATTCATGACAATCATCATTTGATGGATATTTATTGCTAGTGACATAATCAAGGTCACTGTTACTATCAATAGGAATTTTGACATCAAGGTCACAGCTGTTTCTTTAAGTAGGATTTTGACGTCCTATAGACTTCAATTCTTATTATGTTCCTTTCCAATTGCTATTAAATTTAGAATAAAAGTAGAAATGTAAATGCATGTTGACTGCATGTTTGACCTTAACATGTTCGTTTTATCAACTTGATAATGAATTGTCGTAGCTGGTTCTTTCTGGGATTACATGATATGTATACTCCCATCTGAACTGATTTTGTACAATTGGTTGACCATTGAGAAGTTGGAATGAGAAGTAATCAGATGGCTTGATGAGGACATGACTTGTGATTTGACAGTAAATATCAATACACAACATACTGGACCCATAATATCCTTTGTTTTGATATTTTTCCCACTTCAGCAAGTAAGGAGCCATAGGCAATGACATATATCACATTTGGTACATATACAAAGTAACTTTAATTGATAAAGGATGTATATATATTGATCTCATGTGTATTAGATATCAAAAATTTACCACGGCATATATCTTCCTGTCTAAAACAAGATAGAAAATCAAGTGCAGGTTTAATCGAAAAGGAATGTAAATAGGATTTAGTTTTTGACAGTGTGTGATTTACACTAAGACTACCAGTTCATGTTTACATTCTTAAGTCAATAAGGATGTTTTTACTGCCAAAGTGTAATCGTTTGATTTTATGTAAAAAGGAAATAGATAAGTGTAATAAGGAGGGGGTAATATGTGTTCTTATTTACAAATTATCTGTAGATTGGTTTTAGTTAAATATGATTGAAGTTTTGCATTTAATTTTTTTACTTTATCATGGCTTGCTATACAAATGTGTTATCTGTACATTGTCTATGATATGGTACATTTTCATGACTCTATTTTAAGCTTTTTTTATTATTCCAAGTTTACTCTAAATATGCATCACTGCATAAGAAGGGAGATAACTTCAAATTCAAATGTCTGAATATGTAATCATTGTTTTTTCTTTATTAGTATTTCATTCAATTTTTTCAAAGAATTATTATAATAATGTATTAAATGTATAAATATTTAACAACATTATATATTTTATTGGACATTTGGAAGAGATAAGGAATCGGTGTCAAAAAAGTTCTATATATAAAGCAATTTTATTTCAATGAAAATGAATTCACATATGATATGACATACTGGGCATTTACATCTGTATATTATGCAGGAATATGAGGAATGTTCATAAGCATGTATACAAAAGTGTACATATGAAAATAAATATGTGAGTACAAAAATTTAAATGCCATAAAAAACTGATAGGTCCTAATTTGTCTTATAATTTACACTTCTTGGATCATAATATTTGTAATTCATTTGTAATATATCATTACATTTGTTCATGAAAAGAATTTGTAAAATTATATTGTATTTAACTGAGTATAAATCCATGGGGTTAGTGCACTGAAAATGATTAAAAGTAGGGGAGGGGCTTACCCACAAATAATAACCTATATGCAAAAGGGAAAATATTGGCCACCATATTGGATTATAATTAGGGAGATAATAATCAAATTTATGTCAGTATGTATGATTTAAATATTTCATAAAAACTGATGCAATATATCATTTGTTGCATTCAAGTATTGACAAGTGTATTATGCATGACAGGTAAAATTGTAAGTTACAAGGTAAAGAAAAGGTGTTTTGTCCCGACTTTAGTCACTATGTAAATTGTAGAGACAAATAAACATATGTATATAAACATTTCTGTAGTTTTCTCTCCCAACTTAAAGAGAAGATTTGGTTCAATGAGAAGGCTACAGAACGTTTAGGCCTGAAACTTGCATCTGGCTTGGATTACTTGCTTCGCTGATAAAGCAGACAAAATTGATGAAATTATACTTAATCATAGCATCAGGACATAGGATAAGCACATGACTCGCGTCAGGACATAGGATAGGATCATAGGATAAGCACATTCAGGAACATAGGATAAGCACATGACTCGCGTCAGGACATAGGATAAGCACATGACTGTCAGGACATAGGATAAGCACATGATTAGGACATAGGATAAGCACATGATCAGGACATAGGATAAGCACATGACTCGCGTCAGGACATAGGATAAGCACATGACTCGCGTCAGGACATAGGATAAGCACATGACTCGCGTCAGGACATAGGATAAGCACATGACTCGCGTCAGGACATAGGATAAGCACATGACTCGCGTCAGGACATAGGATAAGCACATGACTCGTGTCAGGACATAGGATAAGCACATGATTCGCGTCAGGACATAGGATAAGCACATGACTCGCATCAGGACATAGGATAAATACATGACTCGCATCAGGACATAGGATAAGCACATGACTTGATAAGCACATTGTGACATAGGATAAGCTGTTTTAAAAACATGACTAGGTTGACTATAAGCACATGAAGACATAGGATAAAATGACTCGTGTCAGGACATAGGATAAGCACATGATGATAGGATAAGCACATGACTCGCAGGACATAGGATAAATACATTTATAGGATAAGCACATGTGCAGTACAGGACATAGGATACGCACATGACTCGCGTCAGGACATAGGATAAGCACATGACTCGCGTCAGGACATAGGATAAGCACATGACTTGTATTGTGTCTCGCTGTTTTAAAAACAAATAGGTTGACTATCAAGAGGCAAACTTCAATGATGGCTGCCATTTTTATCTTGTCTGGATTATTTTTGCTAATGTTCTCTAGATTATATCTTGTTAAAAGTTCTCCAGCATGTTTTCACATTTCAGTCAAATAATATGTAAAACACTTGGAAAATCCCTGGGAATCTGTTGTCCGTTTTCACTTTTCATATTGTAACTTCATTTTGAAACTGACTATTACAAAGGGAGTCGTTCTATATCTGGATCTTTCTGACTGCAGTAATTTGTTCCAGTGAATTTATTAAGAACATATATGGATCATCAAAATGTGTGCAATGAATTCTGTGCAAACAAATGATCATATCTCTGACAAGGTTCATCAGAAATCTAGACGAAATAAATGCTCTGAGCCTGGTGTTGTTGGTCGACAAAATCAAGAACAAAAAACGAACAGTCTTGATATTTTTATTAGGACTGATTTAATGAAATATCAGTACTGAATGGAAAAGATCTTTTTTTACCAGAAAACTTCATAATTGGAAGGGGGGGAGGATGACTTTCACCTGAAAACTTTGTGTTTTAGAGAAAAAAAAAGAACATTTTTTCGTCCGAAAAGGCCATTTTTGGTTGACAGAAAAATTGTTTTATGTCAGAAAAACTTTCGATTCTATTTTTTCATTTTTTAAAACAAAATGATCATTTTTAAACCATAATTTTCCCTTTTGTCATAGTGGATTAGACATTTCATGGAGATGGACTTATTCCCAAAGATGGGCCTATGTACTGTAAATGAAAAATAGAGGTGGGCTTATTCTTGAGCATAGGCCTATACCCAGTAAAATACAGTTATCACTACACACTGTTTACAAATTTCTCATTTGTGTTTCTAACATGGATACAATGATTGCTAAGATATATTAATGACTCGCTTAATCACAACAGTCGTGAGACCTGAAAAGTCACTCAATGTAAGTGGCATCACAAATTCTAAGCAATGTGAATGAAACCCAGATTTCTGAAATTATATTCAGATTAAGCTTGATTAGATCTTTTGAGATAACGCAACTTTGTTTTGAATCTGTTGCTAATATCCAGTTTACTGCTGCTGTATGCTGTTGATAAAACTCAATTTGCGACTTTATAATCATGACACACTGCCACAGATTTCAAAATTCTTTAGCGATGTCACTTCATTCGGATTGAACAGCAGCTATTATTTATCAAATTAAATTATGTCAACATGGACGTTTTCCAAATGACACCTGCACCAAACACCATACAAGTTCTACTAGAATAAGATACCAGAGATATGAAAATGTTTACCAAAAACATCAAAACCATCCCTGTCCGTGATTGCAATGTTTACTGAACAATATAATTGATTTTTGTAGACTTTCATATTGAAATGTACTTGAGAGGGGATTTTCTGTTTGAATTCTTGAAAAAATAGGGTCTGGGTTTGTTTGGTCACAGCATGATAAGATTATTGTGTGATATAAAAGATATGATTGTAAAATATTCATGTGTGTAGTTTTAAATTTTGTCATCCCAATTTCTTGAGAAGTATTGGCAGCCAAGCTATTTCTTAAGATTAATATGTGGTTCTTCTTGGGCCCAAGTAATATGTCCCTTTTGATCTTTTTACTGAACAAAAAAGAAAATTGCAGACAGATTCCCGTATTGGATTTTGAAAAGGAAAGTTTGATATGGCAATTTGCTTGGGAAGTGCTGGATTAATCCTCCTCAGTTAATGCCCTTGATCCCTTGTTGTGCCTTTTTAACTTTGAGACAAACGAAATGGCTGATAGGCAATCATCATGGATTTTCACAATGACAGATTGTTATCACTAGTTTTTGATGAATACATGATGGATCTGTCTCAAATTTCATACATAGGGAAGTCTTATCCCTTTTGATATTAGTACTTATCCAATAAACATCATGGTGAAGAGGCAACCATCTTAAATTTGACAATTAAAGATAATCATTACTAAATTTGACAATTAAAGATAATCATTACTAAATTTGACAATTAAAGATAATTATTACTATTTCTTGAGAGGAATTTTCAAATTTCAAATAATCAAGAGCAAAGACAGAAAAAAAGAAAAAATGGAAAAGATTTAACTTTTAAAGAACAAATGAAGACCAAATAATGGTGGGTGATCCCTCCAGAGAAAATAAACATAGTACCTGTTGAATTGTTATACATGTATACTAGTGGAAAAAAGAATAATATATACCCAAACAGCTTTTAAAAAACTGGTTGTTGTTTTCATTCTATATGATGCAAGTTTGTTTTGTTTTATTTTCCTTAAACTGAAGTCTCAAGTTTTAGGCAGAGTGAGAAGACATGCTATCACTCTAAGACATATTATTACATATTAACTTGACAGAGTCTAATAAATGGTTTTTGAAGACAATTCCGCATTGCTGCTAGTTGATTTTTCTTATGGAATACAGTTATAATATGATAAAGGTAATTGGTAACCCATTATTATATAGTGCTGTCCTACTGAAATAACTAATTGTAACAATATTACAGTAGCATGCATTTCAATTATGGTATTATTCAGACAAGGGTTGATGGTGTTATGTTATGGAAGTGGCCTATTCAGAATTACTCTTTTAGGTTCAGTATATATTTTTTCACATTCATAAAATACAGTCAGTCATATTGAACCTGACCAGGTATTTGAATAGGGTACAAATTTAACATAAATGATCAGAGGGGCAAAAATTGACTTGGTTTCAAAGATTAACAAAATCATACGCATTGCATACAGTTTGAATTCATTAGAGACGGATGTTTAAAAATTGGCAGTTTTTCAGGAAAAAAAAGAGTTATATACATGCTGTTGATAAATAAATTTGTCACTGCATTCTCAGCTCCTTGGCTGTCAGACTTATTGCTATAGATATACTATTTGTCACTGTATTCTCAGCTCCTTGGCTGTCAGACTTATTGCTATAGATTTATTTTTTGACACCTATAGAGTGAACTGAAGGGAAGTAACAATGGGAGATCAGAATTATGTCCCTGAAGCAGCCCTTATCCTTTGTGAAATTGTGTGAAAGCATGTACATGAATTGAATTTGAAGAAATTGTCAACTATGTGTACAGATGACTGTAATGTACATATGAATATAGTGTATACGTGATAGTTCTCACATTCATGTATAGTCCTAATCGTGTGCTGAAAGGTTGTATTTTGTGTTGGTGCAATTTTTGCTGTTTAAATAAACATGGTATGGAAATAGATGTCATTGATCTGTCAGAAGGTGATAGATTTGTGAGAGGGTTAGAGATTGTATCAGTGTAACTTTACAATGTGACATACAGGAAAAGAGTGTTGTGGCATTTTTTTTTACCCCAGTCTTGGTCTGCACATCATGCAATCGAAAAATAATGGTTGGCTGTCTTTCATTTTTCCACAGTGTGTAAGAGATACTTAAGTGCAACAGCAATCATTGGTTCAAGTAATGTATTTGTCAGCTAATAAGTCCATTGTCTAATAATAAGCACATACATGTCTTTGATAACTTAAGAAGTACCAACAAATGCCCATGCATTGACCAACGTTCAAGGTCACAGGGGCCAAAGGATTTGTTAAAATCTGCAAAATTTCTCATCATTGATAAAGAGGCACTGGATCATTATATTGTGCCAGTAGCCAAGTTTGTTCAGTTGATTGACATTGACCCATTTTAAGGTCATAGGAGTCAAAGGTGTGAAGGGACTGCAAATTACTTTTCAATCACCAAAATGCCCTGTGTAATGTTATTGGTGTATAATAGCATGCCTGAAAAGTGGGCTCTCAAGTTTGCAGAAATTAACTGACAATGTCTTCTTTTTAATCTGCAGAACAGCTGAGCAATTTAGGCCCATTGAGCTTCTTGTTAAATCTATATTGTAAACTGATACACATGATTATTTGTCATCAAGACTGTTTTGACATATGGAAACGATGCATACCATATGTTGTACTTATTTTGTTTACATGTATGGCTGTTGCATAGTCTGAGTATTAGTTGAAAAAAAAAAGAAAAAATTTGAATGGATCTTATAATGTTTCACCACATCCTTGTACTGTTAGGTAAATCTGGCTTGTCTGTAGCTACAGGATGATCGTCATGGCGATTGTCATTTGTATATGTTTAATGATGAAATATATGTTTACCTGTCAGGTGTATAAATCATCCTTTTATAATATCTAGCATATGTAGGGATACATTAGCATGCATGAATGCAGACATAAATAGGAATCAGCTGAAGACTGAAGGACATCTGGCCTACCCAAGTACAAGACACAGCATTAGCTCTATCTCTTTTATCTTAATAAGTTAAATAAATTTAATAGAAACAAAGGGAGTTTCTTTAATTTCTACTAACCTGACAAATGAATATAATTATATCAAATAAATTTATTTAAACATTAAGTTGTTGAATGAGTTACAATCACATCTGTAATGAGTTAATGAGTTACAGTCACATTTGTAATGAGCTGTTTATTGAGTTACGATCACATCTGTAATGAGTTAATGAGTTACAGTCACATTTGTAATGAGTTGTTTAATGAGTTACGATCACATCTGTAATATTACTCAATAGATACATATCACATCATTAATAGTCTGTTAATCATTGACTTTGAATGGGCATTTTATACGTGTTTTATATCTATAGAGACTGATCATTAAAACACATTAAATGTTACACTTTTATATTATGGATGTAGTATAGAAACATATAACTGGTGCAGTTATTATACCTGCTATTAGATCTTTGTAAATAGTTGTGTAAGATATATACATTTTCATTATACCTAGTTGTGTAAGATATGTCCATTTTCATTATACCTAGTTGTGTAAGATATATACATTTTTATTATACCTAGTTGTGTAAGATATATCCATTTTTATTATACCTAGTTGTGTAAGATATATCCATTTTTATTATACCTAGTTGTGTAAGATATGTCCATTTTCATTATACGTAGTTGTGTAAGATATATACATTTTCATTATACCTAGTTGTGTAAGATATGTCCATTTTCATTATACCTAGTTGTGTAAGATATATCCATTTTTATTATACCTAGTTGTGTAAGATATGTCCATTTTTATTATACCTAGTTGTGTAAGATATATCCATTTTCATTATACCTAGTTGTGTAAGATATATCCATTTTTATTATACCTAGTTGTGTAAGATATATCCATATTATACCTAGTTGTGTAAGATATGTCCATTTTCATTATACCTAGTTGTGTAAGATATATACATTTTCATTATACCTAGTTGTGTAAGATATGTCCATTTTCCTTTTCATTATACCTAGTTGTGTAAGATATATACATTTTCATTATACCTAGTTGTGTAAGATATATCCATTTTTATTTTACCTAGTTGTGTAAGATATATCCATTTTTATTATACCTAGTTGTGTAAGATATATCCATTTTTATTATACCTAGTTGTGTAAGATATGTCCATTTTTATTATACCTAGTTGTGTAAGATATATACATTTTCATTATACGTAGTTGTGTAAGATATATCCATTTTCATTATACCTAGTTGTGTAAGATATGTCCATTTTCCTTTTCATTATACCTAGTTGTGTAAGATATATACATTTTCATTATACCTAGTTGTGTAAGATATGATATATACCTATTTGTGTAAGATATATACATTTTCATTATACCTAGTTGTGTAAGATATGTCCATTTTCCTTTTCATTATACCTATTTGTGTAAAATATATACATTTTCATTATACCTAGTTGTGTAAGATATATACATTTTCATTATACCTAGTTGTGTAAGATATATCCATTTTCATTATACCTAGTTGTGTAAGATATATCCATTTTCATTATACCTAGTTGTGTAAGATATATCCATTTTCATTATACGTAGTTGTGTAAGATATATACATTTTCATTATACGTAGTTGTGTAAGATATATACATTTTCATTATACGTAGTTGTGTAAGATATATACATTTTCATTATACGTAGTTGTGTAAGATATATACATTTTCATTATACCTAGTTGTGTAAGATATATACATTTTCATTATACCTAGTTGTGTAAGATATATACATTTTTATTAGTTGTGTAAGATATATACATTTTCATTATACCTAGTTGTGTAAGATATGTCCATTTTCATTATACCTAGTTGTGTAAGATATATACATTTTTTATTATAAGTAGTTGTGTAAGTTACATCTATTTCCATTGAAATTGTTCACTTCTGATATCAACACTGTATAATTCTTTTCACCTTTGACCTTGTGTGGGAGATTGAAATTTACACTCTTTGTGTCACTTGAGTTTTATGCAAGTACAAGCAGTTGGGGAGAATTTGATATCAGGAGGCTTGTGTCGATATTGGTTACTAATATAGCATGTGTTGTTAGGCCAACGGTTTATAACTATGTGCAAAACATTATTATGTTTAAATCTCTATAAGCGGAGCTTTAGTTTTCAGGGTGAAACTAGCTGAGAGAAAGTTTTATCAACTTCAGTAGTGGTACCTCTTTTGCAGAACATTTATGAACATATTGGTATATCTTAAATTTGTGCTACAACATCGCTGCACAGTATTAAACGTGGTGATGGCCATTATAAACATTCAATGTTAACTGTTAAATACATTGATGGTTGTCACTCTGTCCTCCAGGTTGTGACTTCAAAGATGAATCGATAGAGGAAGTTATCAACTGTGAACAACAAGTCCAAGGGACAGGCCTTCCAACAAGGTTAGTGCTTATTTTTGTTAAATAAGTTATCAAGACTGATGCTGAATTGCTGTGAAGCAAGTTATCAAGCTCAGTGCTTATTGCTATAAAATAATGTGTCAATGTGAGTGCTTATTTTGGTAATATAAGTTATAAAGGATGATGCTTATTGTTATGAAATGTAACCAACAAGCAGCCTGTTTTGTTGAAAAATAAGGTCAATGAAATAGATTGTAGTTAGCCATTGTAAAAAAAGGTTGAACAATGCTGATTCTAATTATTGGGAAATTAATTTGAGATAGTTACATATTGTTGTGAGATATGTCAGAACGTGTTTGATTAGTCTATGGACAATCAGGTTTTTGTTATAAAATCCAGAAATGGCCTTTTAACTTATAGAACAGAGATTTTGTTATGTGACCAGACTTTGTGTTTGTGGTGAAGCTATTACAAAATAGCTTTTAGATAGGGATTATCCAATAACTTGAAATAATAATAAAATCAATCAATTTAGGTAGTCAAATCAATTAACCTGTGCCAAAATGTTTAAGGACAGTTAATTGGTAGGATTCATGATATAGAACTTATAATTTTGGGAATGTATAATTCAAAGCTTTTAAAAATCTCTGATTTCAAAATCTACAATAATTTTGATGCAAGAAACAAACAACTTGAACAATTTTTGTGCAGTTAATGTATGAAACTTAATATTCCGAACATGATCATGACCTGTGTTCAATTATCGATAATTTAAAAAGTGAAAAGTAGACTGCAAGAAATCTTTTAAAAGTGATAGTTTCAAACTGTGTATGATTGTACTGACTGGCGGGCTGCTTTCACATGCAGATTAATCTGTGATAGAATGTAAAATGGTTTATTTGGTACATTTACAAAGACATTTCTAGATCTGTGTTGTGATAACATAAAATTGTGAGCTGTATTAAAAACTTGCATAGTCTTGCTATCATGCATGAAGCAACTGGAGTATGTCGCCAGAGAATTCATTATAAATCCCAACTATTTCTGAATGTATAGAATGTCTTAGCTAGGATTTAAAAATCAAGAGAAAGGTTTAAACTGAATCGCTGTCCTTTTCATTATATTTGGTCACATAACAGAGTAATACTGAAATAGTTTTAATTGTGCTCTTCTTACAATAAAAGAAATAATATACACGTGTAAATTCAGTTTCTTACTTGGGAAAAATTCATATGTATACATATTAAATACAACTAGAAAGTATTGACATCAGAGCATCAGGATTGTGTACAGAGTTAAGTTTTTGATTCATTATATCATATCATTTTATGGTATTTTTTTATAATCTGTCTGTGACAATCTGTCTTTGTTTCCTAACATCAGATTGCTCTGACAATGTTTATATAATATTTGAAATTCATTTTTATAGAGTGACTGCTGACTGATAAATATTTCAACTGGTTTCTACCAAGGTTTATTAGGTTGCAGTAGCTAGAAGTAGAATTTGAACCATACACTACACACCTTATGTTACATGATAATGCTGATAAGAAATTGACTATTTGAGTTATAGTTAAAGGTCAAGATCACAGAGGTCAAAGGTTGTTTTTATCAATCATTACTTTCTTAAGCAACATCCTGGAGCAAAGTTGTCTTAGAGTTCAGCAAGAAACCAAGTGACCAAAAGTAAAGGTCATCAGGTCACTAGGTCAGTGTTACAGAGGTCATTATTTTTTGTGATACCTTGAGATAGATTTGAAATTATCATTTTGGAATGCCCTTTGGATATGTATCATAAAAATTTGTTTCTCAGCACCAAGAACTTGTTACCTGACCAAACCTATTAGTAACATTACAGTATTTACAGGAATCAGCATATTATGTGCTAAGGTCTCTCATTAAAGCTGCATTATTGCTTTGCTTACCATACATGTTTGCTAGAAATGATATGAACCTAATCATTCATATTACTTAAGATGGAAATAGCACAGAGCAAATTTGCTCTATTTACACCCGTCATGTTCAGTGATATTGCAGATCCCTCTGTCACATTACCGATCACTTTTTCATTTGTGCTATTATTTGATTTCGGAGTCTGCTATTGATATTGTTGGAAGTTATTGCTTTGTTCACATGGACGTTCATTTACCCTGAGGATCTGTATCAAGTGTTTAATCATGACATGACGTCACTAGGAATATTTGTGGGTAATTCCTAAAATTGAAATACTTTGTACAAACATTTTTATTAAATAGCAAACAATGAAAAGATGATAGCTGTTTTGAAGTACACTAAAATTTCCTTCCCCTAATAACATTTTTATAGATAGGGATATAGAAAATCAAATGTTTTCATTCTTTACACTAGAAAGGTTGTTTTGCTGTCATTTTAAAATATTTGATAACAGTCTTTTTTCTATTTTCAGTGGCAGAAAATGGATAATCTCCCTTTGACGTGATCCTGAAATAATGAGAAACTGTCAACAGATGTCGCTATGGCGTATCAGTGGCAAAAACTAAGTCCTGCTCAATTCCATCAGCTTCAGGAGTACACCTCGTGTGAGTATCAGTCCACTCTGTGTGAATATGAGTAAGCTTGTCTCAGTGAATTCACTTTAGATAGGTATTTAGATAGATCATGAATGGTTCTGAGTGTCATTTTTAAAAGTAAGTGTTGAACAGTAGCAAGCAGAAACTTCTACCTGTTTTTGACATATTAGTATTGTATCTAAAGGATACAATACAATCTCAAATGGTAGCACCTGAGAACCTATCAAAAAATGTACAACTGAAAAATGTTTTTATTGTATGCATTGATAATATCAAAGGCAAGAAAATAAACGATTACAAAAAAATGTTTACACACTGTTCAAGTTTAAGATGTGATATACACAGAAAATTGATTTAGAATCAAATCTGGAATTTGAAAATTTTAATGGCCAGGAAATAATATTTGAAAAATACACAGGGTCAAGGGAGATAATCAGATTTGTTTTGTTGTGTTCATGCAATGAAAAAATTATTGTCAGGGACAGATAACTTCTTTCATATACAAGGGAGATAATTTCTTGTGCCATATGTCATGATCATAGACTTGCATCAGGGGTAGACGATCATTTTAGGGTTGCTTATTTATTCAAGGGAGGTAATTTCTATTTGTTGTGTCAGGTATCTTCTAGGGTAGGTGCCTTGTTCAAGACTTGTATAAGGGAAAATAATTAATTCAATGTGGCTTTTCAATGCAAGGGAGGTAATTTCTTTAATTGATTTGTCAGATATCTTAGCGGGTAGATATCTGGTTCAAGACCTGTATCAGGGTAAGATAACAATTCCAGGGATATTTATTCTGAGAAGTTAACTTATTTTTATTTGTTTTGGTCGATGAAAGTTATTTGTTAGGATTATAGATTAAAAAAGCTGCTGTTTTTGTTCAATACTGTGACATTTTGTTTTGCTTACACAAAGGTAGATTCATCTTCTTGCATGTTTAAAGTAAATTTTGCAGTGTTACTGGCAGATATCGTCATTAGACATGCTTATAGACATTGAAGATGTGTGACATCTTTTCATCAAGGAGATATAAATTTTATTAGAGCATGCAGAATTAGAAATAGATACCTTGGTATGGAGCATGCTTTTCAGTGGGTTACAAATATGCATGTTGGTGCAGGGGCAGACAACTTTTTAAATGTAAGCCAGTCCTCCTTGATGTTGTTGTCATATTTATTTACATGTTTTGTTTATTTTTTGCTTTATTTTATTTCTTGACTGATTTTAAAATCTAGCTAAAAGAAGGAAAGGTATATGTGCTACCACACATAAACAAGATACATTTGTATGTATTTAGTGTTGTCTGTGTTTTTGTATGTGTTTACCATCCACTCCAACTAATAAAAATCAAAATAAGGACAGGTACTGAAATTCTTGTAGTTTTTGTCCAAACTTTGCCCAAAAGATCATAGAAAAGCATCATGCAAGACTTGTAATATGTAATTGGATGAAACTGTCGGTCAAGACTTGGTCAGGGGCACGTTTTGAAATTTCCAGAATTTATTTGTGAATGAGTGGTCATTAGAAGGTCAAGGTCATTGTTATTTCAAATATTATTTTATAAGGTATTTGGAATAGGTAAAATGTTTGATTTAAAGTGCAAGAATTTTACATAACATAAAATTATTCTCAAAAAATAACATCACATTCTCAACAACGTCAGAATTGGAAATTCAGTATTACATGGGCCATTTATTTTCAGTGTTATTATATTAAACTGCAGATCTTCTCAAGACTTTTAATTGGGAAGATGAATATTTAAACAGTTCATCAAGGTCAAGTTTTTCATGTATTATCAGCATTGGTACTAAAAATAGAATACAGGGATTTTGATTTTGACCTTGACCTCAAATAATGTATATTACAGGGAGCATAGGTCACAATGATTATACAGCTATGTGATACATAACCATACACAGCATATCTTTGTGTGTGAAAATAAGTTACTAAAACCAGCACTTTGCTCAAAATCAAATTATGCAAAATTTTTACAATATATTTAAATGACTTTGAAGTTTTTGAAAATATGTTGGTTTTTTTTTAAGAACTTTGCAATTTGGCAATGGAATGCCATATCAGTATCAAATTTTTTACTTAATCCTACATTAAATTTTGTTTAAATTTTAAGAGTAAATATTGTAGATTAATTCTATATGTTTCATTTCACTTTTAAATATCAATAAAAGTAATAAATATGAAAATAACATTGTGAAGATTTATGAAGTTTAAAAATATGTTAAAGTGAAATAATTCAAACGGTCTCACTATACAACATAAAAACGTTTTTTTTTAGATAAGAATAGCAAAGGTTCCATTTGGTAAATATAGACATTACAATGTCAGAATGTGGGACATTGTTGAAGTTCTGTTTGTACAGGTTTTCTGATTACAAAGGATCCTGTTAGTTGGTAACTTTTAATGGAGTTGAACACAGCTTACAATGATGTTTTTAGAAAATTCTGATATTTACCGCTGGTTTCAATACATGACAGATATTGCTCTGTCAGAAGTTGGTAAACATATTGGTGCCAAAAGGAAACAAAGCAACATGTTATAAATTGATATAAAGAGATTTGATTTGTAAATCTTCAACAGGTAAGGAGAACCCTGGAGGTAAGCGATGTATCACTGTTTAATCTCCGACTGACATCACTTATAACAGTTTAATTACTGTGGATTCTGAGTGCCTGGTATACTTCATGCCTCTCAGTTCTGCTGTGACACAAAGCTCTAAGATAGCAGATAAGGTTGGAAAGAATATCCTTGTATTCATATCTGACCTGTAAGTGAGAGACAGGGGTGTTAAAGTTTGCTATCATTTCATAAGCCACATATCTTCATAGAAATTATTACAATTACCATATATTTATAAAGCATGTATACTTGATTGGGTCAATTATGTCAAAATATGATAATAATATTGATAACGTTCTGATTTTTCTGTTACAGAAATTAAAAGTTTAATGAAATCATTGGTTTTAGCTTTGAGTATTTGGGCAGTTAAAGATCATTATTAGGAGATTCAGAGTGCAATAGGTGAATAGATTTATACATTTTTATCCTGCAAATGACGCTACAATTGTTGGAATACACCTGCCACATATATTTTTGCTATATTCGGCAGTGATGAAAAATAGCTGTATTTTAGCATGTTTGTTAATTCCACAGAATTACTTTTATAATTTAATATAAAATTATGGTTAACAACATAAATAGATGCTGAAATCAGGGATTTTATTTGTTGTAATTAACAAGTTTATTTACAAAAATTCATAAAATCACTGTCATATTATTGAAGTTTGGAACAATATTTCTGCGCAGAGCAATTATTGTAGCAGATGTCACCAGGCAAAATTCAGCATAACGTCAATGTCAGGTAATCAACAGTTGAACAACAGAATTGTTGAAGTTTTGATTGTCTGATTTTCAATAAGAATTGCAGGATAAATAGAAGACGTGGTCAGTGTCTTCATATCAACAGCATTTTGGCTCTGGACAGAAAGACAAATGTGGTTTGCCGGAGGTTCACCACATTTGTCTTTCTTCACCATTCCCAAAATACAGTATATATTTTAATACATGGACCATGTATTGTCTATATATCAGGGTGACCACAGTGTTTAAATGACAAGAAATCATGTCTGGTAATAAGTCCATTTCTATATATGGCTGTTAATAAAATTCTATAGACCTGTGTGTTATCATTGTCATAAGCCATCCTGATGATTTTCAGTTGGCCCCCTTAACTTTTTTATTCATCATTATTATAACTTAAATTGACCTGAATAAATTTGCATGTAATTATGATAATTCAATAGTGGTTGAATTATTTTATTTCATATCTACAAAACTTAACACATGGTTTTTGACCTCTATATAAAATTGCTAGTAAATGTTTGTTCTCATAAAGGAGAATTTAGAGATTGATATAATGGCACATACCCCAATTTACTTTGTCAGCAGAACTGTTAGACAAACATGCAAGTATAGCAGGGCTCAGATCCAATCTTGTTGCAGTTTTCCTTGATCTTTAGCTTTACAGCAGTGACACGTCAATCCTTCAACACTATCAAATCTCCCTCTTATCTGAGTTTACACAATCCTCCAACTGTGACTGCTACGAAATAGAAATTTAAAAACTATTTTGAATTAGAATGACATGTACAATCAGTTTGGTGTCTGTTTTCCAACTGGTGTGAGAGTAGAGATTGTTTTCTTAATGGAATTGTTTTCACTTAGTTTGAGTCCAATTTAATTTCTAAAAAGAGTTAGATATTTTAGATTTTAGACATTTAGAACAATGACTTGTTTTCCTTTCAATTTATTCCTCAAATATTAAAGATATCCCTCATTTCCTTCATGAATATTAGAGATGTTTCAATGCTGCTAGTTGACCTTTATGATAAATAGCTGATCTTCATGAATAATCAAGATGCTGCTGCTAGGTGATCTTCATGAATATTCATAATGCTTTTGTTGCTAATTGATACTTATGAATATTCCTGTTTTAGGGTTTCCTAGCTGATATTCATGAATATTCTTAATGCTTCAGTGTTGCTAGCTTGATCAACCCTCCAGGATATTCATGATGTCCGAGTGTCAATATCTGATGCCATGAATATTTCTGATGCTTTGGAGCAAGCTATAATCAACCCTTATGGATATTTGGGATGCAGAGAAATTAATATTTAAATCAAATATTCTCTTTCATGTTTCTGTCTGTTTCAAACTTACCAAGTGGCATTTAACTTGAGATCTTTTCTACTTACTAACATTTTTAATAGTAGTGTGTGAGATTTCTTCCTAAATTTAAGACAATAGTAGTAGATTTCTGTCAGGTTAAATGGAACTTACCTAATATTCCCAACAAGTGACGACAACATGGTCCAAACCATAATTCAGGTTTTATTTGCAGAGTGGGTTGATTAAATGTTTCAGATCCAAGCGATCCGTCATCAGAACAACAGTAACATATTATTGTGTCATCAAAATGGGTAAAAAAAAACATAGAATAACAACGTCATTTACAATGAGTAGATGAGTAACAATGAGTTTACCTATAATATGTACACAGACAGGTGCTCGTGTTGTCTCCCTTTGTAACCATGGTATTCTCTTTGTCAATGGTTTGATTACAACATCTCAGAAAACAACAGTTGTCAGACAAAATTTTCATGTGCAATGTTTTAGTTATTCTTTGAATTAACAACAGAAAAAGTGGTTGAAAAATTGTCCACTTTGAAAGAGTTCCGTGTGATGTGGATAAGGTGTAGATGATTTATTTACTGGTTAAAATAAGTTCAAGAATACTTTAGGACAAACAGGAACCCAGTTTATCTCAGTAATTACATGTAAGGCAGATCCCTTGATAATTTCATTATGGTCATGCAAAGTTCATCTACTTTATTTATGTAATACACTTTCTTGCATCAATGAATTTTCTACAACACATAAAGTATAAAGTTTTGATAAACTTTCTTTTTCTTTCGAAACACGAATTTCTGTGGAAGTCTGAATTTATTATTCTTACAATGAAATTTTTTTCAATTTTGAGCAAAGTATCCCACTTAATTTGCGCAGTTCAGCTTTTGAATGCACAAACTGATTTTACACTGAGCTTGTACTGTTCAGCTATCACTGATTGACACTAAAGGGTGTTTTGCACAAGTTACACAGAACTTGTTTTGTCAGAATTCAAAACATTTTACACACTGAAATCACACTGCACCAAAATGCACTTTATGTAAACATTTTCAACAACTGATGTGAGTTGCTATTTATATTGTTTAATCATTATACTATGTAGCATGAAATCTCAATGTAGCAATGATAAAACATGTTAACTCATCAAAGCAGAGAAAATCAGTTTAATTTTCAAACCTTAGAAATATTTAATTTAGCGATAAAAATGGAATAATTAAAGAATTATGTTTTTTATTTGAGACACTTCAGCATTTTTCAAAGCTACAACACTTCATCTTATAATTTATTAAAAACAGTTATATCTTATATATAAGATCATGTACTTACCCATAACACATAAATGTTAAAGGTCATTTATTACATCCCACACAAGTAATGCGTGGGATAAAATGACTTAATACATCAATTTATATGTGCCTGGTGAAGATGTATTTTACAAATACTTAGATTTACAAAATAAACTTGGTTTGTTTCCCTTAATTGTCAGTAAATAATTTAAATTTACTTTAGCTGAGAATCACAAATTTTATCAGGAAGCAAATTTCATCAGAAAGCTGCAGAATTCATAATATTAGTTTGCCTGTCGGAAATTAAATTTCGAACATCCAATTATAGGTTCATATTATGTATATAAATGCTGGCATCAGACTGTTATTGAATTGGTTTCATTTTCTGACACCAACCTAACACCCTCATATAAAGTAAAAATAGTTGTGTCTGTTAGAGAAATGAAGCCAAGTCTGGGACATTCCATTCAAGAATATAGGGATTACGCAGGTTGATATCATCTTGTCTGGTGTATGTGGTAAATGACACTCATCAATCGGATCTCTTGATCTTATTGGACGAGTTGACAGATATCTGGCTACATTGAGCACCAAATACCTACTCCCACCTACAGACAGTTAAATGTGTCCTCCAGCACCCTCTGGTATAGAATTGTAATCTCATACTGTACACATAATATATTTACATTGATTAGCTTATACTAATTTTAGTACATTGCACTACGATTTAGGCATGAACTAATTAAAGTATAATTATAAATAGACGGTTAACTTGTACCTAATAGTACACAGTTCCTATATATCTAAATTAGTGTACCCTAATTAAGTACAATCTTACCAATACTATACAGGATAATCATTTTAGCTTTAACTAATTTTAGTGTAGTTTGTATTACTTTACACTAGAAGTACTAACATTAGTACAGACTAGAATTTTAGTGCAGTCTCTTTGCATTTGCACAAGAATAACTACATAAGCTGTTTTTTTGTTCACTTACAAAAATGAAAAGTTTTTCATAATTCTTATAGTAAAAGTCTTCACGAAGGCACACATTTTTTTCTAGATAGTATTTCAGAAATACAAATGCTTGATTACCTGATTCACAGAAGTTATAAGTATATAAAACCAATGCAATTTATGTCGGAGGATTTTGATTTTAGCAATCACACATCACATTGCAAAACATGTAGCTGTCAATGGCCTCATTTACACTCTGCTTTTAGTTGACATTCATGGGCAATATGAATGCCAACTGGAGAACGTATATGATTGCCTTTCAAAATATTACTCTGATACCTGGTATGTTTAGCTAGCACACTATGTACTACCTGTTGAAAAATATGCTCTTAAACATGCTTCTTCTTAGAGACAGATTTGGTCCTTTAATTTACAGTAATAAGATATACTTATTACCGAGTGTTAAAATATGACTCCACTGCGTTAGATTGTTTACAGTAGAATGAAAAAGCCTGCATTATCTAACACACCACATACCTCCCTAACAATAAATCTTTTTTCTTATGGTACTTGAAACTTCAATTTCATCCTGGTTCTGACCTGAGTCTCAGTGGAATCTGCCCTGAGTCAGTTTCTCGTTCCCTTTTCTACACTGTGCCCAATTTCCTGCCATGTAAAACTTCACAGCTGTAAATATCTACTGATTATAAACAACAACTTTATTCTCTGAGAATGAAATTTGTTTAGCTTGTCTTCTACAGGAAACTTACATCTCCTTGGTTCCACTAGAAATATTAATTTTGGAGAACTTTATTGTTACATCATCAAGTGGATTCTTAAATTAAGTAAACTTAGATAAATGTTTTAAAATTTACGAAAGTAAATAAATGTTTCTTTCTTGGTATATTTTGTGCTTAGCTCAAATAATTGTGTATAAAATTTACATAAATTATCTTTGTTTATTTTGGAGAGTTTTTTTGTACTGATGTTTGTTAATTGTTTTTGCTTTAATCAGGGATGGCATGTGGTGAAATTATTATCATTACATAACACAATAAATATTCTGATAAGAAGGAATTGTAGATGATAACATCCAGATTATTTGGTGCCACTGCTGAAAGGTCAGGATCACCCAGGTGGTAGAGCATTGAACTTAAAAAACCTCAGATGAAAATGTGAGGGGCATAGTTCTATCCCTACAGACTTGGTGATTTAATTAGTATTTGTCAGGAGTTTTCGATCATGGACCACTCTCTGATGTGATGGTTGTGTCCTTAGGAATACACTTATTCTATTAATGTAACCCAATTTCTTTTGAAAGATGTGGCAGCCTTCCTCATGTTGTTCAGTGACATTGTCACCGACTACTTCAAGATGACCCAGCTTAAAAATCACTTCATGGGGTTTTATACTCATTACACAAACTTTTTTATTGTACCTACCCATCTTATATTGTTACAAGTAATGACTCAAATTTTCTGATTGACTTTGTAACAGGATATTTGTTTGGTTGATGATTCTATTAGTTTGTTCACAACTTGCCACATGACTTTTCAATGGTAAAATATTCAGTTTATATCAATTATGACTTAGGCTTTAATTTGTAACAATTTTGTCTTTTATTTAATTGTGCATGAAACTTCAGAATTATTTCAGTAACCCAAAATTGAAGTAGAGCATGGAATTCTGGTTCCTGGGAATGTTGTGTTTCACTATCATTTAACTTGGCATTTGGGCATTTTTGAATGACGAGCAACTAATACAATATGTACATGTGCATATACGAATTGTCTTTTCATGCTTTCAGATTCATCACGTAAACTGAAAGATGTACTGGAAGAATTCAACGGAGATGGTGTGCTGTCAAAGTACAACTCAGAAGGGGTGAGATCATAGTTTTTCATCAAAATTGTATTTGATACTTCAGTTTGGTAAATGAAAAGAAACTGTGTTTGATGATTTTTTTCTGTTTATGACAGCATGTTATTGTCACTGTTTACAGAATCTGGTTATAATATGACAAGTGTTTTAACTGTGTTGAAAGGGAGTACTCTCATTGTCTATTAAGATAGTATGTGTGTGAAAACATACCTTGGATTTCTCTCAAATGTGAATTCAGTATGGGAATTTTGGCTTATTTTCTTATGAATACATACTGACTTGATGCATAGAATCTTGAATTTGTCTGTTAGTGTGACAGGAGGTCATGTTTTGATGTTCTATAAATATCAGCCAATTACAGAGCTAGCTGAAACAGCATGTCTGATAATGTCTGCTGTATTTACAGCCAATCGGATACGAGGGTTTCAGTTTGTTCATGGAGACGTACCTTGATGCAGAAGTGCCAGAGGAACTATGCAAACATCTCTTCCTGTCATTTATGAAGAAACCGTCGCCACAGACAGGCACTGTGGGTAAGGATTTCCACGTTAAGGATGTTGCTGCGGTAACAGCATCCCAAACCTTGTGTGCCCCAATCAATACCCATATCAGCCCCGAATTCCATTTGGAACGGGCTGAAAAACATCATGGATTTGCCGAAAAACTTCATGGACTCACAGAGAAGCTACAACTTCATAGTCTCACAGGGCACAGTCGTCATGATAGCGGGGATTTGGGGCGACGTAGCGGAGCAGGTACAGGCGTACTAACTCGAGCCATGCGTGTTGTTGTTCTGTGGTGATGGTTAGGTGATGCTGTTGTGGCTGTTTGTCATCGTAGCGAGAGTCTTTTAGCGTAGAACTTGTATCTATATATATATACATAATTGTGATGCATTTATATTTTACCCTTATATATGACTGTTGCAAATTAAAATTGTGTAATTTTTTCCACACAAAATATGTACCTGTATTTTTAAATGAATTTATATTTTTGTATTATTTATATGCTAAATGAAAAAATATGTTTTTTGTAGTATGCTTGTAATCATTTATGAAAATCCAAGCTTGTCAAGTCTGACTTAACATTATATGTATATCAGAAATCTTTTTCTATGAAGGTAGAAAAGACACATTAATTTGAGATAACTGCATATTCGAATGGAAAATTCTGGTGTTATTTTCCAGTTGCTATTGATTAAAAATTGTGTTCAGACATTAAAATGTTTTCAGTATAACCAGTTATAAACATTGACTTAAACTTATAAACATTGACTTAAACAAAGGAGTAAGTTTGTCCTTACATTCATTTTCCATTTCAAGTGGGGAAGTAAATATTAAGTAATTGACAAGTATAACCGCTTTATAGTTCACCTTAAAGGTAACTGTAATGATGTAAATTTTTTTTCAAACTGACATGTTGACATATATGGATAAACTTATCTTAATTAGCCAAAATATGTCGCCAGTTACAAATCTGTCGTAAAACATTAAACTAATTATCTGTTCTCATTAAATTTCCCTTTACAAGACTTTTACAAGACATTAAAATACAATGAACGTTTTCAGTTTGCTAAAAACCTCCCTCATTAGAATAATTGTAAAAGAACATTGTTGATGGATGGTCATAAATGTTCAAAATGAGACAGAATTCAATAAATCTTAAGAAATCCTTAACTGGATGTCTTCTACCTGAGATGGAATGAAACAAACTTCGATTGTAACAAGATCGTTAAAGTCAAAGGTCAACTTATAGGTAGAACCAGTTAACATTATAACTGTTTTCAATCGAACACTTTGAAATGATATTTACTTTGTCATTAGGCTCACACAACAAAAGTATACATATTAAGTATGTAGGGATGAGGATCAACTAACAACTCAATGTGTTGATATGGGGACAGATGTCAATCCAATTCTCATGGAATGATTATCAGGGGAGTTCTCATCTCAATGTTAATTGATAGGGTGTACGGAGGATTCAAATACAACATAAAATAAAATTTACTGATCTTATATCCAATGAAATATCATGTTCTGCCTCTATTATTTGTAACAGTCTTTCTGATTGGCTGATATTCATGTGGTTGTTTCAGTATGTCCCTCAAAGATAAATAAATATCAAATAATCCAACATCACTACACATACTAAGAACAACCCAATTTTATAATCTTATCAGATTTCTTGGAAATCCATTGCAGTATTATTTGTAACATTGTAAGTGTTGTTAATACAATTATTAACCTTTACTGAAGCAGATACATCGTGTTATCAGCCTGAGAGAAGATTTTTTTCTGCTTGGTTTCCAGTGGGAATAATTTTCTCCTTCATGCTGATGAACCTTTGTATGACAGTGATTTTATAATATAGCTTGTGTTTTTGTGAAATGTGTAACTTGTGTTTCAGTTGCTGGTATTGTGTAACTCTTGGCTGTATACTCTGAGTGTTACAGACTCTGTGGTTTACTGTATCTGTATGGTTTACTGGAATTCACTGGTGTGCATGGGTTTGATATATTTGGTGTCCTCATGCATTATGTTCTGTCCTCATTTCAACATAAAATGGAATATTCTTACTGTTTATGAATATATCTTCACTTTTTGGTTAAATATTCCAGATGTTTTTGAGAATAAAAATTTAGATTTTTATTTGGAGAGTAAGTAGGTGACACTTTTCTTTGTTTACTCATTTTTTACCCTCTCATTCTTCTCCATTTTGTCTTTCTGGCTTCTGTCTTTCACATGCATCCATCACTTTCAACCTGTGATTCTCACTCGTTCACAACCATGTCATTTTAACCATTAGTTTCCTCAGTCCTTCACATTCAGCCTGCCTTCTTGTTCACAATCCAGTGCCCTGGAACAATGTTACTTATCTTGCATATTTCACGTTAAGCTTTTATACTGTTAATGTTAACATAAACTCACATGCATTTTTCTGAAGTAGCTTGAGATGCTGCACAAGGTTACACATGTTAATAATGGCCACATTCCTGTGTTGCAGTAAAACGTTAAAAACTCTGAATGTTTGCAAATAGAGAAAAGTGAAAAATAACATGTTGTTATTATGAAGTGAATTATTTTGATGAGTTTTCTGTATTTGTTGGCATTAAGATGTTCAAAAATAGGATTTATTTCTCAATTTTTGAAAGTTGAAAGATTCTTGAAGTGTCAATTCATTCTATATTTTGCATATTTGATTTGAATGTACCTGCATGCTGTTCAATATGATTTTAGTTAGTAAGCAACACAAACCTGTTCCATCACAAGATGACTTATTTCTGACCTAATTTTTTTTATTTATTTTTGTTGACATTGAATGTACCAGATATTGTCTGCATGTAATCTCCCTACCAGAGGTCTTGATGATGGTATGTATCATGTCTGAAGATGTCAGATATTTGTTTACAAATATATGATGTAATCTGTTACGAGTTCAGTTTGCTCTGTTTGTTCACATGGCAGATAATTATAACTATGGTATTAATAAGTTTACACAACTGTATTACATAATGTTTATCTTTCTTCATCTTTTGTATACTTAACTTGTAAATAAAGGATTTTTGGGGGAAAATTATCTACAGTGATTGCACACTAGGATTAAATGGGGGACCTGCTGAGGTAATCAGGTTGATCATTTGCTAAATATATTAATTTGATATTTGAATATGAGCATTATGTATATCCCCCCACCACCAAAAAAAAGTTAACAAAAATCTAAAAATTTCTGTTTTTCTGAGTTTCTGTAACCTGTTCATTAGACCCAAAAGACCTTGTTTGCTCATTCAAACTTAATTTTTTGGTTTTGTAAAAAATGTTCTTGTTATGACAATGAATTGTGATTACTCTCCCCAGTTCAAGATACTTAATCTTTGATGTTTGGACTTAAGGCTTAGGAATATCAAACCTATATGGTATTATATGATGTTCAATCCCTAGAAGATGATCCAGGAATACTAGCTGAATTTTAAATACATTTTCAACCAATCTTTATTATCATAAATTATGGAAGAATGCAAACATTTTTGACCCAATGTACCACCATTTTTACTAAAGTTAGATCAGTAATATATGAGCAACACAAACTGGATTCTGATTTTACAAAAAGATAGCAGTGAATATGACCATTTTTTCAGTGAATTTATATCTGTTGATGTATATTGTAATTCAATCAGTGCAACGGTGAAACAGCCTTTTTTTACAGTTAAGTAGCTATGCATTATACTGTTATAAAATATGTAAATATATGTGTACAATTTGTTTACAAACTGTGGAACCTCACTGGTGTTAAAGCCAATAATAAGATGAAAAGGATGTTTTATATATGGACATGTAACATTGCTAAGAGAATAAAAAAATACATTTTTTGATGTGGACCCCACCTCTTCCACTATCATAATAACACACTTTTGTTAAAACTACAAACATCCCTTTTGCTGTTGTCCCATAATTACTTTGTGTGGAAAAACTCCTCATATTTCTGACATTTCTATCGGCAAACTTTGGCAATAGTTGAAATTCTTCAATTGTAAGATGTCAGTGTTTCAGGTGAGGTTCCATTGTTTTTTTTGCTTGGATTCAATAATTTGTTTAGGTTAAATCAATGAAAACAGCTTTTCATGTCTATGTAATTTATGTTTATATATGTGTGTGTTTGAGATGGGAGAGTGTGTTTACTAACGCTTACCTGGTAAGTATGTATACCTGCTCAGCTACAGAAGAGAAACATTTGCCCTTTAGACACATTCTGTATTTGGATTATTTCAGCACCGTTTTATGAAGGGTATATAGTGAAAGTCATATCCATATGTCACTTCACATCAAATCCTATTTCAAATTAATGTCATATCTTTAGAATCTCTCGGCATGTTTGGTTCAAGGTTAAAGGGTCAAACGTTACATTGTCTCCACATGTGGGAACGAGGGCCTCATGTCTCTCAGACGTTTTCTTGTTTTTCTCAGACTTATATATATAGTGATTGTGATTCATTGAAAACTCTAGATCTACTCTTACTTTTTATTCGGTGTATACTAAAATACACACAATATGGTGCCTCTGTCTGTTCCAATATATATATGATAAGGGGCCTGATTTACCGTGTATGATACCAGGGGGGCCACAGCGGTCAAGTGGTTAATGCCTTTGTGTGTCTTTGTCTCTGGTCCTCCACCTCGAGTTTAAGGCCTATATGGGGCAGTCACCAGGTTGGTGGTTTTTCTCCGAGAACTCTGGCTTTCTTCCACCATATTTTGAGAAAATTTCGAAAAGATGATAAACATGGAAAGTTTTCAACTTGTTGATTTATATAAATGTATACAGTGAACTGTTTTTTCAGAGTTTTATTTTCGCACTTCCATCAAACTGTTTTTTTATTTTTATGTATACAGTATTAACAATTATTTTTTTGATTTATTTTTTTTCTTTGAATCAAAAAGATAAAATGCATTACTTAAACAAATTGATCTGAGGTAGTTTTATAATAAATTCTTTGTAAATTTGAAAACTCATTTATTATTATTAATAAGTTAATTTATTGTTTTCTAAAATTTCTTTTCAACTTCTGAGATTTTCTTTGTAGGGTCAGCATCCACATCCAGCCATCCCTCTGGAACAAACAACTCTGGACCAGACAAAGCCATCGGGGAGTCTGACCCTGCCTCCGAGGGCATCAATCATTCACGGTCATCCTCAAAGAAATCCAACCATAGTGTACAGACACAACACAATGGTATAGCTGTACTCATTGATTCAGCTCCCTCAGTGTTACCTTCGATATAACGCCTCTCATGATCCTTTCATTTAATACCATTACTAGTTCTTCTGAATATTCAATTTTCAGATATGTTCGTAATTGCCTTACATGTTGACCTTCTATCTTAGCCTCTTATCATAAAAATCAAACATTTGTTTGATCTTGTGATGGCACTATATTCAGTTATAAAGTTAACATGTACACATGTCAACCTTTTTATACTGCCAAAATTTAGCCATTTGCAAGGATTTTCATCTGTATCAAAAGAACGAACAATGTGAAATGCAAAGAATAAGGGTACTGTGGGTGTTGAATTATGCTCATCAAACTGATAATAAAGTGAGATGACTATTGAAACATACCGTATTTTACGGATTATATGCCGCACCAGTGTATTAGTGACGGAGCCAATTTTTAGCAATTTCTCTATTTGATCCGCATATAAGCCACACCGTATTATAAGCCGCACCCTTTCTTACAAAGTGGTAACCATTACATTGGCCAAAGATAGAAAAATACAAAGTTATCAGTTTATCATGGATGGTAAGCTGAAAGGCCAAAAGTCTGTAATAGCTGATGATAACGACCCTCTTAATAAAAGTATCTAGTTTGTCATTTAGAGATCATGACACTATGGTCAGTTGACCTACAAGTCATTATTTTGTCAATATAAGGATTCATTTGTTAGCCTAATAATGAAGTCTTTGTTTGGTAGGTCACTCCATGGACTCCATCGACCCCTGGGTGCGACAGTCCAACTCCAGTCTACTGCGGGCCAGTACTGCTGTGGAGCTTAAGTCTGTACGGAACCGGTCCACCAGTGCAGACATCAAGTCTGGTCACATTTACCTGAAGGATCTGGTGTGTTACCTGTCTCTACTGGAGGCGGGGCGACCTGAGGACAAGCTTGAGTGTGAGTATCCACACTCCTTAGAGAGTACCTAGCAATACTCCACACTAGAGAGTATGTTTGCATTCATTTTCAGGTCCAAGAAATATGACAGTGAAGCAACTTTTTGCCAGCAGTCCCTCAATGGTGAGGGGACCTTTCATTTTACCAGCTTTGAATCCAACTCACAGAAACTGTGATATTACACTAGTAATCTACAATATCAGACTTGGCCCCACGCGCTGAAATTGACCTTAAGTGATGTGTCCTTAGAGTGTCTATGAGATGTGACCTGTGACTATCAGGACAATGTAAACTTTACGTGGTAGAAATGTTACATATCTATCCCTGTATTAATATTGGACACAATGATGATATCTTATAACTATGCGCTGAAGCATAACTACATGTTATTGTAGGTTAAAGATAGGAAGCCAGACTGTGTACGCTTGCTGTAAAAATACAGTGTGTATGCTCTGACACTTGAGTTGTAAATTTCTTTTGTATAAACTAGAAAACTCGAGGCAAAATATGAATGCAAATGTAAATACTTAAAAAATTCCACAAAAATGTTGTAGAAAAATGACATTATTATAGAACTGTTTACTTCCTGTAGTTGCAAAGCTTCCTGTGAAATTGAAATCAACTGTTTTGCTATTCGATCAGTCGATTGGCTGTTCCATTAATGTGTATAACAGCCAATGAACAATGATTTGTTTTTTAGGCCAAAGCTGGTAGATCTATTAGAGAGCTAAGTAACAGTTTGAGGGATATAGTTAGTACTGATAACATTTGATATTCATTGTTGCAGTCATGTTTCGTCTGTACGATGCTGATGGTAATGGCCTGCTGGACTCAAGTGTGAGTATATACAACAGTTATCTCCCTTCCATGGATACTGTGAAACTAGAAAAATGTGATCTCCCTTCTCTTTGCCTCTTTCCTTCTCAATATACAACAGAGTCATCTCGTTTCCCTTGATAGAACAAAGTTACCTCCCTTCCTGAGAAACAACAGTTATCTCTCTTCTCAAGATACAAAACTCCCTTAACATATAATGATGATGTTCATTTATCAATTCACACCACGTTTACTTACGCAAATCCAAACACAATTATTTAAACAAGCTTGCTTAAACAAATGATTACACCCTCTCTATAAGAATTGTGCAACTAAATTGTTTCTAAACTTTGACTTCCTTGTGTATATATCTATGTGTCGTGTTTTTTTGACTACTGGGTATAAATGCTGTTTTGTAGGAGCTAGATGCCATTGTAAATCAGATGATGTCAGTTGCTGAGTACCTCGGTTGGGATGTGTCAGAGCTCAAACCTGTAAGTTATAACAACAACGGGAGAGAGGCATTTTCACTGTGGATTTATTTTCCACCTATTTAGTCCTATGTAGTTCTGATTAAATTTTGAATATTGAATGATTTGTAATTTGTGTTGCATTCATTATATAATTAGAGGAAAATATGCTTGTTTTATGCATATACTGGAAATTAGATCATGAATTTTAGTTTTAACACGAGCCACAGTTGAAACAACAAAATTAATGATCTAATCTCCATTATACATACAACAACAAGCATACTCTCCCCATTCTGAAATATTTTGAGTCGAAAAATTTTGTAAATATCTCAGTACCAAAAAAAACTAATAGTAACAAAGACCTGTAGTTTTTTGTTTGAAATAGTCCCTCACATTGTCTAAGCCAATCAAAACGCTCCTTTCAACCAATGATGAAGTAGAAGCTCTGAAGCTCTACTCACTTTCCAGTCATGTTGTCGATAGTTTCAGGTCAGGATGGGGTCAAGAAGTGGGTTAAGACATAAGAAAAGGCTTAAAATGTTTGCCTACATGGTTTATTTGTGTAAATTATTGTATATATTGATTCCTGTTGTACATACCTTCAATTCATCATGTCTACCTCTGAATGGTAAAGGTATTTGTTCCATAAAGGAGATTGGGTAGAGGCATCAATAAGAGATCATGATAGTAAACTCATCGGAAGTTGTCAGTGTGTTTTTACAAATAGAGATCGGGATTTATGTATAATTCTCTATAGAATTATCCATGTGATACAATTTCATTTTGTTGTGAAATTATTAGAAAAGTGAATTGGAATATATCATGAAGGTAATCATTATCATTCCCCTACACATTTTGATGACACGTTTTAGTATGTCGTTGTAATGAATATCACTATCAATTATCTGCCTCCACTGGAAAGATGGCCACTATCTTTGGATTAGTATCAGAAATCATAAGTATATCGGGGATTAGATCATGAAAAGTATCCAATGAAAACATGTGTAGCATAAGCATTGTCTATAGGTTGTGTATTTACTTGTCTCATACGTGACTGAAGGTAAGGGACACATTCACCATTTAGTACAAATTGTAAATGTTACACATACGTGACTGAGGGTAAGGGACACATTCACCATTTAGTACAAATTGTAAATGTTACACATACGTGACTGAGGGTAAGGGACACATTCACCATTTAGTACAAATTGTAAATGTTACACATACATGACTGAAGGCAAGGGACACATTCACCATTTAGTACAAATTGTAAATGTTACACATACATGACTTAAGGTAAGGGACACATTCACCATTTAGTACAAATTGTAAATGTTACACATACATGACTTAAGGTAAGGGACACATTCACCATTTAGTACAAATTGTAAATGTTACACATACATGACTGAAGGCAAGGGACACATTCACCATTTAGTACAAATTGTAAATGTTACACATACATGACTTAATCACTAGATCAACTAACTAAAAGTCTTACTTCCGGTGTGAGAGAAACATGATGTGATTACTATGTTGTTTGTTATACACATACATATTAAACGGCTTGTTTTTTGTCGTTCCCAGATTTTACAGGACATGATGGTGGAGATAGATTACGACTCTGATGGCACTGTCACACTAGAGGAGTGGAAAAGAGGTGGGATGACCACTATACCTCTTCTGGTTCTACTAGGTCTTGATTCAGTGAGTAACTTTCCATGTTCTACTAGGTCTTAACTCATTGAGTAACCTCCAATGTTTTACTAGGTCTTGACTCGATGAGTAACTCTCCATGGTCTACTAAGGCTCGACTTGGTGAGTAACCCTCCATGTTCTTCTAGGTCTTCACTCGGTGAGTGAACTTCCATGTTCTACTAGATCTAGACTCTATGAGTAACCCTCCATGTTCTACTAGGTCTTCACTCAGTTAGTAAACTTCCATGTTCTACTAGGTCAAGGCTCAATGAGTAACCCTCCATGTTCCACCAGGTCTCAACTTCATGAGTAATTCACAGTGTTCTACTAAGGTCTGATTCAATGAGGCTGAGTAAGTAATCTTCATATTCTACCAGGCCTGATCCACGCAATGAGTGTCCTGTGACAGTTCAGGTTCACCATTATATCAGGTATTATTTTGACTTCTAATAAAGGCTATGTTGACATGCTTGAACTCCATGAATATTGTCATTAGGAGTTCAATCTTGTTCTGAAGGTAATAGCAAAATACTAAAGTGAGTACCATATGTATGACATGCATGTATATAATATCCCTTCAAAGTAGACACAACTTTCACTGACTGACACAAAACACTGATACTTTTTAGCCTGGTACATGTATTTCTGAATGTATGTTATATACAAATGCTTAAAAGTTTGATTTCAGGTTTATAGCTGTCACTTTTAACAAACATTTTTGTTTGATTCATTGAAAATTTTTCAGACAATTCTACAGTATTTTTTTCTTTCTGTTTTTTTTTTCAGATCAGGTATTAAAGAGTTGCTTCCCTTAAGCTCAATAATTTTTTTTGCAGGATTTTTACGAATGGTTTGAAGGAAAATAATGAAAACTTTTTGAACTCCAGCAAAGCAAAACTGGGAATATTGAATTTGATGTGAAAGGAAATTGAATAAATCAAATTAAGGAATATGTCATTCTTAACAAGTTGTTTGAATAAATGTTCAAACCAGTTAGAATTCTGAAATATTATTTCTTGCTTTGTATGATTATGTTGATCTCACATTTTATTTATTTTATTACAACACTGTTAGTATATAGTATGTGACAGCAAACTACCTCCACAAAAAACAGGATGAGCTTTTTAACAGGTTCCACCTCAAATGAAATCTTTTTCTGCACTAGGATATATATTCAAATAGTCATTCATTAATCTATATGAATTTTGGATTTTTTTCTAACGGGGATAAATGAAGTGGGTCAGTATGGCTTGTATATGCTGTTAAATATGGTCTCTGTTACTCAGCTGATGGAGCATACATGCTTCTTTGGCTCAGTCTGTAGAACCGTGTTCAATTTCTGGTCAGGGCGCTCAACAAGCATATATATGGATTTCCCTTGTTCTTTTATAAATGGTTTAAAACTGAGTGTTTTATCTGTGAATTTTTGAGAATAATGTAGATAAAAAGCAAAAGAAAATCTGCCGAAAATGTTTTAATGTACAAAAATTGTTCTGACAAGAACTGGTGGTTAAATCGTCATTTTTAGTGAATTATTTTCAAAGAATGAGATGAACATTTTTGATAACTTATAGATTAGAGAAAAATGAGAAGCAGACTAACTATTTATAGCAGGCACAGTCTACTCAGAAATGTCCTGAGAAACTTTAATATATTTCCAAAAATTAAAAAATAGCACACTGTAAAATATATGTAAAGAATAAGAAAAATATAAATATACAATAATATTAGAGATAGGTCAGTGTGTAGTAGGTAAAGTTCCGTTTGTATTAGAGTGAGGTGGACATTAGCTGGACACAACTATATCACCAATGCCTGACCACATTTTCTTTTGTTTTGTGCACAGAATGTAAAAGATGATGGAAACCACACTTGGAGGCTGAAGCATTTCAATAAGCCCGCCTACTGTAATCTTTGTCTCAACCTACTGGTGGGGCTGGGCAAGCAGGGATTGTGTTGTACATGTAAGTGAACCTAATAGTGGGACTGGGCACGCAGGGATTGTGTTGTACATGTAAGTGAACCTAATAGTGGGACTGGGCAAGCAGGGATTGTGTTGTACATGTAAGTGAACCTAATAGAAGGACTGGGCAAGCAGGGATTGTGTTGTACATGTAAGTGAACCAAACTATGGGGCTGGGCAAGCAGGGATTGTGTTGTACATGTAAGTGAACCAAACTATGGGGCTGGGCACGCAGGGATTGTGTTGTACATGTAAGTGAACCTAACTATGGGGCTGGGCAAGCAGGGATTGTGTTGTACATGTAAGTGAACCAAACTATGGGGCTGGGCAAGTAGGGATGGTGTTTTACATGTAATTAAACCTACTGGAGGGGTTTGGCAAGCCAAGGTTGTGTTGGACTTATACATGCATCTACTGGCAGTAATTCTGCAATATTCTTTTGTCTTGCATAGCCCAGTGTCCATGGTCCATTGTCCGTAAACTTGTTTCATTTTTGACTTTCTGGAAAACCCCTGAACTGATTTCAGTGAAACTTGGCAGAAACCTTTTATGTCCGTAGGTAAACCAAAATTTTAAATTGTATAGTCTCACCTTTCCCTTGGGAGGGGGTCAAATTTACTTTAGTTTATTTAGATAAAAATGCATCTTTGAGCATAAATTGTTTATTCTCAAAACGTTTCTCAATTTTCAAACATGGTAGAATCATATGGGGCTTGGCATGATGTCAGTAAACCTATTACTGGGGTTGGGAAAGCAGGGATTGTGTTGTATATTTAAGTGAGCCAGCAGGATGGACAGAACAACAATGGAGGGATTGTGTTTTAGGTGTATGTAAGCCTACTGCTGGAGCTGGGCAAGGAAAGATTGTGTTGTGTTGTATATGTAAGTAAACCTACTGATGGTTACACTCACCAGTACTTTTCACCTCCAGTGGCCACCCATCATATACCACCAAAACTATTCTCAGGATCAATCACCACAACTGTTCAATCAACAGAGACACCTTCTTATAGTGAGGCATTTGAGCAAGTCAAGTCATACCTGGTAGGGCATGCAGGCTGCACTGATGGACTTTTGTCAATATTAGCACCTCGTCAAAGAACGGTATAGGATTAGTCATCTCCACATCTGCTATTCACTCGACATGAATGGAAGACAATATGTATCCCCTCTGCTGGTCAGTCAGGATTGGTCTGCTCTGACGCTGTTATACTCCTCTCGAGAATGTTGAAAGGGCAAAATTTGCTGTTTTTATCATTAAGAAGAGACCTGCTTATTCTCTTGATTTCAAAACACTTCCTCATGGAGTTGGACCTCTTATACATTAGTTTATATTATTATTCCTTTGATTTTATTTTGATTGTCCACCATGGTATCTACCCCATCAAAGTTAGTTTTATTATAGTAGCCCATATTTGCAAGCTGATTGCCTGATTTTGACATGCTGAATTTTAAACTGCACCTCTCCGTGTACGGTATAAACAGTTCCATGTATTTGCTTATGGGTTTCAACCGCTACTCACCACATGTTGTTCAGCAATCTTCATCAACTCTTCAAACATAGTTATCATTCATTTACAATCTTGAGATCATCTCTTTTTTTAAACAATGTTGTCTTTTTGTACATAAAACATGTAAGAGTTATGGCCCTTTGTTGATGAGTGAGTGGGTTTTATGCAATACATTGCCATACTCATTTGAAACTTTTGGTTTTTCAGTTTGTAAATACACTGTACATGAGAGATGTGTTCATCGGGCACCTGCCTCCTGTATCACAACCTACGTCAAGTCAAAGAAAACATCCCAGGTAAGACATCCATGTTGTGAAGGATAAATGGATATATTTTGTTCTACCTAAATCTAACTGAAATCTTTTTCTTCTTCTGCAGTATTTTCTGAACTCTCTCTTACAAAGACTATTCTGTCTCTTCCTCTAGACTTATGTAATCATTTTTTTATTTAAAAATATTCAATGAAAGCATCTCTTATGATTAAAATAATTTCTGTATTAAGCAATGGAAGATGATGATTATGTAGAATCTTTAGAGCTATATACACCGCAAGGAACAATTTCTAAAGTAAAGATTGATTAAACATTCACACAGTGGGGATGAGATAAAAGAATCTCTATTATAGAGGAAAAAATATTAAGTTGGTAAACACAATGCTTTCCTCATGTGTTTGGCAACTTAACAATATTTCCCCAAAGGATAGGATTCTCTTATGCCACCCACAAGGTTTGAAAGAATACTTTTCTCTTACCCTGCTGACCCTATATATGTTCAGTGATCTAAATGTCAAGACATCTCTGTACATGTGTTTTAAAAAGGAGAATCCTGTAAGACAAGGATTCTCACTCACCAGGTAAAATAGAAAATACATCTGTGCAGGGCAAGAGAAAATGATACTGTAGTAAAACCTTCGAAATCTGTCAACAAAATTTTTAGTATTGCATAACAGTGAAATAACTCTAGATATTAGAAATTATGTATGTAAATGATTTAATAAGTTTCTGTCTGATCTGCTTACTGTGCAACTCAAGCATGAAACTGCCTAATATTTAACACTCCTGGCACTAAAGTCTGCAGCTCTTACTGACCATAGTGTTAGACCCGCCAGTGATAAACATATGATAAAAACACACATGTTGCTTATCCCTCACTATTTTGTATTAACAGTTTCTCACAAGTTTTGTGTTTGATAAATTCTGAACACACAATCTTGATATATAACACACATATTTTTTAGTTAGTATCTAAAATAATTTTCATTCCACTGTCAAAAGTAGATGTATAATATTAAAATGTAATCGAAAAATTTGATAAACAGAACTCCGAACTGTAGTCTTAATTTGCATTTTAAGAATTACAAAATTATTAAATGTTACTTGATAAAAATAAACAAAATTCTACTGTTGGAGTCAGTTATATGTACTCTCAGTTGATGTGATTTTTATTTTCTTTTTTAATTTAAAGTCGTGACTTACACAATAGTTTATTATGAAATGCTCTTGAAATAATATTTCGAAGTTCAAAAGACATTGTTAATCATCTTTTTTCTTTAAGGTTATAAAATTATTCTAAGTCTAATTCAGTTTTTGATTCAAATATAAAGGTGAAAAAGGAAAAGAACAGTTAATGAAAAAGTAATCCTTAAGTTTGTAATAATGAAATCTGAATTTATAAAAGTAAAGTCTTAATAATAAAATCATATTTTCAAATACATTTATAAAATCTGAATCTGTTGTGATAAAAGCTGAAATCTGTTGTGATAAAAGCTGAAATCTGTTGTGATAAAAGCTGAAATCTGTTGTGATAAAAGCTGAAATCTGTTGTGATAAAAGCTGAAATCTGTTGTGATAAAAGCTGAAATCTGTTGTGATAAAAGCTGAAATCTGTTGTGATAAAAGATGAAATCTGTTGTGATAAAATCTGAAATCCAGTGGACATAGTTTTTTTTATTATAGAGTGTATTGATATTGGCTATGTGACATTTTACTTTCATGAAATGCAGGGGGAACCAGAGGTATGACAATTTGAACCTCGTAGATTTTTTTTTTGTGTCAATGCAATTTTTATCTTTCTCCTTTTGACAGCATGTTGTTGTGGTTCACAGTTTACACTTATAAACTGTTTATATAATGATGCAACGTGTCTAGTTGTAACTTAGCCTCACACCCACATACAAATGGAGAGAGGGGAGATTTATTTCTGATATATAAAGTCAATCATCAATTTTATTTGTAGTAAGGACTTGAATTCTGAGTCTGCATTTGTAACCTCTAACCCAGATTCAAGATATTTAATTGTGGACTAGAAAAGGAAGTGTATCTGAATTTAACTGTAGCCTCTAACCAAGATAGAATTAAGTTTTGAAATAAATGACACTAGAGCAATGGGAGGCATATTGTACTGTGTAACAGCATTAATCTTATCCATAGCCTCTAAACCAAATACAAAATTAGTGGATTATTGAGTCTAGAAGGGCATGATACCTAACATAATATCAGTAGACCTGTAGCGGTGTAGTCTTTAGATTTGAAACAGAATCAGTGAATTCTCTCTGTCAACATTCATGGTCTTTTGGCACATATGATTCTTTGCTATTTTTTTTCAACAATCTTGATGGAGGTGTAGTGTTTATTGAGTGTTAGAGGCCCTTCACAGCCTCTAAATACTCCAAGCTCCTGACTTACAAGGTACAGTAGTATACAGTAATATTACTCATATCAGAGACTTACACATATGTCTGGTTTAGTTGTAAGAAGACAAGAAACTGCTTTGAAGCCAAATATCGGATCATGTCAGTCAAGTATTCAAATCAGAGGAGATAAATTCCCAAGTTTTCATTACAGAAATTTTGTCTGTTTTCTGATATCTGCTGCTACTGTATCTGACTTACATTGGTGGAACTAGGTACATATTTTCTGTAATGTGGGTAACTGAGATAAATCTTAAATTCAAAAATATTTTTGTTAGAGTTATTGGCCTTTTGTCTGAATGAAAGAGGTGGGGATGCTAAGGTACCTTACTATCCTACAGTTTGGTGTAGATGTTATTTATATTATGTACCATCTGATTATTTTAAATGATTAAAGATTTAAAGAATTCAGTAGATTAAAAAGGTTTTACTGTAGGGATTGGTTACAAATTAGAATTAGGGAGAGCCAGTATTAACAAAACAATATGAAAGGGAGATAATTGGCTCATTTTTTTTATTGTATCATTGTGTTCCTGGGAACCAGAAATTTCTGGAATTTTGTCTTTTAGTTGTATTTGTAAAATAATATTGTTCAGTTACTAGTGATTAATTGATTTATAAATTTATTGAATTATGTTTTGTGGTATTTACATTTCATATCTCCACCCCCTCACCCATTCCCGCCAACTTTCAGGAGTAATGACTGTTGTCCCTTTGGCAGACTTACAGGGTTAAGGTCACCTGGCACCGTTTATAAGATTAGAATACCACTGATGACAGTTCTGCCAATTTACACAAAATGTCAGAGAAATTCACGTTTTATTTCATTTGCACTTCTGTTGAATGCTTGTGAATCCTGTGCTGTCTTAATTTGCTGGTCAGGACTTTCTATATCTGTAATTGTCCTTTAAAAGTTCTGTCTTCTAATAGAGCACTGCATGAATATTTATTTATTTCACGTATACTGTATACATCAATATTATTTTTTTATGTTTTGAGTTTTATCATCCGTGAATGACATACATACAATATCAAAGGTAAATAAGGTGCTAGAAAAACCATTAATCAATACTTAAAATGGAGAGAAGAAAAAACAGATAAAGATTTAACAATTTCTCTTTATCTGAATGATTGATGTTTTTTTATCATCTTTGCAGTTTTAGTACAAATATATAAACATGTGTTCTCGGTGACATTTGATTAAATTTCCGGATTAAATTTACTCAGATTTGTTAATTAAATAAATAGCTACAGAGGTAACAAAAAATTCAACAGTGCAAACTATTGTTTTTCTTATTAACAAGCCAATGAAATTTACAATATAATAATACAAGTTTTATTTTCTTGGATATTATTTTCAATCTTTCATTTCAAAATTTCCTTTCTTTTTTTCTCTTTCTTTTTTTTCAAAAACATATTTCTGTATCTAAAGCAATATCTGTAGCTGTGTAATTCTTTCCCATTCTATTGTCTTTCTATATATATCTTGAATCCCTTTGCTCCAGGACCTACATTCTCCTATTGTGCTATTTATATCTACATTTTAACTCAAGTACCTGCATTCTAATATTCTTGTATCTGTATAATGATTTCCATTGTGTTCTGATTTCTGTATGCTAATTGTGCTAGTATATGGTCATTGCAATATGTATTCTGTATGAGGAAATTTCCATCTACAAATCTTTACATTCTCAGAAATATCTTCATTCTTCAAGTGTTTTCTTTCTTATATCTATCCTCTAATAATAATTCTATTATCTTCTATTCATGAAATGTATTAAAGTTTTACATCTTCTTATACTTATTTTGGATACTGTGAAATCATTAATTTTGTTGGGGATTAATTTTTCATTAATTTCTTGGGTTTACAAACTGATATAATTAGTTTTAAGACATTTATTGTGCTATGTTTATCCACAAAATCTAATTTCTATGAAATTGTGATTTTTTTATAGAAAATCATGGAAATTGAACCTCACAAAAATATATGTTTTTACAGTATATATACTGGAATGTTACCAGATAAATTCTAGCATGAAGGACAATTGTTGTTTGGTGCCTTACAGCCACCTGTAAGTTAATGATTCTGAACATGTGCCACCTAGTGTCTGGTGGTTACAGATAGACTGTAAATATGTATGCTGCTGTTTACTTATTGTATTCCCCTTGGGTATCCATATTTCTTTTAGCTCATCTCCCTAAAAAGGTCAAGTGAGCTTTATAAAAGTGGTATGCCATGGCACAATATCTGCCGCCCGACATCAGCTTTTTCCTTTAAAGGACTTTTCAGTATTGAAAGTCCAAGGGCACTGATATTAGATCTGTAACATTGGATGAAGGGCTACCAAGTTTTTTTTAAACAAATATACAACTTTATAACAACCAAACAACTATAGGTCTGGATATTGAGCCTGTAGCATCCTGGATGAAGGGTCACCATATTTTCTCAAATGAATGACTGTGATACTTTCAAGGTCACTGGGGTCAATGAGGTTAAAATCTCTGATCCTTGACATAATGTCTGGTTTCTAACTCCAATCCTTAACTGGATGTCTGGTTTCTGTCTCTGAGCCTTGACTTGATGTCTGGTTTCTGCCTTTGCTCCTTGACCTCACACATGTCTGGTATCTATCTCGAATCCTGGACTTGTAACAGATGTCTGGTTTCTGTCTCTGATCATTGACCTGATGTCTGGTTTCTGTCTTTGATCCTTGACCTCACATGCGTCTGGTTTCTATCTCTAATTCTTGACTTGTAACAGATGTTTAGTTTCTGCCTTTGTTCCATGACTTGATGTCAGGTTTCTGCCTTTGATCCATGACCTGATGTCTGGTTTCTGTCTATGATCCTTGACCTCACATGTGTCTGGTTTCTATCTCTAATTCTTGACTTATAACAGATGTCTGGTTTCTGTCTCTGGGCCCTGACCTGATGTTTGGTGTCTGTCTTTGATCCATGACCTTGTGTCTGGGTTTTTTCTCTAATCCTAGACCTGATGTCTGGTTTCTGTCTGTGATCCTTGACTTGATGTCTGGTTTCTGTCTGTGATCCTTGACCTCACATATGTCTGGTTTCTATCTCTGATCCTTGACCTGATGTCTGGTTTCTATCTCTAATCCATGACTTTTAGAGGTGTCTGGTTTCTGTCTCTGGACCCTGACGTGATGTTTTGTTTCTGTCTGTGATCCTTGACCTCACATATGTCTGGTTTCTATCTCTAATTTTTGACTTGTAACAGATGTCAGGTTTCTGTCTCTGATCCTTGACCTCACATGTGTCAGGTTTCTATCTCTAATTCTTGACTTATAACAGATGTCTGGTTTCTGTCTCTGGGCCCTGACCTGATGTTTGGTTTCTGTCTTTGATCCATGACCTTATGTCTGGGTTCTTTCTCTAATCCTGGACCTGATGTCTGGTTTCTGTTTGTGATCCTTGACCTCACATATGTCTGGTTTCTATCTCTAATCCTGGACAAGTAATAGATGTCAGGTTTCTGTCTCTGATCCTTGACTTCACACATGTATGGTTACTGTCTTCTATATCTTTTGACTTGTAACAGATGTCTGGTTTCTATCTGTGATCTTTGACCTGATGTCTGGTTTCTGTCTGTGGTCTTTGACCTGATGTTTCTGTCTGTGATCCCTGATGTTTCTGTCTGTGATCCCTGACCTGATGTGTGGTTTCTGTCTGTGATCCTTGACCTGATGTCTTGTTTCTGTCTGTGATCCCTTTCCTGATGTCTGGTTTCCGTCTGTGATCCCTGACCTGATGTTTGGTTTCTGTCTGTGATCTTTGACCTGATGTTTGATTTCTGTCTGTGTTCCCTGACCTAATGTCTGGTTTCAGTCTGTGATCCCTGACCTGATGTTTGATTTCTGTCTGTGATCCCTGACCTGATGTTTCTGTCTGTGATCTTTGACCAGATGTTTGGTTTCTGTCCTTCACTTTATTTCTTGTTTCTTTTTCAAAATATAAATAAGTTGATTGTAAATTAAAATAAGCATCAGTTTCTACTAACAATGATGTATATGTTTGTATGAATCACTGTTTTAATACCATATTCTGATTTTCAGGCTATGACCCACCATTGGGTTGAGGGTAACTGTTCTGGAAAATGTGACAAGTGTCGTAAATCTGTAAAAAATGGTGTGACAGGCCTTCATTGTCGCTGGTGCCACACAACGGTGAGTGAATGACATCCATATTTTGGTTTATCAATTTACTTTCAATATTTCAGTTATAATTTTCCTGAAAGTTCATTCTCTTTGAACTAAAAATGTTTTTATCTGTCATAATTTTTGGTGTGTAATGTCGATGAAATGACTCTGTTGATAATTCTTTGTGTAGAATGGAATACCTTACTAGAATGTGATCCAGTGTGTAAGAAATCTGGCAGACTTTTCATACTTAAGTACCAAGTAATCAAACACAAAAAAGGACAAAATTGTTTATTTATCATATTAAATGGTTCTTCATGAACTCAGGTAAGTTATTTTTTGAATAAACATATAATTTGGAGTACCAATTATACATGTACAAAAAAGGTTTCTATGACCTTGGCCAAACACAAGTCAAAAGAACAGTAACTAGAGACATATGAAAAATGAGACATCTTCATAATATCCTCATAATGTTTATTTACAATTATAGCCCTCAGATAAATTGGAAAACTCAGTTGTTTTAGCTTCCTTTCTGATCATCATGAAGTCACCAACTGACAAAGCCATGTTGATTAACTGACATTAACGTGCACCATTATTTTTTCACCCATAACTGACATTAAACATGGCTGCTGTAATCTCTGATTGGCTGAAAAATGTTCGGCTATTTGTTTTTAATTCTTTTTCAAAGAATGAGAGAAAGCTGTGCTGAATACATGTTTATTAGACATGATCCACTAATCTGGATGGAAAAAAGTAAACAAGGCCAGATATCAAGGCTTCATTCAAATCTTAAAGTGGTTTGTTTTGTGTCATTTTTAGTTACATAACAAATGTGCATCACAAGTGAAGCCCGAGTGTGACCTTGGAATTATGAGAGACCACATACTACCACCCACTTCTATATGTCCTGCTGTACTGGTAAGTTTACAATCTATTGCCCACTTCTATATGTCCTGCTGTACTGGTAAGTTAACAATCTACCGCCCACTTCTATATGTCCTGCTGTACTGGTAAGTTAACACCGCCCACTTCTATATGTCCTGCTGTACTGGTAAGTTAACTCTACCGCCCACTTCTATATGCCCACTTCTATATGTCCTGCTATATGTCCTGTACTGGTAAGTTAACAATCTACCGCCCACTTCTATATGTCCTGCTGTACTGGTAAGTTAACAATCTACCGCCCACTTCTATATGTCCTGCTGTACTGGTAAGTTAACAATCTACCGCCCACTTCTATATGTCCTGCTGTACTGGTAAGTTAACAATCTACCGCCCACTTCTATATGTCCTGCTGTACTGGTAAGTTAACAATCTATCGCCCACTTCTACATGTCCTGCTGCACTCATTAGTAAACAGTCTTCATATCAATAAAGACTGTCTATATATATTTAAGTAAATTTATGGTGGTTTTAATTTTTTTGTCAAAAGCAAATTTTTGATATTGCTTGTTTATCTCCTGGTATTTCCTTAACCTGGTGCCCTTAATATTCATAGATAGTTATGACTTACATTCTTAATGTTTGATGTAGGAGCGTCAAAGGACAGGGTCTGCAGGTGGAAAGAATGAGAAGAAAGGAGTGACACGGACAAACTCCACCACATTTGACGTGTCTGGCAGCACGCCGGTGAGAACATTATGTAACTCAGTCAAATCTTTACTTGTCAGTGAAAATTTTTAAACACATTCTGTTGAATGATAATGTTTACTAGTGTGGGCTAGACGTGAAATAAGTCCATTAGCTGACTTTAAGTTAGAAATAATAAACTGACAACTGAGCTTATTGCAGGATCAATACAATAGAATGTTTTCACTTTCATTAGTGATAGTACAAGTGCTATGATGGTATATAACATTCTTGAATAGATGCATATAATGTTGCCTATATCCGGGTATGCCTCCATACTTCTGTTTTTAGGTCATCTGAGTCTCATGGTGACCTATTGCAATCACCTTTGTCCAGTGTCGTGCGTCTTGCGTCCATAAACAATATCACATTTTCAACTTCTTCTCCAAAACCTCTAATCTGTTTTCAATGAAATTTTGCAGAAAACTTCCCTGGCCTAAAATGCACCAGAGTCCTGAATTATGCAATCCCCACCCCCACAGGGACCTGAGGGGCAGGGCTATATGGGTCAAAAATCTTCTTCCCAACATTCAAATAAGGTGTAATCAATTGCATTTCATGGATGGGATCATCTTTGGGTACTACACCAATATTTTGAATTTCATGGCCCCAGGTCTCACATTTCCCTATGGAGAGGGGGTAAAGTTTATTATTATTTATATTTGAAAAAATAAATTTTTGGGCATAGTTTCTTTAATTCGCATCGGAAATATTTCAAACTTAGTAAGAATTATAACAAAAGGATGATGGCTTGATGGTATGCTCATATTGATCCTGGCGGACCCCCAGGGGGCTGATGGGCAGGGCAAAAATGGGCCAAATTGACTCAAATTTCAAAAAATCCTTTTCGCAACACCAAGGTATGGTAGAATCAAATGTTCTTCATGGATGGAAGTGTCTTAAGGTGCTTAATTACCAAAATGGGTCTCATAATATTCCTGTGATGGAGGTTTACTTTATATAACTTTTATAGAAAAATGGTGTTTTTGAGCATAATGTTATTAATTTCCCATTGGAACTAACTTTGTAAGAATTATTATTACATGTCTAGGATGACAGTTTTGATGGTATACATGCATTGACACTGGCTTACTGTCGTCAATGTCTCATTTTCTTTTCATGACGCCTGAAGTTACTTACTCTTCAACCTCTTAAATTCAATATTGCTTATCTCAGGTGACTGTCAAGGTAAAAAAAAATATTTAAACTATGATGACATCTTCCCCGTATGTCTTTTGTTCACAGTCTTTCTTTTTGTAAGAGTTTTAATATGTAGTGGTAGCATACACCCTTACATGAAAACTAGAATATTTACATTTTCTGACGATAATTTTGTTGCCAAATATAGAAGCAAATATGTGTTATCCACCTATTACAATTAGTTATCTGATATATGTTTTTATTTCAGGGTCAAAACTCATTTCAAATTACCCCAGTCCATGGTAGTCATCCTCTTCTTGTCTTCATCAATCCCAAAAGTGGGGGCAAACAGGGTACAAAGTAAGTCACATGACCTACAAGTGAAGTCTTAGTTTCACGTTAGAAGATTTATAAAAAGTAACTGCCATCTTTAAAATGTTCAAATGAAGTATCAAGACTTAAATGAAAATAAACTTTAATTTGTCCTGTCTGTTTCTTCTTTGTTATGCTAGTTGCCAGTGTTTGAATTCTAAAGTTCAAAGCACAATGTACTTACCTTATATAATGATAAGCTTTTAAAAAGGGATTTGTTTTTCATTTTAGAATTTTAAGAAAAATGCAGTACCTGTTAAATCCGCGCCAAGTACATGATATGATCAAACAAGGCCCGATGCCTGGGTAAGTTCCTTCTGTTGTCACTGTCACAACTGTCACGTCACAACTGTCACAATTTCCTTTCAAAGGAAATGACAGAATATATGTCTTTCTTTAAAAAAAAAATATAGAGCTTTCTTATAGAACAAAATATACAAACCAATTGACTGAAATTTTTTGTTAACTGTACATTTATAATACTCAGGCTACAGTTTTTCAAGGATGTACCAGGAGTACGGGTGTTGGTGTGTGGTGGCGATGGCTCAGTTGGCTGGCTCATTGAGGCAATGGGTAAATAGACCAGCAAATATGGGGGTTTAGCATGATTTGTAAATAAAATTGTTCCAGCTTGTAAATAACTATATAGTAGTTATTATGATGATATACATAAACAATTGATTTTTCAGAGGAAAACAAAACACAGCTGTGTGATTTTACCTGAACCAATTGTAGATTAATACAGCTGTAGAATGAAAGTGTTAATGTAAACTTTTGGGGAAAAAATCAGAAAGTTTAAGCAGGAGTTTGCTCCCTTCGTACAGTATTCTTTTGTTTCAACTCTTCAGATAAGTTGAATTATAAGGAGAGACCTCCAGTAGCTGTACTACCGTTGGGTACTGGTAATGACCTAGCTCGCTGTCTACGCTGGGGCGGTGGTGAGTATACATATATCTCTTAATACGTCACTGGACTGTTTTGAAATTGTGTCTAGTTATTTTCTAATTCCAATTTTTTTTTTGTATAATTGGTGAACAAAAAGTTAGCAGAGTATGAGAAAGATGGTATACAGAACTTATCCTTGCTTCAGGGAACTAAGAATTGTTCAGAAATACATGTGTCGGTTGGAGAAATTATGTTAACATGTTGCTAGGTACGATCAAGTTTGTTTTCTCCTTAGGCTATGTGCTTCAGGGAACTAAGAATTGTTCAGAAATACACGTGTCAGTTGGAGAAATTATGTAAACATGTTGCTAGGTACGATCAAGTTTGTTTTCTCTTTAGGCTATGAAGGTGAGAGCTTGATTAAGGTCCTCCAAAGGATTGAACATGGTACATCAGTAATGATGGACCGCTGGCAGATAGAGTTCAGCAAACCTGAGGAGGGGGAGGAGGAAGAGGGTGACCCAATTCCATACAATATAATCAACAATTACTTTTCCATAGGTGTAGTGAGTATCTATCTCTTAAGTGTTGTTAAGTTCGAGTTCTCTTACCCGTAAGAAATATTCTGTTTAATAGGTTAAGGTATTCAATTTCATTGTTTGACCATGTTTAACAATACACTCATAGGAAGATGACATTGAAATCTCAATACACAACTCAGTATATGATTGCCATGTCTCGTCAAGTCTGCCTGGTGCCTGGCGTCTTTGTGTCATAATGGTATTTTTTCCTATACATAGCACACAATGGTAGTAATCGAGTGAAATCATTTGAAAATGAAAATAATTAATTTTCTTTTTATGTAATTGTGACATAAATGTGTATATAAAATTATAAAAGAAAAAAGAAAAAAGTTTGAAAAAAAAATCTGTTGGAATGTTTTTACAGACACATAGAGAGTATTTCTTAATATTTTCAGGATGCATCCATTTGTCATAGATTCCATGTAATGCGCGAGAGACATCCTGAAAAATTTAATAGCAGGTGAGTACATTGTGAAAGTGTCCATGAATTGAGATGAAATAATAAACATTCAAAGATGGTTGTTGTTTAGATATTGTAAAGTTATGAGACAGAAAAAATTTACATTTGTAAGATAGCATAAATACAATACTCCTAGAAAAATGTTTTTTCTGCTTGGCTCTGGATGTATTCCTTTATATTCCTATAATTCTTGTGCAGAAATTGTGAAATTATTCTTGTTTATTGCAAATACATGTATTAATAAATTCAAATGACTGAGAGATAAAATTGTGTAAATATATAAAAATCAATCTTTATGTCAAAAAGTTTATGAACAAAACTGACTTGTTTCCTGATATTAACTATCTGGAGGTGGAACTTGTCCTTGTTAAATTTTAGTAGGAGTTTTCTCCCCTTTATCATGAAATCATATCTTTGTTCCAGGATGAAAAATAAACTGTGGTACTTTGAATTTGGAACGTCCGAAACATTTGCAGCAACCTGCAAGCATCTTCATGAAGATATAGATATTATGGTAAGCTTTGAAAGATGTTAACATAGAAATTTAGGAAAAGAAACCTGTTCAATGCAACTGGTAATCATTCTAGCAACCTGTCAAATTTGACCTATAATTTTTGTTCTGAACATAAAACTTAAAAAGAAAAAATACATATATAGGATTATAAACAATATCCTTCTAAAACACATTTCTTTTAATTGGCATATTTTGAATTAATATCAAAAGGCAAATTTAATTCTGATTTTGGTTCTAAAACCAGGATAATCAATCATATTTCATTTTCATTTCAACAAATTTTATTGACAAAGATGGTACAGTCAATGTGGATTGAATAACAGGCAAAGCCTATATAAATTCTCTCCACGAAGCCAAAGTTAACAAAGTTTAAGAGTAATGATGTAAATTATATAATTAGAAATGAAAGTGAATTTATAAACACAGAATGGGAAAAAACCAAGGAAAAACAAATAAAAGGAGATAACTCTCACACATCTCACATACAATATGCACAATATATATATAAATATAGTATACAGCAACCTACAGCTGTATACACTTGCAATAACACATATCAGTGATAGATTTTATATCAAATAGATTGACAGGTTGGCATAAAAGTCCCAAGTGCATTTGCACTGCCAATTCTGTCAATATAATGTAAATTCATTATTTTATTATGGTTTGTAGACTATCCATAATTAGTGTATATGGATTTGTATATTTCATATTTATCTGGTATCCAGTAATTGTCTGTCAATATTGAGTAAAGCATGATAAAATAACATATTTGCACATTATCCTGGCTGTGTGTAGTTAAGATATAAAGAAGTTAAACCTTCTGGTCTGTGCAGTATACAGCTGTACAGCTTCAAGTATATTTTATCAGTAAGCTCATTACAAACAGAACAGCCTTGGAGAAGTTAAATCTACATGATTATGATGATTATTAAGGATAGAAACAAATGATAAATTTCTTTGCCAAGCATACAAAGGACAATTCAGGAAGTAATGAGAAACTGTTTCCTTTTCATATGAACAAGCACAAGAAGGATTATCCACAAGATGATCACAATATAAATCATAATTTGAATTACTGCGTAATTGACAGAGAACAATATTAGCTCGTCTATTGCCTTCAGTTTTGAAAATAGTTGAAGATAAACATTCATTATTTAAGTCTTTGTTCAGATATGTCTTTAAAGCAGCAAGTGACGGAGAGTTTAAGTATGTTGGGATTAACTGTGTTAAATTCTCGTACATGCTAGGGAAGAAGCTGTTAAAGTAATTATAAGTTCTGCACAGAGGAGGATTAAAAAGCCTAGGTTGTCATAGTGGATAGGGGTTGACAACATTACTATTAGTGAAGGGATTTAAAACATCTAGCAAGTATTGAGGTGTCTGACCATGTATAATTTTGTACATCATTATGTGTTTGTGATTTTGTCTTCTTACAGCTAGTGTTTCCCTACCCAGTTCTTTATCTAATTTTTCATGTGATGTCCCTGATCGCATACCTGTAATAATTCTTGCAGCTTCTAATTGAAATGATTCTAAAAGATTGTTTTCTTGTTGTGTACAGTTGTCCCATATAATATCTGCATATCCCATAATAGGTCTAATAAATGCTGTATAAATTCTAATTAATGATTTTCTGCTTACAGTGTTTTTGATATAACGAAGAATGTTGAGTCTATTGTATGCTTTTTTATGTATATTTTGAATGTGTTGTTTCCATGTTGCATCTTCCTGAAGAGTAAGCCCTAAGTGTTGGTGTGATGACTGTTCTGTTATTTGGTTGTTTTGAAAGAAAAGTGGGGGGTGGTTGGTATTCTGTTTCCTGAAAAAGAGGACAGAGTTAGTTTTATTAGCATTAAAGTTAATATTCCAGATTTTAGCCCATTTACCTATATTAGAAAGATCTGCGTTAAGAGATTGTGTTGCCTGTGCTGGGTTGTCATCTATGATTATGTATAGGGATGTGTCATCAGCAAATAGTTAAATATTAGTGGTTATGTTTGAGGTAATGTCATTTATGTAGAGAAGAAATAATAGGGGACCAAGAACTGAGCCTTGTGGCAGTCCTACATTTACAATTTTAAATTGTGGAAAATAACCTTCTGTATTAACTGTAACCGGTCAGAAAGATAGTTATTGAGCCATCAATACCATATAATTTAAGCTTGTGTAAAAGACCTTTATGCCATACTCTTTCAAATGCCTTACTGATATCACAGAAAACAAATCGGAGTTCTTTACCTTTATCCATATTGCTTACAACTTCGTTTTAAATAAATAGAAGCTGGTTAACTGTAGAGTCACCAGGAGTGAAACCAGATTGATTCTTTGTAATGATACTGTGTCCAATGAGAAAATTATAAAGATATTTAAAAATGATTTTTTCAATCAATTTTCTGAAGCATGTAGTGATCGAAATTTGTGACATCATTAGCTGACCCTTTATCTTTATAAATAGCATTAACATTGGTTTGTTTCCAGTATTACCCCAGTTTCCAGTGTTTTATTAAAAAGTAGCATTAAGGGCAATTTTAGAGATGCTTGAAGGTTTTTTTTTACAATTTTAGGAATGACACCATCATGACCTGGAGGTTTATTAATTTTTAGATTACTAATTTGGTCCGAGACATCTTGTTCAGTAATATGGATATTTGTTAATATATTGGGTATGTTAGGTTGTGGTATTTGAGGGAGTGAAGGTCAGGTGAGGAAGTTGAGATATTGGTAAAGTGGTTATTAAGAAGTTCAGCCTTGTCAGTAGGATGGTGGTGTATTTGGTTATCAGAATGTAAGGGAGGGATAGAAGCAGATTTATTTGAAAACTTAGTTATAGATTCAGCTATTTTCCACCATTTATCAGGACTAATATTTTCTTCTAAAGAATTCTGAAGTCTTTAATAGTTTGCCTTTGCCTCATGTATCAGGTCAATAATCTCATTATGTATATTTCGAAACCTTTCCCAATAATAAGCAGTGTTTATCAATTTGGCTTTTTTATGTATTCGATAACGGTGTCTCATTTTGGATCTAATTATGTTGTTCATCCATGGTTTATCATTGGGATGCACAGTGACAGTTTTAGTAGAGATGAATCTATTTACCTGATCCGTGATTGCATCAATAAAAGAAGAATTAAATGTATTTGAAACTTGAGTATGGGATAAATCCAACCAATCGATATCGAGAAGGGCATTATTCATACTTTCACAGTCTGCTTCTTCATATTTCAAAACAGTTTTTTATAACATATTCTTTTAAACACTAAAAATGAGAAGCATGAACAGAGGAGTGATCACTACAAAATGGTGGAGATACAGGAGTGCTTTGTATAATTTTTTGGTTATTAGTTAGCATGCCATGAATGGAGGTGGCACTGTCAGGTGTAATTCTTGTGGGTTCATTAATATGATTAGATAAATTATGTTTAATTAAAAGACGAGATAAATAATCATTTAATGGGTTATGTAACATGTTAATGTTTATATCACCACAGTACCACATCCATTGGTGTATCAGTTGCTTTGGTTAGTGTAGCATCTAATTTGTTCCAATATTCAACATTACTTTCTGGTCTGTATAAGCATCCAAGTAAAAATTTATGGTTTTGTATTGAGAATTCTGATCATAATAGTTCAACATCATCGATTTCTAAATCAAATCTCCTATTTATCATTATTGTATCCTTATAATAAATTATGACACCTCCCCCATGTCCTGTAGTTCTATCTTTTCTCAGAGGGTTCAAATTAAAAGAGTGCATTGCTATTTCATTATTTGGTATTGATGGATTGAGATATGTTTCAGAAAGACAGACTATATCGTTCTCTTCAAATTCTGCCTCAACCAAAGCTGTTTTGTTTCTAAGAGATCTTACATTTAAATGAACTAAGTTAATATTTTTCATTGGTCCCGGACCCGGGTTTGATTCAAAATCATGACATATTAACAGATATATAATGCAAATAAATAGCATAGACAATAAGTTACTAATCAAAATAAACTTATTTATATAGAACAAGTATAACGATATTGTAGAGTAATAGAAATAGATGAGTACTATAACAATCATATTTCTAACAGTGTGATGGATATTCACTTGACCTGGCAAATGGGCCTCGGCTGGAGGGTATCGCTCTACTCAATATTCCAAGCATTTATGGTGGCACCAACTTATGGGGAGATAACCCTAGCCAGAAAAAGCGCCGGAAAGCCCAGAAAGCAGCAAAAAAAGACAAAGACAAAGAATTTTCCACGAGTAGTATGTCATCTGCAGAATTAGCCATTTCAGTTCAAGGTAAGTTTTATGATGACTATTTTTGAAGGAGTGTCAAATAAAATTCATTACAACATTCAGAGTTGTATGGCTGCATTTATGTTATACAATATGACAATGTTTAAAACCAATTCACTTATGTGGACAATGTTACAATGGCAGATACTACAGAACAGATGCTGTTGACATGGCTGTATTTTTCATTTATTAATATTTCATGCCTTGGCAGGAGTATATACCTATGTGTTCCATTCATTTGTGTCTTTGGGGGCGTTTCCGGAGTATATCTAAAAAATCCTTCAAGCTAACTGAACAGAACTTTCTGCACACATCGGTCCAATGGTCTAGTAGAGTGTTTTTACTATAGAGCAGTTTTAAGTTTCATTATGTTCATGGTTACCAAGGAAACAAGTAGTCAAATTCGCTGATTCCAGCATCTTCAAATCATAGCTCTGAAATCACTTCAAAAATAACGAAATTTTTAAGACTATCAATCATTTCTGTTTCATCTAGACAATTGAATCATTTCTAATTGCTTGCTTAAAGAAAATGTTGAATCATTCATAATTATTGCTTTAAATATATTACTGATTCCTTATTGCATGTTTGGTAGAGAATATCACTGAATCCTTCCTGTTATTTGCTGAAAGAATGTCATTCTTGCTTGAAGATAATTGAGTCTTTCCTGATTCTTGCTTGAAGATAATTGAGTCTTTCCTGATTCTTGCTTGAAGATAATTGAGTCTTTCCTGATTCTTGCTTGAAGATCATTGAGTCTTTCCTGATTCTTGCTTGAAGATAATTGAGTCTTTCCTGATTCTTGCTTGAAGATCATTGAGTCTTTCCTGATTCTTGCTTGAAGATCATTGAGTCTTTCCTGATTCTTGCTTGAAGATCATTGAGTCTTTCCTGATTCTTGCTTGAAGATCATTGAGTCTTTCCTAATTCTTGCTTGAAGATCGTTGAGTCTTTCCTGATTCTTGCTTGAAGATCATTGAGTCTTTCCTGATTCTTGCTTGAAGAGTTTCTTTTGAACCTATCGGTTACTGGTTTGAAGAATACAATTGAATTCTTATTAATCCTTCCTGATTCATGCTTGAAGAATACAAGGGCTGATTAATAAGTGATGAGCCTTGTATTGTATTCGCTGACTTTTTAAGGCTATGTACCTGATGACTGGTGTCATTTGACACAGTTAATGTGGAAGAGGTAGCACTTTAAAGTAAAAAAGGCACGTGACTTTTGGAAAAAATGGTCTAGCACCGTATGATATCCATACTGATATGGTAGCAACACTAGGGAAGGATAACCCTTCATAAAAATGGAATTTATGCTTGGCAAACAAAGCCTTGGGCATGACGCCGGTCCTGACAGGTTGCAACCCAAGATATGGTCAATGAAGTCCATGGTATTGTTATAGCTTACAACCGAGTTATAGAGAGATATATAGCTATTACAGTTGAATACATTCCATTCTTCCGATAGATCTTGCAATGAGAAAGGTCTCAGCCAGTTTGGTACCAAGACTTCTTACAGGTGATCAGGAGCACACCAGGCGGACTTTGTCGCTTGCTAACTTGGTCCTTTGTAGGCAAATCCTGCTAATTTTCTGCGGTGGTTTGTGATTATGGATGAAACGTGGGTCTATCATTTCGCCCCAGCGGGCAAACAACAGTCGAAACAATGGAAGCATCCTGGTTCAGCTCTCCAAAGAAGGCAAAGACTTGCTTGAAGAATATCATTTAAATAGTTCTGATTCTTGCTCGAAGAGTATCATTGAATCCTTCCTAATTCATGCTGGAAGAATATAATTTAATCTTTTCTGATTCTTACTCGAAGAGTATCATTGAATCGTTCCTGATTCATGCTGGAAGAATATCATTGAATCCACCTGTCGTGCTTGAATCCTTTCCAGAAGAAAGTAATTAGATGTTCCTTTAATTTTCGTTGAAGAAGGTTATCAAATCTTTTTGTTTGAAAGAGATCATTTTTCTAAGAAAACGGCTACTAAACCTCATGTTTCCTTCGTGGAAAAGACCATTTTCATCATCACTTTTGGGTGAAGACCATTTGTGATAAAGATGCCTTCACTGTATTTGCTGGAAGTGGTTTTGATGATATTTGCAATCGACCAGTAAATTCTATTAATGGCTGTTCATAAAAGATCGTTATTTGATATTTTCATCCTAACTTGAAGGAGTTCAGTTAGTTGCCTTTTCTAGCATTCCTTTCTTATGTGCTCTTAGAAGAAACATAGCCGTCTTTCATTGTACTTACTTGTAGATTCACTCTGACTGCTTAAAGGAGATAATTTTAATCCATCATAATATTCGTTTAAAGAAGACTTTCAGATAATGAATGATTTTACTCGAAGGAGACGATTGAATTCACTTTTAAGCTTGATTTCTTAATTGCTCGAAAGAGGGCATTCTGTTTTGTATTTACCACAGCACTGTTACTATCATAAAAGAATCATTTTGTCGATTTTGTAAATAATACAGACTCGAAGCTTGTAAATATGATGTGCTACATTTTAATTTGTTAACGCGATGTAGTTGTATGAATGATTTTTGTGGATCATTTTCAATTTACATGCAATTGAACGTTGTTACAAAGAACCTAAAGCGCTGAAGTCAGAATTGTTAACTATTAAATTATTTTTCCGGGGAAGCAGAAAAGATTGTACACTTTCACCTATACTCTATTATACTAGAAATTATTTCAAGCATGCCCTTTCTTGCTTGCACTTTCGAGTACTCTCAATTCACACTTCTCCGTTAACTAGAGGTTCTACATAAACAATTGATGAAAGAACAGATTTACTCATTCATTTTGAGAAAGGAGAAATGATATTAGGCTTCCGTTGGGTTTTCTCTGACAGCTACATTATTTTAATAAAATGAGGTTTAAACTGTAAAAAGTTTGTACCATATTCAGTAAGTTACTACCAAAGGTCATATCTTAAAACCTTCGTTGATTCAGGGTACCTTTGAATTAAGCGAAATAAATTCCCCACCAAAGTTTATGATTTTACAGTAATTGAAAGACATATCGCTGGTCACATTGAAAAGAATGGAACATGAACTATAACTTTCACACACCATATAAAAACATAATGGTCTTATGGGAGTTTGGCTTGTATGCCAAAATGGAAGACGCTTACCAATTTTGCAAGCAGTTAACTGCTGGACTGGATGATGAAGGTTATGATGAGGGATTGGAGAGAGATCAGCTATAGGGTAGTTATGGTGAGGGATGGACAAGGGTGATCAGCCCGATGTTCCAGCTCTATCAATCCTTTTGACATGGCAGTTCCTGAATTTGTCAATAGAACGCCATGTTTTTCTGGTAATGGTTGCAGGCCTGGCGACAAGATAGATGGCAGCACCATCAAAACTCATGAGTTGTGAGAACGCTGTACATTGCAGCCCTCTCTTCGCCATCCATCTTCTCGACACGTACAGCAATCACATATGTTATATTACCAAACATTTTGTAAGATTCTAAGTCTTACTGGGGGATATTTAACATGTTATCTGCCGTATGAAGACATGATCAGCTCTAGACGTTTGCTGTAGTAGATATTCTTAAATCGTGATGTTATAGTGGTGAACGTAGAAATGTTTTATATTACGATTAGATAAGTTGTTAGCTTTGATTTATTGATAATCGTTCGTTTATTTATGTCACATGTTTTGATGTTTGATAGTATAGTTTGTATTGAGTAATTCGTTTTAATGAAAGGTTTTCTTGAATTATATCATTACGAGTATTACTCAGAAGATTGTTATTGTGGTAGATTTCCTCAACTGATCATGTCCGGAACATTTAAGGTTGTTCAGACAGCGGATTGTGTAAACGTTCTTAAGGTCACCACGTTCATCTAACGATTGTGCAATTTGTAATTATGCCAGGTATTCTTGGACTTTGGGCAAGATATATTTAAGTAAATGACTGTTTCTTGCGATTGTAATTATCTTAAGAATTTTATGGGTAACTTCTGAATGACATTCAAGGGTCTATAACACTTTGATATTGACCTTCATAAAGGCAGAACTTGAGATATGTGAAAGTGATAACTGCTTTAAAGCGGATCGTAGATAACCATCTCTGCGACAAAAGACAAAGAAGATGTCATTGTGTAGAGAAGAACATACCTGAAGCGGATATACGTAATATATAATTATATTAGTGTTAATTTATGACTTAATATGTATATTGTCATGTTACGATAAATGTTTGGAATAGTCTTCTTTATCATTGTTTTATTTAAATTATGTTTCAATTGATTCATAGTATCCGTAAAAAATTCAAATATAATAAATTGTCTGTGCATGAGGGAGAGCAACCAAAAGGCGATGGTCATTTGGGATTCCATTCTGTATTTTCCCGTTAGTTGAAATTGCCATGTTTTCTCTTCAAATTTCATCTTTGGATTTAAAGGTATTCTGAACTCTTTGTGATTGTGTGTTTGAAAATAAACGAACACCCGCATGTTTATAAATATGAAAATATCAATAGGACTATGTGGTCGATAAAAATCTTGTGCATATGTCATTTAAAGTTAAGCACGTGGATTTACAGACCTGAATCTCCTAAAGTTACATACGGAGGCTGACACTGTCGTCTCGGCCGTGATTTGCAGACTTGCAGCGTGTGTAGAGAAACGTTTCTCTAGCTCAGTTCTATGTCCTAAAATCAATAACCATGGACAGCTACAGGTAGGCTATGCACTATTCTGAAATAGAATTTTATTATCGAGCATAATAGCCTGCATGTCAAAATGACTGAGTGTTTATTGTAGCGTTTGTCATATTGTCATCGCCATAGAAAGACTTGTTCAATTAAAAACAGTAGCCATGGCAACTAGATGGTTATTAAAGAATCGGGGCAGAATTATTTTTGACGAACAGCTTTGTAGTGAGAAAGGATTGAAGACGTTTCTGACAAAACGTTTCCTTTCTTAAATGTTTCATGATTTTGTAAATCAGTTACGCCAGGGAATGAATATGGCTGCTTTTTTGTTCTTGCGCAGCTCTCCAATCAGTGACATTGTTGTTTGGTGTAGATCAAAAGACATGCTCATAATTATAGCATACGGCTGTTAAGTACAAGTCGCTGTCGTGTGATAATGTAGCGTCGTTTGATTGTGTTTCACATCCAGACAATATATACCGAATCCATATTTCTGGTATATCTGGCGTGTACCATTGCTGATGTCTGTCTTAAGCATAGTAGCATTTTTTGATCATATTGCGATATCAATTTCAATAGGATAAAACAAGAAGTCTTTAAAACCAGACTCACTGTTACTATTTGAAGATTAAAAAATAATTTATAAATGTATTTAGAAATATGACATGAATGTATTTATTGAAACAAAGGCATATTGTTTATTGTTTGAATACTTACCTCTTTAAAATATCTCGTAAACAAACAAAAAAATACCGATAAGTTGTAAAAACAAATTTAATAGATTAATTAACTAATTATTGAATCGACAAAGGCCTTAACTCTGACAACTGACGCCGCTTGAAAAGTGAAGAAAAACATGAAACCAAACAAAAATATCATGTATTATGTCATGGAAGCTTTAGTACATTTTGTTAATATAATGCATCCTCGGTATGATCTGTTATTTTGTGAAAAACAAATATTACCCATTTTGCTATACACATATTTTGATTAAAAAGGAAAGCTTATCAACAATCACGCGAAAGACGTTAACTGCTTATATTTTTTTCGATTTTTTATTTTACAAAAATTAGTGTCGATAAGAGCCATTTATTTTTGAATGGGGAAACGCAGTCCTGCAGAGGTAACGATTGGTACATATATTGCTAGTCAGCCTGCCAGAAGTGCTTCTTTTAATGTCCATTGTCCTCGAGCTAATGAAAGGGAGCAATCGGACTGCCATTTTTGCCTTTAAGTATTTCTGTGAATACCTGTATGACCAAAGCAACAAAATCTGTAATAACGGGTGCGACAGTTCTGGGTCAATGGTACAGTCAATACCTTGTAACAATTTCATTGTCTTTCATGTTTTCTTCGTGTCTAAGTAAGCAGAGAAGACACGGCCAGGTTTATTGCTGCGGCCTAATCTAGTAGAAAGGCTCTATTGGTGTTGATTTTCCTGATAAAGCCTAGTGTCATCAACGTCTTGCCTGCCTTTTACACATAAAACAAGACCTGTGTATTGATATGACAATGGAGCTGAGCGCTGACAGCCTAATCCACGACGATGAGCCCAGTGTATTAATGCCGATCAATACTACAGTGCATTAACTTTTTGAAATTGATTATCAGACCCAATAAAAAGTTTTCTAAAAGTCATCATCGCCTATTGCTTCATTTAATTTATTTAGATCTATTGATTGACTAGAAGAAACTTTTTCTAAAAGTCTTCATAGAGGAATTGCTTTGCTGAATATATTATGATCTCTTTATCGATTATTCTGAGGTTTTTATTTCTGAAGTAATCATAGACTATGACTACACTTAATATATTTCGATATATCGATTTGTAATTTTTATTATTTTCGCGTTTTATTTTTCTTGCGTCGTAAATGAGACAGAAATATGTTAACTTTGATTTTAATGTTTTAATCCATTTCTGACTGGGAAGGTCCAACGAATTGAAGAAAGGCTATTGACCTATGTTGCATTAGGCGGGGATATGGTCATATTTACATCGAATGTTGTATAAAGGACGCATGTTGGCCTCTAATGGAATTTAGCAATAGCGTCACAGGATACTTTAGTTAGATAAGGGTCATCACTGTCAAAACGTCAGCCAAAAATGATAAAAAAGGATTACGCCTTCTTGCCTTCTTCCTTGTAAACGTTTCGTAATTATTTCCTGTTTTGAATGGAAACATTTAACTTTTTATCAATGAAGATAGACTTGTATGAAAAATGCGCTTTAGTTATTTATATCTCTGACCTTACCAATTGATTCATTTTTATTGACTTTAGGCCTTACAGCTTATAAGTACATGTACATGATACAATCCATACATAAATATGGGTATGGAAGAACAAAACAAAAAAGACAAATCGGAGAACGACTTATAGCGTTAAAGCATTACAGGTCTTATCTTGAAGAAGGCTTAATTCTTTGATATTATTAACAGATAGTAAGTATATCAACTTAAGCATCGAGTTATTTCTTTTTACAACAACGATCAGCAAATTAATTCCCCGTCGTTGTGAGAAAGTGAATTATGAAAGATTGAATAAATTGATCAAGATGAAATGTAAATGTTTTAGTGGCTTTCTCAGGATGTTGATACCCATTATTGGTATCAATGATTTTGAAGTTATTGTGATGTGAAAATCGTGAAATGAAACAGCTCTTCTTGAACTGGGTACATTCATTGTTACGATATTCATTTCTTACCGTTTCTGCAATTCTATTTCAACTCAACAGCACCATGATCAACACAATGCGGAGAATGCTAGTATGGGCTTATTACAATATGCGGGTTGGTCAGGTTAGCATTATCTGACACATTGATGGGCTTAAAAATTTCCCTAATCTCCCCTTCCTCTGCAACAAAGGAATGTTTGATATTTTGGATACATGTATGTTTAGTGTGATTAAACATTAGTTCATCTTCTCGATTGGATTTACAAAAACAAAACAAAAAAAAACACTAATTAATAGCAACTTTTAATTTATTCCTTGATACAGTGTACGCCTAATGATGCATTACGTGATACAGCAGTTTCGTTTTTATTTTACTCGTCAGTGGTGGTAGGGGACTAAAGTTTAGACCACAGCTTGTTCAGAAATTAAAAATAGGTCGACACAGATTTTTTGGAACATTTTCTTCTGGTTGGTAATGTCAATTGAATAGAAATTCTTATAACACAACCAGTAGAAGATTTGAGTGTAAAGTTTCGATGACTACAGGGTCACCTTCATCAGACAAATGACCTATGTGGAGCGTACTAGCACTGAAGTACGTAGTATACGAGATGGTACGGAATCGACCAACTGTTTCCACTGCTCTATAATCCTATGTACACAAAGGTCGAAGATAGCTTGATGAGATGGTAAACAGATTAAAGACCAAAAAATACACCAGATGATAACGTTGCACTATGGTGAATTCGGCTACGCTTTGTTTGTGCAGTTGGATACCAGTGTCTATATTGTAATTCGGTGACCTTACTCTCTTATTTTAGTTTTGAGAAGATAGCTACCAGGAGCTTTTTTAACTTTTGGGTAGACTTGTTCTTGTGTTTTTCATATGTTTTGATGTCTTCGAGCATAACCATGACTTTGTTCTCCATCACGACTGTGGCTTTCCCCTTGTCTACTGGTAAAATCATGATAGATTTATCCTTGCTCAATTGCTTAAACGCAATGCGTTCTTACTTTGATGTGCTGTTTACTGGTAATTTTGAAGATTTTAAGACACCTGTGATCTCAGTTGATCAGCCTCAGCGTAACTGTTCTGTTGCTACAGTAAAATCATCAACTGGAATTTTGTCTGCTACGATGGTATAATTCAAACCTTCAGGTAGTAGTGTTTTGTCACTATCTGTGAGTTGTTTGTTAGATATAACATAGATGTCTTCTAAAGAATGTCAAATACAAGGGTTTTTACGATTGTGAAAGATAAAAAAATGTTAAGAATATTACAGAATTTTGTTTGATGGATCTACCGACTGTTTCGCGTATATATTATGTAGTTTTATCATCGTTCAAGATCGTCGTCGTCCGCCTTGCGTAAACATTTGACATTTTAACCAATTCCAAAGTTTCCCCAATAGGATTGAGCTCATTGATCCTGAACTGGTCTTGACCAATATTGTCATTTTTCGAGTATGTCTTAGATCCAAGAAGGCAGTCGTGGCCGCCATCTTGAAAAAACATTTTAAACGTTTTCTCCAGTCCCACTTGTGCCATTCAGCTAAAAATTAGTGGGAGTGTTAAGGAAAAAAAAGAACAAAGTGCTGTTATTTTTCGACCTTCTCAAAACTTCGACACGGCAGTCATGGAGGCTATTTTTAACATGATTGCGCAATCATGGTTTACCTGTGCAACACCTATATCTTACTTCTCAAGTTTCACCAGTGGGACTGAGCTCAAACTTAACTGTGAAAAAAGTGTAACACTTGTTACAGTTACCTACTTCTCACCTAAACTACCATCTGTATCGTTAAAAACAGCTTCTTAGTAAGATTTCAGTCAAAGTAGAAAAAATAACCCTTCTCCATGCTGATGTTTTTTGTAGTCAGATGACCGTTAAGGTCCATGGGCCTCTTGTTTTTCTTTCCGTAATCATCTTTTAAAGTCATCTTCTGGTTTCTAAATAGTGATGAAAGAAGTAGGAATGCAACGCTTACCCTTATTATTATTTTTTTCTTCGTAGATGTCGGCGATAGCATGATCGAGGTGGTCGGGCTGGAGAACAGTATGCACATGGGTCAGGTAGTCGCTGGACTTCGAGCCTCAGGTCGGCGGCTTGCTCAATGTGGACAGGTTGTGATCAGGTGAGAAAACTCTTGTTAGTGATGATCAGCGATGAGAAAAAAACTTGGTGATCTGTGAGGTGGTCGCTGAATACAACTTTATTGTCTCTTCTACAGGAAGTCACCGTTCACAAGGTGTTATATCAGATTGAGTATGCATGGTTACCTGTATGAAACTATATTGCGAGTATTTCAGTCTTCGGTCATATTAAGTATTCAAATAAGTAACAAACGAAATTATCATGCAGTGACTTGAAACCTTCCAAAATGTTCGCAATATTAGCAGCTGAAGTCAAAAGTTTCGCAAACTTGAATGAAATAGGAAACAGACATGTTGTTTTCAGGGAACACTGCTCTATTTTTCAAGTTATTGTATTTTAAAGCAATATATAACCGCGAGTACACTGAATCGTCTGTAATACTTAGTATTTTGGTTTCGATTGTAGGACAAGGAAACGATTCCCCATGCAAATAGATGGAGAGCCATGGTTACAACCTCCGTGTACAGTAAGTACCTAACAGAGTTAATACTTAGCAAGATAGATTAAGCTATTAGAACTTACAAGAATTAGGACATACAAGAGACATGGCTTCATTACCGTCGGTACAATACAGTAATGTTGCTTGGAACAACATGGTCACTATGGAAAACATTAGAATATTAGCAAGTGCGAGATGCTTGGTGAAGTTTCGAAATGTCAGTTTCTTCATATATAATAGTGCTGTTTTGTTGTGTTGTGTTGCTGTTAAGGTAATATTTCAGATAATGCTTGCAGTACTGTATTACATTTTGTATTATTTTTGTAGTATGAAATTAAACATCTGCTATTGAATATTTTCAGATAAACATCACTCATAAAAACCAAGTCCCTATGATGATGGGTCCCGCTTCCAACAAAAAGTCTTCACTTTTCAAAATGTTCAAGAAATAAAGGTAGGCTTGTTTTGAACACTGACAATATTATTTAAAACAAATTTTCCTATTTTCAGGGTTTCCCAAAAATTCACTATTACGTGGTTAAATATTACTAAATAAACTACTCATATCAGTTCGGGGACATATGAATTCATGGATTAAGAATACTTATGAAATCAACGAAAATTAATCCATCATGAAATTGTAATTTCACAGTAAATTAAGTTAACAGAAGATGGAAATCGCAAGAAAATGTCAATGTCAATCACAAAAAACTACTTGTTAGAATTACGTGATATGAATTTTCAGAATTGATGAAAAGCAGTGCGATTATATTAATTGGTACATTATTGGAATTATTGTGTTTAATTTAATACAGCATTTTGTCGTTTTACAGATACTTTTACTCAGTATAGCCGTACAGAACGGAGCACACCAATAAAAAATATGGCAGCAGTATTTATTTTCTCTACCGTCATCAGTCTAGTACCCTGATGTTTCTCCAGTGTCAAGCCTGTGGCTACTCTCATATTTCATCGTCTGGCTATTGTTCACTCTACCGAACCGTCAAGATCGCTGCCCCCAGTGATCTGCCATAACCCCCATCGTCCGGTTAATGGTCATTCTACCTCAGGTGACCATTGCCATGACTGAACGCGACATTCAGGTGTGCTCGATAGCACCTGTAAGCTATTGCAGTACCTGGTCACCATGCCTCAACCGTCAGTTTACCTGACCTGCACTTTGACCTCTCTTCCATCGTGCGCATTTACCTCAATGGTCACTGCCTCACCGTGACCATAACATCACTCCATCCTGTAGTTTATGGTCACCACCCGAAATGACCATTACACCTCACCAAAATTCCGTTCCGAAAATGTCAAGAGAATGTGTTCTTCAGCAGACCTTCCGAAATTTCCTGTTAACTTCCAGAATTGAAGCCTGTGTCGAATCCTTGAGATACACATTCAAATACGAACAAGGGCCATTGTGAGGACCACAGAGGTCATTTGCCATATTTTAAGCAAAATGCCTGCTGCATTGTGTTACATAGTTTTGATGGAGTATAGGTTCGTTATGACCAGTACTGGTGTTGTGATATTGAAGTACTAGTATCAACGAACACTTTCTGAACACCTTCAAATATCTATTCCGACAACCCTACAATAATGACACTATTGTTGTCCTTTAGACCGTAGTCAAGCAGTTTCGACCCGTTGACAACCATTCCCCATTCAGTGAAGTATATCTGGGTTGAATTTCTTATTTTAGCTTGGTTTTGTTTTGTTATATCGATATTTCCCGAATGAAGGTGTAATCTTAATGCCAGATAGATATGCATCGAAACAAATTTGATAAAATTTGATACAATGATTGCAAAACCATGAGTGAAGTCAGCAGTAGATAGTTGCTAAGAAGGCGCCACCAGCCATATAAGATCAAAAGAGATATAATACAATGCCATAAGTGTTGCCTCAGATTTAAGTATTCTGTGAAATTTAGTTCAGAGATTTTTCAGATGAGCATGAATATATACATTTGGCTGTAAATAGCATTGATCAAAAGGAAAAAGGCTCTTCTTAAGAAATGTAAGGTGTGTAACTGTTACTGTTCAAATAGACGTATCAGCACTTTATCAAAGCAAGTCGAGATCGTTGATCTATTATCAACTACTGTAGAGCATGCGGTTGAAAAAATAGGTAAAAATATTTATCAAATTCAAGCTGTTTGAATTTGTACTTTAAAATTCAATTTTATCAACTGACTGCTTACTTGCTTGAAAATGATCTGTGTCATCTGGATTACCCTATAGTTTTCAATCAAAGCCAATAACTAGATGTTATTTAGCCAGGTACAAGAATATCTGCATTCATGTTATTTATTGTTTCAGTTCTGCTCGCTTTGTAGAATTCAAAAGAACTTAAGGCAACTTTTCATGTTATTTTGTAATTATTTGGCAATGCACCCCTAATATTTTCACTATTGCAGTCGTTACTTAAAATTAAAGAAACACGCTATTGAAGGCGCGACCATTTTTTCTGTGATAGTTTCAATGTTCCCGGAATCCAGGAGCATCATGAAAACGGGATATCATTTCGCAGCATCATGGAAACGGGATATTACTTCGTAATCGAGCACCCTTCGCTTCCAAATATTCCTTCTCATTCTTCCGGACTTTTCCCACCGACTTGGGTTTATCTATCTTTTACTCAACAAAATCGTTCTCTTCTGTTGTCCTATTTTCATTCAGTGCTCCTGGTATTATATACGTTATGATATAGAAAATTCCAGAACACGTTGACAAAACTTCAAGTCGAACAGGATTTGGTGGAATGATGCCAGATCACATACCAGTTTATCTGGTACTTCAAATTTTAGTCCGGTTAACATTATACAACGGTAACCACCGACTATCAATTTCGCGGGGATATATTTTCGTAACTTTTTTGAATCAGGTTACATTTTTACGCGACCACTTCATGCTTTCTCTGCTGTGGGGCGGTGAAACCAAAGACATTGCTCAAGTCAGCCCTGTGGCCCCTACGTTCAATGAATGGAATTAACCGTCCGTTGTCATGGATACTACAACAAGTGGTCTTTAGGGATGAAAGGGATTTGTAGCGTAGTTAAAATTGAACACAACAAACCTTTGTGTTCCATGCTCATTTTGCTTTAAATTTGTGATGACGATTTAGTAGATAATCAGTTGGTTAAGAACTGTGTGAAGGACAAAACTTAAAGGTAGTGTGAAAAACATTGATCAGAAAACGTAGACTTAGGATAAATGGTTAAGACAGAAGGTCAACATATGGAAAGTGGACATAGGATCAAGTTTAAAATGTATTTTTGTAATAATTTTTTTTCTTATACATGTATTGATCTTCAAAAATGTTCACAAATTCATGGTTTGAGCAATTTTTCTGCTGTCAAAATTTTCCATGTTCACTTCTGATGTCTTTCGAACTTTTTTTCTGGAATTATTTTCATTTTCACACAAAATAAAGTTAGGAAGCGATCGATTGACTTGTGGCCGAGATAGATTTTTTTGTTGATATTTTAGCTAAAAGAAATAAGCATTATGATACAAAGTCTGGTGCAAGAGATCCAGTACAACAACGTAGCATTGGATCGGTGTTTTTATACTTTTTATATTATGATATAATGCCTCCATTTCATATAAAACTGTAGAAAAGTTTTCAAATCTGCAGAAATTCGAAAAGTTGATGATATACCTTACGTCCTGTGTTTGAATTATATACAGGAGATATGTATTGACCAAAGTGTTTATTACGGTGTAAACATTCTTGAATTTCGGTTATACATGCACGTGGTTGTCTTATTACTTTGTTTTTATCTCAATTTTCTCACTGCACAATTATGGTTGAATGAATGTTGATGGTGTTATAATGATATGAAATTCAAGAATATTTACCGAAATCATTTTTCTTCGTCTTCATTTCTAAAGATATATTGTGTTTTGAGTTTGTGTGATTAAGTGTTATATATTATATATAAACTGTTGTAATATCTATATATATAAAGTATATAATCTATATATATATATATGTATATATATATATATATAAATCTACCAATGTATATATTACATTTTTGTTTTCTAAATGTTAAGCGTTTGCTTTACAATACTTTCATCTGTAGACGTTACTGTGGAAACAAATATTCAGTATTTTTACCGAAAATCCTGTTATATAACTAATGCGATGTTCAAACCATCACAAATGAAGTATGTCCGTTTTTGTTCTAGTGTACAAATATGATTATAACCGTCTCGATTGACCATATTTCCATAGTTATGTTCGAAAAAAGCTGTTACAAAATTATGACGATGTCTCAAATTATGTGTAAAATAGCTAAATGTATCTGTATGGCCAGGCCAGGTAAAGAAGGATTATCAGAAAGTTAGGATAGCTAAATATCATGTGATTCTTCCTCATTATATTTACGATATGGTTGTCTATGTAAATACGTAATGACACCTGAGAAAATTTCATTATCGAGTTATAAAACACATTTTTACTTGGGCATACAATACATAATTACGTTTTAGTATGACAGTTATTATGGCTCAAAAACTGTCATTACTTGGGTGTAGTCTATGTTTAGTGCCAGACGCCTTAAATTCATCATGAGTTCTCTGAACACTAATCGGTATAAAATTGATTGTTTTGGACGACGTAGTTTGTGAAACAAGAAGTTTGATATGTCTTATTGAGGATCTGAATCAGCCAAAATTGAAACAACCTGTATTTATTGTTAATATATCGATGACGATGATATTCGAGACATACTTTAAACCTTCAAGTGTTTGTTATTGGTTCAGTTCATCGTAAATTTACAAGACAAACAGATTTTTGCAGATTCCTGTTTCTGTGGTTTGATGTTTTGAAACTAAGAACGTTAGTACTGAAAATATCAAATACTTCTATTAGATAGTTCACGTGGTTACATTTCATCAGCACGAAAGTGAAAGATATGATTAGATGCATGTCAATTAAAGAATGGTTCTTTATGTGCTTTTTACGATACTTGCAAATAGAATTGAATACCATTTGCGATACACCAATTTCTAAAAACTTGGAATCCATCGTTGACAATAATGAAGAAAAATCGGAGCTATTCATTCATAATCAATACGTTTGGATAGTCGTTTATTTGTAGGTAAATCCTCTTGTAATTGCATGAGATTATGTGAAAATCTTAAGAGCATCATGCCCATAAAGAAGTTGGTGTATTCAAAACGTAATGTCTCGACTAGGCAGTAGAAGTTTGATTAATGGGACATCGATGGGTGTTTAATGGCATAGGAAAGGACCGAGGAACACAACTACTTTTAACATTTATTTCCAATTAAACCTTATGCTTTATGAACGGAACGAACGCTAATAATTATAACTTTCATTTCCAAATAAAACCTTGTGATTTCAACCTTACCTAGAAAAGGATTTTTAACCTAACTGACATGAATAATTATAGTATTTTATTTTCTTAAATCTTACTAGTTTAACTTTATCTATAAACGGAATTTTTAACGTAACAGTTACTGATAATTGTAACTTTTGTTTCTTTAAAACATTTTGATTTCAACCTTATCTAGAAAATAATTCGGACATAAACAACACTTAAAATTATACCTCAGCGTCATCCCCGTAGTAAAACAAATAACATTTAAAGATCATTTTCTTTAAAGAGAAATTCATTTTAATTGTTTTAGTCGATATTTTTAAATATTGTTTGATACTGCAATAGTTTGCTATAAAACGTAAATGAAATATATTTTAAAATAGTCTGGGACTTTGTTTGTTAGGTTGTAACTATTTCCCTCTTAATCAGTGTGACGTCATACAGTATTGATCATAAGCTCATGTATTGTATGCTTGCGGGAAGGATGGGAATGGAATGTGTCATATTCGTGTATTTGTCTTCAAAATATATGCTATAAGACACTTGATACGTGTTATAAACACCTTAGTTCATAACGGAATATTTTTATGCGTGACAATGTTATAAAAAAGGGCTTGAAATCCGTTTTAAACAGTATTTTGTTTGTTACACTAGCCAAATGTTATTATGAGTGTACTTATCATTGTACAACCTTTATTGCAACTGAAAATAAATTTTCTGTTTACGATTACACCTAAAGATACATTTTCTGTTTACGATAACACCTGAAAATAAATTAACATTTTATGATTACACCTGAAGATACATTTACAATTCAAGATTACACCTAAAGATACATTTACAATTGATGACTACACCTGAAGATACATTTCAAATTCAATCATGATTACACCTAAAGATACATTTTCTGTTTACGATTACACCTGAAAATAAATTTACATTTTATGATTACACCTAAAGATACATTTACAATTCAAGATTACACCTAAAGATACATTTACAATTTATGGTTACACCTGAATATGAATATACAGTTTTATTATTAATAATGCACCTGAAAGTGTGTTTATTGTCTAATCTTGGTTTTTGAAGTTAACTGTTAACCAAAGTATGAAAAAGCATTAAACATTAGGGACACCTGTCCTAACCTCAGTTTTCTGCCAAAAATGATAAATATTTTACACCATTTTCTTTTGAATCGACAGTCCTGTGAATTTTCTTGACAAAAAACATAAGGTAAACTATCGCAATATTGATTTTATGACATATAATTACGAGGGCTTGTTAGTAATGAAAAAATAAGATATCAATACTTTAGAAATGTCCTGAACAAATGTTATTTACGAAATATAGGAAAAATCCATATATAGCTATATTGATATTTTTTAAACGATAAGACATTAAATTATTTGAAATGAAAGTTACACTGTTCTTCCATTTGCAAGACACGGGTTTGGTTTGTTATATTTTCAAATAGCATATTATTTTGTAGATAAGAATATTATATATTGTGTATCAGCGAAATTTAAGTGAATGGGGAGGAAGAGTCCATGATGTCACCTTATCAACTTTATTTTGTCTATTTATATGGTTTCCATTGTACCAAATACATGACGTCCTCAACTTATGTGTACACACACAATTGACGTCATCAATGTATACCATTAATTTTTGTTTTCCCTTTTTCATATTGACAAAATATATATGTTCATTAATTATTCTGTAATATCGTTACAACTTCTTTGTTGACTAATAAAAAAAATGGAGTATATTTTCACATGTTACCGCTTCTTTAATGTAAACTGTCTTTGTTTTTTCGGTCGATATTCGAAGTTGCACACTTAACACATGGGAGGGAGTATAATTTCGTTTATTAACAAGTTTTATTTAATTACAAATGATTTATCTTAACTCAATGGGATGCATGAGATGTGATGGAAAACCGGATTGTTAAAAACGTGCAGGAGATCGTGAAATAAATTAGTATTCATCCTAATGATTTATCGATAAATGATTTATCGATAAATGATCCGATGTGATATGTGATTCAGTGATTGTCAATTGGAGACAGTAATTTACAGCATTCATAAATCAAGACAGTCGATATATAGTAGAAACTATATAAAAGAACGAAGGAAAAGGAAAGACAACATCGGAAATGAAAGTTAACACGATATCAACATGAGCCTCCAACACAAGCATGTTATGTCGAAAGGGGTCCCGGTGCTATGTTGATGATCGACCAGCTTAGGCAAATGTGACTGAAAGTCAAATTATATGTTAAAGGTACCTCACTGTCTGAACAACATGAAGGGGTATCGTATGCCTCGAAGGGCAATGTGTGTTAAATGTCTTGTCCATGGAAACACGATGACAGCGGACGGTTCTTTTTTTTTCAATTTCATGATAAACAAGCAGTAAGAATCGAACCTCTCCTAGGATCTTTACCGAAATTTTAAAGTCCTATATTCTGCCAGATAAGCTATCGTGGTCCCACATGTTACTATATGCGACCCAAGTGACTGTATTTGCGGTAAAATAACAACACCTGTCTACAGTTTACCTGCCTATATTACTTCCAACAATTTCCTGACACAATATTTAGGCTTAAGATTCCGAATATGATGAGGTCTTGATAGAATCGTTCTGTCTATTTATGTAATGATAGGACATGTTAACTTATTAATATATACATGTAAACATTGTTGTATGTAAATGTCTCATCGAAAAGGATTTTAATAACCGGTCGCTTGGGTCTGTTGTACGAAACGCTACCGGCTTAATGAAACATTAATTTGAAAATACTTCTTTTCTTTTCAAAATAACAAAAAATGGTTCTGTTATAAATCTAGCCATACCATTTAAAGTAATATCAAGATTTGAAACATTCTAGTGAAAAGCTGTTCAGTATTTCTTTGTATGTCCTAATTTAGATATATATATACCTCGAGATAACCAAGGGACCTAAACGCAAACTGATGAACTCTATATTTAGCTAAATAGTTTACTTACTTGCACTTGATGACGTCCCAAGTTAAAATTTCTTTCTTTTCTTTGAAATGTATCAGGAAAATCACGACCACAAAGACATTTCCGAGGACTTGAAGGTTGTGTTTCCACATTAATAGGAATTTCGTTAACATTTTACACCTCAGATATGATTCTGTTAAAAGTGGCTTTATCTGACAAAAAACGCGGGAAATTTACTAACAGTATACTCCAATCTTTCGACGTATACTGCATACAAGTAAGTTTAACGTGGATCAATTCTTTCATTTGTTTTTAAGAAGGCCATCACACCTGGATCAAAATATTGGCGTTACTATCCGTATTAAGATAAAAATTATTGGCTCTCAAAAAAATAATGTTAAAAAGACCGCGAAATTACAGCTATCCTAAAAATATGGGAGAGTAACGATCATTACAAATGAAGGGTGAATTATAAACTGATAAATTAACATTTTGACCGAGAATTAAAGTCGTGATAAGATTCCATCCAGTGTCAGCAATGTCTTTAGTTCCGTAGAACCTGTTTTGCCTTTAAGACGTATCGTGGAATTCGGTATAGAAAAGGATGGCTATGAAAGCTTCATGTATAGCATTTAAACAACTGAAACCGACATCACCAGACACCATCACATCTGTCACCTGCACAACTCAGAGTTCAAAGTTCAAATTTAATCTCTTTCATTAAAAATGTTAATATTAGTACTGGTAATATATGTGACGTCACTTCCTATATTTTATTTTATGTTCTGAAAATAGGTCTAACTATTTTTGGAGTAAGTTTCATGGATGCTGTACACTGAGTGAAATACCTATGGGGACGACCTCGGTGATTTATTTAAAATTCTATCTGTGTAGATACTAATTTTTTGTTATGATTGACTCCAGAAAGGGTACAAGGTACGATATAGGCTATAATTATCATACAGAAAGTTGACGGCTTTTCTTACCATTAAATTCTTTACTGTTAAGTTAAGGTCAAATGGAACTATCAGTTATGAACATACTCGCCAACTTTCGACTTATTATTGTATGAAATCAATAGTTTTGAGGAAGATGACTTTCAACCGACTTTGATATATTTGCATAAAACATTCCTAGAGTTGATTCACAAATGGTTACTGTTGGTGTATTTTACAGATTAGGTACCTTAATGTCTATCAACAAACCATCAGTCATGCCTTTGTAGCCAGTCCGTCCATTGCTTGAGATACTGTATGTCGTCACATTCCAAGCCACGCCCTCTGTGGTTATTTATAGACGCACATGAAAGAGGGTCTAAAATTCGTGTTTGGCACGCGAATAATGTTTGGTTATGATAAAGAGATCAAGCAACGAATTAAACAGAGATTTAAGGGGATATAAGTCGGTAAGCCAGTCTCGCGCCAGTTTGTCAGTGTGTCACGTGACACTGATTGTGTAGCACACTGAATCCAGTCTTATTATCTTCCTAATGAGAAAAATAAATTGCAGTTCGTTCTATTGAACTTAAAAAGTTATCATAGATGTATTGATATCCTTGAAGTTTTGAATTAAACTACATAGAATGTGTTTGTTTCTGGATAAATACCAGGAAATAGCTTAGGTAGAGCGAGTTTCGCATTACAACATATTGTATTTAGTATGAAGAAAACCAGCTATAAATAGAAAACTTTTATCAACTCATCAACAATCGACTCATGTAAGTTTTTAAATGATAAGTTTGATTTATTAGTGTTTTACCCGCCAAAAATGGTTGTGGTCAGGCCGATCAGACTTGGGCATAGGTTGATAAGATAGCAACATGGAGACGAGGGGATTCCATGGTTTAGTGAACACAAAACCTAATGCCAGTGACGTCACCACTGGGTTTAGTTTCTTATCCCTCTATCTTATACGTCACTGAGGTATAAAAGATGATATTGACAAATTAACGTATAATTGACGGCCAAGGAGTTGTTTACTGGATTTCCATTTGTTTTCTCTGGTCGTACCATGCTTTGTACGATGATGTTCTGTCGTATCAAAGGCGAGAAATTACAAACACAAGACAATCGTATATACGTTATAGGACTTAAATCGGATTCGTAAACAATATCTAAAAAGATACTACAGATTTCGACAGCTAGGTTCATTTGGTCAGTCAAAATAAGGAAAATGTGATTTATCTATTTTCAATACTCGTTTTGATATGTGAATTTTGTCATCCATAGATACATACGCTATATGATTTCTTAAACGTGTGAGAGGACTAAGATATTCTGTACTAAACACTATAAAAACAGCCAGAAATCAGCCAGTAGATAAACGGAACGTTGAGAAAATAACATGTATTGTTCTGACGGTTTCGTTACTGCGATAAGGTTGTTTTTGTGTGTGGGGTAAAGGGGGGGGGGGTGGGGTTGAGCAATTACTAATAGTTATTATGACGAGGTAGCTAAAACGTTAGCAATTGTCACTTTAGAAGGCAGGGCGCGTGAGGTGCACCACACGATCATTAAAATATCTAATTCCGGCTCATTCCGTTGCTAAAAAAGCACATGCGTGCTTCAGTATGATTTATTCTCGATAAAAAATAGTAGATGTCCTTCCCTATAGGCGACAATGTTTGATAAAAAGTGACTGCAACTCATCGGTTCATTTCCACACGGAAGGAACCGGTGATACACCTCACAAGTCACTTTAGTGAGTACGTCCGGCCCTACAGCAGGATAACTGTACTTGATGTTTTCATGATATGCTCGTGAGATTCAAATAATATTCAGATTCTTGATCTCCTCAATGTTTCTTAAAGACCTTTCCTCCAAATATCTGTCTTTATCTTTCTGCGATTGGCCTTCACGCTGAGTGTCCGCTCAATTGAAGAAAGGAATTGGTCTTGACAGCAAGCCGTGATATACCAAAATCATTCAACCCGGACTTCGTTAGTATGCCTATTGGTTCCGTTGTGGTATACTTGTTCTCCTTTGAGAACGTGACATTACTTACTTGGATTGAACGTGACGGGTGTCGTCGATAAAGCATAAGACCGTCACTCTTCAGGATCACCAGGTCTCATTCTACTTGTACATTTTCATGAATGTCCGTGTAAATCTTTGTTTTGTACATATCTTGTCCTAACTTTATTGAATTTTAGTTCAGATTGTGATTCTGCTGACATGTTGGCACTTTCTTGCTTTAACGTTACCGGGTAGGATGTCATACTGCCATGTCCAAGTTTTTATTTTTTAGTGCGGTGGCACTATCAATATTTTACCCCATCAACTGAGGACATGGTAGAAAGTACACACAAGCAAATATCACTTTTCGATACACAATTAGATACATAGGAACCATCTTTATAGAACCCTCGCTGCTGCACAGATGTTAGTTCATTAACAATCAAACTAACTAACGGATAAGTCAAACAAGGATATCAAGCATTCTGAATGTAGACAGGTCAATCTAGTACATGCAAATGTTGATGGATGTAGAAACTTTATACTGTTTGTAAAAGTAAGCCAATAGTGTTTGTCATTACATATAACTCAAATAAAATCCTGACAGTGACATGTATTTCTGTGGGGAAAGATGGAACAAGGATAGTTACGTTTTCTGATTTGAACACGTGATGCCTTCTTGTGACGCGTAAAACAAATATGATTGACTGACTTCACATTTCCGCTCCCTTTCCTTTGAAGTCAAACTTCTTTCCGCAAGACTCTTTCGTCTGTAATGGATTCAGTCAGTTTTTTTGGATTCGTCAATCGAAACTTGCAAAGATGTCACGTGATTACATAGTAGAAAGTGGTGCGTCGTAGACAACCATACAGAAGCTGGTACTAGAGCACTTGTTTGTGTGCGTACATTCTGTTTGCTTAATGTAATTAGAAACCATTTGATGTGGATTTATTTTTAGCATGATGTCAACGGGAAGATATTACACGGTTATTAATGAAATTGTCCAAGATTTGAAATAATATTGATTATGTTTCTGTTGACGTAGTGGTTTCTTTGTTGTTTTTGTGTTTATTGAATAAGAAATTCAATCATTCCGTTTGAACAGTGGCACTGTTTTTCATTTGATATGTATATGAAAAAAACCGAATGAATAGGTATTATCGGGTCTGAATACATATCACTTGATATTTTATTTCGAGTCATAGATTTTTATCGTTAGAATCATTAAGACAATCGGAAACGATAACAAAAAAAAAGAAACAAGACCAGGTGTTTTGGAATAGAAATCGTCTTCAGCTTCTTTGGCAACAATATGAAATAATGTTTTTGAAATGAGAATTAAAATTATACATTAGAAATCATTAGGTTTCCTTACGAGCATCGAACATGTTGTACCTCATATAACACAGGAATAGAACAACTTTTAAAGGAGTCGTGAAGACAACCGTGAAGCATGTTGAAGTCTTCTTCAGTTTGTATTTTATAGAACTATACATACTTCGTCTGCTACATAAGTCAACTTCAAAAGCACGAGAAAAATCTTCCATTTTGTTGTGTTTCACATTCAATATAGTATAATCCACGTCAAACGTTGAATTCAAGCAGGGGATCTCCATCCCAAAATATGGACATTTGGCAGGATTTATGCGTTTGCAAAACAAATTACACCATATACATCGATTTCATACTTGTATTTATCAATTGTTAATAGTTTGATACGTTTTAGTTAGTCTACGATGACCTTTAGGTTAAAAAATACATCTCTGTAATACAAAAGTCTAAAAGACTTGGACCGAAGTCCTCCAAACACCCTGCTGATGACGATCACACATCCAGGTTCCCGCCATGGAAGCATGCGAGCCGCCATTTATTCCAATTAGATTTGGGACTACATCCAGTCTAATTGGAGCCATTGATAAATTGCTTGGCCATTAAAAAACTTTAAACCATAATCCATTACACCACACAAAGACGAAAAGACCACAATTCTGTTTTCGCGACAGAAGTCAAATCACACGTACACTCGAACCGCTGTGCTCACATCAAGTACACCTGATCACTGGAGTTTGCGCTTACTTTTCAGGGCGTTCTTAACGTCTGGGTAAAAACCTATAACACATTAACGCAACCTTTAAAATTGCTGAAACTATTTTAAACATCATCACCTAACCTAATTGCGAGGTGTTAGACGAATTACAGTATTTACTTTTTACCATATTCTTATGAAAGAAAGATTTCAATTTTTATTTTGAATACGAAAAATAACAATACCTACTAAGCTCTAATATTTCAAATGAATTAAAAGTCAAATTCTCCGTGTACCCTTAATTCCATTCTTTAGCCGTTGAAAAAAAGTCTCGTGTTTTCATTTTCTTTGATATCTTTAAAACAGTAAGCCATGCATTTTTCAATACCTGATTTTAATTGTTATTGTTTGGAAAATAAAATCTAACCCCAATCGCAAAAAGCGTTCGCTTGGAGTAAGACTGAATTTACTTAGAATTACTGAAATGCCGTTATGTTTTGTTCAATATCCAAATCGTATTTTGTCTAAACAAAAATTAATTGTAAACGTGTTTTGTAAAGGATGTAAATTATATATATATTATCAAGATTAATTCATGAAAAAAAAATGAAATTATAGTCGTATCATCAGTATAAATAATTATTGCTTGTCTGAATCCTTATAACATGGCTGTTTTTACAGGTAAGAGGGCCTTATCAATCTCACGCCTGCCTAATCCCTTCCGCTGCACGCGCCAAACCCCGGACAAACTAGTATACCCGTATTTATGTAATGTATCCGCACCCCGTAACAGTTAACGATGTTATGGTGAGTGTAGCCCCGAACATCAAGGGTTCCGAAGAGCAAACAGCAATGAATAATTCTTATTGCTTCTATACAACACTAGACTGTAATCCGGATATCTGCACTCAAATTGTAACTTTTGACTGAGAGTATCTAGCAATTTCCCCTAATGAACATAAGCTTTTAGATGTTTGTGAAGAAGGCATTCAAACAGAGTTTAATGTATTTTTTCTTTAAGTTGACATCAGGAACAAGTCGATGAATATTTATAGTTTTTTTAGTTTTCAATTAAATCATCTTACAAAAATTGTCATAACATACATTTTGTAGACATATACACAACTAAAAATTCGTCTGTTTGATGAAACCGCTGTTTGAGAATCAGAATCTGACAACAGTTTTCGTTTGAGAAATGATTTATGAAAAAGGCCTTTGGCGAAATAAAATGAAAATTTGTAACGAGTTTTATAAAACATATCTCAGATGGAAACTCAAGTAAGATCCTTTTTGTCCCATGATTGATAATGATTGAAACTTGTTGGCTCTATATTTATGGTCGCTATTGTTACGTCACAGCACATTATCTATGTGACATCATTTCGTTATCTAAATCTGACGTCACAGGTTGTATTGCACATGGGTATATTGCCTGAATAACAAGGGTCTTGTCTATACTTCTTTAGTTTTGAGTATTAGCTCTTTAAATACATGCTGTAATATGTAAATTGATTTCTCCTAGTTACATGACTGAGGAATGAGCAAATTGTTTTGAAACAACACTCGATTGTTCACATGCATCAATAAAATATATAATACATCTACACTTTTAACAGCGATTTTGTACCCGGCAATATTATTAGATGACATGATATCTGCCACGGGAATTCTATACCGTGAATTTCTTTTTTTAAATAGAAAATGACGTCACGTTTCATATATATTATGTATATTATGTTATATGACAATTTCCTCGGAGAATACATAAGAAAAAAAATTAACTCTCAAGGAGTAGAGAAAAGCCAAACAAAATAAAATGTGGACCAATTTATAGAAATATACGCCGATAGTGACTTTGGATTTGTATGCAAGATTTTCGCAGTTTGATACGAAAACTAGAATCAATGATAGCTATTTTAGTCTATATTTTATCAATAAAAACGATATGCCATAAAGTAACGCCGTATCTTGGAGAACCCGTTATTGCGAAACCGAACAGAACTCATTACATTTTTTAAGGTAGCGACATATATCACCATTAAACCAGAATGAAACATTCCATTTCTTTGTTTCAATAAATTTTGTCAACTTTCTAGACTTAAATATGGCTCGCCAAACCGTCGAGGTCGATTTTTTGTCAGGTCATTTGGTTCTAAGTAATCATTTCTACTTCCTCGTGTTCCCGCGTGGAGTAGTTCTTAGACCGTACAGTTTCAGTAAACTTCAGTGAGCAAATATTATACAAAAAACTTACAAGTGAGTAGTACCTTTCAGTACACAGTTATAATTAGCAAAATATTGTAGCCTTGGAGACGAATTAAATGACAAAAACCAGACTTGAAGGCGCACTAACGCGAAGATGTTGTTCTTGATTTCAATAGTGAATGTTATTTTAAGTCAACTTCATAATGTACGGTCGTGTACAGTGCAACATGATATTAGTACACTGGATTTAGAATTAATTAATCCCATGTTTTACTCTTGACAAAAAAAAAAGGAAGAGAATACCACTATGTCAACAGACTAATTATCCAAACTCAAATTCAACAAAACGAGATCAAAATATGAACAAAAGAAAGTTTTATACGGAAGCTCCTAAAAAAGTAAAAGGAGACTAAGACCAGGTGTTCCGTAAGAGTCTTCTCATTTTGGTCGAAAAACCACAGAATAAAACCAACATGTCAATAGAATCTTAATTCTTAGAGACAAATTTGATTAAATTTTGGAAAATACAGACGAAAGAAAGATTTACAGGGAGATCGCAGAATAGAATACAAGGAGAATAAGACCAGGTGTTGACTGGGGATAAGCCTGGCGACATTGGTTTCAAATTCTGGTGGGTATATACGATGCACATGGTCGAATACTAATATATTAACAATATCAGGATTCCAAATTCATATTTACTGAATCTAGGGAAAATATCAACAAAAGAAAGTTTTACACAGAGATTCTTATAAAAGATAAACGGAGAATAAGACCAGATATTTCAGAAGAGTGAGCGCATTCTCCTTCATCGAAAATTAAACATCAATGGCAGGGGATGCAGGGATGTTGTTATTCAGAAATGAAAAATGTCTCATGGTCGAAAAGGATGCAGTTATGTTATTTTGTAAGCGTTGCTTTCATTCATTTTTTGCTTGGAATACAAAGTCTGAAATAGAGTGAGTTAAGTAGCTTCATTTAATCCTTTTTTTAAGAAAAGCAAATAATAAATGAAAAGACGAAAATAAATGTGCGATTTTCATTTATATTTTTCACTGTGACAATTAAAATCCGTTTAGTGGCTTTTTGCGTCATTGCAAGGTTACTACAACCCGTTATGATATCTGTCTCCCTCTCTCAATCGTTAATGGTCGTATTTAAGGGCCCACAACCCCGGCTGACAGAAACACCCGACCGACCTGTGATTTTCGCCACTTTAGGGGTGAACACCTTTTTAGTACGACCGGTAACTATCACTTGCTTTTATGTGGAGATGGACTAATTGACGACAAGTTACCACCTCCATTAGCCGTATCTGTGTAAATGGATCTCATGCCCCTCCAAACGTCATTTAGCGACTCTTGTTGGCTCGCCAGATCACCGTGTTTGTTCAAGCCAAGTGCATCCAATAAAGACGGGTGCCTAACACCACATCTATGTAAATGTATGACGCGAGCAACACACGTAGACGATTAAATGGTATGATGTTGTTTTCCAATTTATGGAAATGATAGCCTTTTTGGATGGTCTCTGGGTTAAGATTAAGACTAGTTTCTCGTTTAGGTTACCGTCTGCATATAAAATTATCATTATTATATAGGGTATGTTTTTTTCATCACTATAATAATCATTGTTTATAGGTACGGATGTTGGAGATGTACTAGCTTTTCAGTGAATGTAATATGATAATATCGCAATTTTACCAGTAAAAAGAGATATACCGTTTACAATTCTGGTATGTTTTTCTAGAACCCAATAAACAGAAACTCAATCAATCCGGAAATCTGTGTCTCTTTCTGGAAACCTGAAATAAATTTAACAATATTATATTTGTTTCTTCAAATTATCACTTCAAATAAATTCGAGTTCTAAGTTTGAAAAAAAATACCTGAAACCTAATTTCACACCGAAATATAACCCGAAGTTGAATATAAACCTTAATGTTTCAGAATATAAATAACATTATATTGCTTTTTTAAGATAAAATCGTGTAAACCTAAGACATAAAACACTCGGCATAATTTACATGTACAATTTCATTAGTTCATCAAACTATTAATTAACGACGGTTTTATTCAGCCCACCTGTTTTAGACATTTTAAATATGTTTGCTTCAAATTCCTGCTTGACCACAATGAAATATCTGACGTATGAATGCTATCATGTTACCTATCGGACTGAAGAATGGAGCATATTTGACATGATACCACTAGTACACAAAACACCCCTAAACAATCTCTTACAACTGAGGTCTATTTGAACAGTAGACATACACTTTGTGGCATGATAATCCGTGCAGCCGACTTTGGCTCCCAAATATCGTTAAGTTCTCGCGTGCTGTGGCTTCGTATTGCTATCACGTGATCAAAGGGGCTGAAATACTGGTTTAAAGGAACGATAAGAGATCCTATATCCCTCCCATGGCAAACAAAGTTCCTGCTGCTCCTCGCTAGGGGTCACTGTCATCAGACGGGGAGATAACTCCAAGGTGATGGACCGGCCCTTTTGTCGCTTTGACTCCTCTCACAAAAATTTGATTGTTTATCATTCGCGTTTCATCACTTTGGCAAAACATCTTTTAATACTGACGAGACCAAAGCGACCGACAAGTCTACTGGACGCTAAGCATATTTTGATAACTTGTGTGAGAGTGAAATTCTCCGTCTTCTATAATTGGAGTCGATTTAGAATCGTTTAATCCTGACATTGTATACAAACTAGATTCCTTTTAATCCTATACAAACACGAGAGTGCGGCGTGATGTGTGTCGCCCACCTCAACTGGTCAGTGATGGACCCAGGCTGTCCGTCAAATATCAAAGGACCTTAAGGGGAACCTGGAGAGTGATGGTCAGCATATCCAACGATAGCCATACCTTTTTCAGCTATGAATCTTCATATATGTCCGCAAGTCAGTGAAAATTTTGTGTAGAAGTCTAACTACGTTTCATTTCGTGTGTGTTTAGAATTGTCGGTGGGAATGATGGCTTTGAAATGAATGTGTAATAATTCAGATAGCAACATCTTTCAACGCTAAATCACAACAAATATAAAAAAAATAAAATATGATTTCTTTAAATTTTAATAAACCAACTACGAGTTAAAGAACAACAAACGTCTTATATTTGTTTTAAGAAAGCGATATCTTGATCACATATTTCTCAATATATATGCTGAACCCGTCAGTAGCCCAGGATTATCGCCTTGTCCGCAGACGTGTTTCTGTAGATGGGAAGATGATAGGCGAACTTTTCAAAACAAGACTTTAAAAGTTTAAAGAATGTGTAAAAGTTTCTGGACAATAAACTCGATGTTTAGGATATCCAGTCACATTTAGATCTTATAATTACTGTATCTTGTCACATTAATAAGCGATAGTAGTGGACAGATGATCCAAACAATTAATCCCTTGTAGTCCAGTACTTAAACATGTATACTCACTCCCACTAACGACACAGGTAACAGACGGCCGTGTGACTCAATCTTGGTGTGGGTTTGGAGTCTCAACAAATTATACCTCACATGCTGGCGGACATAGTTTTCTAATTGTTTAGGAATAGCATTTAATGGTATTGACCGCAAGTTTTCTAATTTTTTAAAATTTCTTTTGATGGTGTTCGCTATTAAGATCCCAGACTTGAGATCCGTGACATTAATGACGAATCCTAAAACGACAGTTATATGATGCAGTTTAACGACAAAAATTAGTGATATTGCTTATAATGATATCATATTTTTATAGAAAGGTGTTTTTCACTTGTATATATTTTTCGTGAATCTAGTGATCCCTAGAATAAATCAAAATAATTACAGATAACATATTAGAAATAGAGTGAAATCGTCAAATGACAATTAAATACAAACGAAGTGTGAATGATGTGATTATTGACGTTGTTAAACAAGTAATAAAACAATAAATGTTGTGAATGATATAACAGTCCATCATATATCTCTCTGTAATTGCAACCGAATCTTATTGTCAGTCAAGTTGTACATATTGCAATAAAAATCAGACTCATATTGATTTAATCAATAATAACGGCTGATTCCTCAAAACAAGTAAAGAAATTGATTGTAAACAAGAAAAGAGTGCAAATATGCACTTGATTTGGTATTATCATCTCTCCAAACAGCAATTTATATATTTAAATTAATACCAAACAAATGACACAGTTCAATCACAACATTATATCTTAAGTCGAAGACCTTCCCAGCTGTTTCATCTCTGTATTCATGTGTTCAAGATTCGTTAACATATTTTAATACCATTCCGTACACCGGTATACGATACAAGGGAGAATGGAATTCCAAAGCAGTACTTTAAAGCCCATAACTACAATTTGATAATCGGAAAATATAAGCATGGATAACTGACAAAGTAAACGTCCTTTATTTCAGGGTATAAGAGATTCAGTGTATATGACATATTCGTTGCATTTTAGCTTAGACCACGTACGCATTGGGGGTTCAAAATAATGAATGACTTTCCCGTCAGTGAAGTTTAAATGACGACTACAATAAATCGAGTTTCAGAGCTGCGAAGGATCATTTAAGACTGGAAATATTCACCAATGTTTACAGATGTTTCTTCGTCAGCAACCGCCCTCATCGGCGGAATGATAAATACATCGTGCTTGATGCTAAACGGTCGCCTGTTGACTTCTCAATGATTCCGAGATAAAAAGTAATCCTCAGTCACCTTGTTGCAGTTTAAGATACCACGGTGAATTTGTTTTGTCCTGGAGAACGAGGAATTCTCTATCTTATCGGTGTACTCCATCGTGACAAATCATCTTCCCATTGAACGTAAGACTGACAAAAAATACATCATAGAGATTTCTGCAGCAGGCAGACGCCTAGATGGACGTGGCCATATGTATTCATGTCATATACCTACCCAAATGTACGCCAGACGGATTAAAACTACATTTTTGTAATTTTTCCAAAGTCATGATAGCCATCGTGTGTATACTTCAGGACTACCGTGTGTATATTTCCGTGTGTATACGGACACTATTATAAGGGTACCAAGAGTGGCACCGGAAATATTTCATCTTTATGACGGAAGTTGAGCAGGCTTTTTCCCAACTTTAGTTAAAACGCTCTCAAGTCGTTTTACCACACATTGTCTTTTTGGTGAATAGTTTTGACATGGCATTTTTATTTTGGTTAATTCAGACGACACTGTTAATATTTATATATAACAATATTAGTTTAAGAAGATTCAGTATAAATCACCTTAGTGAGTTACTCCTGGCGGTGACTAGTTGACTGATAATCTATTCTGGTAATCAGTACTGAATTAAAATCAACCGATCTAGCCACAAATAAGTATGATCTACGGTCCTATTAATGACTGTCAGCGCGTGATAATGTCATTTTTGTCGACATTGAAACAGCTGTTCCACCAGACAGATTACATGATAATGAACAATCTATATTAGTTTTATTGTTTTCTTCAGTTGCGTCCTTGATTTCAAATATCTTGGCTGCTAGCATCACTGACGAGTCCTAAAAGGACGGTATAGTGCAGTTTAGTTCATTATTCGGCTCTGCTGTTTCTTACTCGAACTTTTTATTAAAATTTACCATTGACTTGTGTGTCTTTTGTACAATTTTTGAGATTGTAGATGGTAGACACTACTGGTGGACTTTTAGTCCAAAAGGTTTGCTGTAACCTGCATGTCTAGATTAAAAAAATATACACGTGACCAAAATACACATGTACTTTTGAGATTTTCAGATATATGGAAATTACGAAATTTATTGAATTATAGGACTAGTGCACTTTCAAATCAAGATTTTAAAATTTCGGTGATTTTTGTTTTTCCTCGCCTCCTTGGTTTTAAAACTTTGGTCCTTAGCATCACTTACGTGTTCTACAACTCTGCTATAAAACAAGAGAAATGTCCTTGTATTGTATAGATTTATAAATATGGCTTTCCCATGGAGTTAAAAAACCAACATGGACCATAGGTGCTCTCTATAGCCTTTCTGACACAGGATTTTCTGTACATAATAAACTATCTACTGTTGATAGTTACTAACCAGTTACTTTCATTAATGTGGCATGATTTCCATATCAGCTATTCGAGTGATCCCATAAAATGACATTCAATACTAAAAAAACACGAAAAATCATGCTATGTGATGCACGAAACATCAGTTTCCGTTTCCTCTTATTAGGAAATGCAATAGTACATGGTATATGCCTTCTATTTTCCCCTTGGCAATAACCCATCCTGTTTGAGAACGTAGCCACACACGATTTGACCTAGATTACCATGGCTAGTTTCGTCGTTGAAGGAAAAGACGCTTGCCATTCCGTAAAAGGCTAATACCTTTATTACTATATATATATATATTTGTTTATTTGATTCTTTATTTGCTTTATTCTGATCTCGTTCCAAAGATTCCCAAACCGGTTTTTCCTTGCTGGACTCTACTGTCTGATGATCCAATATCTAAATATAGACATAACGCAATACATGCAAATATCTGCTGTCCGCCTGACAGGTAATTAAACAAAATGCATTAATATCATTCGGAAGAGTCCGCTAGGGATTTGATAAATGCACACATGATATCTATTTGTTAAGATACAGACTATCTGCATTAAATCAAAGAAGAATTTTTAAAAGTTTATTACAGTGCGTTATAAACATGCTCGCTAAAATCGTAGTGATCGACATTCTAATCAACTGTTTTGGAGTTGTTCTACTTCACACCGATTTAGTATAAATGATAGAGTTGAATTAAAGCTGAGCATATTGACAAATTCATTCAGTTTTTCTAAGATGATACCAACATGTCAACAGAGTTTTTAATTCAAACTACATATAAAAAATAGGGCAAAATATGAACGATTTACATGGAGACTCTAGAAAAAAGACCAGGTGTTCAGTAAAGTTACGCGTCTTCTGTTTCATCCACCCATCATATAACTTTTTCAACGAGATCACATTGACGATTGTGAAAGTCAGCCTGCCTTTGTCCTTGATTCTAGTGGGTATATACGACAAATATCGTCAATAAAAATCTTGTCATATGAAGACAAGACGGCATCATTTATATCTGAAGGTGGAATTGAAGGTCTATGCAAGGCCTTTGTGACCAGTTTTGATACGTTTATCCATTATTTCACTCTCGTAAAAAACAGGAAGAGTTGACAAGGAAAATATACGACTGATATATCTGTATGCTGCATATGATAACATAACATATAATAGGAAAATAGTTATACAAATCTTTAGGATTTCGTTTTGTGTTTTGTTTTTGTTTGTTCACTTTTTTGCCTCCCTGAAACACCTCCATGTAAAATTATCAAAATTCACTATACAATATCAGAGGCTACGCCACAGTTTATTCTTCACATCAAAATGTAATATTAGCCAGCTGAATATGGACTTTCCTTACACGTTAGTATGCGGACAGGTCTTAACTTACCATGACCTTGAAAGGTAACATGAAGGTCATATAGGCTATAATTATACATCACGTAGGTAATATATTAGTGTGACTAACGAAGAGCTTTTTTATTTTTAGATATAAATTAGCTAAATAAGCACTTCACGCACCCGTGTCTCGTAAACTCTTGTATCAGAAACGAATTTAAAGCTTAGATGTGACCATGAATAGCTGTCAAAACATTTGGTTTGGTGGTACTTGTTACAATCTACCTTCCATTAAAGTATCATTAAGAGCGGGGGAGAAAAGGGGGTTACGAAAACTTTGTCGCAAAAGGTCACTAGATTTTAATTGAGAGTTTGCTTAAATAAACAGTTGAGGCGCGCACGCGTCGCGCATGTGCCAGGCAATGGTGTAACGTTTAACAAAAAACATTGCGTAATGTAGGGTCACGTGATATATACATTTTGTAAACCGAACTGGTTTGTATTCTTGGTGTTGATGTAAATTTTGATTACCTTCAAAGAGAACGCTTCCCGCCAGAACTGTAAATATTTGTCTAATTGGTTAGAACAGAGAGGGTCGATTATCATGGCTAGTTAATAGCTGTGTGTGTGTTACAGTATAACAGGTATAACAGTACTGTGGTCAAAACGAATTGTGACGAAGGGATACCAGTTCAGCATTTAGAAATGTAAATGTAATTGAACAGTATATGATGTTGTTAGTACAAAAATAAGTTTATGAATTACTGATACATTTAAGTAAACCAAAATACCTGCGATAAGTTTTATGTCGTTGTTTCGTAGACTCAGAAAGTCATTTCAATACAGTGATGCTGTTTTGTTTCCATTAACTTCATAACAATGCTTTTATATGTGTAATAGAAGTTCCCTGTTACAATATTGAGCTAATTGGTTTATACTATACTATATGTTGTCAACAGAATCACATTCCAAGTTCAAAATCAATAAAGTTAGAAAAAAAACATGATTACACGAAAGACTTACACGGAAATTCCTGAAAAAGTACAAGGGAAATATGACAGCGTTCTGGAAGAGCATACAATTTCTGCCAGTTAGAGAACAAGGATTGATTATATATAACATAGACCTTGATATAGATAGATAAAGATATTTTCTATTTAATCAATATGTGAATTGTTTATTTCCCTTTGACGAAAACAAATTAGCACACCGTGTTAATTGCATATATTCTGTTTTTAACTCTTAACTGACGTTTGCCTTGTATGGTCATGAATTGAGTTTTTGTTGTGTTGTCAGGCATACAAATGCTCACTTTCCATAAAGAGATAAACCACAATTTCTTAAAATAGGTACAATGTGTGCGACTTGCAAGTTATAATGTGCGCTGGTTATTAATATTAAAGTCTGTTTTCAACACTGCAGCAGTGTTATTCTACAGTGTCCAGATTACAACATTACCGTAAGGTGATATAGTGATTGACAAAACCGCCTTTATATGATCTTCGCTGCTGAGACAGCGCAGACATATTAACAAACTGATTACGAAAAAGTAATTAGTTGAACTTAATGTTAACCGATCTGTCACGTAATATTGGATTATAAGGGTAAGCGACACAAGTCATTTAAATCAAAGTAAGTAATGTCATGTTGTCAAATGAGAACAACGTTAATTGTCATGAAACCACAAGGCATACTAACAAATCTAATTTCGTATCAGACAGGAAATCAGAAATTAGAGTAATTATCGATGTTGACGAACCATTAAATTTTCCTACAATCTGGATCATTTTACCTATTCTGAGCCCCTGAACTGTACGTTTATCCATGAAAACAGCGGAATCGGGGGGACTACTATTCAGAAATGGAAAATTTACGATAGCAAAATCGGATTCATCTCACTTATCATAAAGCGTGGTGGAAAGCTTTCCCTGTCGGTTTGTTTTTATGAAAAGGATCGAGGTAAATGGCTAATGTAGAAGAGTTTGTCATATCATTGATATCAACTCTGATGGACAATAGAATGAATATGATACATGTCTTGTTATTGACAAAATATCGTCCGAAGTGACATCGAAGCATTTAACAATGTCTATGGAACATGTCTTGATAAACTCTTTGATCATTAAGCCTTGTGTGAAAACAAAACGAGTCATCCTAGAGAGAGGCCTTGTGAGAAGATACTGTCAGAAATCGTTCTCACGCCTTCATTCTCTGTCTATTTCTTCTTGGATTTAGAGTTTTTCCCCACAAAAATCCGTGTGGACACTATTTCATCTAGTACTTTAATTCGAAATCAAATGGTATAAAATTTGCTTTAATTTTGAAGAATTCATCAAACTTATTAATAATCTATAACCCACACATAGTGTCATTATACAGCGCTCAGTTTTCTATAATTGTCTTATTTACACAGCATGTCATTATCAAAAAGTAAACATATTACGTAATATATGCAATACTCCACATATGAGCACATCAGAATTCACACAGAAAATTTCACTTAATAATGCATAACCAAGGATATTGGTGCAGCTAAATGTAATCAAAATATTTCTTATTGAATAAGATGTGGACAAATATCATATATATATTGGATTTGTCTGATGCAATGACAGATGAAAGATAAATAAATGAATAAATAGATTGATAAATACAGTCGAACCTCGTTATTTCGAAGTCTGCGGGACCGCGGGAAAACTTCGAGTTATCCCAGGATTCGAATTACGTAAAGTTCGAATATTTAATGCGAAGTTTGGGTGGGACCGGCGAAATACTTCTAGTTATACCAGCTCTTCAAGTTATAAGAGTTCGAGACAATGAGGTTCAGTTGTAAATAAATAAATTACAACTTCATAGATACAGATTATCGTACTTGAAATCGATTTCGAAATTACCACTGCCCATATATACTAAAGTCATTGTAGACTAATTTTAGAAATATCAATGACTGCTCCCTACGATTAACATGGAGTTCCAGAAAAGACCCCACACGATTATATAAAACAATTGTTGCTCTTTCCAAACGTAAATGTTGGTGCGATATACAATTGTATGTTACTGTGATAGAGCGGGGTCAATTGTCTGATCAGCAGCGAGAGGCTACATGGCGATAACATTTATTTGATCAGTCCGGCTTCTCTACATGTTTGCGTTACACCCTGTCATGGCACGAGTCACGTGGTATGGAAATGTGTACGGGACATATATGATGTATGTGAATAAAAAAAGTATGGAATCTTGCCAGGGACAAATACATGAGGAGTTACGTGGCATGTTTGCAGAAGGGTGACGAGTCACGCTTTATAGAAACGTGTACAGAATATACCAAATATCCTGTATGAAACTTGAGGTATGCAGGCCTGTCGGGACTAAAGATGAAGTACCAGCTTTAATATAAAGAAAACGATGCGACCCAATCTGTCAATCACCCATGAATGTAGTCTTTATGTGTACATTGTCAACCATTGTCATCAACTGAAAATTCAGGTGCGCGCGTCCCGAGCTCACAGCGATCTTTTAATTCAGGAATCATTTAATGATAGCAAGTTCACTTTATATCGCTTTCTTGCACACGTGTGAAATGAAAATAATATTGTGATGCTTGTTCGCGCATTTTTATAACAGTAGATTTGCTGGGTATGTTATGTACATGGTTGAAGGACATGTTCTTGATATCAAACTATAATTTTGGTATGAAGGACTAGAAAAAAAAAAAAAAAAAAAACACACACACACACACAACTGAAAGATTTTTTTCCCAATTCGAATTCAGGTACAGATATTGGTAACACTTCTGATATTTTTTTCTTATTGCATAACTGCTTCTGTATATGCTGTCAATTTTAATACGATTTCATTTCAGAGTTCCGTACATTGCGGCAGTTTGATAATACTGGTGAGATCACATCCAGAGCATACATGTGTTACCAGCCTAAATTAAATCAAATGATGGCATTCCAACCATTTAAGATGGAAAATAAACAGTAGTTATGTCAAGTGCTTCATACGTTACATCGACTTGGTGGTCTGCATAAGTGTGTGATACTGTCAGCGCGCGCGGCTTGGATTCATGCGCGTGTTTAGACTGGACTTAATTAACAAGAGAATAAACACGCCGAACCGCAAGAATTGGATGTACAAATGACTTCATGAATAAATTAATATAAAAGTACATATGTACATTGTACTTGTAGTGAGGTGATTGAATGAATGAACGAACGAACGAACGAACGAACCTACCAACCAACCAATCAATCAATCAATCAACCAATTAACCAACCAAAGAGCGAGCGCATGAACCAACCAACCATCCAACGAACGAACGAACGAACGAACGACCACATGCACTTTGGACATCTTGCATAATCACTGAATACCCCTCCCTCCATATACCAATCTTTTGTATTTTGTGAATACTATTGGACTTGGTAGCAGACTAAAGTGTTGCAAAATGTCAATTCTCTAAAGACAAATGCATTAAAACATGGTCTTCCTCCGATGGACAATGAAAAAGTAAGTTATTGAGAAATCGGAAAGCAGTAAAATCTTCGTCTTCATTACCAACGTATTTTGTTAAACTACGCGGAATTGATTAAAACTTTCAGCTGTCCTAATGTACTAGACAGTTGTGCAAAAGACACACAAATGAAATGCAGCTTTGAATAGAAACTTAGAAATTGTTACAGTAAGATACAGTAGAGCCAAATGACGAATTAAACTGTATCATACAGCTGTTTCATTCTTCTAGGACACGTCAGTAATGATAAGGACTGAAATTTTGAAAACTAGGGGGCAACTACGACAGGATTAGCCCCATCACTCGATATATCTCGTAACGTTCATATGTCCGATAATTAGTGCGCTATGATTATTTGTATTCTGAACAGTGCTACTATTCAAATGAATACGTGGCATGCAGGTCACGGCAAAACTTGAAAACTAAAAGACAAAAAAACCTTTTTGATTATCTATTCATTCTTCATACTATTAGAATGTATATTTGTAAGTGTCGACAAGGATATCTTTTTACAGATTATCTTGTAAACAATTTCTGCTGTATGGTGATGATGTCTTTCCGTCAATGTCAAGTTTTCAGTCCGAGGTTTTATTGGAAACAGAGTCTGTTTTTAATGTGAAACATGTAAAAATTACACGCTTTCGACGCATCATTCATCTTTCCCTCTGTTTACCATATATGTTTTATAGTTAATCATCGGGTAGCTTCTCCTATACAAACACAAGCCCACGTAACAAAAACGTAATAAAAATAAATTCAATGAAACTAGAGCAAAATATAATGAAACGAAAAGATGAAAATGGAGATTACTGAACATATCAATGCGAATATTATCAGATGCTCCATAAAGGTAAGCGTCTTCTGCTTTATCGACAACACTGGTCATGTAAATCTCAGATGATTTAAAAAGGCATAGAATGTCGATTAATTAAGAAAACGAATGCTCAGTTATCTGTCAAATGCTTACTTATTGCTTATTTAAGGTTTATTTTTGTTTCAAATAAAATTCAAAATGATTTTTAAAAATTATATCTTGTAAATCTACATGGAAAAGCGATACAGGAAACAGTCAATATGCATACTCTCGTAAAAACCACTAATTTTGCTGTGTTATCTGATTGTTTTAGATACAACTAAGACCTGACGCGATCTTGAAGAAGTCTAAAAAGGACAAACAAGTTTAGCGAAGGAAAACAAATTTTACAAATTAAGTCATACGGTACACTATCGTTTCACTTTCACCAACACTCTATCGACGAAGATTTTAATTCATTAAACAAATAAGAAATAACATCCAATGAAGACACATGCCATACAGTAGCTGGATACTGGTTTACGTGGATGAACACCTTATTGTTGACTTGTTATACGCGGTCTGTGTTTGGCGCTGAACGGACAACTTCACTAACAGTCAAACAACCCTCTCTCCTTCAAAGCAAGGCGCGTAATTTATGTAGCTAATTTCTATCATCTAGGTGGGTGTTTGTCCAAAACTTGGCTACAAACAGATAAGAGCTACTTAGCATGTACGACTATAGCGCTTTGTGAATGTAATACACACTTGGCACAAGGTTACATACACTGAATTGTTCATACGCTTGGTAGATGTTGACAGAGTCCCCTTCCTTCAGGTTTGCACGTGATATATTTCGAATATACCGTCCAGCTGAAAATTTCATGAAGGTAAAATAACATTTAGAATGTGTTGAAAAGATATCAAATGCCAGGTCGATGGGACGGAAATAGATTCACATTTTAGTTTACTCTCCTTCCCACCTATCGTACCGAAATAGGAAATTGTTCGACTTGTAAGGACCAGTAATTCCTTTCGTTCTGTGAAACGTATACTTCGAAAAGTCGTTCTACTATCACCTCAGACCGAGACTTGAAACTGTCCCATGAGAAAACTCAGATAAATTTTTCTAGTGTCGCTGATATTTCACTGTTACTGCTAGGCTGTTAGCATTGGGGCATGGAATTTCGCTTTTGTTTGTTTTCGCTGTTTAACAACAGATGACATTGAGTGAATGGAAAGAAAATAAGAAAGCTTGTAATCCTTAGCTTACTGTTGGTATGTGAGATGTGTAGTTCAGTGCATTATTTGCCAATAATCTATCTAATTCTAATTTTTATTGAAAGATGATCATCACTTGTGTGTCGTCAGTAATATCTTGACTACTGATAGTAACAGTTGATTTCCCTCACCTTTTCTTATGGACATGCTGCAAAGGTGCTGCAATTGTTCAGACGATTTGATATTACCAATCGAACTCAAAACTAATGTATTTTATACACATGTAGGTGTCCTATTCACGAACTTATCAAATAAATGCAGATCTCCGACATATTTTCGTTGATATTGCTGTCTCTGTCGAATTCGATTTGTCTAATTTTGCGTCATGAGCGTACAACTTTTTGACTTCTCGCATCACTGAAGGGACTAACAACTGACAATGAAATTCTGCATTTAGATATTTGAGTTTTGGTCTCACCCGAAAACACAATGTGAATCATACAGTTATACTGTATAAAGAAGAAATAGTTGCATGCTGCAGTTTTAGTGATAACATCCCGTATCCAATGTCTATAACTGAATTAGTATTAAAAATGTGATTTACACGTTTTGTCTTTTGTATTAATTTCAAGCCAATGGTATCCATGTCGCCTCCTCCTGGTGTGATACAGCTGCTTAATGAAGACAGTATCTACATTGATTTTTAACAGCGATGACAAGAAAATACCAACATGATAATAACCCTCACACAAATTGAGTAAACTAGGGCAAAATATGAATAAAGAAAGATTTACACAGAGACCTTGTGTTCCCAATGAGTAAGCGTCTTCTGCTTCATCGACAACGCCCTCTTTGTAAATTTTGGTCAATCCTTGTAATTAATGTCATGTTCTCAGATGAGAACAAGATAAACAATAACAGAACCAACAGACAAACTACATTAACCATGTTTGGAACAATTTCACATTAAGCTGGAAAAAAATCTAGACAAATTTGATATTTCAATTGTTGTTAGGGAATGAAGAATGTTGCTTCAATCCTTTAAATCTCTTTCATATAAGAAAATTCACAGAAGCTTTCACTCACAACTTAATAACTTCAAGTCACAAAAAATGTGTCATGCGTCATCCAACGTTCACATTATTCAGATAATATAAGTTGTCATACTGAACGACGCATGCGTGTAAGCTGTGAATAAAACTTCTTTTGTAAGCGTCTTGGAGACAAGGAATTATACAATATTGATAAACGTGTGTTGTCACGTGAAGTCCATAAAGCAAGTAAATGATAACCTAGCTCTAATTATTTTTGTAATAATACTATTACATTAATAGCAGCCAATGTCATGTGATGTGTTATAGACCGAGCACGTGGCCATAACTCAACCTGCCAAACAAGTAGATTGCTGTCCTTGACGTATGTTTTTCCTATATTGCTGTTCTGTCTTGATGCAACCTGGCGTCTTTGGTGTGATAAAGGAAATTTAAAAGCAAAAAACAGATACTTTGACTTACTTATCTTTAGGACAAAATGGAGGTCAAAGGCGAAAATTTTATAAAGAAAAAATAAGAAATCCGAGGAGAAATCAAAACAGAGTAAAAGAGGACAAAAAAAATGCACAATAGGTTCCAGCATTAATTAAAGACACCAAAACAAAGTTGAAGACGTCAACAAAAAAATTCCAAGAAGGAACGTTGTCTTCTCTTTGAAACTGTAAGCGTTGGTTCCCGCGTGGTGAAATCCTAATCAGGAACCGATCTGGATTTGTAAGATATCTTTTAAATGGTTCTCAGCCACGGTAAAAAAAGTCTGCAGCACCAACAAAAATTTTCTTATGGCATTTAATAATTTGTTAATAAATTTTAAATTCAATCTCTAAATCAGTTACAAGAAGACAAGATGCATCGTTTGAAGACAGAAACATCTTCAAGATGATTATTGAAAACTACCAACCAAACAAGACCAGGTGTAATGAAATGGTTAATGTTTTCTAATCCATCGACGACTTAATGTTTATCTAGGTCATCTATGTAAAGTAGGTCACAAGTATACAACATTAAAATGTCCTGTCTCTCAAGGAATATGATATGATATTGTCATGATGAACATACACCCATGTCCTACAAGTCTTTGTGAACCTTCAGTTCTAGCACAACTTTATAATACATTGTGTTATTGAGAGTAGATTAAGATAATAACTCGGCATGGAATTAACATGTACGGTTTAAACTTTTTTGCAATAACAGAATGTTAAAGAGCACGGAAATTCGATGGCTTGTCCAATATCTAGTATTTAACCCCATCCCACCTCTCTCTCTCTCTCTCTCTCTCTCTCTCTCTCTCTCTCTCTCTCTCTCTCTCTCTCTCTCTCTCTCTCTCTCTCTCTCTCTCTCTCTCTCTCTCTCTCTCTCTCTCTCTCTCTCTCTCCCCCCCCCCACTGGCTTACATGGGTACTCTTTATCAGTCTCAAAACTAATATTTATAACTTCTATATATCTATTCAGAAACAAATGTTCGCTTCATCACATTTGAACAAAGCTAGTTTTTATCGATCACATTCATAACAGAGTGTAAGGTTTTATAATTGTTTTTTCTATAATTAATCCAAATACTGTAGGTGCAACACAAAATCAAGGAAAGACAAATGTATTTCGATAGAGCAGCTAAGTCAGTGGAATGTTTGAATGTGGACATTCTATTGAAAGACTTGATCGTCGAGCAACTGAACCATGTGTCTGAGACACTCTTTCTCTAAACCCTGTTACCATATTAATGACAAAACGATTAAATTAAAGCCGAAAATCTTACGATGTGTTTGAAGGCAGTCGAAAACGAAATATTAAGTTTTATATGAATTTTTTAAAAAATGTTTCGAATACTATATGATATTGAAGTTAAAAAATTGAAAATTTTATGGTTGAATAAGTGAAATCCTTAATAATGATTAAGTAAATATTAGAACTTTTAAAGCTATGTAAATAATTACTCATTGTTTGGTTCTACAATATCAAATTCTAATTCGCATTAAAAGAAGCTATTAATATGTGTGTCGTTAAATACCAAAAAGATTTATATTAAAATTGCACGTGTTAACGAGTTATTTGATAATACGTGTAAAACTGTAGTAGATATATATACACACAGGTATAAACAGCAAATGAGTTTACATTCTATAAAGAAAAGCCGTCAATTATGGGAGAAAACATCATTATTGTCACCACAATCTTAGTTGCTCAAATCTTGCCCATGTGTCCCTGTTTCAGATAGAAAATATAACTGTCTGATCGAAATGAGACAATACATCATGCAAATGGGATATTGTTGTTTCTATAGCAATGGCGAATTCATTAAAGATTCAGATGAGGCCATCGTTTGGTCGTTACATTAGTAATAAAAAGCGCACCTTTTTCTATGAGCGCTCAGCTTCCTCTCGGTGTGATACATGTCGTTAACTCGAGACTTGTTAGCATTTCAAGACAAATTCCGATATCATATACTGTTATAATATATTTTCTTTTTTTTAAATTCTTTTCCCCTTTTTATTCAAATAAGCATACGGATATACTGCACATGATTTGAAGATTTAAACTTTATTGTTTTCATATAAAAATGTTACAACGCTGAATAATTACTACTGAGAAAGCGTGTATAAGCGGACAATGCGTATTAATGTGTGGCCCCTTGTGCAGTAAGGGGTCGCGATGGTGAGGAGATGGTCGGTATTCCTATTGATCACGACTACCCTGCCCCTAATGATTACATTCACATCGATCTCACGTAAATGAGCATGTCCATCTTGGAAGAGTTCATTATCATCCTTGGGTGACGTCAGATGCTGGGCGGAGAAAGTCATTCCCTAGACACCATACAATTCTCCCGATAGCATTTTATCACCACAGACAAATATTCGAATTTTCTTAACGATGTTTAAATAGTGACTTGCTCGTCATAAGACAGGTGATTAAAGAAATGTTGATTTTAAACAGATCACTCCGTCTGCCCACGTGTTTAGAGTAAACACGTTCCACGTGCAGTACCTTATATTCAGCCAATCAGTATTCTTCTTTCATAATGAAAACGGGAGATTCTGTATTAAAGATGTCCACCAGTTAAATTATATGTTTCATTCTATCGATGGCAGTATATATGACTGATATATTGACCAATCGACACTATTGTTTCTGACCGACTGAGAGGGCATCCTTCAATGATTCATTGACCAATCAGCGACCGGCTTTCACATCCGCGGAACGAGCATCTGTGATTGAAATCTGTAGGTATAGTGGATGGTGTATGTTTGACGATCAGTCAACGGTTACCTGTGACAAGGATTACACCGCCGTTATCTTCGCGTGTCATCGCTATTAACCTTTCTCTGGATACCCTACACACGTCAAGGTAAGCTATCATGCAATTTTATTATGTAATAACTATTTTCATTTCATAAAATTGATGACACTTTATAACTTCGATAATATCAAAAAACAATAATAGTCACCAGATTCACGTTTTTGATAAATAATCATTATATACCTTAATCATTACAATTAAGGAATTTCTCTATTTGAGATTACAATGAAAATAGTTACGTTATCCTAAATTATACCAACAGTTCTGTAAAGTGCAGTGAAACAACTTCTTTATTATTTAATTAACATTATATTTAATAACTGCTAGAAATCAATTTATTGGTGTTAATTAAATATAATTGATTTATTGAACAAAATTATGAACTTTTCTGTATTATAACTATTGGAATGAAAATATCGGAAATTTAGACTGTAACCTCGTTAAATATAACCCATGTCGTCCCTTAAAGACATTAACAACTTATCATATTGATTAAATAACAATGATAATATTGTCATCTTGCTTCTTTTTTAATTTGTAGTTATATACGATATCATATATTCAATTAAATTGTATATCAACTCCCTACATAAGTAGTGTTCTTCCTTCATTAAAATGAAATAGACACGTGTGTGAAAAACAACAAAAGAAACTTACAATAAGATATACCTTCTCATAATCTTATATATAAAAAGTGTTAATTTTGTAGATTATTATTTTTTTTCTTGGCTTTAATGTAACCTACTTTGATTTGTATACAAAGATGATATAGAATTGTGTGTCTTTTACGGAATTGTTTCCTTATTCCAGATCATAAAAGTTTAATGGTGATGTATTATACATCCAATAATATCCAGGATTTCTAAATATAATCCATGTCTGATAATATATATTGTTTTCAATCTGAATCCTTCCTGATAAATAATACTAACAGGCATATCAACTCCACAGTTAATATATAGTAAGAAATCTTTAATACAACCTCCTTCATGGTTTCTTAAAGTTCATAAACAAAAAATATATATTACAGGTGTATCATATAATCTGTTGTTTGTTGAAATTTCCCACTGTACAGGTAAAGCATTAAAACATTTTCTGCTAGGATGTCATACAAAATTATAGCATAGGTGACATTTTCTTTTCATAGGTTTGTATCATATAATTCCAGAGAGTAAAAGCAACAAGCCTTAGATTATGTAACTAGCTGTGAGTCGCCCGTAAAACAAATGTGAACAATTGGGTCAATAGCATTCTAACATCTCTATAAGTATAGAGTTAGATTTTCCCCTCTGCTAAAGATGTCATTAATGGGTGCTTGGCTTCGTTTTTATGAATTTTGATACTGACATTTTTCCATTTTTCGAGGAGCATATATATCTTCGCGGGAAATCAAATACGTGTTTTTTGTCTTTATATCTGAATCATGAAAATGTATAGTGGATAAAAAAAAAGCTGGACATGCTTATCTCAAGGTTTTATACGGCTCTGCTCGTAACAATGTTAACAGGGATTTGAGATGGACTGCGATAGGAGTAGCTCACGACCTCCTTCAGTATAAACAGTTGTATAAATACACGGGCACTATATTACAAAACGTTAATGCACTTGATAACGATGTGATCTCATTATTAAGTGAAACACACACCGCATTAGATACAGTGTAATTTATAAGAAGTAACAAACACATTAACTTACCGTAGATTTCGTGAAATCCACCTATCAAAAATAAGAGAATGGTATTAACATCAACATGTGTAAGTCATGTAATTGACATGTAATACGGTTTCAATGTGATCAGTAAGATAAACCAGAAGTATTCTTTCATTTTGAAAAAAAAAAACACTTTAAGACCCGCCTCTTTTGAAATCTTATGACAAAATGAAGCTGGTTTTGAGAAAATTGAGCATGTTAACAAAGTAGCTTAAATCGTGGTCGACGAGGTGTGAAGTATATCGTAAGCACAAGAATTAATTGGTTGAATCATTTTATTGGACTGAATAAATTTGAAGATAAGAATTACATGTTAATTATTATAACAGCTTTGTGGATAACTGTGTTATGATTGTTCACATATTAATTGAAACAAATTACCAAAACGAAAACTAAGACTGTTACCGCATCAAACACGTTTACTTCCGCTATTTATATAATTATATACAATATGTATAGAATTCTTCTGTCCTTCCTTACCAAACATACAGACACGATCATTTCTATTGTGACGATATCAATAATTACAATAATCTTGTTTCCAATTTTTCATTTCCTCTTTGAAAAATCAGAAAACACGCTAGTTTTGGAATGTCGGGAATTTTTTCTGCGTCAAAGATTGACGAGGACTTGGGTGAACAAATCACATTCCTCATCAATTATTCATTCTCATTGTCTTCATCCAGTTTTTTGTTTCTGTTTTTTTTTAAATATTAAGTTTGTAGATAATAGAACAATAAAAACAAATCTGTGTGATGTTAAAACAAGTATATGTAAAATGCCGGCACTACATTCAATAAAATAATTAGTTCAAAATGTTTACATTTTACAACTGTTTCAAAGTGTAGACTAAACCCTGTATGTTCGTTATATATTTTGATATCGTCCCGCAGGATCTAATATTGAAACTATTTCTATAGGGAAATTAACGCCGAATCTTTTTTCACTAATATTGGTTTTAAACATTGTTTCTAATGATAAATAATTTATCTCCATCAAGCATATTGAAGTGCTTGTAACAGCCATGATTTTTCGGTATGAAATTTCGTTTTGAAAATTCATTCTAGCTCGGAAAGTTGTTGGGGTGAGCCTGGTAAATATCAACAAGGCCATGTTCTTTATCCGATGCTATAAACAATGTACTTTTTATTAAAGCTGCCAAAACATCAAAAGGCCGCCGTCCACGGTAAGTAGGTTACTATATGATAGCAGGGATTTACCTTACATATGTTTATTTCAAATGAAACACGTTCGCTCTCAAAAACATGAAATTGTGAACAAAGTTAGTTTGACATGCTTACGTGAATCAACTACACAAGTATCTTTAATTGATCAAACATAGTGTAGTAGTCCTTACCTATGTTGATATACGTATATGCCGATCTCATTCTTTACATAATCTAGGATAAAAACGATCGATATTTGAAAATTTTCATTCAGATATTATAAATAATCACACAAATGACATGGCAGAAGATAAATTCAACGTCTCGAAAGAAATTAACTCATCAACATGTAAACATAGACAATAATAAAACTATTTTGTTTGAGTTGATAAGATTACAATTAAAGTATTTATCTTCAATATCTCACAAAATAATTTAGTATTTTAGCTGTGATGTGTAAAAAATCTACATTCATTTGTAATTGCTTACTTGATTTAAATTCAAAATATTCATGATTTCGTTATTTTTCTTATTTGAACTAATTCGTGTTATCATTTTGACAGAAGATGTCTTCCCCGTCTGTATATCTGTTTTCTTCCAAATCTGAATCACTGTTGTGAAATAAATGCACACAATCTCTGCCACAAATACTTCACGCTCCACAATAAATACCATTACACAAAGCAGATATGATCTGCATTATTAGTTAAGGTTAGTATATTGATATCGTGTTATATTACGATGGATAAAACCAACGAAAACAATGTGATAATTTCTTTCTCACAGTACACAGGAAATCAATTTATATACAACACATTTGCTATTTCATATTAATAGGTATGACAGTGTGAGTATTTGAATTATATTTACTACTATACAAAAACCGATGTCTGTGAAAGACAATTAGGAAGATTGATTAATCAATTAATAAACACTAATTAGTAATCAATTATTAATCAGAATTACCGTACAGATGTAGCATGCTAAATTAACAGATGTATTCATTTAGCTAAAGCCAGTTAACTTACAGTGGTACACACTGCATTCCATGGTCGTGATTTTGAGAGACTTAGTAGCTACAGAAACTCGTGCCCAGTGTTACTATTATACGGGGCATATTTAGGCTGAAGGGTCCTAAGTCCCGGCTTTTTTGTGATAACATTTAAGGCTATCTCTGAAGTCTATCGCTTTTGTGCTGTACTACGGCCAGGCCTCATACCCTTTTGATGCGAAAAACACGTGTAAAGAATGTGAAAAATATCATCCCTCAAACCCTGTCGATGTATTGTCATAATGATAGGTTATCATGATCAATATATAACTACAACATATATTCATTTTCAACGACATAAACAAAAACAACGCAAATAAAAAAACAAGACAGAAATACTAGTGTTATTACAAAATTATCAACATATTTATCAATACTAACAAAATCGATCACCACACACCCAATATTATTTGTACGTAATACGCGGAAAACCTATCAATCAAAAGAGGTTATTTGTTTGTTTTAATGAATTAGTAATACTAGAAAAGTGCCTAGTCGATATGAAAAAGATTTAGAAACACCCAACGTATATCATGGTCAGATAATCTGGTTTACTAAGACATACTGAAAGTAACTATATATTTTTAGAAATACAGCCTTTTCGGGTATGGCATTGAAACTATTTTTGACTCCAGATTAATTATAATGTTCGGTAAAACGGTCTAAAATAGAATAATATATATGGAAACAGAAGACGTGGGAATTATTTATATATTTTAATTCTATATGATCTCGGGTGTGATGATTGTCCATATATCTATATAACTGGCAATAATCTTAATATAGACCTCTCATCTCATCTCAATTCGTTACAGAAGTACAGAATCTATCTCAAGTTTTCAAGTTTTTATTAATCACTCCAGACACACCATAAGTGTGTAACAGGAGGTCAATCATCAGATACAATCAGATACATAAATTGGGGACATGTTCTAAGTGAAATCGTAAAATTGGAAAGGTAAAAAAAACTGTAGGCGTAATTCTAATGTACACATTTCTTTATACATGAAATGACTGACGGAAAAATTGAATGTACAATCGCGATTTGTTAATTTTCTGAAACTGTTATACAAAAGTCAAAATCTTTTTGTTACTGGTGGCGAGACGCCTCCGTTCATTTCCATAGGGACCCTGTTCATTCATTTTGGAATCTTGTAAGATTCTGAATTGTTTCACCTTTGAGTGTTGATATTGCTTTTTTCTGAACCGCGATCACATTTAGTTTTAGTTTTAGTAACAAATCTATTTCACTATCTCTTTAAAAAATACCATCAATTTTAATATAGATTTATATCTACAGATTTTTATACTTAATCATAAGTTTTTAGTAGTAACCATGGAAGTTGAATGTTTTGATAAAGACGTTACTGTTTTGAGTTTCGTGGACCATATACTCGGAAAACTGGTTTTAGTGTGTGTATTGTGACAATCGCTTTTAATATTAACGGCAGCAAATTATCGAATCAAAATTATCCCGCATTATGCCACAGAAGGTGTAAATAAAGATATAGCTTTATATTAATTAATTATCGCATAATATCTAACATCAACATATAATCTTTTATCTATTTACGAGTTAATTAACAGAACATCACCGAATACATTACTGAAATTTGTGTTTTTCACGAGAATAGACGTCACATATGTTAATATTTAAAGTCAAGCGTATATAAAACGGAATAAGTCACAAGTGTCCATGCATACCCAATTTACACATACACCAATACCTATCATCACGCAATATGAATTATTTTACTTACTGAATGTTAAGATCATTATGAAAAAGTATATAATCTGGCCCTTCCTCGTGTACGCAACGCTAATTATATAGCGAAATCAATGTAAAATCCGACACCAGTCTATGATTTATTTACTAAATATAGAACATTTGATAATCATGTTCCATTTTCTCGTGTGGCAAATACTTTTAGATGCAAATATCACATAATGATATATAATGAAGTAATCTTATTATGTTTTGTTAATAATTCTTTAACAATACCCCTGTGGGATACAGCACCTCTAGAATCAACATTAGCAGCATAGGTGTCTTCGATCCAATGTCACTCTGTAACCAAGGTTCAATATGACGCTGTACCCACAACACGCAAACTACAGTCTACTAAGGCCCATGTGCTTGGTTTTCAAAATATTAATTTTTTTATCATATAAAGTTGATAATTATATTGTTTTAAAAAATTGTGGTGGTATATCATGATTATATTGACGCAAATTGAGATTTATTGCTAACATGTAAGGAGAAAAAATGAGATATTTCAAAACACAGTGGGGTTATCGTCATTTTAATACACGTTAGCCAAAACCATCGAAAACCAATAAATTTGTGTAGATTTCTTGCCACTTTTCACAGAATTCAAGGTTATTTTGTCGTTTGTGACGTAAGTAACATCAACATTGAAGAGGGATGATACCTTAATTATAAGATCAGGGTTATGTTATATGGTTTTTGGCGTCATAGATATTCATTTTCATAACGTGTTGGCGTCGTCCATGCTTAGTGACGTTATTAGCAGTCGCAATATTTCATGTTTAACCAGTCGCGTGAATTATCAGTTCCAATGACCAATCAAATATCACGTTACATCTGAAATTAATTAGAGTTAATGATAACTTGAAAAGGTACATATAAAAAGTACGTGTAAGATCATTTCACAATTAAGTTGAAATCATTCATACCTGAAAAATTTCAAATCCGACAGACGTTACAAATACACGAATTTGACTTATACATAATTTAGGAAAAAAAAACCCTCAAAAATTGGCCTTAATCAAGTTCTGAGATAACCGAAAATTTGAAATAGACGATTCTTATTCGCCATTCAAATTGAGAGGATAGGACTACTTGAGGATTTAAAGGGTCATAGTATGCATTTAGCAAAATTTGCATTTAATTACTGTTAATGACTGCAGTAGTTCTCTCTCGACCGCAAACTAGCTAGATTGGTTATTATGGTGTCGAGTACAGTAAAAGAGACGGATCCATCATATTGAATGTGTTGGAAATCGGAGCCATTTGATTACTACAATGAATCAATGTATTTATTGGGAAAAACAGTGAACCATGTTGTCCTATTTCATGATTGCTTCATCATCAAATGCTATAAAAGTTTTAGTCGTAAGTACCGCAAACAACACGATTTAGTACAATCTGTTGTTATTAAAATGGATATACTCTAATTATAATCTAAATAAGATATATATTATTGAATATTGTAGTAACTTTATTAGAATAAAACCCGTGTTCTTTATTTCTTCAAATAGTAATGATATGAAAGGAGGAAGCGGTTATGTATTGAATAAATAAATTGTGATGCGATATACTAAACGGACCCTATTGCTTAAATTAAGAGACAGATCATCATGCGTCTTACGTCACTGATACCTGTCATGGGCATGTGCTGAAATGGATATTTAGTAAAGTGTCTTTTTCACAGATGTAATGATTTTAATGAAATCGGTATAGCGTGTTACTTACTTCATGTTGTAGTTAGCGTCAACAAGGAACAACACAAGGTGACGTCACAATAAAATACCATGAACATGACGTCATTTTGTCAGGATTTATGATTCTAAATAAAAGATAGGCATCATTTGCTATGGAAAGTCATTTTTCATAAAGGAGAAGACATCCAATTAGTTACTCTTTTTGACAGTGACAAATTTAAAGGTATGAAACGTGTCGCTTTAATACTTGTGAGGTACAAAACACATGTACTATTATGTTTGAGTAACACGTTGTGCGGTTATAGAGGTTTATGAGTCTACCCTGATTACTTCCAGATGGTTAGGGCACGTGCTGTTGTTATACAAAGAACAGTTTTGGTTTATATACATACATACATGTGTATATTAAGAACCTATATAGTATGCGTGTAATTTAAATAACACTAAGAACTTTGTGATAAGAAAATTAAAGTTGATTTATTTTAATTACAATCAACAGAGTGCCTTTCTACTGAGTAGATGTGTGTATCTCTAGAAGTGTTGAATATTACTATTAAAACAATATTTAAAAACAAAATACTAGCTATACAAATTCAGACAGATATAAAAGAAATTAATCTTTTCACCGCTATAACATGTCACATGAAACAATGTCACACAAATTATTAGGCGACACATACGAATGCCATGCAACATATTTATCTAACATGTAACGACTTAAGTGATACATGTACCGGGCGTATGACACATGGATTTGAACATATATGTATGTAATTAGCACGTGGTATCTATATATACTTGTACCATGTGTAATGTGAGTCACATCGATTCTAAACTATGACAGCTTTACGTCATTCACGTTTTCCTTGAAATATTCTTTAAATGTAATGTGAAAAGGCAAACATATGGCAACGGTAGCGTCCTCTGTAGATTTGGGGTTTTTCACTTATAAGGGTGACGTCATTTTGAAATAGATTTTTATTATTAAAATCTCAAAGATGTCGCTGAAAATTATTAAATTTACGGCATTCAGCAATGCACACGTTTTAAAATGACAGCGTGTTTCGTCTTTGCATTCTGTATCAAATGGCGTCCAGACGATACCGTAGAAACAGGGAGATAGTGTTTTCCTGTGTGAAGTTGGCATTCTGCTGTGTATGTATTCGGTGTGAGATCACGTATAAAGCTGCATGTAACATAATGAAATACGAGGACTGATTGATGAGTCGTGAGCCATGTATTGAAGACGCTTTACAATTCCCTAACTATTTAAGGCTGTGTACCCGAAGACTGGTGTCATTTGGTCAGTTTCTGTCGAAGATGTAGACAAAATCACTGATAGAGCAGTGATTCAATATTTGCACAAGAAAAGTCTAGCACCTAGGGATATCCATGCTGTTATGGTAGCAACACTAGGGAATGATGCCTCTTCATATGCTAGAGTGAAAAAGGTGGGAGGCGGACTTTAAGCGTGGCCGACAGAGCCTTGGGGATGACGCCCGTCCTCGAAGGAGTGTCGTTGTTGAAATGGTCAATTAAGTTCGTGTATTGCCATGACTGACAGGCGAGTTACACAGAGAGAGATAGCCAGTACAGTTGGGATTTCACAGGAAAGAGTGCATTCCATTCTTACGGAAGATCTTGCAATGAGAAAGCTCTCAGCCTGTTTGGTACCAATACTTCTGACAGTTAATCAGAAGCACGGCTAGAAGACTTTGTCGCATGCTTATCTGAACATTTTAGAGGCAGATCCTGCGAACTTTCTGCAGAGGTTTGTGACTATAAGTGAAACGCAGGTACATCATTTCACCCACAGGCCAAACAACACTCTTAACCATGGAAGTACTATCCTGGTTCACTCCTGCCAAAGACAAAGACTGTTCCATCAACTAGAACTGTTATGGCCTCGGTTTTCTGAGATGTTGATGGTAATCTGGTGGTAGATTATCTACATTATGAACAAGCAATCAATGGCACATAGTATGCATCACTTCTTTGGCAGTTCAGAGAAAATATTAAATTCAAGCGCCGCGGAAAACACAATAAAGGTGTGTCGTTCTAAAAGAACAAAGCCCCTGTTCAAAAGTCTGTCATTTCCATGGCTGCCATTAAGGATTGTGGTTTTGAATTGATTGAGCATCAGTCTTATTTGCCTGATCTCGCTCCATCCGACTTTTATCTATTTCCAAAATGAAAAGGGCCATTTTTGCTACCCACTTCCGGTTAGATGATGACGTCACAGATGCAGTTCAGGACTTTCTGAACGGTAAAAAAAGACTTCTTTAAAAGTAGCACTGAGGGCTTTGAACATCGCTGGCAAACATGTATCGATACTGAAGGGGATTGTGTTGAAAAATAATGCAATATGTCCGCCAAAAGTCAAGCCCTTAAATATGATGCACACAGCTTATCAATCAGCCCTTGTATTTCTCTGTTGTAAACAGTACGAAATGTACCGATCTCACAATTTACGTTAATCACTCTTGTTGAACAAGATGGAAGCGCGCAAGGGGTATAACTGTGGGAGGAAACCGGAGTACACGTGTAAAACCCACGTGGTCAGGCAGGTGTCCTTATATCTTTTGACGTCCATTCCGGAAATCGAACCCCGGACGCGTCGGTTAACATTCTGGACTTCCACATCTGCCTCAGGAAGGAAATCTTCGCCTTGAAAGTTGTGATATACCATATTGAACATTCAGTTTGAGTGAGGTATTAAACGGTATAGTTTCGGCATTTAATACGACTAAAAATGCCATAGCTAGACATAATCAATTATTTACATTTCATACAGTTTTGTTGGTTTTATAAAATTAATTCAATTCAATCTGAAAGGGACTGTTTATAACTGACTGTGTAATTATTTTAATGAAACAGCCATTTTGACGGCGTATCGCTACCATCTCTGTGACTATGTTATCATCATGGTCACGTGGTTAGTGGAATTACTGTATGATACAATTCACTTCTCTGGAACATTTACATCAGCGAAATACTTAGAGAAATTGTAATTTATTCTAAAAACACAATTACTTAGTTAATTTGAACAGCTTGTGTCTGTGTGACATCATATCTTACGATATGACGTAGTAATTAAAGATGATATTTTCATTTCAATGTCAAAATGTGTTATTTCACATGCCATATAGGTAAATAGTCTGTTTAATATTCAACCTCAATCTGGCTTTATTCTGTCTGACTCACAGAGACTCCCCCCATAAAAATCCCATGGTTTGGTAGTAAGTTGCGTTAGATCTCGTATCCTCGATCAGATTGTGACCTTCACCTCGCTACAGGGGTAGTCTGGTTGTTAAACAGCTCGTGGAAAGTTTCGACGAGAAAGTAATGAAGCCATCCCCTATAGAACACATACTTACAGGGCTGTATTATCTCAGCTAACCTGAGTGAAATGTGTGTAATCTTCCGCATGTATCACACCATACCCGATCATACCTGGGACACCTGGACACACAAGTGATTACAGGTGATTATACATCGACTTATGACGAAATACCGCGGTCGTGTAAATAGCTCCAATGGGAGGAAGATTGGGATGGGGAAGGCCTGGGAGGGTACAACGTGCTTATAACAACAATATGTCATCTCGAACACAGAGACACGGAAGACATATAACTTTTTTTTTCCTTTTTGAACTGGCGTCTTAACACATTGGCTTGAAAAACTCATTCTTATTAGATTATTTAAACTTTATTTTAAAGGGACTAGATGGTTAGATATTCATTTCTTAACTGATAAAAAGCATTATAACATTTAAATATATTTTTTGACTGTATACTTCCTGTTAATTATGATATTTTTAAGTTTGCATTACCATTTTATTAACAAGTCAAAAAAATAGAATAACATTGGAGCGATCTAACTCTTATTCATATCATTATCTCTTGGAAAGTATAAACACTGCCTTTGCGCATGCAAATTTTGATTCAGGTTAATTCAAATTCGTTTATTTCGCTCTGTCACACATATAGCATAAAACAATAGGTCATTTGACAAAGTATGAATGAAACAAGGCTGGCAATAAGTTTTGGCTAATAACATAATGATACATAGTAAGAAATCATATTAAAATGGCGGGTTAAAACGGTGGGTTAAAACGAGACTCCGATAGGTCACGTGATGAACTCGGCTATCTCCAGTCAGCGATGGGTGGTAAACACAACAGCGAGTGTCAACTAACGTTAGTATGAAGCTGATAATCTTTTCAATTTCTCTTAGGGAGTATTTTATTTTTGTGAAGAGTCTAAGACTAAGTATCACAATGCTTGTCCGAAATCAAACAAATGGAAAAATAACGAAATATAACGATTCAGTCCCTTTAAAACTGGAAAAGTCTCGGCACACTTTCAGCAGAGGATCACAGATGAAACAAAGTAAACAACTGAAAAAGAGAAAAAAAAGAAGATTAAGGAAAATGTTTATTATATTGCAGGTATTCATATTTCCAGGTATTTCAAGTGTCTTTCAAAATTGGTTGTACGTACAAACAATAGCTTGGGCAATAAACATACATTGACAGCAAATGACGGGGACACTTACCAGTCATTCATAACATTCAAAACATCGGAAATACTGTAACATAGTAGCATTACATCCCACTCAGTAACATTAAAGTGACAATAAACTAACGCAGCTTTACCGCTTTAATTCAAAACTGAACGTCCAGTAAGAGTTCGGTTTGCCTCGGTCACTATACAACCTCCAAGATATTCCTGACTTGGGCGAGGTTCATATAACCAGTTCCATGTTTCTGTTAAAACTGCGTCATGAGTTTGATAGTGGAATTTCCCGAATTTCTTATTGAGAGAAATGGTTATCGTATCTACTTGCAACTTCAGTTGAAAAAGAAAATAAAAAATGACATATTTCAATAAAACTCTTATGCAGTGTACGGTACTGGTTACGCTGGGCCGTCTGTCACAAATTCCCTACATTGGCCTGTGGCGCTGACATCATTGAACAACTGGTGTTGATAGTCTCTGGTGTAATACACAGCTATCGATTTTGAATTTTATGATAATAAAAGTATTCACTTTGAAAAAATCTTGATACAAAAATGTCAAATACAGATTCAAAAGTAGCAACTTGTTTTATCGTTAGATACATTACTTGGAGACTTGGGACACAGGGACTTGTAATGTGCTATAAAACTGGATCAGTGTCATATAGAAGCTTCTTCCTCCAACCGGTTCAGCATAAAACCATCACAAGAAACAAACATTTAGGTTACGTTGAACTGGTATATTACTATGTCTCCTTGACACTGCCCCACTTTTGGTCGTTAATTGAGTGATCGTCCCTGTATAGAAGACTTGGGTTCTTTCCCATAGACATACCAGAGTCTATAAATTGGTATTACTACTCCTTGCTTAACCCTCAGTGTTGCTCTTGTGTAACAAATGGTTCGCTCGGCCTTCAGTACTCTGTGACGTCAGTGAGGAAGGACTCCGTTTTCACTACGGCGTTAAGCAAAGCTAAAATAAACTAATGACGTGATGCAAATGTAAGTTATTAAAACCCAAACCCATCTTCTAATGAGGTAGGTGAAAATTTGCTTTATAATTGTCACGCCATTTTCGAATGGACTAATGCCGGTTTTTAATTTCCTCTTTCAGTCTCTCCTTGAACAGTCGCTTTGCCAATAACAGCATTTGAAGAACCGAAAGTGTTAAATTTCTGTTATTTTCGTCCTCTCCTTTTAAAACATTAAACCTATACACCAGTCACAAAAGACAATGTGGGCTGTTTTTCTATATAGAAGTTTCTTTCTTTCACTTCAAATTTTAAAACATCAACATGTTGTCTTCTCTTGTGATGGTGATCGTAATCACTTTTTCTGACGCAACTCTGAGTCAGCAACAGACTGAAATCGGTCGTTTTCTTTCTGGTTTCTTAATTTCAGGAAGTAGGGAAACTATATTTTACTGCCATCCATGATAAACAAGACATGATTTTGGTATTAATCAGCAACGGTGCGCTTAAAATGAATTAAAGACTCTGAAACACTGTATCTGGTTATTAAATAATTATGAGGGGACCGAAGTTTATATTGATCTGCATGTGACAGTTATTCATCCAATCAGAGGAAAGGGAAATATTGACGTATATTTTGTACATATCTATATATCATAGTATATACAAATCAAAAAGTCTATATATCATGCTAAAGATAAATATGTTTTTTATTACTATATATAAAGACCAGTATGTCTATATATACACCTAGTGGGGCCGCAGTGGTTACGTGGTTAATGCGTCTAACTAGCCCTCCACCTCTGGGTCAGGGGTTCGTGGGGAGTCGTTAAGTACTGACCGCAGGTCGGTGGCTTTTCTCCGGGAAATCCGGCTTTCCTCCACCGCCCAGACCTGGCACGTCCTTAAATGACCCTGACTGTTAATAGGACGTAAAGCAACATTAAATCAAACATATGCCTTTAAGTCTATATGTCCCTGCATATGAAGACCAGCTTGTCTATAACACCCTTCAGACTGTGTTATTATTTATATATATAATTAGTATATGGTTCTGTGACACTAAATTTCCGTTGATGTAACTGATACCTATATTTTTAAGCTATATTGGTCCGGAATGTAATAAGTATGCACGTGACATAACGGCAAAAAAATGTGTAAAACGATAATTTCATAATTTCGCTGTTTTCAAGATTACATAGATCAAATGAGACATGTTCAAAGAACCACATCTTATCAACATTATAGATATATATACAACCTGACTGTAGTATTCAATTCCTGTAGTAGGTATATGAAATACAATAATATCACATAAACTGTAGTAAACGCAAGAACGTGGTGTAAACCTGCGGCACCCTTTTGTGTAATCGGAGTGACAGATTGTATTAGTCTCGCCTAGGGTTGAGACAGGGGAATAGGGGGATTTCCCTTAGTTTACCTGTCCGCGGTAATTGAAGTCTTTCTTTGCCACAACTTCTGCTTTAGGTCGTTTGAATTGCTATCTGTCTGGATCACATGTCCGGTTTGTTTCAATACCAGGAACATAACATTACATTTATCCCTGGAATTAACAGATATTAACTTATACCGTGTTTCTCCGGGCCTCTTCTGACGATGAAGAATTTAGTATTCTACGAAAATACAGTTCTGTTAAAATTTCAGTCCATGAATGAAAACATGATACAAAAGTCTTGATCGATCAAATGAGAAAACAATATCGAGTTACTTTTTTCTCTTATAAATTACAAATTCACGTTAATGCTTCGTTACTCTAAACATCGTGTTCGTCCAGCGGGGTGCTAGCTTTCAATATATTTATATGAGGTAATACGTTTGCTATGAGCAAAAGATAGATTTTAATGTTTCAATTTAGATAATGTTTTTATTAAATTAGGAACTGATATCAATTCATCTTGGAAAGTATGTTAAGGCTAGGTGTTCAGAGAGTGTAAGAGTCTTTCGCTTATTTGGTCAATATCGCCATGTAAATCTAGACAAGCCAAGGCAATGTCACGTACGTAAAAGGAGAACCGGGGTATATTGACAATGAAACCACCGGTCATTTAAGTAAGTTTTAAAACTTAGCACTTCATATCATAAGATCATGATGTCGACCATAAAAATTCCCTATAGAAATATTTTCTTCATCTTGCATTTCTCAAAACATTCTTGCAGCATATCGAGTTTTTTTCCCAGTGTCAATGCCTAGTACTTTTGAACTCTTAAACGTAACACTGGATTCGTTCGAGCATGCGTCCTGAAACACATTAGAACTTCCGTCTACGTGCCTCGGTTTCATCCTTTCTCCAAACAAGTGTATTTCGCACGAGACATAAAGTAAACATCTTATCAAATATTCATAAGTCAGTTATATGTACGTGATTGGATATAAATGTTTCATAATGTTTCCGTGGATTATAAATCAGACACTATTTGTTCAAGTTAGACATTTAATCCGAACTTAATCACATATATCTGATGTGTGTATATTTTATTGCTGGGTGTCATGGCGGTGTTTTTAATGTATACACATCAATCATTAAAGATAATGAGATTTTATCAAATAGTTAGTCATGTACGTTATCACTTTTATTTGCTTATCAATTATTCATTTATTGAAAATCGGTTTCGATATTGTTACTTTTTATAACGATATGTTTGACAAGGACAGATATACACGTAGCAAACTTCTGCAACATTTTTATACAAGATACATATTTTAAAAATGTGTGTACAAAACTGCGATGCAAAGGAAATTTGAGAAAGCAAAAATAGCACTGTAAGTAATTACACTATTTTCTGGTTTTGTCTTGAAACAGTGGTGGTCGTAAGATTTGATTCATGCGAAAGATAATTATAAGACGATTCTTTGAATAACACACCCTAAAACACAGTGTGTTAAAAGTTTAATTCATCTCTCGGTGACATAACCCACAGCGACACCTACCAGCCGACTCGTTCTCTGGCCGCACAGTCTTGTGGCCGTACAGTAGGAAGCTTCTCCATATAGTATGTTATTAAGTTGTCTAGTTGTTTTCTTCGAACTAAACTTCTGTGATTTCCAAACACACGCCATTTGCGAGGGACTATATTCGTGTGTGCAACGTTTTAATTCTTTTAGTGGTGATCCATCAAACTGAATTTTCATAGCATTTATGAAACATTGATATAACATAACCAAAGAATTGAAAAATTGCCGATCGGAGGTGAAAGGTCAGGAGGTCAATGCATCTGCTCGTCTACGCCCCCTCCCCCTCCCCTTTCCTCTCCACCTTCCCCCGGCCCACAGTAAGTAAGACCGATCCCTCGTGCTCTTCAATCCGGGCCAACAAGAGTTATTAGATTGGTCAGCCATAATTGTTGTAAACTGAACATTTTCGCCGTTTTTAATTCTTTTCATCACTAACTGCTATTATGTAAAATACCGGTAAGTTCTTAATATTTCGGAATGTTTCGAAATAACGAGGTTCAGCTGTGTAAGATTGTGAAGGTCAAAGCAGCTGGAATCTTACAACTTGTTACTTATGTAATTGTGGTGGTTTCGCGAAGAAACGTATGCTCCAGAATTCTGTTAAAATATTTTGTTGTTTTAACCCAAAATTACCCTTCTTAGCACACCAGCAAACACAATAGCCTGTCAGACCGGTCGAGAATGGTATTGACAGGTTCTGTCATTAGCCCGCGTGCCAGTCGCGTGAGCGCGCGAATTGGAAATGATGGAAGTATCCCGCTGTTTCATCGATAAAGGCATATTAATTTTTTATAAAACGAAATCATTTTGTTTTGTGGCCAAGCAAATGATGGAAAGAAATCTGAATCAGTTTGCTTAATCTGACCAGTTACGCCTTTATTCATGAGATGTCCTTTGAAATACTAAACCTAGATGTACTGTGGCAGTGGGGCACGAGGTTTGGTGAAAGAGAGCTTATGCGTTATAGCACAAGGGACGCAGCTTCTCAACTCCCAGCTCTGTATAAATAAATGTGCATGTAAATGCACACATACAAACAGACCTTGGGTTAGGAAATTTTGCTGAACTCGTTTGTCTGCAAAAGTATGAGCGAAAAAGGGGACGAGGGTAGAAAAAATCTCATTCTGTGATGAAGCGTGAAGTTTGGATTTACAAGAGGATCACAGAAAGGGAAGGAAAGGGTTAGCTACAGTTTTGTCAGTATCCAGATTGGTGACAAATGATCCCTGGAAAGTAAGGGATTGGATAAAGCGATAAAAAGTATTTTTGTACAAAATATATCATCATTTTCATTTGTCATGTTATCCATAATTTTACTTGCCGAGCACACGATTCAAGCATTAAAAATTGAATAAACAGTACAATGATTTGACTTACTGTAACAACAACAACAACAACACACACCAAAGTATGAAAGTTCGATAACAAATGTATTGTGTTTTTTTTTCTATCACTCCACCACTAGGTGGCGTATCTAATTTATGTATCAAACGCACATTCAATATTTTACACCTACTTCTCTAGACAAGTAATATAAATCAGCTGATCTTAATCATTTGTTTTCTTTTCTCAACTATTTTTTTAAAATACTGAAAAAAAGCTCTAAGCTTGTTTTCCATCCCTTATGTAATATATGAATCCTAATGTTTCAACACTTTGTAAGAATGGCCACCCCGACTTTCCAGAAACTACAGACCAATATCATTACTTACCTGTATAGGTAAGGTTTTTGAGCGTATCATATAAACATGTGTACAATCCTCTTTTTGAACATAACTTGTTGTGTAAATCACAATTTGTAATTATTCCAAACTACTCATTACTCATCAATTAATAGAAGTATACCATAAAATTGTATCTGAACTCAAAGATAAATATCATACTGCGATTAAATTTTGTGATTTTTCGAAGACTTCCGACGGAATTTGGCACAAAGGGTTTACCTTGAAAATGGAAAAAATAGAATTAAGGGAAAGTTTAAATGGTTTTAACACTACCTACTTTAAAAGAAACAATCATTTGTTATGAAAAATGTAATTTCTTCTGTACGAGTTGTAAAACCTGGTGTTCAACATAGCTCAGTTTTAAGGCCACTGTTATTCCTCATATATTTTAATGCTATCTCAGACACACTTTTATCAGTCTCCCGTTTGTACGCTGATGATACTGCATTAGCATATTCTACTAAAATATAAGCAGATCTGGAGCAATTAAAAATGTTTGATTTAGAACAGTTAAAACGTTTGTCTGATAAATGGATAATGGTTTTTGATCCTCATAAAAACGAACCCTAGAGAGATCTTTTTTTCATACTATCCGATGAACCAAAGTTTAATAAGGACTCAACACGATTATGATATGTGATTTTCGCAAGCATCTAGCTGTTAATATTAGTAGGGATGCCAAATTGAGTTATCATACTGATAATATTTTTAATAAAACTGAAAAGTATATATTAATTGTTAGAATCTTTAAATATGATTTAAGGAGGAAAAAATAGAGAAATCATATCTAGTGGTATGTTCGACTTCTTCTAGAATATACTTGTGAGGTTTGGGATGATAGGAATGAAAAAATACAGAAACAACATTTTGTATTGAAAACATTGTATGAAAAATTATAACAGGTTTGTCCATCTTTACAAGATAATCTCGTTAACATGAAAAATGAAGCAAACCTTGAACGAAGAAAACACAGAAAACTCGGTGTTTTTTTGTAATATCCGGTCAGGAAATTCACCAAACTGTCTTACGTCTCTTCTTCTCCCCCAAGTGTCTGATATGTCTGCGTGTGGCTTAAGAATATCATATTTCTCACTATCGTCTTAGTCTTACTATGTTTTCTTTCATACACAATACCTATAATTTATTGAATAATTTGCCTCTAGATAGAAGAAATTCCACCACTATGCGAGTTTAGAAAATATATTAAACCAAATAAAATAACAAGCGAGAAAGTTGTTTCTAATTTTGAAAAAAGAAATGTGAAGATAATACATTGTCGAATGCGTATTAATGTTGATAATCTTAATCAGGATTTATTCCGTGTCAATATGTGCATAATACGAAGGAGGCTATACACTTCATTTTTCATAGTCCGATATATAATGTTCAAAGAAATACAATGTTTAGACACTTAATGTGGTACACAAATATAACTTGTCTCTTGTATTCTGATAATTCTTTAGATATGAAATGATATCAAATGAAGTTATTTTGAGCATTTTCACAACTTAATTGCTGATAGTAAAATATTTGCCTAAAACAGGTCAATATATAGTGTCATCTGCCTTGTTGTCGAACATTTTTTCTTGATTTCTGTCTCCCTTTTCTACTTTCTGTTTCTTGTTCTGTTCTTAGAGTTCTGAAACTGTATAAGATATATCATGTACTGATTTGTATCATGGTGAGGATAGTGATAAGCTGTGAAAACTTGCGTCCGATCCATTCGTAAATTATCATTCAATAAGATTGGTTTAAATTCAAAATATATATGTGTAATATGGTAACATTTAAAAAAAAAATTGCCAGTCTGCACTGCATATTCGAAAATAGAAAGTACATTTATCTAATTCAAACTAAAAGGAGCCCATGCAAATGCCTGAATTTTCTCGTGTACAAATTCAGGGGAAATTAACGGAAATAAAATTGATTTTCTGCACTGATCACAACAGCTGGGATCTCAGTTGTCTTTGAGGTTTCTTTAATTTGCACATTGGTCTCAACAAGGCCTGCAATGCATTCTGGGAGCTATTCGACAACTTCCGGTTCTGTCTTTGGCCATGTTTATTTTTCAGTAAGCATTTTTAATCGCGTAAACATTAAATCGTGAATGCGTCGATCGACCGTATTAATACTACATTATATTATATATATCGTTATATCATATCGTGATTTCATGCTAATTTCATTTTCGGATATTTTCGTTTTGAAAAGCAAACGACGACACATATACTTATGGTGCATTTTTTATGATAAATTCACAATCACAACTATATTTGATAACGTGTAAAATCTTAGGAGGTTCAATCAATGTTTCTTTGTGATTTCCAACTTATCGAAACAGGAATGACCATGACGCGCTGTTGGTCAGTTTTAGCCAGAGAGATGTGCATCACATCACTGCGTCCTCGTCACATCGTCGGATTTTTCCTGGTCGACCTAAATCGCAGCAGGTGCTCTAACAGAACATGGTGTAATTAATAAACCTCATGAAATATTGATAAATTTATAATGGCGCTGGCCTTGAACAGATGTCTCCTTGAGGTGGCGAAAGAGATAGACTCGTTAGTGTTGGGCCTAATAGCTTCCAAGGCTCTCTGGCCGCGGCTTTGCTGACAAATATGTGGAAAAAATGGACAAGATCTAACTTCGTGTCTATTTAAGTAGTTGTAACTATAGTACGCTCTGAATGTTAATCATTTTTATTAATTTATTTACATTCTCTGAACACAGAAAAGATTTTTTTGTTGATAATTACAAAAAGATAAAAGATTTCCAATAACTTCTTTTTGCAATGCATTGTTTTTTTAACCAATCGATATATCTACATGATTCCTATATCTATGTTAATGCATGGCAACGTTAAAGAACAATATCATTTTGAATATGTAACTAACTTGTCTTAATGGAACGAAACATTACAAGACATTTCCGTCCGTAAAAGACAGGTCCGGAGGAAAGGATTATTCAGATAACACGGGTTAAATAAGAAATGAAGTCCAGTAAAAAAAATATTACTTCTATTTTTGAAGAAGTATCGCTTGATTACAAACATGGTCAAGTAAAACATTTGATAAGCAAAAATATATAAGGAACACAAAATGAAATTCATTTCTGTTGCCAAGTAATGTATTTCATTTATAACGTATCCATGGCGCAATACCGCCCTGATCAATCCATAAAGTGAGTAAAATATATAAACATTCATTGTCATAACTTAATTTTGAATGAAGTATCAAATAATAGACCACAAGGCCATAGTGATCTCGATAAAAACATCGATTTGATTGATAACCTGAAGGAGTCAATCGTTTATACAATTAAACTTGTTTAATACCCCCTTCCTCGTTACACTCCCAAACAACACCAAACCTTTCTTATTCTAGAGACAGAGAAAACTGTCATTACATTCAGCGCGAACTGCCGTCTTGTAATTATTTAATTTTGTCTTGACAGTGCTAAACGCGTGCTGATGAAGAGGAAGGTATCTGTTCACGTGCCATGACCACGACGACTGGCTCTGATCAAGAGGTTCCTTACATCGAAACAGCGCCACCTACAGAGGTAAGTTACACCAGCATTATGGGAATGCAGCTACACAGGTAAGACACAGGATTAGAAATAATTAACCACTGGTCCTAAACAGGTATATAGAGAATACATACACTGCAACGGCCACACCGGAAGTCGATCCCGAGACACTCCCGGGACGCTTCAACCATTCGACCATTCAACCATTCGACTTTGTTCAAGTTCATCCATATACGTAAAAAAAATCCCGCATATTCCCATTTTTAGTACTGTAATCTCGCAGCGAATTAAACGATAAAAACCCCGAAAAAGGGTCAATAGCACTATCTACCGAAGTCACTTAAACCAAAACCACCTAGGCCACGAAATTGAAGTTTGCTCAACCTTCTTAAATAACAAAGATCGAAATGACAACCATTTCATATTTAACGAAGATCAAAAAGATTGTACGAAAAGATACACAAAGGAATCATATCATACCTTTCAATACAAAAGACACTCAAATGAATAACGAAGATCAAAATAGCGCCACCTATCACTTCAACTCTTATTATAGTGTTAAATGTACATTACATATCAATTATGTTGGTCTTACAATTTAAATTGATCAAAATCTGAATAAATCTAACAAATGTCAAAAATACGGAAAGTTCGTGGCTATGTTGAGAATCAGCAGAATGGTCGGTTATTATGGTACTATTCGCTTTTAAACCCACTGTCTTTTCGTAATAGCAACTGAACCACCTTTTAAAGTCAACCGTTTCTGAGCAACCGACGCCAAAATCTCTCTTCCGGTATGGTGAACGAAATCAGTCTTGATTTTATAGTCAACGTATCGAGTATACTCTGTACTTTCGGGTGATATGATACTGGAAAGCGATATCTCCTTTGGTAAAAGTGTCACTGATTGTGCATAAACTGCTACTAACAAATACCTCACATGTAGCATGTGTGTCGTAGTTGCACAACGTAGTTTCGGAGGTGTCTTAAAGTTGTAAAATATGTCTCATAAATGTATCTACCCTCGTTTCTGTCAGAATCTGGTTCGAAAATAAATGGCATGATGCAAATCGATAATTCTCATTTTTCCTGTTAATAAAATAAGCCCATAAACCTTCCGTTCTGCAATTGGTAACTTTCACATGATGGCATTGGATGGCAGTTCCGTTATAGTTTAAGTTCAAATTGCAATATTCGAGCTCATCTGAGGTTGAAAATGTTAATATTTGTACGTCTTTCTAAGATGGAATACGGTAAACAATTACATTTCATATCTACACGTGGACCCGAATATCGTTGACCTGTCAATCAGAGAGAAAACTCGTATTACAATATAACCCAAACATTTTTGTGTGATATTCAGGCCTAAAGTTGAGATTTTGACGTCATAGGAGTTGTGGCGTAATATGTATAAACCAATTAACCGACATATTTCTTGTAAATGATTTCCACTAGAAGCAGTTCAGATCTTTTTACAGTTCTGAAGGACTTTTTACAAACCATTAACATGTCAAGCTCAAATTAAATTATAAAGCGGATTTCAGATGTTTGACACCTGTCTAAACGAGCACTGATTTTTTGGTGTTGACAAAATGTCTACGACATCATTGTTGGCTTGTTTTTAACATTTTACAAAGAATAGGGGGACATGTCTTCCGAACAGAAATTCATTGGTTGATTTGCGTGTTTTAGCGATGGCAATAATTGGAGGTTTTGTTGTAAAGATTCTAAGAAATAATGACGTCTGCTTGACTTGAAATGACACATGAAGTCACAATGATGGGGCATCCCTTAACAACACGCATATGCAAACAACTACATATCTACATATACTTATGGTCTGTTGTAACATTTTATTTTTGGTATCTTGACCTCTGCTGTTACTGATTCTTCACCTTGTTGTAACGTCGGAGTACGTACATCAGGTCTTTATTTAATCTGGTGTGCTCAACCAAAATAGGATCAACGTCACAGGAAAGCTATTGGAGAACAATTATCTTCTGAAAACTCACAACTAGACGACCGCTATGACGTCACATGCAGTAATATGTCGGAAGATGATACATGAGATTTATAAGTATTTTTTTCTTTTTTATTACAACGGTGTTTCTTGGAGAATATGTTTCATGTCAAATCTTTTTCACAAGAAAGGAAATTGACACAGTTTATTTTTTCGTCAACATTTTTTATCAAAAACAAAACGGACACCGAACATGGCTTATACATAGACAACTTTCGTGAGTTAATTGCTTTATTGAAGTGTCTCGTTTTCTTTTCTTTTTTTCCCTCTGATACAATTTCCGCAAATAAGTTTAGTTGCCATAGCATCTGCCTAATACAATATTAAGTAATGATGACACAAAGATATTTCACACAGTAAGTCGGCAAATGAATAGAATTCGGATGCCCGCATTCTGCAAACTAGGTTCGTTTACCTATCAAAACTTGAATATTTAGTAGGTTTCGACAAACTCATTATTGTTGTCATTAAAAGTAAGACTTCAAGAAGTTACAGGAGATCGACTAATGCGAGCTTTGGAAATGTTCTGATCAGAATCTTTAAATAAACATTTTATATCAATGTCAAACATTCAATATTTTTGCTTCGTTAATCTGCTCGTTTATTGATCAAAAGTTAGAAAAGCGTGTCTTGAAAGAATCCCTAGAAGAGGAAACTATTCCAGAATGTTTCGAAAAGAATAAACATGCTCGGATCATAATGATGAAGTACACTATGCGGGTCATTCGTTCAATATGGGAGGTCTCGGCGGGTGACTGCACGTGCACTCTTGAATTATGGGTAGAGGACTCATTTGACATGCACCATATTTCTGCAGGCTGGGCGCTGCGACTCTATCACATATGCTTCAGAAGTTCATCGATATTACATTTATTTTGGCTTGGAAACGGTTCTGATTTTATCGGACTCACAATGGATTTATTATTTATATGAAACGTTGGTACTCGTCAACATGATATCGACAACGCATATCCGGTAATATACATGTCAAACGGATGTTTATCGATCAGAAAAAGAACAAAATTGAAATTTGACGTGACACAGATGAATACATTTATAGATATAGAATCTAGTAAGTAATATATATATATATGTAAATATATACATTAGTATTATTTTTCGGGGGGTGAGAGGGGGGAGGGGGAAGGAGGTGTTCAAAATACGGAATATGTGAACAAATTGTTTTTTTTTTTATTTTTGTTTGTTACTTTAGTTGCTTTATATCAAAATGTACTGAAAAGTTGTATCTTTACATGTGCTCTCAATAGTTTTGTAAAATATAATACAATTATGCAGTACTGTCCTTTTCAATGGAAAATAAAAAAAAGATGTAATGAAAAACTACATAGTTGTTTTATTGTTTTTGGCCAATAGGAAGATTGTATAATGACACAAGTGCATACCACTTTTTAATTCAAATTATGAATTAGATATAGCAGTGTCGATATGCATCATAACATAAGTATATTTCTAACGACAAGAGCTTGTGGTATTCATCCCACAAAATAAAGGTCTGCTTCATACTTTACATGTAATTCATATCTACACTATACGTTTTTGTATATTTTAGACTTTTTATGGTAAGATATTTCGGGATACGCTAGAGATGGTATTAAGAAAAAACCACAGTCATGAAATGAATAGTGCTTTCCAATTACCTAATTTTGGGATCACGTCTGACGAGGCTATCAATTACATTGAAGTTTTAAAAGTATATATATTCAAATTTTCGATTTTCTGTGTTAGTTATTAATGCATTACTCAAATGCATGACCAATTCATGTATTCGACATTTCACCAAAGGCAGTTTGGTTTCTTACGCCTGCAAATGTATAGTTCCAACGCACATATCGCTTCTTTCAAACCTCCGTATTTTAACATAAATTAGTTTTAACGTTGATTAAGGATTTGACATCGATTCAACAGCTATCAATTTATTTGAATGTGGGTTTTATTTCGTTAGAATTATTAAAAGATTCATTGTCATTCCGTTTATCTGTCTCGGTTTAAATGATAATGGTTAAGTTATGTATGTCGGACCCGTCTTAGTGTTCCTAGCTGAGTTATAACTAGTAATATCAAAAATTATTGAAGGAGACATTAAATAACTATTGTAGCAAAACAATATCGGTAAAAGGCACAAAAATCTTTACTGTGAGACACATTTTATTTTTCAATAAACTCGTTTAATCGGGCGATGCCCAATATATTGATTAAGATTTTTGAGCACATTGTATTTAAAATATTGAAAAGTAGACCGGGGAATTTAGAACGACGGGGGTATAGGGTAATAATTTTACATATGTGATCAAGATATAATTGGAGGTGTAGAATTTTGATAGCAGACATACACAACTCTAGACAAGATTCATCGCATACAACAGAGACAAGTTTTGAAAATCCGTTCAAATTAGTGGCAGTCATTGCAGCTGTATATATATGTATGAAGTACATGGCTAATTCCCATCTGATTGGTATTTATATCATGATATAATCGATATTGTATTAATTTACAATTGAATTGACTTCGCCTTGAGATGCTGCTATATTGTGCGAAGATCGAAGTCGTAGGCATTTGAAATATTGAATACTGGGAGCGATTATCCACAAAACGTACGACGACAAAGGAAAAAAACAAAGTGAACGTTCGAAAATTTGAAACTTTCAATAAAACCATGGTGCCATGGTGTGTGTTCTTTATACATTATGAACTATCAGTTCCCCATTTTTCTTGAGGATGGGTCTCTGACATAGCGCAAAGAACTGAATCTCAATATAAAATTTCGGTCTGAGATGAAATTCTCCAAAGGAACTGTCAAGGTAAGATACCATCTAGGTATTGTCGTCTAAGCAGTGGTACAATGCCTAAAAATTCGAGAGCAAAAACTTACTTACCTTTAGACACCATAAGCAAAGAAACGGTACAAGTATGTAATCCCATGACGTATAGAAATAGCAATATACATATTCTTCACTTCAACGCAGATGACTTTATTGGTAAAAATACTTTCGCTTCGACATATATGTTCAAATTCCCTATGACAAAGTATACTTATATTGAGGTAAAATCGTAATACAGTGAATGGTTGGCCTATTGGAGCGGTTTTATTCCTTGTGGCAAGTGTGAAAAAGAGGAAAATTTGAAAAATGGCGGTTCCTTTAAACTGACCTATTTGATGTAAGCGAGTTTGCTCTTGTATGAATGTTGGATTTTATTTGAATTATTAAAACTGTCAGATAAAAAAATCTTATTTGAACCATTTTTTGTTCTGCATCCGATGGAAAACACTAATGATCCACTTAGAAGGCGGGGCTAGTGATATTCCACGTTTTGATTGACACATTATTTCTTGGCATTCGACTCGATTACGTCATGGAAAGTAGTATACGTCATTGGAGGAAATATTACTCATTAAAAATATTTCTTTGTCTTATCCACAAGAGTTGTACAAAGAAAGGGCGCTCTTTCGAACAGCAGCGATCTTAAAAAGCACGTATGTATGGAATAATTCTTACGAACTTTTGAAAAAGTTTCCACTTTTCAATGATTACAAAAAGTATACTTTTATAAACATTTGATTGCAAATAGTTAAGGAAACTGTAAACAAATTTGGCGAAAAAGGAAGTTTTTTTTTACAGAGATTATTTAGAACTCTCAAGTTAGTGTTGTACCAAATCAACAACTTCACTTTTCCCGTGTTCAAATATAGTTTAGTTCTAGTAACCTTGATAGATTTTTCAATTGAACTTTATATCGAGAGAAAATTTCAACGACAAATTGAGTTTTTCGAGTATTGGACAGAACATAAATTATACAAAATCGTGAATTCTAAGTATACTTTAGAATTCAATTTAGACAAAGAAAATCTAGAAATAAACGGAATTGATTGTGGACAATTTGTAATATTTATATCATGTACAAATGTGAAAGAATAATAGTTTAAATTTCTTAGTAGTTTGGAACGTATAAAAACTAATATTTCCAATCGCTGATAATAAACTTTGCGATTCATTTTTCGCGGTATTGAGATCTATAATTTTGAAAGTTTATTTTTTCTTCAAAAGTTGAAGACGTTGAAAGCAAGTTTGATCCATACTCAGAAATCGAAAATTAAAACCATTTGTTAGAATTATGGAAAATACTCGTGTCAAGTATCTCATCAACCGAGATGAAGAAAAATAAATAAGTCTAACTTTTATCTTTAACGAGCTTGAACAATCAAGTAGGCGGGAACGATTAATTGTGAAACTTCTATTTGTTTGCTAATAGTGTTTTCTTCTTTTCACAGCAAGAAGGACACCAGAAAATAGATAAAGAAGAAAATATACAAAGTGGAAAACTTCAAGTCAAGACCACGGAATTGGTCCAGGTGTCCGAAGGTAAGTGTCCAAGAATTCCGCAATAGATGTCCGCACTGCTCGATTATTCGGTTCAGACAGCAGGGGAATGAGACAAATGAAAGAAGAGAGAAAACAAACATTATCGTTGTTACTGAAAGTCGACTTCCTCAAGATTTCGTATTTTGTCATCAAAAATTAACGTTTTTTGTCAAGATTCTGCAATCTCAATAGCTTAGGTATCTTTCAGAGAATGTAGTTTAAGATATATTATTGCGTTGCAAGTCAAGTCGTTCAATACAGATAACGGCGTAACTCTGAGTCAATAAAAGAACAAACAAGAGAACGGCAGTTGCTCTGCAGTATCTAAAAGGATCAGTGGAAATCACGATATAAATCTCAGTTTAAACGTATCTTTCAATTAATGAATTGAAGATGTAATACAAATTTGCACTGCACAGTCGCAGACTATTCATCAGAAACGGTTTTGCATATGTAGATATATTTCAAATAAAAACTTGGCTGCAGTTAAGATATTAAACTCATTAATTGTACAAATAAATTTATAATAAACTTGAATTCAATACTAGAAATCACAAACAAAAAATCACATTTACCTTGTCAGTCCTTTTCTTCAGATAAGAGAAAGCATTTGATATTAAGAGTAAAATATATTTCACTTTAAAGCAAAGAAACCTGAACTATTTTTTGAATACCATTCATGAGGTTTTGGTAATTATCTTAGTTTAGAAAACTGATGAAATAATTTTGTACTTTCAATTTAGATTTAATAGTTTTAAAAGAATAAATAAATTTAGTAAATATGTTCTACATTTGTCATTTTCCTGTAATATATTTTTATGCTTTTATAATCAGTTTGTCCATTAAGTATTCGAATATCATTTGAGTCAACTCAAAGCAATAACCACCCCCGTTCCAGTTAATACACAGTCCCAAGTCTAACACAATTCAAATGAAACCTGCAGAACTTACATGGTTGATTTTCAAGCTGACTTAAGATTTTATCTGTTAATAAATGGCCACATTAATCCAGTTTGCTATCCATTTCAGGTCTTAATTTCCTGGTCAATTTTGTAAATGCTCAAGAGTTCTGCTTACAAATATTGTTTTTGTTTTATTTGTTATTATTCATAAAATCTTCAAGATACATAGTAAACCTTCTTTGTTCCAAGATTCTAATGTCATAAAAAAGTTTGACATTTTTTTCTTGGCAGTTCTAAATCTGTCATAATGATCCATCAAATTTGGATAAGGTAAATGTCCAAAGACCCTAATGTCTAAAATTGCATTTATCTAAGTATTTTCAGTCTAACATAATAAGGCATTAAACCCAGATGTGATAAATGTTCTAAGATTGTGATGTCAAATAATTTGGGACAGAAATATCCATCTGTTTAGATAAAGAAGATTTTTGGAATATTCCAGTGAGAATTATCCTTATTTTTGGTGTTTGCGACAATCTTATTTACAAACATATCCCAGCTTTGATAAGTCAAAAGAACATTCTGAAGTCAAAATGATAAATGATGTTAACTGATGGGCTTAGGTTTGCTAAATACATTATATATACAAATAACTTTTCTATAGTACTTGGAGGGTCTCAATTGCAACTGTTCAAATTTTAATGGGTTAGACTAATGGCACAATACAAAATTAGTTTTTATATGAAGTTGTATCAGAAAGATGAAATCATTGAGAACACTAATTAAGTATAACCTGGCATTAAAAACCAAAGTAAAGCATATTTTATTTAGAAAATATTTTGAAAATAATACCTTCTATCCAAAGTAAGGTATATAGTTAATTTTTCATAAACATATGTGTTCCAACCCATTTAATTTCTGAAATTCAACGTGTTTATTTTGAATAGATGAGGAATTACAATGTAATTATTACTTATAACATGTAATAGAAAAAACATGCATTTTTTTTGGTAATTTTTAAATTACATGTTTTGAAAAATTGCAAGTAAATTGATTTGAAATTTACGCCAGCATCTATTTCTATATAACTGATCCGGTAACTGCATTATTACAGACCTAATGCTGATAAGTAAAGAATTTTCTCTTTTCTCATGATACCCCTCAGCCTCTTCCATCTTCAATTCTGTTGCCCCTGGGTGACAATCTTGACAGTATACATACTGTGACAGTTTTCCACTGTAGGACAAGGCCAAGACATACAAATCTATGGTAATGTTGTACACATTCCATTGCATGTCTGAGACTCCATGATCGGTACTGCATAACAAACACTAAAATCTCGGGTCGATAGCAGCACATGATGTACTACATTGAATGGAATAGATTCCGAGATATATTCAATATATATATATCGAGAGAGAGTTTATACTTTAAAGCAGGCAGACAGAGATATCAGAAAATTTATGAGAAACATTGAGAATGCTTCAGATTCAATATATTTAGTCAATAAAATGATTTTTGCTTTTAGCCTTTTTTTTTCATTTTTTCATTCAAGGTATTTGATTATATATACTGTTATCATAATGTGAAGAATTTATGGATAGACAAATGGTTTTTTTATCCAAGATTCAAATATACAACTTTATCTAAATTTCATTTTTGATGATTAATTCTTTTAATTAAAATTATATTGAGAAAAAACTTTTAATTTGACTTAAACATTAGGTAAAATGTTACAGAAAATCTTGTATAATAAACCACTCTGTTCTAGTGATTATTGATTTCTAAAATTAGAAGATGTTTTAAGTTATGAAAGAAAAAAAAATAATATACATGGTATTATGTAATTAAACAAAAATGTGAAATAAACATTAGATGTACCTAATTATAACCAACAATGGAAAACTTTTACAAAAATGTCTTATTCTGCAAGAAAAAAGAATCATTATAATAGTAATTAGAATTTTAGATACTCAGAGTAAAAGTTAATTATTCATTACAAACTGTGAGATATTATAAATAAAACTAGAAAAAAAAATAAATATACACTAATTTTAAACAAGGTTGCATTCAATTCAATGTTCACAATTTTCTTTTTTTGAGGAAATGTGAGAGAGAAGAAAACATCATTTATCTGTTTTGGTGATGAAAGAATCCTTCCCAAAACTTTTATTCAATAATTGATTGAAAAGATTTTGGTGGATTAGATTTGTCATGGAATTGTATTTGTGGTTTCTTCATTAATTTAGAGCTGTTCCAGGACTTAAGCCAGATGCAAGAGGCGTGGTTAGCGGAGGGTAAGTGTTATTTATAAACAATTTCTCATTATTGACAGAATATCAAACAGAATGAAATGATAAAAATATGCCAAGGTACTATTATTAGAAATTTTTTCTAGTATTACTGTCTGGAATAGTTGAGTCACACTGTTTACACATACAAAAGAAATTTACATTTTTGTTTCTCTTCAAATACCTGCAATTCTTATTCATGGAATTTTTTACGGGGACTTTACAATACATGGTTCTATAGACCTTGTGTATTTGGAATACTACAATGAAGGCTGCTTAATAAAGCAGTGAAATTTCAAGAAATTCTTTTAAAATATTTCCAACCTTATCAGAGAAATCAGATATCATAGTAAGCATTACGTGGTCATTGCAAAGTGCATTATTTTTCAGTTTTTTTGGAAAATAAAAGTTGATTTTATTTGTTTGTCTTTTTATTTTTAAGAGAATGTATGCTGGTTTTTATCAAATGACACAAATAAAGATATGTTGTTTACATAAGTAGGTACTGTCTACCTTCTCTGTTATGTCTCCTCCACTAAGTCTGTAGGACACTAAATAGAAATCTTTATCAATGAGTTCAATTTTAGTTGATACTGCAGTATTAACTTGTTCAGTAAAGAAACCTTAAATAATGGTCACAATCAAAATGGTGAAATTTCAGTTTACTTGTGAAATGGAAAGGTTCATGACTAACAATGACCGGTGAATGGTCTATTATTGTATGACATTAGTAGTTGTGTGGCCTCGTCATCAACATATAATGTTGTCACATGACATAACTAGTCTTGTGGCTCTGTTGTCAGTTAATAATGTTGTCATATGACATTAGTAGTTGTGTGGCCTCGTCATCAACATATAATGTTGTCACATGACATAAGTAGTCTTGTGGCTCTGTTGTCAGTTAATAATGTTGTCATATGACATTAGTAGTTGTGTGGCCTCGTCATCAACATATAATGTTGTCACATGACATAAGTAGTCTTGTGGCTCTGTTGTCAGTTAATAATGTTGTCATATGACATTAGTAGTTGTGTGGCCTCGTCATCAACATATAATGTTGTCACATGACATAAGTAGTCTTGTGGCTCTGTTGTCAGTAAATAATGTTGTCATATGACATTTGTAGTTGTGTGGCCTCGTCATCAACATATAATGTGGCCTCGTCATCAACATATAATGTTGTCACATGACATAAGTAGTCTTGTGGCTCTGTTGTCAGTTAATAATGTTGTCATATGACATTTGTAGTTGTGTGGCCTCGTCATCAACATATAATGTTGTCACATGACATAAGTAGTCTTGTGGCTCTGTTGTCAGTTAATAATGTTGTCATATGACATTAGTAGTTGTGTGGCCTCATCATCAACATATAATATTGTCACATGACATAAGTAGTCTTGTGGCTCTGTTGTCAGTTAATAATGTTGTCATATGACATTTGTAGTTGTGTGGCCTCGTCATCAACATATAATGTGGCCTCGTCATCAACATATAATGTTGTCACATGACATAAGTAGTCTTGTGGCTCTGTTGTCAGTTAATAATGTTGTCATATGACATTTGTAGTTGTGTGGCCTCGTCATCAACATATAATGTTGTCACATGACATAAGTAGTCTTGTGGCTCTGTTGTCAGTTAATAATGTTGTCATATGACATTAGTAGTTGTGTGGCCTCATCATCAACATATAATATTGTCACATGACATAAGTAGTCTTGTGGCTCTGTTATCAGTTAATAATGTTGTCATATGACATTAGTGGTTGTGTGGCACCATCATTAAACAAATAATGTTGTCACATGACATAAGAGGTCTTGTGGCTCTGTTGTCATTTAATGATGTTGTCATATGACATTAGTAGTTGTGTGGCCTCGTCATCAACATATAATGTTGTCACATGACTTAAGTGGTCATGTGGCTCTGTTGTCAGTTAATAATGTTGTCATATGACATTAGTAGTTGTGTGGCCTCGTCATCAACATATAATGTTGTCACATGACATAAGTAGTCTTGTGGCTCTGTTATCAGTTAATAATGTTGTCATATGACATTAGTGGTTGTGTGGCAACATCATTAAACAAATAATGGTGTCACATGACATAAGAGGTCTTGTGGCTCTGTTGTCATTTAATGATGTTGTCATATGACATTAGTTGTTGTGTGGCACCGTCATTTAACAAATAATGTTGTCACATGACTTAAGTGGTCATGTGGCTCTGTTATCAGTTCATAATGTTGTCACATGACATTAGTGGTTGTGTGGCTCCGTTAGTAGACAAATAATGTTGCCATATGACGTTAAGTGGTTGTGTGGCTTTCTCATCAATGAATAATGGCTTTTGATATGGTGTTGTTATATGTCATTAGTAATTGTGTTGCTCTACCATCAGTAAAACATGTTGTCATTTGACTGTAGTGGTTATGTGGCTCTGTCATCAGTAAATGATGTTGTCATTTGACTGTAGTGATTGTGTGGCTCTGTCATCAGTAAATAATGTTGTCATGTGTCATAACTGGTTATATGGCTCAGTCTTCAATACATAATGTTGTCATATGACATTAGTGGTTGTGTGGCTCAGTCTTCAATACATAATGTTGTCATATGACATTAGTGGTTGTGTAGCTCAGTCTTCAATACATAATGTTGTCATATGTCTTCAGTAGTTGTGTGGCTCTGTCATCAGTAAATAATGTTGTCTAATAAATAAATTCTGTCATATGACTTTAGTGGTTGCGTGGCTCTGTCATATGGAAAATAACATTGTCTCAAAAAAAATTGTCATATGACTTTAGTGGTTGTGTGGCTCTGTCATCAATTAATGTTTTCATATGATGTCAGTTGTTGTGTGCCCCATCAGCTATGAAAGCCATTTTGAAGACTATGTATTAGAATAACTAATAGATTTGCTGAACAACAATACTTTTTTATGTAAAGGAGATCAAACTACTAAAGAGCTACTATATTTGTTTCGTAATAAGCCCAGGCGCCTACATATTACCTCCAGCTCAAGTCATTGAAAGCTAAAAAACTGAAAGTTATTTAGTTTCAGTGTTTTATTTCTTTTAGGTGATAGGTTATATTGGGATGCATGCGTAATCTGTAAAACGACACCGTCTATGATGAAATGTTAAACCTGTATTACCTCAAGGTCTGTAAGGATAGAAATGAAGAGTTTTCTGAGGGTTAATGAGTGTAAGTTTTTTATGCTTTGCCTCTGGAGTTAAATTTCAACAATGCATCGATATAGTAAAGAATAATGGATATTAAATGGAGGATGAACATCATAGTATTGACATCGGGAAGGTTTACATCAGTATTGCAGAATTTAACAAGATTTTTCTTAATTTACAAATACAGGAATAGTACTTTACAGAGATAAATGGAAATTTTCCTGGTGTTAAATCTATTTGAAAAAAAAGAGAGAGAAAAGTCCCTAATTGAAATTAAAGATTGTCTATAGTGAAAAAATTGCTGGGAGTCCAAGCATGCTTAATAGGGCAGTGGAAGTGTTTTCAGTGACAGTGGGAGAGCATCATACCTCACAATAAACCTGCTCGGCTAGTCATTTAGTCTTCATTAGGACAACTCGCAGGAGGTTAATTCTCGGAGACTGCGGTCCAGTATAGAGGTCATCACTTTCCCTTAGCAACTGGTTTGACCTGCAGTTACATTGTCGCATCATTATAAAAGATAGGGTACTGTGCCCTGCCACGCTAGATCTAACGGTCATAGAACTAGATAAAGGAAAAAAAGATTCTCTTCTTTTCATTTCAATCTTTTAGGTATATAGAGCTGATAAATCTTGTGTAAATATTGCTTGGAATACATTCACCACAAATCATTGGTTGACCTCAACTTTAATCAATAAGTGTAAGAGGTTTATCTAACAGAACACAAAATTGATTAATAATCACTTTTAAGATATAAAAAAATTGATATTATCTTTTGCAGTTTAAAGTTTTCAATTTTTTTATGACATTTAAAATATCTTTCTGAGACTTCTATTGTTAAAAGATCACCCCACCCTTCTTTTTTAAAACTTCACTCTACCTTAGATATGTACTATAGGAACAATTATCTTTCGAATAATCATGTATTAGGTGGTTAAATTCAGGTTTATATGCAAAAATATTTTGAGTGGTTGTTTATCCATATTATTCATATACATTTAGAATAATTATCATTATTGGTTTTCTTTTAGTTTTTCTTTCTGTTACATAGATACAAAAAGTGCATGCCATATGAATTAATTATTTTATATGAATTAATTATTTTACATAAGAATGGTCTTCTGTCTTGAATACAGAACTTAAAGTATCAATTGTTCAGTCACAATCCCAAACTTTCTAGATTCTGGTATCAACACTGGATTCCTTTCTAATGACAAATTCTGGTTTTAAAGGTTATAGATATAAGAGTATATAAGAAAATATAAGCTATAGTGGTGACTATGCTGTGAGCAAAAGTTATGACTAAATGTAGCAAGACTTTCATTGGTTAATTTCAAATAGAAAATGATAAATATAAAAAAATCTTGTGATTTATCAGTAAGGGTGAAGACGAAGATTTGTGCCCAATTTTACATCAAATGAAAGTAGTCTTCTCCTTTTAATTCAATTTTAATTAATTTTTATTACAAATTTTAAGCTGATGATATTGATGAGGCTAAATTTTGACCCTAATCCTGCTTTAGCTAGATCATTTCCATCCTTACTGCGCCCATATATTTGATTGGAAAAAAAATTCCTGAAATCAGAAATTTAATAATATTGTAAAATGAGTACTTTTCATGCAACAATCAAATGTCATTTTGTAATTTTGTAACTGAATAGAGAATTTAAAAAAAAAAATCTAGAAAGGGGGATTTGATTTCAGACTTCAGCTCCTACCCTGATAAATCCATTACAACTTACATGATTAATGTTGCCCAAATACTGATAACAAATGGTGATATAAATGCCAAATACTGAAAAGCAGCTCTCAAATTAACTATTAATCTCAAACATTCATTTTGAAAATGGTTAATGGTCAGGAACATTTTTAACTTAATCAATTAACTTGATAATTTTTCGTTCTGTACATTACTTTCTCAGAACCACATTGTCTGCCTTATGGTCATGGCACGTCCACCCCTTTTTCATTATAGAACTGCCTCTTTCCATTTTCTCTGTCAATGCCACGAGGCTGAAAGAAAGCTAATGACAATGTCTAACTGATGCTCTAGGTTCAGCATGCCTCGTTTCACAGAATTGATGGTTGGTTGCCGAGGGAACATGTACAATTGTTGTGCAAATGTGACGACCACCAACAAATAGATCACAACTCTATTAGTCAGGTTCAAACAGAACAAGTATAAACTCAACAAATGGTCAAGTGAGAGAATCAATTTGATTAACATCAAAGGCGGCCAGTGAACCTTGTAACGGTTAATATCTTTATTATTTCATGTGAACATGTAGGTCAAAAAAGTATTTGTATTGAACAAGTGTTTCTAATGAATTGATGTTAACAGATTAAGTAGGATAAGGAATGATCTATATGGATATTTATGTAAAAATCATTTAACACAAGTAATATCAGATTTGTTCGGTCGTTGCCATTTTTTTATATGTATAATAAAAAATCAATATTATTGTTAGAACTCTGTAATACAAATAATTTTTAGACTTTTCATTATCTGGAACTATAGACTTTTTTGTACAGACTCACTAAATAGATGTTAACAATAGGATCTTAGGAAATTAGTCCATGATACAAACCATGCTTAAAATATTAGCTGAAGACTTGGGAATTAAATTTTGTTTCATTTATTTTCTTATAATTTTCTTTTCTGTCTCATTTTTATTTTCTTTTTTTTTGTTAACAATGTTAATTAACTTTATGTAAAATTGTGCATTTCTTTTAAGTACTTAAAAAATTAAAAGAAAAGAAAATTTGTGATGACTGGTTTGTTCATCTCCACAGCTAGTCACTCAGACCAAGAGAGAGAACAGTTTGTCCCCGGGTACTCATCCGTAGCCAAATCGTCCGTAAATGGAGGTAAGTTGAGCAGCACAATTACCACCACAGATTTTGTCTTTTATGGTCGTAATATTTGTTTTCTCACATTTTCAGGGGTAGAGTACTGCTGGTACCTAAATTTGACCCTAGGTATCTTCACACGTATTTAGCTGACTTGTTCTAGATTCCTAAGAGTATAAAGCAGCCTGTTGGGAAGCAATGTGAGGGAAAAATACCAAATATTCTTATGGTTTTCCATCATCCTGTATGGTATGACTGATGGGTTGTGATCAGAATATGGTTTAGATTGGTGGTCACTTGTGATATTATGTAAATTAGAAGTGAAACTACAAATATATCAACCAATATATGTCAGGAAACAAAACTATACAGCATTAAAGATCACATGATATTAAAGAAGCTTTGATATAGAACATAAGTCATTAAAATATAGGTCATTAATTAATGACTTTAGTAATTAACGACTTACATCATTAAAAAAAGTCATTAGTGAGCAATTCATGTCATTTAAAAAGTTACCAAGGTAAATAATTTATGATTAACATCGTTTCAAAAAGTCATTTATTAACAATTGACATCATTAAAAAAACATTTGACATAGAGTAGGATACATTGAAGTTTATATAACAGATAAAAACTTAAGTTTTCCACGGTTTTAAACTACATATGTGTTATCAAAATTCTATCATGTGTGTAAATGTTAACTCAATAATGTGTATATAATCTATTTCAAACCTTTCCAAGTATCATATGAGAGGTTGCACTACTTCCAGTCCTTCAAAAACAGCAAAAGATGTGGGCGTACCATAAAAATAAACTTGAAACACGTACAGTAACATGCTAGTGTATTTATTACTATTGGACTGTAACCTGTTGTGTACAGCCATGTACAATGGTTATTTGGATAATTGGATGGAAATTTTTCTTGAACTTTGCCTTAGAATTGAGGTCCTGGTCAAATCATAGGTCACTGAAATTGTTTTCCTATGTTTTTTCTGAAGTTAAAAACTGTAAGAAAAATAATTTTGCATAAATTTCTAGGGATATAATCAGTGTAATGCTAAAAAAAATTCATTTTAATGTTTTTCACTAAACATTGTGCTTTGATCATAATGTTGCTGTAATTTCTATTGATTTTTGAAACTATTGCCTTTGATCGATTTTCAAAGACTAAAAAAAAAAAAGATTAAAAAACACATAAATATAGTTATCATACACACTTAAACACTTTTATCACCACTGAAATTATATGTAACCAACTTACAATCAAGAGAATAATAGCTCAAACTGATGAAGATATGTTGTACAGGGATATCATTTAATGACTTTTAATTGGAAAAAAATCAGAAAATATTTAAATAACTATGATAGTCCGTTTGATAATGATATATGGTAGAGCAGAGTACACAATTGTCATTTAAGGTGATCTCCTTTGTGCTCCAGTTTTTCAATTGAATATCTAATTTAAATTTCAAAAATGGTGACTTCATTATAAGTCTAAAACATTTATCAATTTCGATGCAAATTAACTAAATTTTTTAAATGAAATCAGCAAAGAGATATTTCCAAGACAACTTTTTTGGTTCTATTAAGGTAAGTGAAATTGGGTTTTACCAGAATTCTTTATGATACAGAAACCGACATTTTTTGTCCCAGTTTGATGTAACAAGTATTATTATTGATAAAAATCTCCTGTTTCATCTTTTATTTTTTGCTTCACAAATTTGATAAGTAATATTGAAAATGGTGTTACACCCCTATTATAAACCGGAGAAATTAGTTTTTTATTGGAACTGAACGGAATAAAAAATGCATCTTATAAATGTTTAAAGGCTATATGTTCTCATGCACTGACTCAGGTGTTTCTCCTGTAAACACCTGTGCCTTCGCGTTGGGTTTTCCTCGTTAGTGAAAAGTATAATAACCTATAGGGACTCGATACACAGGTAGTTCACAACTTTGCACAAGTTTTTGGATGATTTGATAAAAACGGTTGTGGAAAATTTCCTTTCCTTTTGTCTAAAAAGCTGTGACATGGTTGGCTAAGATCTGCAACATGTGATGCAGGAATGTTCTGCATTGCGAGCAGATGACAGAGTAAGACGTTTAGTAAAGAACGGGAGGAGGAGGGTGTATTTTGGAAATTTACTTAATAGCAAGTCACAGAACACTTCTTCAACAGACCAGAATGCTGCATCTGGCTTTATAAATAAATACTTAAGGCTGAAAATAAACTAAATTTTCCACGAATTACGTAATTTGTCTTTGTGACGGTATGATTGGTTTTCGTAGGATATGAGTTATTAGAATTTACAGAAGTATAGCGTGTGTTATGATACGCGATTCATAATGATATAAATGACCTAGTTGGCATGAGTTTGAGCAACTGCTGCGTCATCTGTACATATGGGCACAGTGATCGTCTACAGTGGAGAGACACACTGCCGCGTCAAAATGCCAACATCCCATAATACTTGCCCGCCCTCCCTTTATAGTGAACTTCTTTAAAAGAAGAAAGATTCCAATTTTCAAGGAAATTTCCTTGGATTGAGTTATTTGTGTTGTGGTGTATGTGTGGGTGTTACATACAAACAAACAATACAGGAGATTCGCACAATTATCAGTCATGTGTTTTCTTTGTAGAGTTTACACCCACTAACTTTTGATGGCTTTCATCTTATCAGGCTTCAAATCATTCCTTTATAGTCAGATGTGAAGGAGATACACCAGAATATAGTGATAAATCGCATATAATTTAAAATCTGTTTAAATTGAATGCATCAGGGGTGTTCAAAAAAAGTCAATTTTCACAAGTAGTTTTAAACATTTTTGTTTAAAGGGTTTGAAATCATGGTAATCGAGATTATAGTTTTAATGAAGAAGAATTTTGATGTGTGATAGGACAAGGTTGTGGGCACTAGAAGTGCTATGGAATACTTCTATATATATTTATTGGGATTATTATCATATATATTGGACTAACATCATACAAATGGCAGTACAGCTGTCTCTACTGGAGGATAACTTTACCATATTTAAGTTCAATATGCTTAGGGAGACAGTACATAACACTTCTTACCAAAGTCAGCACATTTATTTACAGGACAAAAAGATGAAGGAGTATCTGTTTGTAATACAGGACAGTTATAGATGTAGGTGGGCTTATCACCAAGCATGGGGTTATTGATGAATAAATGTCATATTACTGGAGTACATATATTTTGTTTCGTTGGAGTATCATTTGATATATAAATATAAAAGGGCATGTGATTTCATAATGTAATATATATATATATATATAAATATATGTATTGGAGTACATAGTTATAATTTCAGGTTATATTCCGTCTAAATCAACCTGGTCATTTAAACGGTCTAAAGCACCAGTACGTTGGTATTGAAATTAAGTACCAGTGATCAGCACATTCAAAAATGATATCGTTACCTTGTGGTAACACTATTATATCATGTATAAAGCATTAGGCATGACATAGATTGCTGTTCACGAAATGTACAGATTGCCGTTCATGAAATGTAGTTTGTCGGCACTGTGATTCAACATAAAGATCTGGGTAACTATTGGTTTAATGCACACAACAGATGCTGAAATTTTACTGTGTATAATACAGACATTAAAAGTGAAAACAGTAATGAATTAGCTGGTCGTTTAGATGTAACAGTAATTATACAGACAAGATTTTAATTGATCCTGATTGTGTTAGCAGTATATTAGGATCTGTACCTCGGCCAAGCACCTGTTGGTGAAGTAACCTTATAACCTCAGCAGCTCCCACAGCGTCATAGCCCCTCCCCCCACTCCAGCAGGTTCTCCTAATTAGGCCATCTGGGTTATGAATGAAATACCACCAGCCCTGTCTGGGGGGCAAAATTAAAACTTTACAAGGAGCACTGATAGGGGTTACATTGGTAGGCTTGGGTACTTGTCAGAAGCATTTAGGGTTTCCAGTTTATATTGCTGTTTTGTTTCCATTACAATACAAAGCTATATTCATTAGGTATATTAATACAAAGGAAGATAGTTCTAAATTCAGTCAAAGCTGTTTATAATAGGATGTAACCATCATGTTTAGTGTAACTCACCTGTACATATATAGATATAACACACTTGTACATATATATATTAGAATATATGTACCTATATATAGCACATTTGTACATATCTATATTAGAATATATGTACCTATATATAGCACATTTGTACATTTATATATTAGAATATATGTACCTATATATAGCACATCTGTACACATATATATTAGAATGTATGTACCTATATATAGCACATTTGTACATATATACATTAGAATATATGTACCTATATATAGCACATCTGTACATATATATATAACACCTTAGACAGATTATCTATGCCTATGTATCATCACACCTGTACCTATATATAGCAAACCCCTACCTATATAAGTTTACCACACCTGTGTATTTATAGCACACCTGTGCATATATATCGTCACACCTGTATCCATGTTGTGTAACTGTACCACACTTATTTGCCTTACTATATATCATAACACTGTTCCTTCGTAAGTATCATGTTATCTGTTCCTGAATTTGTTATGTTAAGAAAACAGGAGTAAAATGACAATCATTTACATGATGCATTACCCTAAAAATTACTTTTAGTAGACCTTCCAAAACAACATAAAAAAATCAAAATTTTAATGTGAAAAACAACAAGTGTTGTATTCAGTATTGATGTGCTCTGAAATTTTTTTATTTCTTGAAAAGTATCTTTCAACTGAAATATCAAATGATATCAGACACTATCTCTTGTACTGATAATTGACAGATACGCTAGGTCAGTTTGTTCTGACAAATATTGTTTTAGTTATTAAAGCAGTCTTAAATATAGAGAAATAACACCTGACAATTTGTACTCGCAATCTCAGGCCCAATACTAACATCAAACCTGGCTGACGGCCCATGGAATAGCACTAAAAAGAATATCAACATTTATTTAGATGAATATCTACTATTATAGGCTTACGATAATTAACAGGCATTTTTCGTTAGAATTGATGTTTCATTTTTATCGGGTAACGTGACTTCCATGACTTCCGGAATTGATTTGCATCAGATTTCACATTTACAACGGAAACATAATGACCCAATCACATGTACAGGTGTAATGTATCTTAACGACCTTACCTGTACAGGTGAAACAAAACGTAATGACTAATCTACAAGGTTAAAGAGCTGTGGCCTATTGACAGCCAGTGATCAGAGAGTGATAACGCTTGTCGACCCTTTGATCCGATCCTCCATCCAACTTGGGTGTTGGGTGACGCGACATGCACACACCGATAAAAATGGAATCAAAGACACAGTTTCTTTATGGCTTCCGGAAAAGTTAAGAGAAATGATGACTGATATTTCTTAACAGTTGTGAGACGAAGAGATACAGTAAATTGTACATTTTTCATGCATGTTTTGGCTATTTTTGGATTGGAGATATAATCTTAGAATCATAAGTCATGGGGAGTGATCATTATCATTTGATCAGGTAAAAGACATTTGGCAAATTGAATTTGTGATTGTGTAACAGATATATATATATAATTTTCCTCCGTTAAAATGTCTGTTTATGTATATAGTCACATTGAATATTGTCCCCAACCTGTCGCAAGTTCTGCTGGTATACATATTTTGTTTGATTAACTTCTGGTTACTGTAAACTAATGTCTGGTTACTGTAAACTAATGTCTGGTTACTGTAAACTAATGTCTGGTTACTGTAAACTAATGTCTGGTTACTGTAAGTGTCATTATTTTTGAGGGACTTAATTAACCCGCGAAAAATAGATTCCTTCAAAATAAGACATAATGTCCTTTATGTCATGTAATTTTTGTATAAACTAGCCTCATTCTGACTAAAGCAGGATATGCTGTACAATACTTATATTGTTGGGTTTGAATTTGGTTTGCATTGAACCTCATTACAACCTTGCTGTGTCGTTACTATGTAGATAATACTGTCAGGTCTTCGTTGTTGCTAAGGTTTGACAGAGAAGCAATGAGATACACCCTAGACTCGACAGACTGGTAATTTCTCTTTTCTCCATTCAACGGTGTAATAAGCTCTTGTCCTTGTCAAAGACAACCCACTTTGTGGACAAGAAGCAACTTTAGTCGACGACTACTCTAATTACCACAGCCGGCATGGAGGGGAATGTCAGCCAGTGCTCACAGCCGTTGACGCACAAGAGTTCCTATAGTGACAATGCCATGACGATCTCTGATATAAACTGTACAACACAGAAATGCCACGATTCTGTCTCAGTGTGCGCTTTGCGTTTGACTTGTGTTAAACACGAGACTGCTCTATCATCAATTATAGCAGGAATCAGCATCATCAACACGACAATTCTTAGCTAACATAAATCCACCTGCCTCGAGCTTTCTGATCAGTGGGACAAAACTAGCATCTTCTCTCTCCCAGGGGGTGCCATACTAATTGAACAATAAGACTCGCAAACTCCCCTTCCCCGCCATCGGCTGCAGGATCAGATGTAAGGGGCACAGGCATTGGTCTCTCTGATTTGTCGACTGATTTACATGTTATCAACACGACCGCTGAATTATTTATAACCATTCAGACCTGTGCAGTGCAAGACAACGACTTTGTATAGTGTAGCCGAATAACGGAAAACACATCACACATAACGCCTCTCATATTCGCCTGGCGCGATCATCTTGGATGCGCCTATGCCATAAGACAATATTGTCATTAAAGAGAGAAAATTGGAGAAAAAATTGATATTGGTTTCCGTGAGTGAGCTGGGCTAACACAGACCAATTATATGTTGTAATTGAATCTGTTATACTGTTGTGCAGCGTAGCCACTTCCTAAGCCATTATCATCCTCATTACCTGTACACCTTGACTTTCATAATACACCAATATTTTTTTGTTTCAATAGAACAGGATTCCTTTTCTAATATTTTGGAGGAAGATAGGAAAATATTGTTTGTTTGATGTTGATATTAATGATTTTTCATGTACTTGTTTTGTGGTATTGTGTTTATGATAACTTTTTTTGGTTTCTGTAAGACAGAATTCCTTTTTTCTGTTCGGAATAAAACAGAAAAAAATTGTTTGTTTGATGTAGACTTGTTTATTATATCATGTTTACAATATCTTCTTTCCGCTTAATTCTCAAAAAGAATCATAAATTCATGAAGTCCTTTAGTAAACAAACATTAGCTTTTAATAGTTACATCTCTGTCATTGATGAATAAACATATATTGTTAGAAAATACTTATTTCTAGAAGTATATTTTGTTCCAGACTTAGTAAGCTGATGAATATACATGTATGGTTTACATAGTATAAAATATTTTGTGTACCTTAAAGCTAACAAAAAGTAATTTACAGAAATCATTGTTTGAAATTTCTTTTTTTTTTCTTAAAGCTAAGTATAAAGGGCTTTGATCTGTATGAAAAAAGGTCTGATTTTGAAATGATCGATTTTTAGAGAGAAAAAAAAATCAAAAATCATTATGATTAATGTTAAAAACAACTTGAATATCATTTCTTGTTCATCTTCATAATTAATCAGCAAAAAAATTGTATTTAAAAAAAGCACAGGAAAAGAAAGTACTGTGTAGAGCTGTAAGAGCTGGGATCAGTTTTCATTTTGATTACTAAGTTAATATTGAGTTGTTTACCGTTGTAGCATGCTATTGTGAAGCATGAGGAAATGAACTGAGGTCAAAATACCATTATAGTGAAATGAACCCCCCATGGTAAAAGGAAGCCACTTTATATTTTGCTTTCAATCGAGGTTTCTTCACTTAATTTTTTATTGCTTTGATTAATTAAGTTCCTCCAAACATAATAAAACTGAAAAATAACAAGGGTGGTGAAATCCAGGGTGGGTCTAGACCATGGGTAAAGTGAAGTATTTCACTGTTTTCCTACTAATTAACTTTTTTCACCAATTTTTTTCTCATTGTCATGATTCAATCATATAAACACACATATAACAAAAAATTGGTATGGGGTGGAAAAAACTAGGGTGGGCTGGGGCAGGGGTTCACTTTACTATAGCCATGGTCAACACAAAAATAACATCAAATTTTAGTCTGTAATACGGAATTGTATAGAGTGCTAGCTAATAGGTAAGTAATTAACCAAGACACCATTAGCTACTATTCCTATATATTTATGTTTGTTAATGTTAATATGATACAGGACTGACAGGTATAGTATAGTGTTGAGGTAGAGTGTGATACAGGACTGATGGATAAAGTATAGTGATGAGTGTGATACAGGACTGACCGATATAGTATAGTGATGAGTGTGATACAGGACTGACAGGTATAGTATAGTGATGAGGTAGAGTGTGATACAGGACTGACAGGTATAGTATAGTGATGAGTGTGATACAGGACTGACAGATGTAGTATAGTGATGAGGTAGAGAGTGATACAGGACTGACAGGTATAGTATAGTGATGAGTGTGATACAGGACTGACAGGTATAGTATAGTGATGAGTGTGATACAGGACTGACAGGTATAGTATAGTGATGAGTGTGATACAGGACTGACAGATATAGTATAGTGATGAGTGTGATACAGGACTGACAGATATAGTATAGTGATGAGTGTGATACAGGACTGACAGATATAGTATAGTGATGAGTGTGATACAGGACTGACAGGTATAGTATAGTGATGAGGTAGAGTGTGATACAGGACTAATGGATATAGTATAGTGATGAGTGTGATACAGGACTGACCGATATAGTATAGTGATGAGTGTGATACAGGACTGACAGGTATAGTATAGTAATGAGTGTGATACAGGACTGATGGATATAGTATAGTGATGAGGTATGTAGTATGGTACAGAACTGACAGGTGTAATGCTTTACCATGTCAATGTTTATTTGAGCTAATAAGGGTGATAAGATAAAAAAATTAGATGACAAAATTTTGATGCGGAAAAGAATTTTGTAATGCTTCACTTTACCATGGGCTTCATTTACTGGGACACCGACCTCATATGGCCTAAAGAAGAGGACCTTTTTTCTCTTTTTCTCAGATTGATGTTTTGAGATAATTTTTTTTAAAAATAACAACATAAGAGATAGCTAAGTGTGGTGAACAACTTCCAAGTTAAATTGATATCAAGCTGTTAAGTCTTCAGAAAAATATCTGAAATTCTCTACCCAATTATTGGTATGGTATTCCATGATGACAATGAGATCAGTGACAGTAATTTTATAAAATCTTGTGACAAATTACAGCAATGATGGTGTTTCCTCGAGGTTATGATAACGCAGCATATCTAGTCGCATCAAGTGATATAGTGTGACAATTGGGAGATGGAATTTCAAATAAATACCCTGAAAACATACAGTAGACATGAACAGTTGTACCTCCACCTCCGAGTTTCTGTGCGAGGCTGGTAATTGTAAATAATAGTCAGTCAAAGTGTGGGGAAGAAAAAAAACACGCATATTAAATGCACGGGATGGGGATTTTAATGGAATTAATTACTGGCATTGAGAACAAATTGCCCATCTTCAGGTGGTAATTTGAATCGTTATGTGTCATTAATTAGTGAATTAAAGTAAGGATGTGGAGTTTGTCCAACATAATATGGCCTAGTAACATTATATCTTTCAGCAGTCAACAATTTTTGTCATACAGACAAAAAGAATTCTGCTCCTTGTCACATATTAATATTTCATTTGTACCTAACTGTGGTTTTGAAATACCAGAGAGAGATGAAAATTGGAGAAAGAAAGAGCTTATTAGTCTATTTTGCATAACATTGTTTTTTGATATACCAATACAGATGCTGATCAGTAATTCATGCAAGTTATAGAAATAACAACTCACAGCTGTCCCAGGTGAAAATCTGGCAGAATGAAAACAAGAATAAGTCAATCAGTTTATGATATTTGCAGTACAAGTAGATGTCTGAAACAAGAGCCTCCATGCTTGGGGTATGGTAATTATAAGCTCCCAAATGACCCTGATCGGACTCAAACATATCATTATCTGAAGCAGTATAATATCACAAATACTTCAACGTGTTATGAAAATTTTGTTGTTTTGAAAAATGCACAGGTTATCAGAACTGTGTTAGAAAAAATGATTTATAGATATCAAATATATTTGCATTCAGTGTATGATAAGTATGATTTTAAAACCAATAATTAGATTTAGTGTAATTAAAAAATTTGTATAATTTACATATTGCTAATATTCATTTCACAAAGTTGATGACCTGAAAGTTTTGATGAGGAAAATGAGGGTAATAGATATGAAAGAAATACACTTGAAGGAACAAGCTACTGTTTATCCTTATAATCCTTGAAACAGTTTCAAAAATGGAGATCTTGTAAAGATAGCGACCCATAGAGAAATCACTGATTGAAATTGTAGAGAAGGGACAACTATCTGAAACACAGAATATCAATTTGAAATCTTTTTACAAATATCACTTTAATGTTTTAATAAGGTTGTGATATCCATCCGTTTAAGCCAATATTCCTGAAAACTCCATCTGCGTCTGCCTCTGGTGTTATGTCCTCGAGCCTTAGACGACTGTTTGGTGAGAAGACATTTGTTTAACACTCATCAATCAAGCCTGACAACTCATTATAAGAAATTGCTGTATTTTTTGACACAATGTAAAAACTGAAGTTGTCCTGATCATGCAATGAAAGGTCTTTAATACCGTTGATGGTAACAACCATAATAGACATTGTATTAAAGCCATTATTCTCAAAATTAATATTTTATTTTAACGAGGTTTGTATTATAGTTTAGTATGACAGCCAAAGTCATAAAAAAGTGGAAACCTTAATTAAGTAGTTTGACGACATCATATGATATTAAGAATGTTTGAAAAACTATCTGAGCATATCCATGTGATATGTGCATATTAAAGCTCCGTAATTTCTGGAGAAAAAATATGTTTGTCTCACATATAGACCGTTTTGAATCTTTAACCCAGCAGTGATTTGTTGTTGTCAGATTTTGAATAATTTATGGATGGCGTACTGTGGTTCGACAATGGTACTGTGATTATCTGTGTCACCGTGGACAGTGTGAGGGAGATTAACTCAGATAATATGATATCCATGCTCGGCCATATGCGGCTTCAATACGTCATGAATGTTGACAAATTTGACAGTTTAAATATTGGACCGTATGATGGACGGTTGTTATGGAGATCTGATTCTCGCTAATTGCTATGATTTACGATTTAGTATGAAATGGGATAAGATATCTAGTTAGAACTGGTCTATACCAGGAGTGAGATATCTAGTCAGTGCTTGGTATATACATGGTTATCTTCATAGGTGAGATATCTAGTTAGTGCTGGTCTATACATGGTTATCTTCATAGGTGAGATATCTAGTTAGTGCTGGTCTATACATGGTTATCTACAATAGTGAGATATCTAGTCAGTACTGGTATATAATGGTTATCTACAGGGGTGAGATATCTAGTTAGTGCTGGTCTATACATGGTTATCTACAGGGGTGAGATATCTAGTTAGTGTTGGTCTATACATGGTTATCTACAGGGGTGAGATATCTAGTTAGTGCTGGTCTATACATGGTTATCTACAGGGGTGAGATATCTAGTTAGTGCTGGTCTATACATGGTTATCTACAGGGGTGAAATATCTAGTCTAGTCAGTAATGGTCTATACATGGTTATCTACAGGGGTGAGATATCTAGTCAGTACTGGTATATAATGGTTATCTACAGGGGTGAAATATCTAGTCAGTGCTGGTCTATACATGGTTATCTACAGGGGTGAGATATCTAGTTAGTGCTGGTCTATACATGGTTATCTACAATAGTGAGATATCTAGTCAGTACTGGTATATAATGGTTATCTACAGGGGTGAGATATCTAGTCAGTACTGGTATATAATGGTTATCTACAGGGGTGAGATATCTAGTCAGTACTGGTATATAATGGTTATCTACAGGGGTGAGATATCTAGTCAGTACTGGTATATAATGGTTATCTACAGGGGTGAGATATCTAGTCAGTACTGGTATATAATTGGTATCTACAGGGGTGAGATATCTAGTCTAGTCAGTAATGGTCTATACATGGTTATCTACAAGGGTGAGATATCTAGTCAGTACTGGTATATAATGGTTATCTACAGGGGTGAGATATCTAGTCAGTACTGGTATATAATTGGTATCTACAGGGGTGAGATATCTAGTCTAGTCAGTAATGGTCTATACATGGTTATCTACAAGGGTGAGATATCTAGTCAGTACTGGTATATAATGGTTATCTACAGAGGTGAGATATCTAGTTAGTGCTGGTCTATACATGGTTATCTACAGGGGTGAGATATCTAGTTAGTGCTGGTCTATACATGGTTATCTACAGGGGTGAGATATCTAGTCTAGTCAGTAATGGTCTATACATGGTTATCTACAAGGGTGAGATATCTAGTCAGTACTGGTATATAATGGTTATCTACAGAGGTGAGATATCTAGTTAGTGCTGGTCTATACATGGTTATCTACAGGGGTGAGATATCTAGTTAGTGCTGGTCTATACATGGTTATCTACAATAGTGAGATATCTAGTCAGTACTGGTATATACATGGTTATCTACAGGGGTGAGATATCTAGTCAGTGCTGGTCTATACATGGTTATCTACAGGGGTTAGATATCTAGTCAGTGCTTGTCTATACATGGTTATCTACTTGGGTAAGAAACCTTACCAACAAGGGGTTGAAGGGTAGAGATCCCTCTACTTTACCAACAAGGGTTTGAAGGGTAGAGATCCCCTACCTTACCAACAAGAGGTTGAAGTGTAGAGATCCCTCTACCTTACCAACAAGAGGTTGAAGGGTAGAGATCCTCTACCTTACCAACAAGAGGTTGAAGGGTAGAGACCCCCCCCCTACCTTACCAACAAAGGGTTAAAGGGTAGAGACCCCCTCTACCTTACCAACAAGGGCTTAAAAGGGTAAAGATCACCTACCTTACCAACAAGAGGTTGAAGGGTAGAGATACCTCTACCTTACCAACAAGAGGTTAAAAGGGTAAAGATCACCTACCTTACCAACAAGAGGTTGAAGTGAAAAGACCCCCTCTACCTTACCAACAAGAGGTTAAAAGGGTAAAGATCACCTACCTTACCAACAAGAGCTTGAAGTGAAAAGACCCCCTCTACCTTACCAACAAGAGGTTGAAGTGTAGAGATCCCTCTACCTTACCAACAAGGGGTTAAAGGGTAGAAACCCCCTCTACCTTACCAACAAGAGGTTGAAGTGTAGAGACCCCCTCTACCTTACCAACAAGAGGTTAAAGGGTAGAGACCCCCTCTACCTTACCAACAAAGGGTTAAAAGGGTAAAGATCACCTACCTTACCAACAAGAGGTTGAAGGGTAGAGATCCCTCTACCTTACCAACAAGAGGTTGAAGGGTAGAGATCCCCTACCTTACCAACAAGGGGTTAAAGTGAAAAGACCCCCTCTACCTTACCAACAAGAGGTTGAAGTGTAGAGATCCCTCTACCTTACCAACAAGAGGTTAAAGGGTAGAGACCCCCTCTACCTTACCAACAAAGGGTTAAAAGGGTAAAGATCACCTACCTTACCAACAAGAGGTTGAAGTGAAAAGACCGCCTCTACCTTACCAACAAGAGGTTGAAGTGTAGAGATCCCTCTACCTTACCAACAAGAGGTTGAAGTGTAGAGACCCCCTCTACCTTACCAACAAGACGTTGAAGGGTAGAGATCCCCTACCTTACCAACAAGAGGTTGAAGTGAAAAGACCCCCTCTACCTTACCAACAAGAGGTTGAAGTGTAGAGATCCCTCTACCTTACCAACAAGGGGTTAAAGGGTAGAGACCCCCTCTACCTTACCAACAAGAGGTTGAAGTGTAGAGATCCCTCTACCTTACCAACAAGGGGTTAAAGGGTAGAGATCCCTCTACCTTACCAACAAGAGGTTGAAGTGTAGAGATCCCTCTACCTTACCAACAAGGGGTTAAAGGGTAGAGACCCCCTCTACCTTACCAACAAGGGTTTGAAGGGTAGAGATCCCCTACCTTACCAACAAGAGGTTGAAGGGTAGAGACCCCCTCTACCTTACCAACAAGAGGTTAAAGTGAAAAGACCCCCTCTACCTTACCAACAAAGGGTTAAAAGGGTAAAGATCACCTTCCTTACCAACAAGAGGTTGAAGGGTAGAGATCCCCTACCTTACCAACAAGAGGTTGAAGTGTAGAGATCCCTCTACCTTACCAACAAGAGGTTGAAGGGTAAAGATCACCTACTTTACCAACAAGAGGTTGAAGTGAAAAGACCCCCTCTACCTTACCAACAAGAGGTTAAAGGGTAGAGACCCCCTCTACCTTACCAACAAAGGGTTAAAAGGGTAAAGATCACCTACCTTACCAACAAGAGGTTGAAGTGAAAAGACCCCCTCTACCTTACCAACAAGAGGTTGAAGTGTAGAGATCCCTCTACCTTACCAACAAGAGGTTAAAGTGAAAAGACCCCCTCTACCTTACCAACAAAGGGTTAAAATGGTAAAGATCACCTTCCTTACCAACAAGAGGTTGAAGGGTAGAGATCCCCTACCTTACCAACAAGAGGTTGAAGTGTAGAGATCCCTCTACCTTACCGACAAGGGGTTAAAAGGGTAAAGATCACCTACCTTACCAACAAGAGGTTGAAGGGTAGAGATCCCCTACCTTACCGACAAGGGGTTAAAAGGGTAAAGATCACCTACCTTACCGACAAGGGGTTAAAAGGGTAAAGACCCCCTCTACCTTACCAACAAGAGGTTGAAGTGTAGAGACCCCCTCTACCTGACCAACAAGAGACAACAGTTACTTTTCTCTCTCCTTTGCAGAATGTCTTTCATGGTTTTGTTGTCTCACTGCTTGACATCATTGACATAATTCTATAGATATGAATGGGAATAGCCCATGTCTAATGGGAAAGGAAATTTCACATCAGTGTAAACTGGGGATACACCTGTCCAAGCATCTATCATTTTTTAACATACTGAGCTGGTAAAGATTGAGCATGCAAAGTGATTGCTAGCTTAAGAATCTTTATGACGGTCAAGATCACAGTCCCATCCTCAAGGAAGTGCTTTTCCTTTTAACTTTCTTGGTTTCCACATGTGTAATTCTGTTGTTATCTCAATGCCTGGGGTTGGTGATGTGACATTACTTAAATTATTGCTGTGACATTTCATACTATTGTCCTGACAGGGGAATTCTCTTACCCTGGATAGGAACATTCACGCGTTTTACCAAAGTGAGATTTCCTTGTCTCACCATTGGATTCAGACAGGGGATTCCCTTGTCTCACCATTGGATTCAGACAGGGGATTTCCTTGTCTCACCATTGGATTCAGACAGGGGATTCCCTTGTCTCAACATTGGATTCAGACAGGGGATTTCCTTGTCTCACCATTGGGTTCAGACAGGGGATTTCCTTGTCTCACCATTGGATTCAGACAGGGGATTTCCTTGTCTCACCATTGGGTTCAGACAGGGGATTTCCTTGTCTCACCATTGGATTCAGACAGGGGATTTCCTTGTCTCAACATTGGATTCAGACAGGGGATTTCCTTGTCTCACCATTGGGTTCAGACAGGGGATTTCCTTGTCTCACCATTGGATTCAGACAGGGGATTTCCTTGTCTCAACATTGGATTCAGACAGGGGATTTCCTTGTCTCACCATTGGATTCAGACAGGGGATTTCCTTGTCTCACCATTGGATTCAGACAGGGGATTCCCTTGTCTCAACATTGGATTCAGACAGGGGATTTCCTTGTCAGGACAATAATATGATGTCACAGTAACAAAGCACTGACATCACGTGAACAATCAAATCAAGTCAACAAAGCAAAGCATTAGGACAACTATCAATGATAAATCCAGCTTAGTAAAAAAAAAAAATCACCCCCATGTTGGTGAGGCTCAGTGATCTTGAACCCTCTGGAAAAGATGTTGTGTTGTGATCCACCTATCTCACCTCCATGGGAGCAAGATTCTATTAATCTCACTTACTTAAAATATTGATACACTTGTCCATTGTAAACAGACACATTATGGTGCTTTGATTCTATTTCAATAGAGATGTCTACATTTCTCTATATTTGTCTTTCAGTTATCGGATGTCTCTAGATTTTTCTAAATTTGTGTTTCACAGTCAACGTATCTCTCTACAGTTTTCTGTATTTGTGTGACAGTCAGCGTATATATCTAGTTTTCTGTATTTGTGTTTCAGTCTGTATATATCTAAATCTTTCTGTATTTGTGTTTCAGTCTGTATATCTCTAAATCTTTCTGTACTTGTGTTTCAGTCAGTGGATGTCTCTAGTTTTTCTGTATTTCAGTCAGTGGATGTCTCTAGTTTTCTGTATTTGTGTTTCAGTCAGTGGATGTCTCTAGTTTTCTGTATTTGTGTTTCAGTCTATCTCTCTAGATTTTTTTGTATTTGTGTTTCAGTCAGTGGATGTCTCTAGTTTTCTGTACTTGTGTTTCAGTCAGTGGTTGTCTCTAGTTTTCTGTACTTGTGTTTCAGTCTATCTCTCTAGATTTTTCTGTATTTGTGTTTCAGTCAGTGGGTGTCTCTAGTTTTCTGTACTTGTGTTTCAGTCAGTGGATGTCTCTAGTTTTCTGTATTTGTGTTTCAGTCAGTGGATGTCTCTAGTTTTCTGTACTTGTGTTTCAGTCAGTGGATGTCTCTAGTTTTCTGTATTTGTGTTTCAGTCTATCTCTCTAGATTTTTCTGTATTTGTGTTTCAGTCAGTGGATGTCTCTAGTTTTCTGTATTTGTGTTTCAGTCAGTGGATGTCTCTAGTTTTCTGTACTTGTGTATCAGTCAGTGGATGTCTTTAGTTTTCTGTACTTGTGTTTCAGTCAGTGGATGTCTCTAGTTTTCTGTACTTGTGTTTCAGTCAGTGGATGTCTCTAGTTTTCTGTACTTGTGTTTCAATCAGTGGATGTCTCTAGTTTTCTGTATTTGTGTTTCAGTCTATCTCTCTAGATTTTTTTGTATTTGTGTTTCAGTCAGTGGATGTCTCTAGTTTTTTCTGTACTTGTGTTTCAGTCAGTGGATGCCTTAAGGTAAAGCCAGAGTTGAAGACCGGCAGTAACAGCTGTTGTAAGTCCACAAATCCACAATGTTGTCACAAACCTTCGCTATCAAAGTTTGAGTTTGGGGAGCGGAGTTTTGTCAATGGCTCGTATGAACAGACCCCATCACCCACCGAGTCAGTGTGTTCCTCCACCTCAGGAAAAGAGTCCGGCTCTACACTGTCATCATCAGGCTCGTGTAGTAAGGAGTCGGTGTGCTTCTCACCACCCACAGAAGCAAGCTGTACCTACTTTAGTCACACATCCAGGTATTCAATCTTTTTCGCTTTTTGTTTTTGAAAAACTGTAAAATCATATATTTCAATTGAACTCTAATTTCATGGTTCTACAAAAATTTGCATTGTGTCAGCTGTTTATTTCCTGGAGAAGAATTTCTCACAAAATAAACCAGTACTTGTCATTGTCAATTTTTATCTGTTTTTATTCCATGCATTAAAAAATGTGTTAATATAAGGTAACCACAAAAATAAATCTCCCTCAAAAATTAATGATTTTACATTATATTCTTTATCCTGCAAATAAGAAGGCAAGCACATTGGTATAAATACTCAAAGTAGGGGTAAGATGTATTACAAGATATTTCTGCCAAGACTGCAATACAACTGGGTATGCTTATTGTTGCTTTCTTCCCATATTTAATATTTTTCATCCAAACCTGAAAAGAAGAAAATGTCAATCAGCAATTACACTCTTCTTCCTCCCTCCAACATCATTTATCTAATAGATTTTGATTTCTGAAGTAATTATAGATATGTATATATTAAAACTAAATTTAAGAATAAAAAGAAATCTTTCTAGAGTTAAAATAATTGTTTTTTTCAGGTTACACAGAACAGATCCAGAGCGAGGCTACATTTCTTCGGAACCTCAGTCTGGTTACTCACACCTTGTGTCTTCGTCCTATGCCCATCATTTTTTCAAACAAGAACATCACGATCGCAGCTATGACATGGCCACCATCACCAGGAATCATGGATACCCACAAACCCCATGTGTTCCGCCCCCACCCATGCATATAAAACAGGAGCCAAGAGAACTGTCTTTTGACAATGGTGAGTGATTATTACACCCAAACTGGGACTTGTATATGAAATCAAAGTTTAGGAAAGAACTGGGCCCAAACTGTTTCAGTAGCAGCTTATAAACATTGTTTCTCTGCTTTTAACAGTGTGTGATTTTTTTTAATGAGAAGTGGACTATGACTGGACATTTGATCCATAGCACTGTTTGTGCTGGAATGCTACTTATCCCAGACTGTACGTATAACTGTGGACACTTCCTATGCATGGTCACTCTAATTAGCAATGTTGTATTGTATCTATACATACTTATTTAGAATTATGGAATAGCCTGTTTTTTTGTGGTGATAATATTTTTGCTCTTTCGTGGATCATTAATGTGATCACGAAAATCTGATGCATCAAAAAAGGAGATGCTTCTTAATTTCATTAGCAAGTAGCAAGTTCTACTGAATTAGCAAGTTATAAGGTACATACTGAATTTAATCTAGTGTTCTTTAGAGTCATGACCCATGGCATTGCTCACCATACATCAATTAGACATACCTAGTGTAATATAATATCCTGTACAAGTGTCAAACTTTGCTTGTTATGATCTTTAAGGATAGCAAGGCTAAAGTCAAGTCAAACATATATGTTATATTCATTTTAGTATGTCTCTGCACCTATTTTGTTCTTTTAATATTACAGTTTGTCTCAGTATGGATCACTAAAAATACTTACCTTGACAGTGCAAGTGATGAGATAGAGATACAGGTATCTGTGATCAGAAGGTCATTGACTATAACAGAGATACAGGTATCTGTGATCAGAAGGTCATTGACTATAACAGAGATACAGGTATCTGTGATCAGAAGGTCATTGACTATAACAGAGATACAGGTATCTGTGATCAGAAGGTCATTGACTATAACAGAGATACAGGTATCTGTGATCAGAAGGTCATTGACTATAACAGAGATACAGGTATCTGTGATCAGAAGGTCATTGACTATAACAGAGATACAGGTATCTGTGATCAGAAGGTCATTGACTATAACAGAGATACAGGTATCTGTGATCAGAAGGTCATTGACTATAACAGAGATACAGGTATCTGTGATCAGAAGGTCATTGACTATAACATAATTGTAAGAAGAGTTGTAGATTATGTATCAGTGTAATGTCAACCTCAAAGTATCATTTTGATGACATGATCCAGGTGTGTCAGTTTGATGACATGATCCAGGTGTGTCAGTTTGATGTCATTGTCTGGCTGTCAGTTTGATGTCATGGTCCAGGTGTCAGTTTGATGTCATGGTCCAGGTGTCAGTTTGATGTCATTGTCTGGCTGTCAGTTTGATGTCATGGTCCAGTTGTATCACTTTGATGTCATTGTCTGGCTGTCAGTTTGATGTCATGGTCCAGCTGTCAGTTTGATGTCATGGTCCAGGTGTGTCAGTTTGATGACATGATCCAGGTGTATCAGTTTGATGTCATTGTCTGGCTGTCAGTTTGATGCCATGGTCCAGTTGTCAGTTTGATGTCATTGTCTAGGTGTGTCAGTTTGATGACATGATCCAGGTGTATTACTTTGATGTCATTGTCTGGCTGTCAGTTTGATGTCATGGTCCAGGTGTCAGTTTGATGTTGTGGTTCAGTTGTCAGTTTGATGTTTAGGACTAGATGTTGATTTGATGTCATGATCTAGGTGTCAGTTTGATGTCAAAGTCTTGGTGTCAGTTGGATTTTTAATGTTAAATTTGGTGTGATGTCATGGTCCATTCATTTATACGTGTATGATAAATTGATAGATTTCAGCTACAGTTGGTGGGCATTATAAGACATTAGTGAGAGTGTAACAGTCTGCTAACAAGGAAGGAAGATGTTATAATTATCTCTACAGTGCTGCCAGACTCATCAGCAGTATGATCAACCTATAATGATGCTAAAGAGGCGTGCTGTGCTACCACAGTGAGCTTTAGAATACCGTGTGTATACTATCAATCTTTATTTTTTGTGGATACTTGTGATGCAAGTGATTATTTCTTATAGTGGAATTTTAACAACTGAACAAGAACTACAAGATGTACTTTATTTATTTGTTGATAAATGAATATTTGGGGAAATTTGTAAACACATGAATTTGTCTTTTTTCTTGTGCCAGTCTTTCCTATTTACAGTGTCTGTCCTTCTTACTATACCAGTCTGTCCAGATTACAATTGTGTAAACACAGTATCTGCTTCTAGTTACTTTAGTCTATTCTCTCAGTTACCTGTCCTTTTAATTACAAATATTGTTTTTCCTAATTACTGTAGTCTATCCTTGTAATTACAATCATCATTTCTCCTAATTACTGTAGTCTATCCTTGTAATTACAATCATCATTTCTCTTAATTACTGTAGCCTATCCTTGTAATTACAATCATCATTTCTCCTAATTACTGTAGTCTATCCTTGTAATTACAATCATCATTTCTCTTAATTACTGTAGCCTATCCTTGTAATTACAATCATCATTTCTCTTAATTACTGTAGTCTATCCTTGTAATTACAATTATCATTTCTCCTAATTACTGTAGCCTATCCTTGTAATTACAATCATCATTTCTCCTAATTACTGTAGTCTATCCTTGTAATTACAATCATCATTTCTCCTAATTACTGTAGCCTATCCTTGTAATTACAATCATCATTTCTTTTAATTACTGTAGCCTATCCTTGTAATTACAATTATCATTTCTCCTAATTACTGTAGTCTATCCTTGTAATTACAATCATCATTTCTCCTAATTACTGTAGTCTATCCTTGTAATTACAATTATCATTTCTCCTAATTACTGTAGCCTATCCTTGTAATTACAATCATCATTTCTCCTAATTACTGTAGTCTATCCTTGTAATTACAATCATCATTTCTCCTAATTACTGTAGTCTATCCTTGTAATTACAATCAACATTTCTCCTAATTACTGTAGTCTATCCTTGTAATTACAATCATCATTTCTCCTAATTACTGTAGCCTATCCTTGTAATTACAATCATCATTTCTCCTAATTACTGTAGTCTATCCTTGTAATTACAATCATCATTTCTCCTAATTACTGTAGTCTATCCTTGTAATTACAATCATCATTTCTCCTAATTACTGTAGTCTATCCTTGTAATTACAATCATCATTTCTCCTAATTACTGTAGCCTATCCTTGTAATTACAATCATCATTTCTCCTAATTACTGTAGCCTATCCTTGTAATTACAATCATCATTTCTCCTAATTACTGTAGCCTATCCTTGTAATTACAATCAGCATTTCTCCTAATTACTGTAGTCTATCCTTGTAATTACAATCATCATTTCTCTTAATTACTGTAGTCTATCCTTGTAATTACAATCATCATTTCTCTTAATTACTGTAGTCTATCCTTGTAATTACAATTATCATTTCTCCTAATTACTGTAGTCTATCCTTGTAATTACAATCATCATTTCTCCTAATTACTGTAGCCTATCCTTGTAATTACAATCATCATTTCTCATAATTACTGTAGTCTATCCTTGTAATTACAATCATCATTTCTCTTAATTACTGTAGTCTATCCTTGTAATTACAATTATCATTTCTCCTAATTACTGTAGTCTATCCTTGTAATTACAATTATCAATCCTTCTTATCACTTAAGTTTAATTACAGAATGTAGTCGACTTAATTGTGGCTTATCATAATAAGAATAAAGTTCTTTAATTACTACAGGAGACAGTCCTACTAATTATTTGCCAGATCACAAACATCTCGGCTCCCAAGTTTCTGTATTCTTTCCTTCCAGTTACAACAGCTTAATTAATGTTAACTGAAGTCACAGTAATTACAAAACTAATGTACAGTGACATTAGCAGATTTCCATTATTTAGCAGACAAATGTTTCAAGAATAAAACATGAATGTATGACATAATCGTCAACACTGGTTAAAGACATCGTTATGGACATAGCAGTGTAACATTAATATATGACATCATCATAACCTTTTTTCAAGATGCCGAGACATCAGTGTCACACTGCTACATGACATTTTTTCTGTGCAGAGATATCAAAACCTAACAGCATTCCATTTCTAGCTTATCATAAGCTTTTTCTATTTAATGAGGATGTAATAGCTTCTACACAACATAACGATCATGACTGTATCACCTTAAACACTATGATTGTATTGTCCAGTCACCAAGAAATAATCAGGTTATCATATCATTGGTGGATTCCTGTGTCTTTTTCCAATAAATACTCCGAGTCATAGGAATCTCCTAATGAAAATGTAAGACAATATTTTGATCAGAAAAGAATAAGTAAATGAAATAGCATTGATTTTGCTGAATAACAACCAATTAAATCTTAAATCTAAAATGTCGGGACTATCTTTATTCTACTCATAAATAACTGCATAGAATTTCTGGATGTTTCACAAAAGGAGGTGTTCTAAATGAATGTCTACAGGCATATACAATGAACATATTCTCTATTTAATGTACTGTGTGAAATGATGGTGAAAGCTAAAAGAATATTTGAATTCGACAGTTGAATAAATGAAGATAAAGTATGTTGAGTACATTAGCAGATCTGTCTACATGAAATGAGACAGAATTCAAATATATTGATGTCAGAATTTAATCAGTGTTATATTACAAAGTTATGTTATCAATATATAATGACTTTGATTGATTGAATGATTGGCTTAATTGATTGATTGATTAATTGATAAAAGCTAAAAAAACAAGGACATGAATCATGTGGAGACAACTGTTAAATAATATCTGTAAAGGTAATTTTAATGCATCACAAATAGCAAGGATTAAAAGGATGAAAAGTAAACTTCATTTTACGATGCTTTCATGCGTATTTGTACATTTTGTGGACTTCTAATCTTTCTCGGGTTTGGTGGATGAATCTATGACTGTTTATTTTTTTAATTCAGCTGTATAATTTTAGTTGTGTTTGTATATTTCAGGGTTCCCTTGTCCCTACGACAATAGCATGCGCTTCTTTTGTCACGAGGCTCCAGACTCCGCCTACTTTGAACGAATTCGAGAAAAACATCGGGAAAGATTTGAAGGTCAGTGAAAACTTTTTATGTAAATCCTGCAAATGTAAACAGAGAAACTGTTGATAATGTTTCTTTTTTAATTAAGGCATGTCTCTGATTGTGAATGTAACTTGGCCAACATGAATATAACGGAACCAAACACATGATGTCACCAAAGTTGATGTACACCATAGTACTCAACTCTCACTAAATGGCACACAGGTCTTTAGGTGAACTTACAAGTTTAGGTTTGAGTGAACAAAACTTGATCAACATATGTTAGGAAATATCCAAACACATATATCATTGGTCAGCGCAAAATGTTGTCTTCTACATCTAGTACCCCACTGAATCCCCTCAGCATTTTGATGATCATTATGTATACTGAACATTGATCAATGAAAAAAAAATGGAAAAATCTGTCCACAAAAGCTTGAAGGAACACCTTCTTTCTCCTGTTAGAGAGCTTTCTTTTCAAAGGAAGGTCAAAGGTGGTACATGACCTTGAACTTTACTGAAACGTATTTTGTGAAAAGCATGGGGGTTGAAATCATAAATATTATCATATTTCTCATGTTTGGTGGTAGAAATTTCCAACTGACTATTGGCACCTTTACAATTAAACTGTGTCCCTCTCTTGGCTGATTTGTTTTTGTTTTCATACCAGAATGAATTTATCAAAGAATCTTTCAAAACAAATCACAAAGACTTGCCAAGTTCTATTTTCACTTTCAGATATATTGATGATGCCCTGTCTTTAAATAGCAAAAGATTTATTTACCATGCTCATCAAATATATATCAATCAGAAAGGACATGACATACTCTTTTGCATCACCCTCCAGTCTTCAATCATACCTACATAGACAGCTTTCCACCACATTGTATGATAAATGATATGATGATTTCAATTTTTTCCCTGATGTGAATTTTCCATCTCTGGATATCAACATCCCTGCATACCCAAACCTACGGTGTTGACAAGTCAAAGTAAATTCAGTATGGGTTTGCTCCCAATATCATGGTTTTCATGCAAGATGTTTGCAACAAATAGAAAACTCACGACACTGGTTTTTTTGAGAGATGCAGGTTGATGAAGATTACGGGAAAGTTTTATGGTTGTTATAATGATCTCGTAGGAAAATTGTTGATGCACATTAGTATACCAATTGGTTCCATCATTGGTGACCTGGCTGGCTCTTAATTGGGAATGTGACATTACTTATTGGGATTGGCCAAGGGTTACATGGCAGATGTGGTTGATGAACCAGAAGCTCACTCCACCAGAACACCTGGTCGTGATCTCCTTGTACTTTTTCATGCCTTTTGTACATATTTTGCTTTAGTTTCATCAAAGTTGAGTTTGAATTATTATTCTTTTGACAGGTTGGTTTCTTCCTTGTTGTTTTTGTGGATTAATTCACTGGGTGGAATGTTGATTGTATAATCTGTTGGTTGTAGATTCAGATTCCTACAGAATGAACCTCAGTAACTTTGATAAGAATAATAACTTCAGTGTTTGAAAAAACACATAATGATTAAATGAAAAATATGGTAGAAAAGCAATATTCCATCATATATTGTTTTTCACAAAAATCTTTTGGTTTAAAATTTAATGGAGAAATATGCATATTTGTCAAAGTACATTCTTTGATTTTAAATATGGTAAAATTAGATACATTTTGTGGGAAATAATGTTGCTTTATTTCATTGTTGTCTTTCATTTATGTTAATTATTGTTTTGCTGGGCCAGTTAGTGATTCTTTGAAAAAACAGAAATTGAAAACCCACAAAAACATATGATTCTACAGTATGTTATATCATTTTAAGAAATTTGACCTTTTGGACTGACACAAAGAGTAACATCAGCAAATTAAGTAAAACACCAATTCAAAATTAGGGGACAGGAGAAAAAATGAAAAAAATAGAGAAGATAAAAAAATTAGTGAAAAGAATAATTTTCTTTGTGACTTCCTTTTGGTGAAAATTGAAAGTTGCTCTCTGGAGCTGGGTATTAACACTATCAGCGTTGATTTGTGTTGGGAAGTCAACGTGAATTAACTTCGAATCAGCCTTAATCAACGTTGTTTTACAAATAGTTTCAAGATGCTATTGTGTGATTGTATTCTTAAATCGAGTTGTCCCTCGTGTAGTTGCAAAGCTAATCAAGGTGCCCCTTGTGTTTGCGAAAAGCTAATCAAATTCAATTACTTCAATCATCTTTGCCATCTAGGGGGATCAGAAACTCTTCGAGGATACCAGGACCAAATCCAATTTATTATGAAGGTGGTCGAATTCAGTTTATCAGGTCTGCTGAGTACTTAATCCTGGCACATAAGACCCTAAGATGAAATGTCGCACAAAATGCCACGTGTGGTAGTATGAGCACAGAATTTAGGGAGAAATGATGAAGCAGAGCGATTTGAACCTGTCTCTAAATGAACAGATTGAGGCTGAGTTACACAGCCAAGAGATTTCCAAATGAAGGCGTTGGATTTGCCACATTTTTTTTCTATATGGACAGCATCGAATGACGAAAAATCAAAAGAGCACATTGTCACAAGGGATCAATGATACCGAGCTTTTCTGTAATGAAGGTCAGAAGTTGTAGACACTGGTGGAGTACCAGCTATTTACCCTGGTTTATTTGCACTCATACATTATTCATGGTTGTCAGATGACAAACCAGAGACACTGACACTGTCTTGAGACTAGTCAGACTTGATCAGCTGTCAGCAATACTAACAATGCCAAACTGTATGTAGGTTTTAAATATCACCCTTCCAAACTATAGACATCAATTATCACCCAACCAAACTGTAGACTTCAAATGTCACCCAACCAAGCTGTAGACTTCTAATTTCACCCAACCAAACTGTAGACTTCTAATTTCACCCAACCAAACTGTAGACTTCTAATTTCACCCAACCAAACTGTAGACTTCTAATGTCACCCTTCCAAACTATAGACATCAATTATCACCCAACCAAACTGTAGACTTCTAATGTCACCCAACCAAACTGTAGACTTCTAATTTCACCCAACCAAACTGTAGACTTCTAATTTCACCCAACCAAACTGTAGACTTCTAATTTCACCCAACCAAACTGTAGACTTCTAATTTCACCCAACCAAACTGTAGACTTCTAATTTCACCCAACCAAACTGTAGACTTCAAATGTCACCCAACCAAACTGTAGACTTCTAATGTCACCCTTCCAAACTATAGACATCAATTATCACCCAACCAAACTGTAGACTTCTAATTTCACCCAACCAAACTGTAGACTTCTAATTTCACCCAACCAAACTGTAGACTTCTAATTTCACCCAACCAAACTGTAGACTTCTAATTTCACCCAACCAAACTGTAGACTTCTAATTTCACCCAACCAAACTGTAGACTTCTAATTTCACCCAACCAAAATGTAGACTTCTAATTTCACCCAACCAAAATGTAGACTTCTAATTTCACCCAACCAAACTGTTTATGAATATTACCCTTCCAAACTGTAAACATCAAATATTATACAATCTAACTGTAGACTTCACATATCATCGAACAAAACCATAGACTTTTGACATCATCTATCCAAATTGTGGACTTCAAATATCACCTTACCAAGCTGCAGACTTCAAATTTCACCAAGCAAAAGTGTAGACATTCAAATATTGCCAACCAAACTGTAAATTTCAATTTTGACCCAACCCAGTTGTAGACTTCAAATATCACCGAACCAAACTGTGGACATCAAATATCACCCAACTGAATTGTAGACTTCAAATATTGGATTGAAATCAGGCCTCTCCATCATAGCCAATGCTGCTGTGGTGGGTTTGTGTAACAATGTTGAGATGTATGGCAGCATGGTTTAACTAATAGACCAGAGTAATTCAGTACTGTCAAATCATTGTTCACTTGTTTAAGATTGAACTTTTTTATGCATAGATTTGTATACTGGAACTTTATCAATCAAAATGTCTGTGAATATCTTGAACACCCAGAAATATCAAGGAAATGCTAAAGTAGATACAGAAATTACATTTTCAGGAACAAATATGATGATTTGTCATTTAAATGTAAACAAAATATACCTTAAAATCTTTCCCGTAATTTTGATTCATAACAAAATTTCATTTGATGTGATAAATCCATAATTCTGTCATCTGATTGTATGTGGCTATTAATTTGATCACCAAGGTAAAATGATGAGGGTGTGGTATTTATAGCCTGTGATCTTTGTTGTGACAGGGTACTTAGAAACCTCTCTCTACCATTGTTATCTATGAAGAGCTCTAATTGTCGCCAGCACAGTTTGAGTTTTCTATCTGGTTTCCAGCCGTTGTTATAAAGACTGGCCATTATGATGTAGAATGATGCTGGAGTTTTTTAAGGAGAAGCTAGATGATTCCATCCTGATTTTGTTACTGATTAAATCAAATGTACTCCTAAAGTATTGAGTCATGTCAACATTTTGGTTATAATGTTGTGATTCTAACAAGGAAAATTTAAAATGTGTGATAGAAAATAACGCCTATTCATATAAGAAATATTAATTAAGAAATAACATTTTCCTCTGAACATGATTCAGCTGAGTTTGAATTAGCTTTGTATGGATTCAGAAGGTATTCTAGTTCTAGCCTCAGGGTATTTACAGATATTAAAACAGAAATGGCCTCAAAAAGTGTCAAAAGTACCTGAGTCAGGAAATGATACACGAAATCAAGAAGTATGTCCATGTCGAACAACCTTCCAGTAATATAGACTTCACTGACTGAAATCTATATTGGTAATTCAAAGTCTACAACAGAATTTATTGACTGCCTTGGTGACTCATACATGCATTGATGACTCAGATAGACTTAAGATACTCAATTAAAGTTAGGTAGACATGAGCTACCCAGGAATATTTTGACAGTGACTCAGATACACTTGAGTGACTCATTTACACTTTGTTGAATTCCATTGTGACTCACAAGAAGACTTTGTTGACTCAGAGAGATTTGAGCAACTCAGGAACATTTTGGTAACTCATGTAGACTTGGCACAGGAACATTTTAGAGACTCAATAGAATTGAGTGACTTAATTACACTTTGGTGACTGCTTAAATGACTCAGATAGGCTTCAGCAACTCAATAACACTTTGGTTACTCAGACAGATTGCAGTGACTCAATTACATTTTGTTGATAGCAATTCGACTCACAAGTAGACTTTGGTAATGCAAAAAGACTTCAGTGAATCACACTTAAGTCACTTCTACATTTACTGTCGTGGAATTTTCTGTTAATAAACTTCTACTTCCTGTATGGTATGCCAGAACTCTTCCATTTTAAATTTCAGAATATGTAAGAATGTTTTTTATCACATCAATATTTGGCAATAATTGCATGTTTTAGTTATTTTTAGGATTTGTGAATCTATATTAAAATAACTTTTAAACTTTTGTATAAATCAATTTTCAAATTAAGATGTATTGAAAATATTAGGGGCTTTATTAAGTTTTCTAGTAGAAAATATGCCATGTGCATTTATTTTCAGTATTTATTTATTTTCATTTTGCTCTTGAAAAATTTATGGTTGTCAAGTATCAAAATTGATTGAACATGTAACCTAACCATACTCTTTTAAAGTCTGTCTATGTGTGCATACAACAGGCCATATTCTGAGTTGATTGGGGCACTTATTTAATTACCTGTAATTGGTGTCATTATAAACAAACATTAGACATCATCTCAAAATCATTACCCTGGCTATCATAATCAATACCTCGTAATGTCGACAATATGTAGTCAAGTTCACCGCACAAATTCAATGTTACATTTGAGAGATTCTCAATCAGTTGCAAGGGTATTTCCACTAATCTCTTCAGTTCTGTATGATATGAACATAAAATTACACACAAAAATTGATTATATTTAAAAGTGTCACAAACGTTCTGATTAATCAATTTAATAAAAAATTGATTGTTTTATCGCCAATAATGACTAATCAATCATGAATGATCATCATTAAAAAATTTGACTGATAAACAAAAAATCTCAAACAAATTATTGAGGTTTATAGTAAACCTATAAATTGATTTAATAGACAGTTTTACATTATAAGAAGGTACTTTTCCTCTTTCAAGATAGCTTTGAAGTAACATATGACAGCAAATCATGGTAGTTATTTGATTTCCTTTTGGATTTAACTCAGATTTTGTTTCTCAGTTTATTTTGTTTCTTTCTCAGTTTATTTTTTTTTTGTTTTGCTGTTATTTACATCAAGGAATTATAACATCTATATAAATAGGTTCATTCACTTTCAAGTAGAATTTTTCTGTTTCAAAATCTTTTTGCGAAAAGAGGGGTCAGGGATGGAGGACTTTGATTTTATTTTTCATCTAGTTTTAAAATTTTCTTTGACAATTTGGAGAGAAAACATTTAAATATAAAAATGAAATGATGTGCTACATAAAGATGATCTGAGAAGATGATGTGAAGCAAGTTCTTTGATTTCGGCCCTTAGGGCAGTGTATCAAATTTTGGAGTGGCTGGAACCAACTCTAACCCCTTACAATACCATTGTTTGTATAGGGGCTAGCATCTGTTTGGGCCCCTTTCTGACCAATTAAGGCTTATCCTTACCAGCTGAGGGGTACCAAGGGATTCACATCGGGGAGTGTCATTGTTAAGATTTATACTCACAAATTATAGGAGGTAATTTGTCTGTCAGAAAGCTTGTGGGTCAAATGTCTGGAAGTCATTATTGAATCAGAAATCAATATGGTTTATTCACAATCTTTTCACATCCAAAGACATTGTAAAGGGAATGGTCTTGTTGTTATTGGAAGAAAGTCTGAAAAAATGATACATAGACATCAACACAGCTCACTACAAATTCCATCTGTATTTGATTATTTAAAATGTATAAAAATTTGTAGCATTTTCAAAGACTTCAGAAGTTCAAAATTTCCTGAAAATTAATGATATAACTAATTTAAAACTCAAGGTCAAAACCTGTGTATCCATTTGTTTTCAGTGTAGGACAGCTTGATAAGAGTAACAAGAAATATCAAATAAAATAAAGCTATATTTGGTACCAATACCATTAAGTAGTTTTTATAAAAATGGAAAAATAAAAGACAGAAAAGCGATGACACACATTTTATATCACATAATATTTCTGATGTAGGACATCTTTTCTGTAGAATGATTTCAATTCTAGCTCCTGAACATATCGTATGGCATCTACTGATGACAGTTTATTTATGGATGTCTTTTGTTGCGGCATATGATCAGAATCATCGTAAAGAGACTTAAGATGAGGAGAACTTGATTGTCAACACACACCAGGAATTGTGGCGGCTTCTTAAGTATCTCGCCGTCGATTGATCACGTCGACTTATATGTCATTGACCAACTAGCCAATCAAATGAAGCATTAGAAACTTGCAAATTAGGTGGTCGTACTGCAGATCCTTTTATCACCTCTGATATTGTTTGTCCACTTAATATGATCTCAGCAGTGATGTAGTATAGATTATCGGGTTTGAAGACACTCCAAAGACATATTCACAAGCTCACAATCTGTTCAGTTCGGTACACATTAATGGTTTTTATACCTGAATTACTCAACATAATTTTTTCTGTCTTATTTTTTGTCTTTTAATAATTATCTAAAAAAATATCTTCATTTATGCATTCATTTTTTTTTATTTCAGCTTTGAAATGAAAATATTGTTACATAAAATACAAGTCAGTTTGCAAAATCAAATTCAAATCATGCCTGATATGTTGTATCAATGGTAAATCATTAACTTTGGAAATAGAAAAATTGCAAATAAAACCTTAAACTTAGGGTTAAAAATTTCATTAAAAATCTAATCAGTGTGTAGTCACACTGAAGAATAGGAACAATTTGATTTTACATGACATCTTTTTACATAGCTCAGTTCTATTGATGACAACGGGACAAATAAAGACAATTACACGATGCCTTGATTTACGATGTAATATCCACTTGTTAAGCATAGACAGGAATATGAAGAGATTCTTTTACAATATTACATATCTTATTGATGTATAAAGGCTAGCGACAAGAGAAATGTATATCATTATGTCTTTTAGGGCACATTTTTTCTGTAATTTTAAGTTACAGGTGAGGGGTAATTCTGCTGCCACCTCAGGCCTTATGATATTGATGTGATACAGAGATGTCTAAAGTTTTTCTTCTTTAAAGATAATTTCCCATTTATAATATTGGTAATAAGATGGCATTCATATAACATCTTCCCCCAACACCCAAATGGCATTCATATAACATCTTCACCAACACCCTAATGATGTTCATATAACATCTTCCCTCACACCCTAATGGCGTTCATATGATATCTTCCCCCACACCCAAATGGCATTCATATAACACCTACACCAACACCCCAATGACATTCATATCTAAAACCTCCCCTTAACCACACAGGCATTCATATTTACATCTCCCTTACATCCTACTGGCATTGATATTTACACCTCTCGTACATCAGATTGGCATTCATATTTACACCTTCCCTACACCCCAGTGACATTCATATTTACACCTCCCGTATATCTGACTGGCATTCATATTTACACCTCCCTTACATCCTACTGGCATTCATATTTACACCTCCCTTACATCCTTCTGTCATTCACATTTTCATCTCCCTTACATCCTACTGGTATTCATATTTACACCTCCCTTACATCCTACTGGCATTCATATTTACACCTCCCTTACATCCTACTGGCATTCATATTTACACCTCCCTTACATCCTACTGGCATTCATATTTACACCTCCCTTACATCCTACTGGTATTCATATTTTCACCTCCCTTACATCCTACTGGCATTCATATTTACACCTCCCTTACATCCTACTGGTATTCATATTTACACCTCCCTTACATCCTACTGGCATTCATATTTATACCTCCCTTACATCCTACTGGAATTCATATTTACACTTCCCTTACATCCTACTGGTATTCATATTTATACCTCCCTTACATCCTTCTGTCATTCACATTTTCATCTCCCTTACATCCTACTGGTATTCATGTTTACACCTCCCTTACATCCTACTGGTATTCATGTTTACACCTCCCTTACATCCTACTGGTATTCATATTTTCACCTCCCTTACATCCTACTGGTATTCATATTTACACCTCCCTTACATCCTACTGGAATTCATATTTACACCTCCCTTACATCCTACTGGAATTCATATTTACACCTTCCTTACATTCTACTGGCATTCATATTTACACCTCCCTTACATCCTACTGGAATTCATATTTACACCTTCCTTACATTCTACTGGCATGCATGTTTCCATTTTCTGTTTCTTAGTTTTGTCCCTTCTTAATGGACATTAAACCAGCATAATGTTAATATTTTGTCAGACATACATTAAGGATAAACTACATGAACTCAGTTTTTTCATCAAATTACCTGTGTAAATTTTACTATCATTACCACAATAGGATAAGAACATTGCTGTTACTCATGATAATATGTTTTATGAAGCTGAGAGAATATGTGTGTTTTATCAATATCACTCATGATTACCTTGATATTGATGTAAAACATCATCCAGTAGGTGCCTCCCCATTAGGCTGGTGTCGAAAGATCAAGTGTTCTCATTGATTAAAGGTATCGGGTGATTTGGGCAGATAACAGAATTAATTGTCTTGGTTAATCTGTATTTTGTCGATGTAAAATTACAACTAATCATCATTGATATTCTAGCCATAAGATACTTACCTTTGTAACTGTAGTGTGTAAACATTAAGGTCTGTTTAGAATGGGTCACGATTTAGGGTAGGTGTCACTTACATTGGTTTTAGTGTGCTTTGTTAGATGATAAACATGAAAAGATCTTGTCATAATGGTTGGTAATGATTATCCTCAGTTTGTATTCCGAGGATGTACCCATATCACTTTTATGTATAATGTTTTAGCTGAAATATATCTGAGAGAAGTTTAACAATGATCTAAAATGTCAAAGGTAAAGTTTATGTTGTTGTTGTTACGCAGGCATGAAGATAGCCATACAGGTAAATTAAAAATATGGGTTATTAATCTAATAAAAAAACATCAGGCAGGTAAGCACATCTTCAGGTATGTGACATTACAGCAAGGGACAACAAAATTATTTATGTCAATGTGCATCTTCGGTATTTGACCCTGTAAAAATTCTGTTTAACTTCTGAACAGACTTTCAATCCACACAGGCATGATATTCAAATCAGTAATTCCAATTCTGTAATATTTTTCCAAAAATAAGGCATATTTGATGTTGGAAGTATTTAATTTGTTTAAATAAGATAAGTCTGACAAGACTCAAATCTTTAAAGTTAAACTTGGTCTTTAATCTTAAAATTTAATCTTGAAATTTAATCTTGAAATTTAATCTTGAAGTTAATGACTATATTTTTTAACTGAAATCTCATTTTTTGTAAAGACATTTCTCAGACTGTTGATTAATAAAAACTTCACTTTATCAAGATTATGAAATAATGTGAAATGTTAGAAAAAAATATGACTAAAAAATTCAAATGGCCATTATCAAGAAAGTTAAATCCATTGATAAATGTAATATCTTTTTATCAGTTATCAGCTGCAAAAAACAGATATAAAAAAACATTAATTTTTTCAGAAATTTCAATTTTACATTTTTATTTTTACATAATTAATCATATAGACTTGAAGGTAGTATTTAATGGTTGAATATATAGGCCAAGAAAATTTGATTTCACGTTTAAATTACATTATAAATTATACATAGATTAATTTCATTGTATTTATTTGTATATACTATATACAAGGAAACTGCTTCTCTTTTACCTCTCACACATTTGTCCCTTTTTTGTCAAAAGGACAAAAATAAAAATAAAAATTTTGATTATATTTGATGTTCTACCTGAAATGAATATTTTCATATATCTTAGTATGGGGATACTGAGCAATTTTAGGCGAGGGCAAAAAATATGCCAGAGTGAATGTTCCCCTTATATGCAGTTTCTAACTTAAAATTTGTTTTTACAAAACTGGACATTTTAATCATTGCTTTGTTCTGATTTCTACATTTTACAGGTATGGAAATGAAAGCAGAGTTCTACAGAGATTTTTATCTGGACCGTTACCATAGAGACGGTCCCCACCCGACCTATCAACGAAGAGGATCCCTCCAGCTGTGGCAGTTCCTTGTGGTTCTATTGGATGATCCCTCAAACTCCACCTTTATCTCCTGGACAGGGCGGGGCTTAGAATTTAAATTGATTGACCCAGAAGAGGTATAGTTCAGAATGTTTTTAAGTAATTTATATGTAACTCTGATTAAGACTAGAAATTTCAATCATGCAGCCCCCACCACTACAATCAGAGATCTGTGGACTAAAGGATTGTATTAGTTCCCCACAAGTACTGCTAGGGTCTAGGGACTCCAGGATTATAATTAGTAACCCACCAGTACTGCTAGGGTCTAGGGACTCCAGGATTGTATTAGTTCCCCACAAGTACTGCTAGGGTCTACGAACTCCAGGATTATAATTAGTAACCCACCAGTACTGCTAGGGTCTAGGGACTCCAGGATTATAATTAGTAACCCACCAGTACTGCTAGGATCTAGGGACTCCAGGATTGTATTAGTTCCCCACAAGTACTGCTAGGGTCTAGGGACTCCAGGATTATAATCAGTCCCCGATCAGTACTATCAGAGGTCCGAGACTGTAGGATTATAATCAGTCCCCCATCAGTACTATCAGAGGTCTGAGACTGTAGGATTATAATCAGTCCCCCATCAGTACTATCAGAGGTCAGAGACTGTAGGATTATAATCAGTCCCCTTCAGTACTATCAGAGGTCAGAGACTGTAGGATTGTAATCAGTCCCCATCAGTACTATCAGAGGTCTGAGACTGTAGGATTATAATCAGTCCCCCATCAGTACTATCAGAGGTCCGAGACTGTAGGATTATAATCAGTCCCCCATCAGTACTATCAGAGGTCTGGGACTGTAGGATTGTAATCAGTCCCCCATCAGTACTATCAGAGGTCTGAGACTGTAGGATTATAATCAGTCCCCCATCAGTACTATCAGAGGTCTGAAACTGTAGGATTATAATCAGTCCCCCATCAGTACTATCAGAGGTCCGAGACTGTAGGATTGTAATCAGTCCCCCATCAGTACTATCAGAGGTCTGAGACTGTAGGACTATAATCAGTCTCATCAGTACTATCAGAGGTCTGAGACTGTAGGATTGTAATCAGTCCCCCATCAGTACTATCAGAGGTCTGGGACTGTAGGATTGTAATCAGTCCCACATCAGTACTATCAGAAGGAAAGTTTACAGTCTTGTAAATATGTATTGTACTACTGGATTAGGTCCTTCTTGAATTTCAGTAAAGGTGAATGACAGTAAATAAATCAGAATCATCCTTAAAGTTTTGTATCCATACCTCCAGAGACCGTCACATTCTCATGTGTCTTACACTGATCCTCATCCAACTTTTGTACTGATGGTTATCGACAGCATCAGAATTAAACCTCAGAAATGAAGGTAAAATATTGTGATCAGAAATAAAAACATGTAAAACTTAATTATAAACATTTGAACTTATAATTTGTCTATTGATAGGTTGCCAGACGATGGGGCTTGCAAAAAAATCGCCCCGCTATGAATTATGACAAACTGAGTCGATCACTGCGCTACTATTACGAGAAGGGCATCATGCAGAAGGTGGCCGGCGAGAGGTATGTGTACAAGTTTGTGTGTGACCCAGAGGCACTGTTTTCCATGGCATTTCCTGACAACCATCGCCCAATACTTAAAACAGACTGTTCCCGCGAAGAGTTTTTCCGTGATGCTGGGAACCAAGCACTAGATGGACAACCATTAGCGATCACTGCCTCCAATGGACCAACAGGTCATATGACAAATATGGCTACCAGCCACATGAACCCTGGACATTTTCCATCAGGTCACATGACCCCCACACATAGTTTAGCAATGTTGTCTCCCCCTGTTCACTCAACGAGTGTTCAGTCTCCGGAGCAGCACAGATTTCTACAAGAAATGCAACGCATGTATAGTTCAGGGCCCTACATGGACAATTGTGTCTACTGAACTCGTTGCTGTTGGTGTTGACAACTTTTGTATCATAAATATATATATACTTGTAAATAAATGGACATCTGAATCTGTTGTAATAAAACAAATCTACAGTCAATTTTTCATATGTAAGAAACTTGAGCGGGACTCAATAATAACCAATGACAACCAAAAATTAGAGATATTTTTTCATGAGTCACAATGGCACTTTTATCTCATCTACTGTTATAACAAAAGATTTTGTGCCATAATTTCAAATTAAAGTGCTTTTTAAAAATATTTTGCTATCATTTGAACTTGCTTTTTGTACATATAGCCAAGTTGAAAGGATCTAAATTGAAAACATCTTAATTTAACCTTTTTTTGTATTTTCTTTTTCATTTTAACATGCTGCATTTGACCACATAAATAGCATGGGTAATAAGAAAATGCAAAAAAAAAAAAAAAAATCATTTGTTGCAAAACTTTCTAAAACTCTAAAAGTTTTTTTTTTTTTCATAAACATCAGTTAGCTATGACAAAGAGTGTTGACACATTATGGGTGTTTTTATGTGATAGGAGGAACTTGTTGTTTAAATTAATGTATGTGTTGTTTTCTATTTGAACCAATCAGTTTTTGAGTTAAAATAAAGGTTTTCGATGTCCTACTGTGTACCATCAGTATCTTTAAAAGCAATATGATTTTCATTGCAACCGGTGGTCAGTCTTGGGGCATGAAGGCCAACAAATACCAGATTAAAGTATACACATATTAAAAATCATTATAAAGAGTGATATATATTTATTTAAAACTTTGTATATTTGTATAATTAACAATGCAGTATATTGCTAAATATATGACTGATAATGTCTCCACTTTGAGACCATCAGTGTATATAAATATTTATTTATTCTAGGGTGGGGTTGGGCTGTATAAGTTGGAATAAGAAATTCTTAGTTACTTTAATGATAATATTGTAATGCATATTTACATATCTTTAAGTGCTAATCAATACTTGCACTTTTTATGGACATTAATTGATTATGTAAATGTCCATAGATTACAGATATGTGAAGAAAAAATGTCCAGTTAAATTGACTGAGAGTATTCATAAATGATAAAAAATTATAAAACATTTTTTTCAAATCTGTTGTTTTGCTTTTAAATTTCAGCAAGCTGAAAAAACATAATGCCAACAAACCATTTTTTGTTTTGAAGATTAAGTTTACATTTTAAGACAATACAATAATTTTCTATAAATGTTACTTGTTCATTTGAATTATCTGTGATAAAATAAAAGCATCATCATGATTTCAGATTTCTCAGATGAGTTCCTTAAAGGCTTCCTCATTGGTAATTTTATGGAACATTTATATAAAATTGACATTTCATGTGATAATGTGCTATGTAATTGTATATTGATATTCCCTGAAACCTTTATGTTTAAAATCCCAAGAAATTAATGACATGATAATATGAAGTTTAGGAAAAAGACAATTAATTAATTAGTTTTACAAAGAATTATTTCTTAAAAGAAAGGATCACAAACAAAATTATTTACTCTTCAAAGTATTTTTCATTAGCTGATCACTAATGAATATGATTTTTCTCAAAACTGAGATTTAGGGCGAAATGAAAGGGTAGGTTTGTCAATCAGTCGAAGGGAGGCAATTCTTTTTTTTAAAAAATAATTGTCAAGGGGAGATAACTCATGCTGCCTTTTTGTATATGTCTTATAATTCATGTTCGTTAGAAGAGATGATTATAGATCAGGATATTACAAAGAAAATGTGTTTTTATGATTGTATCAGCAGATTCTGATGAAAGTATCATATCTTGATATAATGATTTCTCAATGAATTGAATGTATATTGTTATTTCATTATATATAAATATATACAACAGATTTATTCCTAGGAAATTAGATGAATTATCATTGGAGGGAGGATGAACAGTTATCTATGTGGAAACATTTTTTGTTGCAGTTTATACCTTCTGTATGTTAAAAAAATGTTCTTCAAAAAAGGTTAGGTTTACAGAGGCATCAAGTTAGTTAAATTTAACAATATACTTTCAAAATTTACATTTTCCCTTTTTTTTTTCTTTTTTTTTTTTGTTAAGTGTTATTTCCGTACCTCATCATCAGTAGGGTTTTTTAATGGTTTATCATATATGGATGAAAACATCTTTCATATATGTATATACATATGTCGTAAATATTTGAAGTATAATTTAAAAACTTATAAACTGTGTATGACATATTAAGTTATTATGAAAAAAATATATATTTCAATAAGTGTTAATTTCCTTGAATGAATGAATGGCAGTTACGATACAAGACAATTCCTATAAGTAGGGACTTTTTAAGAACTATTAATCTTTCAATAGATGAATCATTTCAATTTTTTTTTAAATATTAATTTAATATTCATGTTAATATTGCATTAAACATACAATGTGAGAAAAAGTATATATCTTACAAATTTTACTCAGCATCATAAGTTGAAATTGCTTTTCATTTATTTTCAATATTTTGAAGATTAAAAGATATTTTGTATGTATTTCTAAAATATAGCTTCATGATCAATTTTTATTTCATCAAATTTTATTTCTGATTATCGTCATCAAAGTTGATGTCATCATTGAAATAGATCATTGATTTGATATCTAATCACCTTGTTACTTGTTGATTAATCACTTTGTGTTCATTTCAATTTCTCAAAAATTCTTAATTGTTGATAAGTAATCATGTGTTTTATTTCATAAGCTACAATTTTGTTTAGTAAATGTTTACAGGAACTATATAAAATACTGAATCAGCCATGTATTGTTGCCAACTTACCTTCTTAGGTGAGGTTGGCCTGACATTTACCATATTGTCACCTGTACATCTCTTGAACAATATACTTAGAGTCATCTGATATTTCTGTGAGAAGTATTTCAAAATCAGTTTTTGGACCAATCTTATGATCAAAATAGTAATCAAATTTAACTTAGATTGTCATCTAAATACCTAAAATAGAATTCATTACCAATTTTCTTTTTCCTTGATGATGTTTTAAAACACTCATTCACTCTTTATTTTAAAGGGCTACAGCCAGATTAGAGGTTGGTAACACTACAGCGAGTCCTTTATTCAATTTGTTGAAAAGCAATGGGCTTAATTATGATATAGAAATTTAGAGTAAAGAAATTAATGGAAATTAAAGTGATCAATCATTTGATGTCTTTAAATTTCTAATTCTTCAGCTCAAACTTTTTAATGGAGAGTGAATGTTTTTATGACTGATTTACTATCTCTTGTCTAGATTGTGCTGCAGAGATTGACAACCAAATGTCACTGAAATATACCATGTGTCACTAATTTACTTGTTTTCTTGTGTAAATATTTATTGTCCTTCAAAATGTAGAATTATTTATAGATTAAACAATTTCTAAGAAATTCCTTTGTGATGTGTTGTTTACTGAGATTTTAATGTTTTCCTATAGCATCTTGTAGTAGAGCAGTGTTGGTCCAAAGTAATAAGGATAATCCCCGAATCGTGTAATGTTGCCAAGATATACTGAGGTTGATTCATTTCTTAGTATGATGGTATATGTGTTAAATATTTAAACTTCCTTGAAAGATATCTTCGAAGGATAAAATAGCTGTGTGATACGGTTTAATTTGTAATTTAGCTAATTATCAATTTGTACCAATGGAGTAATAATTTTCGTGTTTTTTTTTAACAAATTATTATTTCTGGGACACTTGATTTCACAGATAAATATAACTCAATAAATATATTTATAAAATAGTTCATTGACATGAATTTGTTGATTAAGAGTACCCACCAAATAAAACATAAATCTCCCACCTCAGTTAATGATTTTACAATATTGGTTAGTATATCTAATAAAATGAACAGGAACACCACAGGGTTTAAAAACAACTGAGCAAAATTATAACACATATCCTCTACACCTGTCATCAAATATCAATATCAAGGAATTTCTGTGCTCTATCTCTTGTCAGGTATAATGTGTACACTGTTGTCAGATATAATGTGTACACAATTGTCAGATATAATGTGTACACTGTTGTCAGATATAATGTGTACACTGTTATCAGATATAATGTGTACACTGTTGTCAGGTATGGTGTGTACACTGTTGTCAGGTATAGTGTACATTATTGTCAGATATAATGTTTACACTGTTGTCGGATATAGTGTGTACACTGTTGTCAGATATAGTGTGTACACTGTTGTCGGATATAGTGTGTACACTGTTGTCAGATATAATGTGTACACTGTTGTCAGATATAGTGTGTACACTGTTGTCAGATATAATGTGTTCACTGTTGTCAGATATAATGAGTACACTGTTGTCAGATATAATGTGTACACTGTTGTCAGATATAGTGTGTACACTGTTGTCAGATATAATGTGTACAATGTTGTCAGATATAATGTGTACAATGTTGTCAGATATAGTGTGTACACTGTTGTCAAATATTATGTGTACACAGTGTATACACTGTTGTCAGATATAATGTGTACAATGTTGTCAGATATAGTGTGTACACTGTTGTCAGTTTAAATGTGTACACTGTTGTCAGGTATGGTGTGTACACTGTTGTCAGATATAATGAGTACACTGTTGTCAGATATAATGTGTACACTGTTGTCAGATATAGTGTGTACACTGTTGTCAAATATTATGTGTACACAGTGTATACACTGTTGTCAGATATAATGTGTACACTGTTGTCAGATATAATGTGTACACTGTTGTCAGATATAGTGTGTACACTGTTGTCAGATATAATGTGTACACTATTGTCAGGTATAATGTGTACACTGTTGTCAGGTATGGTGTGTACACTTTTGTCAGATATAGTGTTTACACTATTGTCAGATATAATGTGTACATTGTTGTCAGATATAGGTGTACACTGTTGTCAGATATAATGTGTACACTATTGTCAGGTATAATGTGTACACTGTTGTCAGGTATGGTGTGTACACTGTTGTCAGGTATGGTGTGTACACTTTTGTCAGGTATAATGTGTACACTATTGTCAGGTATAATGTGTACACTGTTGTCAGGTATGGTGTGTACACTTTTGTCAGATATAGTGTTTACACTATTGTCAGATATAATGTGTACACTTTTGTCAGATATAGGTGTACACTGTTGTCAGATATAATGTGTACACTTTTGTCAGATATAGTCTGTGCACTGTTGTCAGATATAATGTGTACACTTTTGTCAGATATAGTGTTTACACTGTTGTCAGATATAATGTGTACACTTTTGTCAGATATAGTCTGTGCACTGTTGTCAGATATAATGTGTACACTTTTGTCAGATATAGTGTTTACACTATTGTCAGATATAATGTGTACATTGTTGTCAGATATAGGTGTACACTGTTGTCAGATATAATGTGTACACTTTTGTCAGATATAGTCTGTGCACTGTTGTCAGATATAATGTGTACACTTTTGTCAGATATAGTGTTTACACTGTTGTCAGATATAATGTGTACACTTTTGTCAGATATAGTCTGTGCACTGTTGTCAGATATAATGTGTACACTTTTGTCAGATATAGTGTTTACACTGTTGTCAGATATAATGTGTACACTTTTGTCAGATATAGTGTTTACACTGTTGTCAGATATAATGTGTACACTGTTGTCAGATATAATGTGTACACTGTTGTCAGATATAATGTGTATGCTATGATCTAAAATAGCAGAAAAATTGTCATGAATTTCATTGTCTTTTTGGAATTGTATTGATGGTTTTGATACATTTTAAAGGGCTAGCTCTTATCTATTTTGCTTCATTTTTGGACAAAAGCCATTTGTAATCTTGTGTATTTTTTATTAAAGAAGAATTGCATTAGATCTGTGATACACAGACAATAGTTAACAGCACAAAGTGCTGCGTATGTAAAGTGAAGCATATGGAGTATTGCACCAAACCATTCATGCGTGAAATCAAATAAATATCACAAAAAGGGGAGTGAACATGGACACAAAATACACTGTACTTAAATAATACAAAATACACTAAGTATGATTCTTAAACACCACCTTCAACAACTGCACACCTCAGACATCTGATCACACACCACCTTCAACAACTGCACATCTCAGACCACTGTTTTACATAGTGCATTACATTACAGCACACCTCAGACATCTGATCACACACTGCCTAAAACAACCAAACACCTCAGACCACTGTTCTTACACACCACCTTCAACAACAGCACACCTCAGACCACTGTTCTTACACACTGCCTTACACAACTGCACACCTCAGACCACTGTTTTTACACAGTGCATTTCACAACAGCACACCTCAGACATCTGATCACACACTGCCTAAAACAACCAAACACCTCATACATCTGATCACACACCACCTTCAACAACTAAACACCTCAGACCACTGTTTTTACACACCGCCTTATACAACAGCACACCTCAGACCACTGTTCTTACACACTGCCTTACACAACAGCACACCTCAGACATCTGATCACCCACAGCCTTAAACAACAGCACACCTTATAACAATTTTGACTTTTAATGGTGGCCAATGTTAACATCGATACACGTATAACAGTTATATCTTATAATACATATTTCCTTCCAACTTCCTTATTTACTCTTTGTTGAACAGTTAAAAAAAAGACATGTACTGCCTTATGTCATGTTTTCCATATACCACAGTGTTCTTGTACTGCCTAATGTCATGTTTTCCATATACCACAGTGTACATGTACTGCCTAATGCCATGTTTTCCATATACCACAGTGTATATGTACATCGACAAAAATGCTTCACAGACTGCATCAATCACCTCAATTTCACATAAAACAGTTTTATTCAAAATGATATTGTTAATTTTTTCGTTTAAAGTTGAGGAATTTTAGAAATATTTAGTTTCGTTTAGTTAAAATACCTCCATGCAAACAGAATAAAATGATCTTAACGTTTAATTCTAGTCCCCCCCTCCCCCCACCCCCACCAAAAAAAATGAGTCGCTTTACCCAAGGATGCCTCTGACAAAAAGTTGACAATATTCCTCTGTTTACCCTGCTGAATCTCACCCCTCTACTCACACCGTTTATACAAACTTTAGTTGAGACCCGTTTACCCCAGAATGCTTTCGACCAAATTTGGAAAAAAAAAACTAAAATTTGTATAGAAGAATGACGATTTTAAAGGATTTTCTCAGTTACCCCTTATCTTTGCCTCAGGCCTTGGGACTAGATACGATTTCGGAGGGAAAAGTTGACGGACGACCGACCAGCATCATGACATAACTAACCGTCGTTTCGAGCAGGCGAGTTAAAAGACATCTAAATGTCATTAATGGTAAGATATACCAGACTGTTATAGAGCAAGGACAATATATATATATATCTATAAATATATCACAGCGTCACCTCGAAATGACAAAATTTGCTACATTGTCAACACCAAATGATAAAATATACCACAGTGTCACCACGGCAACAACGTCATGTAAATAGTTTTTAACAAAAAAACGTATATAATTAAGTTCTATAATCGGAACTTCCGATAAATGTTGCTAAATAATTAGACCACATACTAAAATAGTAGTATAAACTGTAACATGGGTGCATGATAGAAGGGCATAAGTGACTCACCAAAGGTTCGCCGCACCAAAACACTGGCTACGTAATATCCATGTGTTAAAGAATGCCCCACCAATTTAACAAGGATGCATCCATATAAGGATATTCAGAAAAAGCGATATATGAATATATTAATCTATTATCAACCTAAACTACTTCTGAATTATCCTGGTATTGATGTCGTCGAAGCTTGTAAGTTTTACATATGTACAAAAAATCCACAGGTATGTATGACGTCACTCGCGAGAAATCAAAAGACGTCACATATGACGTCAGGTATAACGTCACGGGCCAGATATCCACAGAAAAGGCGTAGGGGATAACATACCATACTAAACAGATAATGCACTTATCAAGACGACCACATTCACAGAGAGCTGAGGCCGGTATCGCTTTTTTGTCCAGTAAGTGGTAGCCGATCAATCTCACTTGAAATATTTCAATTATTGACAGCAATATTAAACTTTTGGGCAATATATGCCAATACCAAAGATCAAGAAATAAAAAACATTTAAACAAACTTATACAAAAAATATGTCTATCTGTAAGTGATAAAAAGACTTTGTTGATGATTAGAAAATAGAATGAATATATCATGATAAGTAAAGGAATGACGACAAGAAAAATATCACGTATTGTTACAATACCCCAAATACCGAAAGTAAGTAGTGTAAACATAAGAAGAGAGATGAAAAACAATTCTTCAATAAAAGACAAATCGGACTGTATTCGTCCCCGTTTTGAATTTTGATGAGTTCCTACAACGCTGTCAGAACATTTTCCGCATTTGAGTACTTCCCTGTCACACAGCCATTCCTGTATTCTATGACTTATATGCATTTGTATGTATTCAATTAAAGCCATATCTAACAGTATGAAATGCAAATCTATTGGTAGAGTAATAACAAATGCTGTATAAAAGAAATATTTTAACATAACGCAACAATATAGTATAAAATCAACGTACGTTTTTTCTGAAAAAAAGTCTAGATGTGTAAAAATTATAATTCCAATAAAAATAATGGACGGGATATTTGCAAGCAACAAATAAAGTTTGTATGGAGCAATGATGTATAGCAAAACAATGAAAAGAAAAATAAATTTGAATTTAGTCACGTGTCTCAAAACACCGCACCGTACTCCGGGATCTCTTATTTTATCAGTAATGTCTGTGGGCTGAGCTGTTTGGGTTCTTTGAGGCAATGAATCTTTTCCATACTGAAACTTCACATGGATTTCACGTGAATGTCCCTTCTTCGTGCGTATCGCATCGTAAATAGTAAGTTGGAGTAGTTCCATTAGGGTTAACCCCATCAGCGTATAGCGCCAATTATACCAAGTCGAATTGAGAATAAATCTTATACATAGTGCTTTAAGTGCAATCCAATAATAGGCTAAAACGCCGAAGGATGAACATGGATAGGATTCCCTATGAGAATAAAACGCCATAAATAAGAAAAAGGCATACTGCATCCACAACAGGACCTTCTCGTAGAAGTCAGGAGAGTAAAACACATGGTTGGCCAAAGACCACATGCAAATTATTTCAATTATTGCTTTCCCTTTTTGTTTGGCATGGTCATTTTCTTTGGGATAAACAATTGTGTCTGGCGCCATTCCTTCGTGTCGTTGTATGCTTGTCAACTGAAAAATAAAATGAATGGAATCAGTAATAGGGACGTCAGATTATAGAAATATGAATTTTGAATCTATATCTAAGAAAAGTTGTTTAAATCAGTATTTAACGATAAAATCGAACATGTCATACAGATATTTGATTTCATCCGGCATCTCCTAAAGAATTGATGTTCATGTAAACTAAATCGACAAGAGAACGACTTGTAAACTAAAGTTTAACACCAAATCAGGGTCGCTACAACTATGCCAATGAATGAACTAATATGAAAGATATGAAAAATATCCGGAAAATAGGTCCTGGTGTTCCTGAAGGATCAGCGTTTACTGGGTTTTTTTTTAAATGACACTTAATACTACAAATAAATATGTTTTCTTCACATTTACTTGTCCAGAAAGGAATGCTTTTGTTAAATGATTGAATTCATTTATCCAAAACGATAATATTTTCTTGATTAAAGACATAATCTGATTATTTAAACTGTGAATGTCCCAGACTTTACCTTAGATTTTGAACTGTTTGATGGTTATATCCTACGTAATACATAGTCTCCCCTTATGTAGTCCGAAAGGCGTTTTTACACAGAGGGGAATCCGAGTATCGTCTGCGACCAAGACAAAAATTTAATCGCGGATAGATAGACAGAACCCTTCAGACTACCATTTATAATAATATCTATTACATTTATTTCTTACATAGAGTATTTTCGTAATCACTGTCTGTTACAACAGGTTTTTTTTCTTGTGAATCATGTTATGTGCTACCAACACAGCTAAGGTTACAGAATGCTTGGTAATGCAAATAAACATTTTAAAGCCAAGATTGTATGATAACAACCAATAAGAAAATAGCCAATATCATCCACTTAAATGCGCTGACTCTGACAATACATTGCTGTTTATATTGAATCGTTCTTTTCAGGTCCATCAATGTAGGGCGTTTCGCTTTTTCAGTTCCAAGTTAGAGGAGACTAGTAAGATATTGTCGAGTAACAGATTCGTTTGAATGATAAACACAGGTAACATATAGGCTATTTACTGGCAATGTCTCTACACACTCTTAGTTACAATGGATGACATTTCAGCTTTGATTGTGAAAAACATGACCACGAACCTGCTTCAATGTTTAGACGGCTGGTATTCTCCGAAATGTCTTAATACATATTCTTTGAAGTTCCCCTGACGCCATTGGTTTTACGATACATATAACGTTTTATTACATAATCGATTTTGTCGTAGAAAAAGAAATTGACACCTAGATATTGATAACCAGACCATGTGTCATCTAGATATTGATCAAGTAGAGAGGTACTTACAGACTTTGTTTTCAATTGTTGACGTCATGTTTGTTTGGAATTTCATCTATCTTCACCCACGACAGGCATATCAAGGTTAAATTAAAGGTAGTTTTATTTTGATCAAATTTGATCTTCTCAATTGCCACTAGACTTCAAAAATTAGGCCCCTCTCATCATTGATGACTACTCCTAAAAAGGACAAAACTGCTGTTCAGTTCGCTGTTTGCTGTACCTTACACTAAATTTGTATTGAAAAGTTGCTATTCACTTGGGTGTCTTTTGTGCAACCCTTGATTTTTCTGCCTGTTCCAAACTAAAGTTGTGTCTCGTGTGTAGCTTTGAGTTGTATCTATAAATTGATCTACAGGACACTGTATTTATAAGGATATTACATATGTCTTAAATTCAAGTAAGTTATTTACAATTCATTCTTAATGTCTATACTGGCATAGTGCCTAGTGACCCCATTGCTTGACTGTAAGAGACGACTAATCTTTCCAAACAAATGATTGTTTCTAAAATCTCCCCAACTGCCTAATTCTTTCCCCTTTAACTGGTAGTTCGCCCCTATGAGGAATGCTATGAATTCTGTCCCCTAGCATACCCTGGTCATTAAACGTCTGGTTTTCTCGTTGTCAGTAGAATGTGGTTGGGTTGCACGGCTGGAGTCTTTAGGTAACATACTAGTTCTTCTGTGTGATAACACTGTAAAGTCGTCTTTAGTTCCAAACTAACACACGGAGACTTGCGTGAGCATTTCACACTCCTAACACCAGGCGTACTCGGCACAGATATTCACGTACAACACACCGGCATGTCGACCTCATATGATTATAGGTATCACTAGGACATTTAAAAGGGTAAAACTATACCCATATATGAAAACCTTCTTGTGGTTTTACTATAGGCAGTTACAGTCCCAAAGAGACTGTATCTACAAACATGGGACACTCAGTGACGCTTTATATTGACATTACCCTGAAATATTATCTGGACAAGGTAACAAGGTAATATATCTGTTTAAACTTAATTCATTGACAAGGGCTTAAAATGATTAAAACATCAATTTGTCAGTCATTAGCAGTTTTACGAACTCTTTGTTTAGTCAAATCCAGCCGTGAAATATTGAATATGTAATGTCTCTGACGAGTGATTTAATGTATGCATTTACTTAATATCTGCCCGTTTGTCTGGCTTTCATATTACTTTTCATTGTGTGCAGAGTGACATATAATTGATTTCTACCTTCTCCGGAAGCAATTTATGAAATGTTAAACGCGGGCTTACAAATAAATTTTAGTATCACAGCAGCGAGAAACACGTTTAGGTACGTTTTTACAAAACCCTGTGTGGGAAGTCATTCCCGGTGCGAACATGAAATCATTTGTTACCTTTATCTTATAAAAAATTATATATTTAGGCGCAAGGCGATATTTATGGTATATGATTATCATTCAGGCAGACAAATGTGTAAATATGTGGAGATTTCGATTTCCCGATGATTTTACTATTTCTTAAAAGTAACATCCCTGCTTCCATAATCAACATTAGCTGGTCTTTTTCACCTAGTACTAATTCAACGGCCTGTATGTAAATATTTCCTTTCTTCATATTTTGCCATCGTTTTTATTGATTTTAAGTTGGAATTTTGCACTTGCTCAATGACAGCATATGGCATTGCCATGTTGTAACCTAACCAACATCAGTTGTGTATTACCAGCCTATGAACTGCCAGTAGTATTGGAGTATTGCAAGTACTGTAAGCAAATTGGGGTTGCGTTCTCTTATGATAAGATGAAAACAGTAAATTACAAGCATAGAACCGCTTTCAGTTGGCATGGGCTATGAATCCCAACTTGATAAATGCGAATTCACCTTGAAAGGCTTAATTGAATTTACCTTCATCCTGTTGGAATTCATATGTCCATGAATGCCAACTGAAGGAAATTCAATGTGTATTTAAACAGCCACTCTCTCTACATCTTGCCAGGTTATTTAAATGTTTCGTTTGTTCATGATTTCTCTATCTTTTAATATTTTTTTCTCAATCTTGAGTTAGTACACACGTTGCTTATTTTCATTCTGCAAATAGAATTAGAAAAACCTGTTCCAGATTTAGGTCAATATCTTAATACGTAAAAACACTTTTTATGACATTCATATTGAGTTGTTCATACGTATTTAGACAGTGTTGACTGAACAAACGAAGCCTGGCTTCCTTAATGCAAACCAATACAATGGTTGCATGGCTTGTTTTGATTTTATACATTACAAACAATCCCATACATAGTTGTTAGATATGTATCTCTGTTTAATATTTCATATGAAATTATAGAGAGGGGAGTTAATACAACAGATGGAGAAGTGACCGTAAATGACCCTAGGCTGGTCATAAGTTCATATCTTATCAAACTTACAGTTTATTGTTTATTAATTACACTAATTACGGTGTTGATTATCACAAAGTAGATATTGATTAGACCTCTCACAAAAGTACGTCAACATGCTAAAATTCGTTGTCCAAAATTACACAATTTATATAAATTATCATACTTAAAAACTGATCTCTAGCTGATAACGACAAGCCCATATATCGAATACGAAAAATGCTTACTGGTCTGAGTAAATATTTCTACTCGTTACTTTATGTGGAATAAGGAGATATGTAAATGGTCAAATAATTTTTCAGTTCATGAAAATTACTTTTAAATTGAAATAGCTAATATCAGCTCATAGAAATCCATGCATTGAAAGTGTCATTATATCTTTTTCTATCTATGATAAAAATTACTCACCTTCTAAGGATAAATGTCCGTGTACTAGGGAGCACAAGCATATCTTGTTTAATTCCGATTTCAAACCACTTAGCGATAAAACTCTAACGAAGACACATGTTAGAGCCTGCTTTTAGTTATTTGAAAAAAGTCGTTCTTTAAATAGTCTATCGATAGGTCGCCACGGTGCCACTATGAAAGAGCAAATAATCAGTCCTGCGCTGATGATCGATAGGATTTCATTGAATACTGAGCTGGCTTTTACTTCGATGAAATCATTTTGTCCCAGTACAATGTATATGCATTTTTGAAATATCGATAATGCATGGACAGTTGTTTGCAAAGCAAAGGTGCTTGTCATATATATCCGTCGTTCTGAGAATGTGTTTTAGTTCACAGTATGTGAAACATGTTTAATGAGGAACATATTTCGTTCCTCTGACCTCCTCATTATGTATGCTAACTGTTAGTTTTAAATAAAGTTAAAACACCAAAACTTCGTTTTTATCATCGAAAATCTCAACATTGTCCGTTGTAGCTACTTCCAATCTGCTACCACAACAGCAAAATCTACTGATTTACAAATCATAGATAGCATATCTGTGTAATTCGTCTTCCATATATTTTGACGTCGGTAGTTCTCCTTGTCTATGTCAGATTTTTAATGTTGCTTCTAGAGTTCCAGGTAGGCTATATATACAGTACTTTGTATACATATAGTCCGTTTTACAAACCAGGAGTGGCGAAGTCAGAAAATGCAGGAGAGGCACGTACACAGCAGTTGGTGCAGACTTACCAACGAAACATCAGAGTTTTCTGAAATTCAGTCTGATGATATTTCTCTTGTCACGAACCATATTGTACGTAGTCAATCATATTGTTTAAAGAGACAACAGGAGGGGTCATCTTTCAACGCGAAGTAGCCAAGACGACGAGAAATATACAAACAATGGCAGCCGATTTCTAATTACCATAGCAGTGGTTTCCTTGTATAGTAAACGATAAGATAAACAATCTGGCGCATTGAATCAACATGAAAACTCTTAAACGATATCCAGGTCGTATTCCAAAATAGGAACTAACAGTGTATAATCGAATTACGAAATAGTCAATGAGATGTCAACATCAGATGTGTATTTTTGTACAATCGATCGAAAATTAAGTCAATATGTATGTCATTGTAATGACAAAACCCTGTCTTTACGCGTTTTCTACCAAAATGCATGAAACATTATTATTTTGGTTACTTCGATTTACAACTATTATTATGTATAAGCTTAAGGTAGCTCAGGCTGTCTCCATGACATACATCGGGAGACGTCTGTAAATGACCTTAGCTGTTGATAGGATAATGACCTATACGAATCACACTGCGTCTTTGGTCACGTGTAAAATTTAAATGCCGCTTATGTTTTGCCAAATGCAGAAAATTACGTTCAAAAGACACACAGGTTGATTTCAGCTTTAATCACAAATTTGGTGACAAACAGTATAATATGTGCTTTGTTAAAGGTGACCGGTAATAAATGAAACACATTTTACAGATGTTTCATTCCGCTAGAACCAAAGTATATGTAGATACTACACCATGCCAATGAAGATTTCGTTTTATAGATTTCGTCATTAAAATATTTTCTGGATTAATTGTGTTAACGTTTGTTATTTGGTACAGGGACGAGAATTTCCTGATACCCTGCCTGTGCCTTAAATCCGCTCTCTACGGCACCGAATGGCCAAGTCGAGATTCAAAGAGAGTTGCCGACCCTATACGCCATGACAGCAAGTCCTTAATATATATATATACATAAGCATAAACATAGACAAGGACATCCAGACCAATTGAAACGTCAGACGTACCTAAAATGTTTAATATTACATAGTATTAAATATCATACAAAAGCTTATCTACGTAACGCAAGCGAACATTTTGAATACAATATTTATGTTGAGCAAATAGCTGTTTTTAGTTTATAGAACAACGTAAGACTTGCAGAAGATAATGAGGTGTACGTTGTATGTGTATATCTTCTCTACTTCAAATACCTTTCTTTTGTCATTCTACACTCACATACTGTTTGAACTTCAAGTTCATTATTGACAGAAAGGGAACCTTTCGATAAAAATAGACATCGTTTGTACTTGTCTGGATTTGTCCTTCTGGTAGTGCCACTTATATGTCAAGTTTTACCGACTTTCCTTACGTTTCCATCATCAACTATCACTTGTTTAAGTCAAACAACAATTGGTAATTCAGATAATATACTTTATTCAACCTGGTCACAGACAGGAAAAGACTGGTATATGTAAAATAGTCTACGTGATTGAATCTTGTCTCTTCACTTTAAATTTATAAATATGATAAAGACGACATGATATCAAGTGTTTATTTGATATCCTCTTCACGGATTCTCGTTCCGAAAGGTGAAGAGGTGTTTTTACTAATTGCGTCCTCAACAGGTGCGGTCTTAGGTCGACTGTATAACCAGCATTGACGTGTGTCAATGACCGTAATTCTGGACGACCTAAATGTTTTACAACTCAGCACAACTTTATCAATTTAGGAACTGATTATCGACATTACTCTAATTTATAATTGTTTCAAATATCGATTAAAATTTGCATTTTCGATACCCGTCATCCCGACATGTGTTATTTCAGTAATCTATTGTTTATACAATGAAAACTGAACATGTATCTTTCGTTATTGTTCTTTTTTTCCATACGACGTCGAGAAGATAACAATCCATAGCCTGGTGGAGACGAGTGGGTGTTTAAGTACTGAGTATCTCCTGTTTGCAGAGTACTAATTAAGAAATACATATATCTTAGTATTCCTTGTCATACAGACTATATTGTCAGCAAAGATAAACCAGTATCAAAATTTCAATAGGTAGGGTCACAACCCCGAATTTTACTTTTAGGTGTAAATAGGAAACATTGAAATTTTAAATGTTTTATTTCAATGAGATTGTTTTTTAACTCTCCGCCATTCCTCTGTCACAATATTGTTATAAAGACCTTCGGTGGAGTTGTACTGCGATTTCGTTTTCTTTTCTTTTTTTGAATGCTTAGATGGGTTGTGACAGAATGTATGCATGTCATATTGCAAAGAAAGTGAGTTTAACATGTATTTACACATTTTCATCTTATTTTCATAACTTTGGAATATATTTTACATTCTGATGATGGATGGATCAGATCGAGATCTATATGAACTGCCACGCAATCAACAGATGTAGATATTTTTGATAGTATTGCAAATTAAAATTACATCAAAAATTGTGTTTATCACAAAATAAACAATAGGTATTCAAATAGTCTTTGTTATAAATTGTGTCTCGATTGAGATAGGTTGAGTTTTGGAAATATAAGGGATCAAACTGGCAAACAGTTAACTACCCCCTCCCCACTCCCCCATCCCACCCAGTGTTGTCAATATGGTACAAAATCACAAATTCATTTAGTAACCCGCCTTCTTCTATGTCAATTTGACATTTCTTTCATTCCTATGGATTTTACTCAGTCGCCTTCAATGCTTCCAACTTTAGGCTCTTGACATCACTGACGAGTCCTAGAAGGACCAAACAGCTGTATGAAGTAGCATCACTGACGAGTCCTAGAAGGTAGATAACAGCTGTATGAAGTAGCATCACTGACGAGTCCTAGAAGGTAGATAACAGCTATATGATGTAGCATCACTGACGAGTCCTAAGAGGACCAAACAGCTGTATGAAGTAGCATCACTGACGAGTCCTAGGAGGACCAAACAGCTGTATGATGTAGCATCACTGACGAGTCCTAGAAGGACCAAACAGCTGTATGAAGTAGCATCACTGACGAGTCCTAGAAGGTAGATAACAGCTGTATGATGTAGCACCACTGACGAGTCCTAGAAGGTAGAAAACAGCTGTATGAAGTAGCATCACTGACGAGTCCTAGAAGGACCAAACAGCTGTATGAAGTAGCATCACTGACGAGTCCTAGAAGGTAGATAACAGCTGTATGATGTAGCATCACTGACTAGAAGGACCAAACAGTATGAAGTAGCATCACTGACGAGTCCTAGAAGGTAGATAACAGCTGTATGAAGTAGCATCACTGACGAGTCCTAGAAGGACCAAACAGCTGTATGAAGTAGCATCACTGACGAGTCCTAGGAGGTAGATAACAGCTGTATGAAGTAGCATCACTGACGAGTCCTAGAAGGTAGATAACAGCTGTATGATGTAGCATCACTGACGAGTCCTAGTAGGACCAAACAGCTGCATGATGTAGCATCACTGACGAGTCATAGAAGAACCAAACAGCTGTATGAAGTAGCATCACTGACGAGTCCTAGAAGGATCAAACAGCCGTATGATGTGACATCACTGACGAGTCCTAGAAGGTAGATACAATTTAATTCATTGTTTGACTTTACTGTGTCAAACTCTGTATTTTTCTGATTCACTAGGTTCCAAAACTTCAATGGTTTTATTAAGGTGTTGTCTGATGTGTAACACAATATCGAACTCTTATCTAAACACATGAAACAATATCTGTGTCAATAGAGCGACCGCGGTCTATATGTTTAGGTGTTCGATATAAGACACGAGTGTTTACTTGTTCGGGATTTCCTTGTATAAATACCGAACATGATAGAACAGAATAGACTACGGCTTATATAACATGTAGGATTGTCTTGAGCACCTTATACATTTTAATAAATCTTTTACGGCGAGAGTTTTCTCAAAGCGACAACCCCAACTTCACACTATGGAGGCCTATCCCAGTAAGTCAACCACAGTTCATTTTTCTATCTTAGTATTTTTGCACTTTTGAGTGTATATAGTATTTCATGAGGGAAATTTTAAAAATTGTTATTTCACTGAAGCAAAGTTTGTTGTATGTACAGCATATTCACAAGAAAAATAAACTATTTATTTGCATAATTAGGACAGATATAAATAGAGGAAGCTGACTAGGATTTTCGCGGAGACTAGCCAGTTATTATAATTTTGCGGGACGCGATAAAATATAGTATTTTTTTTTAATCATTCAAAAATAATAATCAATTTCAACATAAATCTTAATTTATGTTAACATAAAATGTTACTTTTTCATGTCTTTACAATTTGGTGTAAAACGTTTAGAGAGAGAGAGTTTAACATATGACAAGTTGCTACGCGTCTAAAAAAACGTGACGGCAACCTATCTGTTGATGACGAGAATCATCCTGAAATATCTAGATCCACTTTCGAGACGTTTATTTGAGGATTGGGTTTGACCGCTGATAAGGTCAGTTGAAATGCATTGCTTGCTGACGTCCATGGAAATCAAACGTTACCATGGAAATGAAGGTTGTGTCACTAGTAAACAACCCTTCAGGTTTCTGGTTATGTGTACCGGGCTTTATGATTTATCAATTTTACAAGACGATTTGTATTCTCTCTTTTCATTGGTGTATGTTTACAAAAGTGTTATCTTTCTCTATATTTAACTGGCAAAAACGTAATAAAATGTATTGTCGATCTTACGATGTTTAATATGTCTAAATGATTTTTCAAGACCGGAAAGCAGAATTAAAGTTTATTGAATTCTATATGCAAGTCAATCCATGTTGAAGGCAGATTTTGTTTAAACAGATAAAGAATGTATTTTCGTTTATTTCAATAAAGAAACCAAAACATCATTGACTTTCGTACGGAGGTTTCACTGAAACCGAAAAACTAGAGCATGATTATTTACTGAAATTATTAGGGATGGAATAAGCTACTGTGTTAAAATCCTGATGCTAAGTTGTGCGGTGTGCTGTAAGTCGACAGAAAAAGAAAGATTTTTAAGCACATACCAGTGACAATGATTTTCTGAAAATCGTAGTCGTAAGTGTCCTTGACCTTGATCCAGCAACCCTAAACCGCGGACACTTGTCTTCGATGATGTTTTTATAAGTGTGTTGAGTTTGATGAGAATTCCTCAAGGTATAAAGCTGCCAGAGTGCTGTTAGACTTACAAAAACAGCGGGAACGGACGGAGGGAGAGAGAAAAAAATTATAGCAGTCGCTATGTAGTGCCATCAAGTCGGTATTTCCGACCACTAATTAACGGTAATTGACCTCAACATGACGACGAAGCTGTGACCAGTGATTAAAGTTTACCTGGTGGGCAGTAAACCGCGAGCAGGTGTGTCACTCTCGACCATTGTTTTCGTCACTGGTTACCATCATTATCAGATTAATTTGGTCTACCCGTGTGAAACTGCGTGCCAGACACGTTTTAATAGCGATCTATTGTTTGTTAATTCTGTATTGGGTAGATCGGTAGGCATGCTGTAAACACCTCGGAAGCCCTACATACCCAAAGGTGAATTAAGTAAACAATTAAGACCACTTTTGTCCATTCCCCAAAGTGGTCTGAATATTGAGGTTTCACTGTAGTCAGAGACGTATATATACGTCTCTGCTGTAGTTTTAACGTGAATTTAAAATAACCCTGCACTGCTCGCATTAATTTCTGGCCATCGTCCTGATTTGACGTTTACTATTGCGAAGTATTTCAAGACAATTATTTGTTTGTTTAATTTTCCATTATTTTTTAACAATGTATCTTAACATTTGTGTTATCGGAACTTGAAGACAGAGTAGAAACTCGCTTATTTCTTTACCCAATAGATTGTAATGCATTGAAAATATTATTGTGGAATAAAAATAAGCAAATCATGTGATCATCTATCTCCCCATCCTAGACAGTTGACAAAGACCCTAAGGGTATCCTAATTAATATCGCCTTTTATCGGAATAGGTCGATCTTAGTTACAATGAAGCGGTGTATATCAAAAGAAACTGACAAGGGTTACTTTTTACAAGATTTTATTCCTCTCAGACAACAACAATGTGTGACAAGAGGTCATACATATTGAGACATTTTTAGTACATGACAGGCAGCCATAGTTATAAACATGTTATATATTTGTTGATTTTCCGAAAACATACATTGTAAGCAGCTCAAACATTTTTGATATCTAGGACAATCAATGCTAACAATTAACGCAGTCGCATTATAAAATGTATGACAATCGTTGGATAAACATGCTTACATTCATCAATAACTTTTTATTAAAGACTGTGAACATCCCTTTCATTTTGTATCGGTTAGGATATTTACAGTAATATACCGGGATATACTTCAGTCTTAGCTGTTTTACTTCATCATTATTACACAAAAATAAAAAATGAAACTCATCTCCTATACCATTATTACACATGGGACATACTCGATCAAGATGTTGTATCCCTCTCCATCTACCCAATTCTACCGGCAATTTAACATTTGCTGTTCTGAATTTACAGATAAATTCTGCATCTTTTTTATTCAAACGTAATAAATAGTCTTCAATACCAAATTCATTTTTGAAAATACTATATACTTGTCCTCTGGACGATTTTTCCATTTCGTCAAACCAAGATTGGACAAACTGGTCCTTCAGTCTCTGAGCAACTTCAGATTTTAAAAAATTGATATGTGGTAAACAAGTTTTCTGAAACATCCATACATGACCTAATCCAACACTGTTTAAAATATTTTTGATGCAGTTTATCCATTAATACATCAATTTATACATGCAACTTGATAATTTATTCTCATTCAGGATTAGTGAGTACCAATATTTAACCATTCTTAATTTAATATCTATAGTAATAGGGTATCTTCCGATTTCTCCGTAGACCATAAAATTGGTTGTACTTTTCTTCAACCCCAAAATTCTCTTACAAAATTGAAAATGTATCTTTTCAATAAGACAACAGTTCTCATATCCCCATATTTCACTTGAATATAATAAAATCGGGGATACCAATGCATCAAATAATTTCAATTTCAAATCAAGCGGTAAATCAATATTTCTTATTTTTCGGTATACTACAAACAGGGCTTTTCGAGCTTGCTCAGACGAGTTTTTTTTGCCGCGGCAAAACTACCATTGTAATTAAAAAGAACTCCTAGGTAGGGGAACGAGCTTTGTATATCAAGTTCGTTATTGTAAAGTAAAAAACTATTTCTAGTAAGTGTTTTAATGCAGTACAAAACAACGTTAATCGTCTGAACTAGAATACGTCCACATGCGATCAAATTTAATTAGCATGGTGTCATTACGACAACATAATATCGACAACTGAAAATATTTGTAAAATGGCCTTGGATACCGGCATAAGAATGACACTTCACAAAAGCAATAATATTGGAACTCGTTCCTTTAAAACATTTAACGACATTATCAGTATTTTAAGTATATAACCTAATGGCCTGTGTGTCACGTTCTCTGTATTGGTATCGTATTTGATCTTACTACAGGCTTGTTACACATTGACACAGCACCTCAATTCAAATCAATGGGTACACAGTACTTATTATCTGACAAATTAAAGCGCATGTTCACAACACTAAAGTCTATTTCGGGGCGTGCCTTGAACATACTAGTACCATAACACGTGGTTCTGTAAATCGTTCAACTGTTTACAAGGACATACATGAGTTTGTTAAACAACCATCATTATACACTGAATAATAATGAGGCCTCTTCAAATCTGAATTTACATATTTCATTATTCTTACAATATAACACTACTCCTTAAAATATTGTTCCGTTACGAAGCTGCTGAGAATTAAAACCAGCGTTTCTACTTACACTGTCGATGCTGTTGTAAAGCAAGAAAAACACAAATGCAAAGTACGGGTATCAGTTATATCCACCGAATTTATCAAATAGAAACCAATTAAAAATTAATAATAATAATAAAATACTGAATTTATATAGCGCCTTATCTAATTCGTTAGGATTACACTAAAGCGCTTTACATAAAATAACATAAAAAATCAAAAATTAAAAATTAACACTAGATAGGAACCATATTTGGTAACTAATACTATAATACCGAAGGACCACGAGACAGAAATGAAATTAAGGAGAAAACTTAATTTATACTTCCTGATTATATCTGACACTTGGAAGCTGATACCGTTCAGTAACATTATTAGCTGTTTAACAAAGAAAGAAGGAAACGATACCGGAAATAGTCCTTTAAGGAGGATGGGGAAATCCATTTGCCGCATCGTCTCTTTAATTATCAATACAAGAAAGATAAAGTTAATTTTAAGTGAGGTAAGTTGATTGCCTTGATAAATTATAAACTTGTACACTTTTATAGATAAGAATATATTTTCAACAAGTTGACCACAAATATTCTTACTGTGCATTAAAATATCTCGGTCGGGTGGCGCTGTGGTAACGCACTTGCCTTTCACCTAGCCATCCGGGGTTCGATTCCAGGAACGGACGTAAAAAGGAAAGGAGTCACTTCCCCGACCACCTGGGTTTTCCCCGGGTACTCCAGTTTACTCCCACATTAAGCCCCCGAAATAGATAAAGTTTATATATCTATTTTTTTTCTATATTTCAATTTGTCAACAAGTTCACTACAAATATTCTTACTGTGATATAATTATGCACTATGGCATGTGCGATTCGATAAACACAATTGATTGAATCTATACAGTTTGTTGAAACAAACACAGTGCACGAATATGTACTGCCAAGCTATTTTCTCGAATTATGATAAAACAAACTGAACTGAGTCAATGAAACAAACAAACAAACGGAGTCAATAACAAGAACGTGTGAAATTCTTTATTGAATACATTGTAGTTAGTTGCCAAAAATAGATAAAAAAAATGGAAATCGAACCAACAGCTAAATAAAATGGCGATGTCATTTTCATTTACAAAATGGATAGAAGTACTTCGTAAATGTGTTCGATTGTTTACGTCATAATTATCATAGGAATTGTAATTACACTTCTGATAAAAACTCTTGTTCCATCCATGTATTATGTTTCTGCTTTTAAAGAAAATGAAAAGAAAATTACAAAAATTTTAAAACGGTGATCGATTTCGGGAACGAGATATCATCCTCTGCGTGTCTTGTTTGTTATTTTTGGCGTGTTTGTGTATGTGTGTGATGTACGTGTTGGGAATATACAAGATACTGTTATGGAGCCCTGTGTTGTCGCCATGTTTCGGTGCCAACCGACGAATTTATATACTATATCCACACCTCGCACGTCTACAAGGTAATCAGCAAATGTCATTGCTGTCCAAAATGGTTCGGAAATTGTTTTTCTGTTTGTCAAACTAGTAAGCTGTGTGACAATTGCAAGCGCTGTGAATGTATATGTAACTTTTGTACAATTAATGTTACAAACCAAACATTCAGGTCGGCGACAATAACAGTACCATCACTTTTTGTCAAATCTTTTGAGAATGAAATATCATGACCACCGCATTCCAGCAAGGTGTAACAGCCCACCTCTGTGGACTTCACGTCGCAATAAGTTCCAGTCATAGATAATATGAGTATATTTATCTTAACATGCCTCTTTTCTGATCCGGACCATTGGTCTAATGCCAACCGGAAGTTACACACGTTTATAAGTCATTTTGATATTTAGCCACAGAATATTTGAAGGGAAAGCGATCATTCGTTGAAAATTGGCTGTTGTCTGTTTAAGAGCTGACAAACTATAACGTAATGTATTAATGTGGCGAATTTGTAAAATAAATATTTTTGTTTTTCCATGCTTTTCCTTCTAACATTTTCGAAAGGAACAGAGAAGAATCAGTCTGAAGCTTGTGGAAGATTAACATTTGAAATACATTACTGTGAAACCATTGTGAGTGCGTTGTTTGATAATACAGAACCTTATTGGATATAAATGCATCTGATGTCAACAGCAAGCTAGATACAACTTATATTAGCATTTCATCCTTATGTATTGACGGTGCGGTTCATTTTCTCATTAACCCTACTGGAATGGTGGATTGATCTGATAGCATAAATTATGAAATTCTTTATCATGTTTATCACGATTCTCATACTTTAACCGTACGTAATTATTATCCCCGAAATGTTTTTTTTTCTATTACAGGTGTCACACAAAGCATAATGTAATTGTGATTAAATATCTTATATATTAGTTATAGAAAAAATATATTGATCTGACGTTAGAATAGATTTTATTTCCTTTGAAGATTTAAAGAAAATGATCTTATTATTGATCTATTGTTTTACTACAGATTAATTACACATACAGTGGGAGCTAGCGGTTTACAGGTTTAGGCAATTCTTATATCGTAATCATTTGTTTTAAAACTATTTATAGATTTTTATAAGTTACCAACAAAACTGTCTTAAAGACAGACATTAACAAAACTTCTCTATTACAGGAAGCCCTGTGAAGCTATTATTCTAACTGAAATATCTGGCTTGATAGTCTGATTACTCCTTATCGTTTAGTTATGGTATGTAGTTCTGTATATAAGGACAGAGTTCTGCTATGCGAGCCAATTCTTCTGAGTATGAAAAACAAATCTTTCAGAAAATGTATCGGGATTGTATTTTTGTAACTGTGTGACAAAGTTCTTGGTACCCCAGAATGCTATTCGGAAATTCTAGACAGATCAAGTCAAATCGATTTACAAACTTTCGCGCGGACCTGATTGCGTCATAACAGGTTTGCGTTGTTATCAACAAAAAAGAATAAAAAATTTGTGTATATTATGAAATCAACAGAAAATAAGTCTAATGAAGAAAGAAAATTGCAACCCCAGCAGATTTTTTAGTGAACAACATGCACACGTGTGTAATTACTCGATACTCTACATAAAATCTATGATCCATTAACCTTTCTGCTCGGATTTTCCGATGCGCTATATTTAGACGGTTTTACGAGGAGTATCCCACCAATTTCGCTTTTCCAAATTGACCGCAGGAGATATATTGTAATATCAAATAGTTTAGAAAGTCACGAGAATGAGCTCTTAAAATGAACAGAACATCCAGAAATTTTGCAACTTGGACAGCATATCACTTGAAGAGAGTTATTTTATGTTAAAAAAAAATCCATTTAAAGTTTCACTATGAACTACAGATAGCTGCACATATCAACCTTGAGAAAGCAAGGATATTCTCTAGCTGTACGCAAACGTTTACCTCGCACGTAAAGTTTTATACTGAATTTGAAAAGCGAAACCCTCGCGAAAATTTGCAAAAGAGCAGGAAAAATAAAAGAAATTTCTGTGGTAAAAAAACGAAATGAAACTCCCAAATATAGACTTGATATAAATCAGCGATACTGAAATGACTGGCAATGCTAGATAACCCAGAAACAATGGTTAAGCTTCCCAGTACATTGTATGTCTAGGTTTCGTCAGCTTGTTAAACTTTGATAGGGTTTTTAACGTGAACTTTGCTATGAATCAAGGGAAGCAACTCGCACTTTAAAATTCGTTTTAAAATTTTATATCTTCATGTATTCTTTTTGTTAGAATTTCATTTTATAGAGATGGCAAAATAACTTTAATAACTGCAGTGTTAAAGACGTGCAGAGGCACAATGACTCATTATTAGCAATTTTAAAATATCATATAATTAAAATAAGTCGATGTTTATCATAACAAATAAACCAGAATACAGATATGTCAGAAGAATTGTAACACGGAGTCAAAATATCAACAAAGTTTAGAATTACACGTCCTCGAAATATATCGGAGAAATCAGGTATTCAGTGGTGAGGATTCCATGTACCTGGTGAATACCACACTGAACACCATGGGAGAAATTCGTCACATGCCATCCGGGGTGACTGCGGTAAAGCGCCTTGTAAAAGGACACAAGCGCACCAGATGTTCCACGGTTCAATCTTCCTCAGATTTAGTTTAAACATTTCTCGTTGCCAAAATAAGTAAAAGGATTGGGCACACGTTACAAGAACATTATTAACGCCATATAAATATAAATACATACATATATATAGCGTTAGATGGCTTATCTAAATTGTATATCTTATACGTAAAACTTTGACATTGTCACAGAAAGAATACCCTCCAAGTATACAATAAAATTATCACAGTAGTAGGAATCATCAACATATCCCATTGCCAAAATAAGCAAACAGATTGGGCACACGTTACAAGAACATTATTAACGATCTATAAATATAAATGCATACATATATAACACTAGATGGCTTAACTAAACTGTATATTTTATACGTAAAACTTTGACATTGTCACAGAAAGAATACCCTCCAAGTATACAATAAAATTATCACAGTAGTAGGAATCATCAACATATCCCATTGCCAAAATAAGCAAACAGATTGGACACACGTTACAAGAACATTATTAACGATCTATAAATATAAATGCATACATATATAACACTAGATGGCTTAACTAAACTGTATATTTTATACATGAAACTTTGACATTGTCACAGAAAGAATACCCTTCAGTCATACAATAAAATTATCACAGTAGTAGGAATCACCAACAGCAACATTATTTTGGAATTTTTTTTTTTTTTTTTTTTTTTTTTTTTATTTTTTGCTGGCGAATTATCGATTTGCTATAAGTAAAACGTAGATAACTAAAATACGATGATAACATTACATATTTTATACTAGTAATTGTAATTACGTCACTGTTTATCATTTGCTTCATGCTTTAGTTTGACAATGCTATTTGCATTGATAGACTTTTCTCTCAGAACATGCAATTTCTGTGTCACATTATTAATAGGATTTACTCGTAATAATGAAATTCTCACTTTACAAAAAATTACAATTCCAACTATATTCGCTGCAATAGTGAACAAGGCAGATATGATATGTATAATCTCGAGTCCCAAAATTAGCAGTTGATCATCAGAACACGATCCATCCGAACAAACAGACAGCCCAGACACTGAAGCGACGAAAGAAATTACTGCAAATATCACAGCCGATACGGAAAACCCAAAATGAACAGGAATCTGTGTGAAATAGATAAAAAAAACATCATTTTAAGAATGTAAATATTAAAAATAAATTCACCACGGTGTAATTAAAGTGAAATCCAACATCAATCTTTTAAGACAGTTGTTCTTTCATTGTAATTGGCTGTTCAACTATTTCTACAATACAAGGTCTGGATGTAATTAATATGGATGGTCCAAAACTTACACAACATTTTAATATTGTAGGCGGATTATCTCTTTGTAGACGTGCTTGTATCCTTTTGAACGCCAGGCCAACAACTGCAGGTACAATAATCTGGAAATGAAATTGAAAGTAATTATGACACATATGTACTTAAGTGTAGTTTCTAAGCAACGTCATGTAAGTTTCTTTAATAAAAGAAAAATACACACACAAATGTGTCGTTACTAAGAATTGTACAAAAGACACCTTTACAATTCGGTATTAAACGTAGTATAATGAATGAAATGCATCGTACAGCTTTTTCAAGTCTACTACATAAAAGCCATGATGCTAAGGGCCTAATATGTTGAATCCTAAGAGGCGACTGAGGAAAATAGATTTGATATAAAGAAAATAATTTACAAACAAACACAAACCGCTATTGGTTGTGAGCCTCGATCCACGAATCTCAGATTTTCATCTGAGATCACGTAGGAAGATGCTTTAACATACAGAGCATGATGATGCATATTAAATCGATACATGTGATTTGTATTTGAACGATGAGTTCTTTTTCAGCCATTCATATAGTGTTGTGGAAACATACCATTACGTCGGTTAGGGTATGTACCACGGTGGACAAGATAAGTGATACTGCCTTCTCAGGTTGCAGCACCGTAGTCTTCACCACAGATACCCCAATGGAGAAAAAACTCAAAACGATCGTCATTATGGCAACAACACGAAGAAGTCGGTTAAACTTGTCCGTCATAGAAGTTGGTGTATCTGTAATTAGCAATAATGTCAAATGTCAAATCATTTTCGATTTATTTTTCTTCTAATTCTGTAGAGAATATTTCACTCACTTTAAGTTTCTGTTTTCAGTAATATTTATTCCTTTACACTTTTCTGAAGAAGTTTTTTTTCTCATAGGAAAAGGAACGAAATATTAAAGCTACGAGATGGAAGAAAATGTGTAAACTATGTATATGTAATATCTATTGGAGTAATATATTTATATATTTATTCTGTATTATTTGTGTAAACCTTTACCAACCATGTTAAAAAACGCACTGCTTGATTATCTTCTCATTATCAAATATTGAATGTGGTAGATAAGAAAAGAAATCCATTAAATAACAGTTCATATAATTTGTGTGGTAAAGATGAAGTTGAAAATGAGCTTCATTTTATTCTTAAATGTGAACTCAGACGTAAATATATAAAACCACATCGCTTCAGAAACCAAATAGTTACAAATCAATACTATCACTCAGTGTACACAACATCAAGGTACCTTAGAATATTCTGATGGCTATCTCCAAAACTTAAGAAATGAATGTGTCCGAGTATACCAATCCGATTTCCGGTCCATGGTCTGTGTAACATGATTGCGTTCTCAAACATATCAGCATGGTTTAAAATATGTCTGTGCGCTTTATTGAACTTCCCTTCTGATGGGAATTTGGCCTAAGGAAATCAAGACGGACGGTACCATGGAAAGAATGTCTTATATATAATTATATCTTACCTCCGCTCTCTTCCTTTTCTGAAATTTCTTGATCAGTGGCAATTGAAGTTTCGTCATCGTTCTCACCAGATGTCGACTGTGGCGCTGGTGATTCTTCTTTTTTCTTTAATCCTACCTTGGAAACAAATAAACCCACCTTTCCCTTCAAACTATCCAGTCTTGATGACGTTGAGAATACCTGTAGTTTCTCATTAATGGTTATGGGTGATGACATATTGTCATCATTCACGTGTGAAGATTCAACCTTAAATCCTTCAGTTGACACCTCAGCCACAGATGTAGAATCTTCTGTGGGTTTAGAAAAGGTTCCTGTCTTTAGAAAACTCGGTAAATCATACGGTGAAATATCATCAGAATTACAACACTGTGATATATCTGTTTCATTTTTGTCGTTGGTAAAACAGTCATGTTGTGATGAGGACGGTAATTCACTTTCGTTTCTCTCAATATTTTCTGCCGAGGGCTTATCTTCTGGTTCTATCCAAACATGTCTACCAGAAAAGTGTGGTGTGACGTCTTGGTCATTGGCACTATCGCGTTCATGTTTCGATATGCCATCTTCATTTCCATCCAGTGTAGCATTATGACTATTGTTGAATTCGACAATGTCAATAGTACCAGTGTTATTACCCCGCGGATATCTGTGGACTGGTGTAAGGTCACACGAGACATTGTCAACATTTTCATTATCAAGGTTCTCCAAAATTACAGTGGACATTATCAATGTCTCCTTCAACAACAAAATATTTACATCACGAGGTATTTATTTGTAGTTAAATTTTCAGTGAAGACTGTTTGGCTCTTCTTTGCGTAAAAGACTTCTTTTAGGAGCTTCACTTAAAGTTGCATATTCTAACCTGGAAATATCAAGATACATAGCGAAGAAGGTTGTAAAATTATGAAACATTCAAAGTAAAAATAGTCGCAACTTGAAATGATTATCGTAAAATTCTTTCTATCAAATACCAAAACAGAACCCATGATGGATGTCTCTTGTAAATATTAACTAGGTTAGGCAATCAAAGAAAAGGAGAAATTGGACCGAAACAAACCTGCCTGTTTAACCAACAAAACGATAAAGATAACGACTGCATCGCATTGCTTAATTCACTTACAAATAAAGGCTATCTTTCATTACTAAATTCACCTATAGATAAAGTCTGTCTCTCATTACTTAATTCACCTACAAATAAAGTATGTCTCTCATTACTTAATTCACATACAAATAAAGGCTGCCTCTCACTACTTAATTCACCTATAGATAAAGTCTGTCTCTCCTTACTTAATTCACCTATAGATAAAGTCTGTCTCTCCTTACTTAATTCACCTATAGATAAAGTCTGCCTCTCATTACTTAATTCACCCACAAATAAATCTGTCTCTCATTACTTAATTCACCTACAGATAAAGTCTGTCTCTCATTACTAAATTCACCTACAAATAAAAGCTGCCTCTCATTACAAAATTTACCTATAGATAAAATCTGTCTCTCATTACTTAATTCACCTGCAAATAAATCTGTCTCTCATTACTAAATTTACCTATAGATAAAATCTGTCTCTCATTACTTAATTCACCTGCAAATAAATCTGTCTTTCATTACTAAATTCACCTACAAATAAAAGCTGCCTCTCATTACAAAATTTACCTATAGATAAAGTCTGCCTCTCATTACAAAATTTACCTATAGATAAAGTCTGCCTCTCATTACAAAATTTTCCTATAGATAAAGTCTGCCTCTCATTACAAAATTTACCTATAGATAAAGGCTGCCTCTCATTACTTAATTCACCTACAAATAAAGGCTGCCTCTCACTACTTAATTCACCTATAGATAAAGTCTGCCTCTCATTACTAAATTTACCTATAGATAAAGGTTGCCTCTCATTACTTAATTCACCTGCAAATAAAAGCTGCCTCTCATTACAAAATTTACCTATAGATAAAGTCTGTCTCTCATTACTTAATTCACTTATAGATAAAGTCTGTCTCTCATTACTTAATTCACTTATAGATAAAGTCTGTCTCTCATTACTTAATTCACCTACAAATAAAGGCTGCCTCTCACTACTTAATTCACCTATAGATAAAGTCTGCCTCTCATTACTAAATTTACCTATAGATAAAGTCTGTCTCTCATTACTTAATTCACCTATAGATAAAGTCTGTCTCTCATTACTTAATTCACCTATAGATAAAGTCTGTCTCTCATTACTAAATTGGCCTACACATGAAAGCCGCCTCGTATTATTAAATTCACCTACAAATATTGGCTGTCTCGCCTTTCAAATGCTACACATACTTGTATATCATCATACTGAATCAGATGCAATAGGAATGTTTAAAATATAGCACACTTCATTATCTGATTTCAACGTATTCTTATCTAACTTTAGATCTGATTTTAAAGTTAATGCGAACGTTGTCGGTTATACCGGGATTTAATGTCAATATATAGATAAATGCATCAGTATTTATGATTTAAATAGACTACCCATAATAAGTATTGAAGTATACATGACTATACACGCTAGTACACAAAAAACATTATCATCGTTTTTATCACATATATGTAGAGTGGTATATACGATGATAAAAGTGTGTATAATCAGTTATGCAGCGCTGATTGCCTCAGTATATACAGTACACGTATATAAAATGTCACGTCACCCATTTGTAGATATTGGAAAAACTAATTAGCAACATCGATTTTCACAGACTTTCTTTCAAGTGAAAGCATTTAATTGCCCTCAGCATAAAAGGACAAAACAGATGCTGTTGAATCTATTCTAAATTAATTCTGTAATAATGGAAACATTCATTATCTTGCTATGAGAGCATTATTTGTTTCAAAGAAAGATGAATGGCGATACAAATATAGCTTTGAAATATATTGGTGTTTTTTTCATGTCCAAATCAATAAAGAAAAAGAAATTGCTAAAAAAAATACGGATTTCTGGCTGACAATCTCTTCCTCGAGTTTTCAGGATCTTCCAACAGATTATTGGAATGCCTATGGGAACAAAAAGTGCTCCTCTTTAAACCGACTTGTTTTTGTTTTCATACGAGGCTGGATTTATCGAGGTACTTATCAAACATGGTCATAAAGTCCTCGAGAAATTCTTCAGTTTCACTTTCAGATTGATGACAACTTTAAATAACAAACAAAATATCGTCGTTTCTATGGTACATTCCCATATGAATTGGGGATCAAGGACACGATATATTCTTCTACATTGGCCGCTTATCTTGATTTTTCCAACAAAGAAATCAACAGAGACTATTTTTACCAAGCTGGAGAACAAGATTCTTGCAATATATGGTGTTTACATGTCGCAGTTGATTCGATATTGAAAGGCTTGCTCTCAGTATTACAATTTTCGTGCAAAAGTTCGGCAACTGACAGACAAAGCCACAACACGGTTCCGAGAGATGCAGGTTGATGAAAATGATGCGGAACTTTTACGATCTTCGTAATGATCTATTAAGCAAATATTCCTAATGTGATATGAAGCTAGACGTATTTGATGTTCGTTATTACACCTGTTCTTTCCGTTGTTGCTTACATTATTCTCATTTGGGCACATGACATTACTTACTTAAATTGACAAAAATTACATGGCGGGTGTCGTCGATGAAGCAGAAGACGCTTACTCTTCCAGAACACTTGGTCTAATTCTCCTAGTCTTCTTCCAGATGTCTCCGTGTAAATCTTTGTTTTGCCCTAGTTTTATTGAATTTAATTTGAATTAAGGTTCTGTTGGCATATTGGTATTTTATTCGTTTTTTTTTATTTTATTTTAAAAGGTAATATTCATTTGTGTGATTTTTGTACAACTTTTAATTAGAAAAAACCCCCTATAGATACTGTAACTGTCAAAACGTGTTATGAAGTATTCTATTGACATTGTTTATCTACATCAATTTAGCAAAACAATGTGAGAAATACAGACCTCTGAGATCAGGGACCATTTTGCACTATCCTAGTTGTCTTAATGGACAAGGCACTTTGCTCCAATTATACTCGATTGTCTCTTGCATGTTTTTCAGTGAGACCCGCCTCAAAATGACCCTGATTGTTTACGAAGCAAACAAAATAGCTTATCAATGAGCGAGCTTTGTATCTACAAATACAGGAAAAATTAAAGGAGATAAAACGTACCTTGAAAGCATCATCTTTTTCAGGGCAAATCGGTAAGTCAATATTGCGTATAACTATAAATGTGCTTCACAAGAGGTGCTCACTCAAATGTGATCTTCTCATTGCCTAATGTCTTTCTGTTTCGCTCACCTGTGAAATACAGCTCATTGGTGCTGCTGTCACGACTGTCGCGTTTCAAATTTGTCGATTTTATGGATATCATAGCATTTCAAGTCGTATGCAAAATTGTTATGACTATTTGTAATCATACGAAACGCATTTTACAACATTCCACACTCTGCTGTCCTCCATATCCCTGTCCCTGTGATTCAATATCAATACCGTTTTTTTCTCCCTGATACCTATCATTTATGCATCATTAAGTTTGTGAATTAGGTCATAAACTCACTCTGTATTGCCAATTATCGGTTTACTATTGACACAGAAGAAGACATGCGTGAAGGTTTGGTTGCATAAAAAATTCCATAAAATACACCTTTGACAAAACGTGGATGTGAAACTATCAATCCGTTAACCATATATGTATTAAATCTGCTGGCGTGTTGGTTTCTCACTTAGTGTATATGTACACGTTTTTAATAACGGCAGACTTTGATCTGTTTTAAGATTTTTAAGCCCTCGGATCAATAATGCCAGGGGTATAGTGTTTCTTATGCCCTAATAAAAGTTTACAGGTAAACATTTGGTTCATTACACGATATCGGTTCAGTGATTACTTCAGTTCACACTCATGGAAATGAGAATGGGAAGAAAAAAACAGTAGTTCTCTTTCACTCTTTAAACATGACATGCTAAAGTAGGTTATCGAAAGGAAGAGCCCGAATATTCGTCCGATGGACATACTGAGCATAACCTTTGTTCGTCTGTTCCATGTACTTGTACTTAATAAAAACGAAAATGAACAACAGTCAATAATTTATTTCTATCGGAATATAAATAGATTTTTTAAAAATCATTCTTTTGTCTAACTGAAATAAATATCACATATGCATAAATATAAAACTCGATCATTTTGAAACATATTAAATGATATTTTTCTTTCAACAAAGTTGTACGCTGAAACCTGGTTATGCCGACACCTAATTTCGAAAGCATAATTTAATTCGTGGTCTTTATAACAGTGAATTAACGTTGCTGACACAATGTCGTACCATTGATCCAATTACCGATCCCATGTATAGCACCTGTCGATAAAAACAGGTTTCAGTGTATCATATATTATGTATGAGTAATGGGGGAAAAAAACCACGCACACGCACACACACACACACACACACACACTTTATCATCAATAGCTATCACGCCAGTTTTTCAAGTCACAGATCCAGAGAAGTCAAATTATAAACTCTGAAATGGATACGGTCACTTCAGATTCCGGAATGCAGTGATGGTGATTAAATCTCAATTGCGCACGTCTCCAGAAATTCTCGGAAGCTAACAATGCAATCGGAAAACCTCGTCATGGAAGGTGTTCCGAAAGTTTGTGGTTTGGTAGTGACATTAACAACGTCGATCATTTCCAATGCCTGACCATTAAAAGTCAAAGGTTCCATTTAATGGTGATAAGTTTTCCGTTGTCACATAAGTATTATCATCAACAAAAATATGTCATACAATTTAGCAAATTGTTTGTAAAATAAATGTAAAGGTTTTCTTATGTCATTACAAATTCCTTTCAAGGGCTCCCTTAGGATCAGAATGTCTCCATCTTTATCCTCCGTGACGTTGAAAAGTTCTTGTTTAAGGAATTCGATATCAAGACTTTTCGTCTATGTGCGAACCTCATTTTACACTGTATTGATACTGTTACTACTATAACCAGCAGGAGACATCCAGTTAAACATCCTGTGAAAATAGCCGCTAGGCGGGCATCCAAGGACGAGTTCCCTTTGGCAGAGGTAAGCATTGATGTAGTGTCCTATGAGAAAGAGAAAGAAAATTGTTTACGTTATCTGATGACGTCAAACCTTGGGGCAATGCAAACAACACTAAATATGGTCAAAATATGGTAAAACTGCAAAACATTTCAACATGTCAACACCAGACATCAAAGATTGCTCAAAAGTCAAACAAGTGAATAGCACCTTTCAAAACAAATTTAAAGTTAGATACAGTCGAGAAAAACAATTAAACTACATCATACAGCTTTTTCGTCCTTCTAGGACTCGTGCTAAGGGCCTAAATTTTGAAGCCTAGGAGGTGACTGAGGACAATCCAAAGTAACCGAAAAAAAACGGGGATACGAGGAGGCTCACTAGCTCCATAATTCAACACAATCCGTAATTTTTATATGTCAGATATTTTTAGAACAACGAATAAATCAAAACATGACATGCTGTTTCGGGCAAATCTCGGGGACTAAAAGTCCACCAGCAGTGTCAACCGCCTACTAACGCGAAGATTGCACAAAAGACACACGAGAGAACAACACCGTTTAATACAGATTTAGCAAGGTATCAACTCTAGGTTAATTGATTGATGATTTAATTGTTTATAATTTGTTTGGAAACCAGTTTCATAGAAAGATTTTTGTTTCAGAAAATAGTTCATGTATAATTTTCTGCGGGAATAACACTATACTGAAGGTATGTTCATGCGAGACATTTTTAAACTGACTGGAACATGCACTGAAGATCGAGCGATTTTTTTTAAAGGACATGACATGGGTGAGCAACAGTATGGCAAGCGGACACAAGAGCAGCAAGGCCACGATGACGATAAATTAGGAAGAGAATTTTTACCTGGTGGCGAGTATGTGTGACAAGAAATCGACCTTCGTTCCCTTCTACGTCATCGACAATCACCGTTACCTGCTGTCGAGAACACTGTATGCTGTAGAATGTAAAAACAGTATCAACAAACTTCATAATTCTTTTCAAGCATTAAGTGGCAAGCAACAACAAACAATGACAATTCTGAATTATTGTAATTCAACAACTATTAGACAAAAATATTTCTTTAAAAACAAGAAATAAAAATCCAACATGTCAACAGAAACATAATTCAAACACTAACTAAACAAAACACTAAGGCAAAATATGAAGGAAAAGAGAAATTTTCACGGATACTCATGTAAAAAGTACAAGGAGAAAAGACCAGGACACGTATTTACAAAACTGTACTCATTCTCAAATACTTCTGGTGATAATATGAATCAATACCTATTAAACCATTTGAAAGATTCCGGGGAAAAAATCAACCTGAGATATAATTTTCAATGTTTAAAGTTTACTTTTATACTGCTATTTCAAGACTGAAACGAGTTTGAAGAAAGTTGAGTAGATTTCGTGCTTTGGCACGAAAATGATTTCATAAATATGGAGCCAGATGTTCCAGAGGGGTAAGCATCTTCTACTCCATTAATGACGCATATAGTGTATGTCACGTTCCAGAACGAGAAGACAGTAAAGAAATGCAAATGAAGAACATATACATGTGTATCAACCAATTCTAGCTTACGTTTTAGCCAGATGTAAACAGTACCTAAGCTGCCCTTTAACTGGCATATTGGCTTGGCCATCATCAAATGTTTCCATGGTGATTGTAGAGAAGGTGTGGTCATCTATGTCCACCTTATGGATCCCTGACTCGTCATCTTGGACTTGAAATATAACTTCCCACGTGCTCGACTGTAAAAGTTAACGGGATTCGAGGTCATACATCTTCTTTGGTATTTCCGACATAACTTTGATAATGATTTATCGATTTCATTTTTTTTTTTCATTTTTGTGCTTTTGCTTTTCTCTCGATCAGTTGAAAGCTACGGTTGTTCTTATACCTGGGCGGAATCACAATTATCAATAATGTTAGTAGTGGAGAAAGCAGGCGCATGCGTGTCATCACCACTGGGAGGTTCCACAATAGAAACTTCACGGCTGGAGAATTGAAAGTTCCCGGAAGTATTTGTCGCACGAACGACGACCTCACTTTAAGTGAAAAATAAAAGTGTACACTAAAATTAGCGACATTTGGTGTTGTGATCAAATCTAATATTACAAATATGGTAATTGGTTAAAAAAACAGACAAAAAACAAACAAACGTAAAAGGATCTATGTGGGCAGTTTTCTTACTTCTGGGTCCATTTTGAATGTTTAATCGGAAAATAATTTTAATGGAAAAACAATCACCTGAAATAAGAGTAGGGAACTGACATTATAACATTTGAGCGGAATAGTTTTGAGTTGTATGATTGTACGCAAGACACACATATGAATAACACATTTCAATACTTTAGAACTTCCGATCAGATACAAAAGTACCAAATAAACATACAGCTGTTCCGTCCTCTTAAGACTTGTCTGTGATGCTAAGGTTCTTAATAACGCAACCTAGGAGGCGACTTAATAAAACTGAAATCGACTGAAAAAATGTCAATCTACATAGGGGATGTGCTCTAGCCTCAAAATTCAATATTTTAAGCAATTTTTTCAATAAAGCTAATGATCCCAAAAGAATATGAACAGCATATTTTAATACAAATTATTTACCTTTTGGTGTGCGGAACAGCGTATTCAGACACGTGAACAGTGACGTTCCCAACAGCATGTTCTCCAGCTCCTACATATACGTGGTCAGGAGTCACGGTAAAAGTTATGTACTGTAAGGGGAGACAACTTGTACTGGAAATTCTCGCCATAACACAAAACATTACTGCTATATATCCTTTCAACATTTATATTTTATTTAAAGTTTTGCAATCCTTTCTTAATAAAAATCTTGAAACATTGTTATACTTCCGTTTGTATATCTAGATATTCGTTTTCATATAATCTTATCGCCTTAACGCTGTTGAACTCTGAAAAAAATTCTCAGTAAACCATTTAGTAATACATTTTTTCCACCTGGGAATTAATGATAAAGATGTGAATTAAACCAACCATTTCCGCGACATACACTTCATTTTCAGAAAATTGGACAAGAAAGTTTACGATGCCGTAAAATTACAACTGAATGCAAAAATTACATTAATTTGTTAGATGCTTGAGTATTTCGGAAAGTAAACGCTTTTTATACTAACGGGTGTGTCAGAGAGTGCTGTGACAGTAACGTTGCCTGTTTCATACTAACGGGTGTGTCAGAGAGTGCTGTGACAGTAACGTTGTCTGTTTCATACTAACGGGTGTGTCAGAGAGTGCTGTGACAGTAACGTTGTCTGTTTCATACTAACGGGTGTGTCAGAGAGTGCTGTGACAGTAACGTTGTCTGTTTCATACTAACGGGTGTGTCAGAGAGTGCTGTGACAGTAACGTTGTCTGTTTCATACTAACGGGTGTGTCAGAGAGTGCTGTGACAGTAACGTTGTCTGTTTCATACTAACGGGTGTGTCAGAGAGTGCTGTGACAGTAACGTTGTCTGTTTCATACTAACGGGTGTGTCAGAGAGTGCTGTGACAGTAACGTTGTCTGTTTCATACTAACGGGTGTGTCAGAGAGTGCTGTGACAGTAACGTTGTCTGTTTCATACTAACGGGTGTGTCAGAGAGTGCTGTGACAGTAACGTTGTCTGTTTCATACTAACGGGTGTGTCAGAGAGTGCTGTGACAGTAACGTTGTCTGTTTCATACTAGACGGGTGTGTCAGAGAGTGCTGTGACAGTAACGGGTGTGTGTCTGTTTCATACTAACGGGTGTGTCAGAGAGTGCTGTGACAGTAACGTTGTCTGTTTCATACTAACGGGTGTGTCAGAGAGTGCTGTGACAGTAACGTTGTCTGTTTCATACTAACGGGTGTGTCAGAGAGTGCTGTGAGAGTCTGTTTCATACTAACGGGTGTGTCAGAGAGTGCTGTGACAGTAACGTTGTCTGTTTCATACTAACGGGTGTGTCAGAGAGTGCTGTGACAGTAACGTTGTCTGTTTCATACTAACGGGTGTGTCAGAGAGTGCTGTGACAGTAACGTTGTCTGTTTCATACTAACGGGTGTGTCAGAGAGTGCTGTGACAGTAACGTTGTCTGTTTCATACTAACGGGTGTGTCAGAGAGTGCTGTGACAGTAACGTTGTCTGTTTCATACTAACGGGTGTGTCAGAGAGTGCTGTGACAGTAACGTTGTCTGTTTCATACTAACGGGTGTGTCAGAGAGTGCTGTGACAGTAACGTTGTCTGTTTCATACTTACGGGTGTGTCAGAGAGTGCTGTGACAGTAACGTTGTCTGTTTCATACTTACGGGTGTGTCAGAGAGTGCTGTGACAGTAACGTTGTCTGTTTCATACTAACGGGTGTGTCAGAGAGTGCTGTGACAGTAACGTTGTCTGTTTCATACTTACGGGTGTGTCAGAGAGTGCTGTGACAGTAACGTTGTCTGTTTCATACTAACGGGTGTGTCAGAGAGTGCTGTGACAGTAACGTTGTCTGTTTCATACTAACGGGTGTGTCAGAGAGTGCTGTGACAGTAACGTTGTCTGTTTCATACTAACGGGTGTGTCAGAGAGTGCTGTGACAGTAACGTTGTCTGTTTCATACTAACGGGTGTGTCAGAGAGTGCTGTGACAGTAACGTTGTCTGTTTCATACTAACGGGTGTGTCAGAGAGTGCTGTGACAGTAACGTTGTCTGTTTCATACTAACGGGTGTGTCAGAGAGTGCTGTGACAGTAACGTTGTCTGTTTCATACTAACGGGTGTGTCAGAGAGTGCTGTGACAGTAACGTTGTCTGTTTCATACTAACGGGTGTGTCAGAGAGTGCTGTGACAGTAACGTTGTCTGTTTCATACTAACGGGTGTGTCAGAGAGTGCTGTGACAGTAACGTTGTCTGTTTCATACTAACGGGTGTGTCAGAGAGTGCTGTGACAGTAACGTTGTCTGTTTCATACTAACGGGTGTGTCAGAGAGTGCTGTGACAGTAACGTTGTCTGTTTCATACTAACGGGTGTGTCAGAGAGTGCTGTGACAGTAACGTTGTCTGTTTCATACTAACGGGTGTGTCAGAGAGTGCTGTGACAGTAACGTTGTCTGTTTCATACTAACGGGTGTGTCAGAGAGTGCTGTGACAGTAACGTTGTCTGTTTCATACTAACGGGTGTGTCAGAGAGTGCTGTGACAGTAACGTTGTCTGTTTCATACTAACGGGTGTGTCAGAGAGTGCTGTGACAGTAACGTTGTCTGTTTCATACTAACGGGTGTGTCAGAGAGTGCTGTGACAGTAACGTTGTCTGTTTCATACTAACGGGTGTGTCAGAGAGTGCTGTGACAGTAACGTTGTCTGTTTCATACTAACGGGTGTGTCAGAGAGTGCTGTGACAGTAACGTTGTCTGTTTCATACTAACGGGTGTGTCAGAGAGTGCTGTGACAGTAACGTTGTCTGTTTCATACTAACGGGTGTGTCAGAGAGTGCTGTGACAGTAACGTTGTCTGTTTCATACTAACGGGTGTGTCAGAGAGTGCTGTGACAGTAACGTTGTCTGTTTCATACTAACGGGTGTGTCAGAGAGTGCTGTGACAGTAACGTTGTCTGTTTCATACTAACGGGTGTGTCAGAGAGTGCTGTGACAGTCAGTGCTGTGACAGTAACGTTGTCTGTTTCATACTAACGGGTGTGTCAGAGAGTGCTGTGACAGTAACGTTGTCTGTTTCATACTAACGGGTGTGTCAGAGAGTGCTGTGACAGTAACGTTGTCTGTTTCATACTAACGGGTGTGTCAGAGAGTGCTGTGACAGTAACGTTGTCTGTTTCATACTAACGGGTGTGTCAGAGAGTGCTGTGACAGTAACGTTGTCTGTTTCATACTAACGGGTGTGTCAGAGAGTGCTGTGACAGTAACGTTGTCTGTTTCATACTAACGGGTGTGTCAGAGAGTGCTGTGACAGTAACGTTGTCTGTTTCATACGGGTGTGTCAGAGACGGGTGTGTCAGAGAGTGCTGTGACAGTAACGTTGCCTGTTTCATACTAACGGGTGTGTCAGAGAGTGCTGTGACAGTAACGTTGTCTGTTTCATACTAACGGGTGTGTCAGAGAGTGCTGTGACAGTAACGTTGTCTGTTTCATACTAACGGGTGTGTCAGAGAGTGCTGTGACAGTAACGTTGTCTGTTTCATACTAACGGGTGTGTCAGAGAGTGCTGTGACAGTAACGTTGTCTGTTTCATACTTACGGGTGTGTCAGAGAGTGCTGTGACAGTAACGTTGTCTGTTTCATACTAACGGGTGTGTCAGAGAGTGCTGTGACAGTAACGTTGTCTGTTTCATACTAACGGGTGTGTCAGAGAGTGCTGTGACAGTAACGTTGTCTGTTTCATACTAACGGGTGTGTCAGAGAGTGCTGTGACAGTAACGTTGCCTGTTTCATACTAACGGGTGTGTCAGAGAGTGCTGTGACAGAGAGTGCTGTAACGTTGCCTGTATCATACACGGGTGTGTCAGAGAGTGCTGTGACAGTAACGTTGCCTTTTCATACTAACGGGTGTGTCAGAGAGTGCTGTGACAGTAACGTTGCCTGTTTCATACTAACGGGTGTGTCAGAGAGTGCTGTGACAGTAACGTTGCCTGTTTCATACTTACGGGTGTGTCAGAGAGTGCTGTGACAGTAACGTTGTAACAGAGAGTGCTGTGACAGTAACGTTGTTTCATACTAACGGGTGTGTCAGAGAGTGCTGTGACAGTAACGTTGTATGTTTAATACTAACGGGTGTGTCAGAGAGTGCTGTGACAGTAACGTTGTCTGTTTCATACTAACGGGTGTGTCAGAGAGTGCTGTGACAGTAACGTTGCCTGTTTCATACTAACGGGTGTGTCAGAGAGTGCTGTGACAGTAACGTTGCCTGTTTCATACTAACGGGTGTGTCAGAGAGTGCTGTGACAGTAACGTTGTCTGTTTCATACTTACGGGTGTGTCAGAGAGTGCTGTGACAGTAACGTTGTCTGTTTCATACTTACGGGTGTGTCAGAGAGTGCTGTGACAGTAACGTTGCCTGTTTCATACTAACGGGTGTGTTAGAGAGTGCTGTGACAGTAACGTTGTCTGTTTCATACTAACGGGTGTGTCAGAGAGTGCTGTGACAGTAACGTTGTCTGTTTCATACTAACGGGTGTGTCAGAGAGTGCTGTGACAGTAACGTTGTCTGTTTCATACTAACGGGTGTGTCAGAGAGTGCTGTGACAGTAACGTTGTCTGTTTCATACTACCGGGTGTGTCAGAGAGTGCTGTGACAGTAACGTTGTCTGTTTCATACTAACGGGTGTGTCAGAGAGTGCTGTGACAGTAACGTTGTCTGTTTCATACTAACGGGTGTGTCAGAGAGTGCTGTGACAGTAACGTTGTCTGTTTCATACTACGGGTGTGTCAGAGAGTGCTGTGACAGTAACGTTGGCTGTTTCATACTAACGGGTGTGTTAGAGAGTGCTGTGACAGTAACGTTGTCTGTTTCATACTAACGGGTGTGTCAGAGAGTGCTGTGACAGTAACGTTGCCTGTTTCATACTAACGGGTGTGTCAGAGAGTGCTGTGACAGTAACGTTGCCTGTTTCATACTTACGGGTGTGTCAGAGAGTGCTGTGACAGTAACGCTGTGACGGGTGTGTGTTTCATACTAACGGGTGTGTCAGAGAGTGCTGTGACAGTAACGTTGCCTTTTCATACTTACGGGTGTGTCAGAGAGTGCTGTGACAGTAACGTTGCCTGTTTCATACTTACGGGTGTGTCAGAGAGTGCTGTGACAGTAACGTTGTCTGTTTCATACTTACGGGTGTGTCAGAGAGTGCTGTGACAGTAACGTTGTCTGTTTCATACTTACGGGTGTGTCAGAGAGTGCTGTGACAGTAACGTTGTCTGTTTCATACTAACGGGTGTGTCAGAGAGTGCTGTGACAGTAACGTTGTCTGTTTCATACTAACGGGTGTGTCAGAGAGTGCTGTGACAGTAACGTTGTCTGTTTCAGAGAGTGCTGTGACAGTAACGTTGTCTGTTTCACCTATCTGTTTCATACTTACGGGTGTGTCAGAGAGTGCTGTGACAGTAACGTTGCCTGTTTCATACTAACGGGTGTGTCAGAGAGTGCTGTGACAGTAACGTTGTCTGTTTCATACTAACGGGTGTGTCAGAGAGTGCTGTGACAGTAACGTTGTCTGTTTCATACTTACGGGTGTGTCAGAGAGTGCTGTGACAGTAACGTTGTCTGTTTCATACTAACGGGTGTGTCAGAGAGAGCTGTGACACTAACGTTAACTCAATGTAAGTTAACGGGTGTGTCAGAGAGTGCTGTGACAGTAACGTTGTCTGTTTCATACTAACGGGTGTGTCAGAGAGTGCTGTGACAGTAACGTTGTCTGTTTCATACTAACGGGTGTGTCAGAGAGTGCTGTGACAGTAACGTTGTCTGACGGGTGTGTCAGAGAGTGCTGTGACAGTAACGTTGTCTGTTTCATACTAACGGGTGTGTCAGAGAGTGCTGTGACAGTAACGTTGCCTGTTTCATACTTACGGGTGTGTCAGAGAGTGCTGTGACAGTAACGTTGCTGTTTCTGTACGGGTGTAGAGAGTGCTGTGACAGTAACGTTGCCTGTTTCATACTTACGGGTGTGTCAGAGAGTGCTGTGACAGTAACGTTGTCTGTTTCATACTAACGGGTGTGTCAGAGAGTGCTGTGACAGTAACGTTGCCTGTTTCATACTAACGGGTGTGTCAGAGAGTGCTGTGACAGTAACGTTGTCTGTTTCATACTAACGGGTGTGTCAGAGAGTGCTGTGACAGTAACGTTGCCTGTTTCATACTTACGGGTGTGTCAGAGAGTGCTGTGACAGTAACGTTGCCTGTTTCATACTTACGGGTGTGTCAGAGAGTGCTGTGACAGTAACGTTGTCTGTTTCATACTAACGGGTGTGTCAGAGAGTGCTGTGACAGTAACGTTGCCTGTTTCATACTTACGGGTGTGTCAGAGAGTGCTGTGACAGTAACGTTGCCTGTTTCATACTTACGGGTGTGTCAGAGAGTGCTGTGACAGTAACGTTGTCTGTTTCATACTAACGGGTGTGTCAGAGAGTGCTGTGACAGTAACGTTGTCTGTTTCATACTAACGGGTGTGTTAGAGAGTGCTGTGACAGTAACGTTGTCTGTTTCATACTTACGGGTGTGTCAGAGAGTGCTGTAACAGTTAAGTTGCTTGTTTCATACTTACGGGTGTGTCAGAGAGTGTTGTGACAGTTTAGATGTCTGTTTCATACTTACGGGTGTATCAGAGAGTGCTGTAACAGTAAAGTTGCCTGCCCCTGTCCCGTCGTTACCGACCCTGTATTGGAGAACGTACGATCCACCCATCTGAACGGTACCTGTGACAAGTAAGGTGAATAGAAACTTAATAAATGAAAATCGTATCAGCTGATGATCATCGCGAAATTAGCATGATTAGACGGGAAAACACTGCAATTTGAATACTATTCTATTTAACCAAGTTATTCCTCTTGCAGCTAGAGACAGTCGCAAGTACAAGGAGCGATAACGTATTATCGTTAATTTATTTATTTGTTTACTCAACAATGGTAGTAATAGGGAGATAATCATACTAAAGAGTTGCGATTAGGTGGGAGATGAAAATGAATTCTTAGAATTCTAAAATGTAACAAACGATATCGTTGTAGGCCCACATTACTAAGACATATATTAAGTACGCCCTAAATCACGATAGTTAAAAATGCCATCCTTACCCGGTGTTAGCGCCTTCAGAGACAATTTGATTCCATCTGGAAGTATGGGGTTCATCAGTGTCCGTTCAATAACGTTTGACCTTGTATCAAGTCCCCGGATACCAACACGGAAGTCCTTCAAAAAAAAGTGCGATCAGTATACAGAGGCATCGCTGTCTTCTAAAAGTAGGTACTTTAGACAACTCCCTACACATTCATTAATAAATATTTCCAAACTCTGTTGTCGTTAACCGAACTTAGTAAAACTATTTTAGAAATTTCAATTTTTGGTGCATAAATTTCAATATGCAAAACCGGCTGATTTATCCAGACATCTGGGTACTGCACTCCTTGAAGTGTTTCGCTGAACATAATTACGTCCAGTTGTTTTAGTGTGGATACTTGGAAAGCAAACGTCCAGCCTTAAATCAATCAACATATCGTTGAGTAGGTTATTAATGCAACTGACATTGCGGCACATGGTTATGTACGTAAAAGCTTTCATAAACGGGTTACCTCCCCTGGAATATGTATATCAGTTGTATATGTCCTCCGGCGACGCCCCGTTGCCTTTCCCAGTGGTCTCGTTAAGATCTCTCTTCCTGCCATTGTCATCAACGTCACTTCCGTTAATATTTGCACGTCTCCGCTACCTAAGAGTTCTATGCGAAGCGTCACGTTGGAACCTAGAAAACATGCAAAACATGTTGCTCACATCACCAGAGAAACACTATAGGTTTTTCATAATGACACCGCAAGTGTAGGTTTGCTGTGGCTTAACTTGTATGCATGTATGAAACTACTAAAAGAAATATGAAATCGTTGACACGGAAGGAAATTTTCAATAAGATATATATCATCACGCAAATATAAAAAGAATTTTTCCAACACAAAAAAATCCTGTGCTTATTGCTTCCGGTGGATTCAACGTGAAGTCATATCATCCGTTTCGTAATAGAAACATTTAAAGGAAAAAACTTTTCATTAAAGATACAAACATTCACAGTGTTGTCATTACACTAGATCATACCGAAATATCATAGATTTACACTAAGATATGTTACAAAGTTAATGATTTCAGTTTCCCCTTTTATGTATTTTCCCTTTCTATATAGAAACATCCCTGATTTTCCCGACCTATTGTGTTGATATCCCAAAGTGTGTTCAATATTAAAACATTTGACCCAATATTACGAATTTCGTGAAAAATGTCGATATCTGACAAATATAATCACAACACTGAGTTTTTGGAGATAAGGTTTAAACTTCATTCTATTGCCTGGCGTGAGGCTGGATGTATTTGATCTCACGATTCCGTGGTTACTCATCTTGTTACTTTTCAGATGAATTACTTGAAATGACAAAATTTAAATGGCGAGTATTGTCAATGAAGCAGACGACGCTTACTCTTGCGGAACACTCGTTCTCCTTTCAATTTTTCATGAGTCTCCGTGTATTTTTTTTTTTTTTTGTACTTATTTTGCTATAATTCAAATACCAGGCATGCGTGCTTGTAATCCGTACAACTACTCACCAACGTTCGGCCGTCCAGACAAAGGTATCCCCCAACCATTCATAAACCGACACCTGAATTGGATCATAGAGCTGCCTCGTATCGTCACGTTGTACTCCTGTTCTTTTGATAGAAACTTTACCAACCAGTCCCCTTCAAGTGAAAACGGACCAATGAGTGGCAAGCTTTCATATATTACAATTTTGAACGAAACATTCAACAAAGTATGACCTCAAATTCGCGGTGGTGGAATTTTGGCAATTTGGTGACTTGCTTGTCATGAAAAAAGAAGCAATGACTTTCACAGAAGAATGTTAAAAAATCAATTTACAAGGTAGCGTGTGTGGTGTAACATTAGCATTACACATGCTGCTGTGGACTGTTTAGATAACAGAGAAAACGGGCTTAACATCAACATCATCATGAAATGGCAACTAATAGTAGTTGTGCAGACTCGTCAAGAAACAAGCTACTAGATATTGAATGTTGCTAGATTTTGATTTTCGTTGAGTTGAGATATATCATGTATCCAGAATATAACAACCTCTCAGTATTGTTAGTTATTGCTACATAACCTGGCCATAATAGCTGAGTTTAACATTGGAATCACTCAAATTTTAGAAAAATAAAGCCATGTCGCATTTCATTATGGGAAAAAGTACTATCACACGTGCTGGTATTTTTTACCTGTTTTGATAAGTACAATGTACAGAAACCTGTCGTTTGGATCTGAACCCCTAAAACAGACTCTAAAGTCGCTTGTCTTTTTACTGTATACTGTAAAATTACCTGGAATTGGGTTTTTAATCTTCATTATTTTCAAACTATTGCTGTTAACTTCCATGGTAACATTCCTGTCGTCCGTCGGGCTCACAACTGCACCTAAAAATGTTGTGTTTTAATGATTTCATGTCTGCATAAACAATATCCCATCTTGAAAAAGTTGTAAATATATAAACATGAAATTTTAATGCAAAGGACAAATTAATAGTATGGTGACGGTTATTTATCGTACAATTTATATGAAGAGCGAACGTAATTAATAACTTACGTACCTGTAGGGTCATAAACCTGGAACCGTGGGCTGACCCCTTTACTATGGACTTCCACCAACAGGTTGACCACCGTGCTGTCCACGGAAACTGTCCTGCGGTCAGTCGGGGGCGGATTCACTCGCCATGACCGCAGAACTACCGGGTTGTCCTGTTGAGAAAGATTTACTTACTTACATCCTCACAGTCACTCACCAGTGATATTTAGTAATAATTACTTTCTTGCTATGGTGTATGGTCGTTATATATGACAGAGTTTTGGAAGTAAACAATAACAACTCAAACAACATTAAATACAGAAAATACAGCAATAAAACAAACAAACAATCATACAAAAAACAATAGAAACAAAAATTAAACAAACAAATAAATAACAAAAACAAAAGGTTGAAGCAATCTACTTGCAATTTTTGCGAATACTATAGAAGTTGTACATTGTGTGGATTAATCGAGTTTACAAAATTACTATCGTTGGTTTAACTGTACAAAATGTTTATACTTGAAATGTTATATTAATATCTAGCTTACTTGTGGTGCTAATACTTTGTAATATGATCCCGAGAATGCAGTATTCCATTACCCCTCCCCCCCATTCCCTACGTAAACTCCCTCTATAAAAGAAATTATATGTTGAAGTCATCCAAGCAAAGTGGGGACTTATTTGTTTTACACCGTTTCTTCTTGTTGCTAACCCGTAGCAACTTTTTATATACTGATGCATTTAACGTATAATGTACGAGTTAAATAATTTTATAAAAACTTCCTGGGATCTTCAGTGTAACTAGGATACAGGATCATCAATTTACATACCGATAAACATAATATTCTGATATCGGCTGGAAACGATATTCAGATGTATTGGCATAGCTACTTTCGAACAACGCTACAACAACTTCTGGTTCAACAATATGACTGCAACATTTAAGCCTCGGATTGGTCGATATTTTGATATGTCCGATGGTGACGAAATTCTGTGTCTGTGTATGTTTTTGTTTTGTAACAGTTCCGGTTACATTACACAAAGACCAATTTAAGTTGCCGAACATCAAATTCTTTCTTCCTAAATAAATAAATAAATCGAAACTTTACCAACTCCGCCTCCTTTATGACACCTGCGACGATATCGTCTACATTACTCGTCTTTTTTCTGTCGATGTTGTCTATGTAAGACGATTCTACATGCGTCTCTTGCGCGTATTGTAGGCTCGGGATGTCATCTACAATACATGTAGTTCCGTAGTGAAAATAAACGACAGACGTATTCCTTTCTACATGTACAAGGAAACATATTAACTACAATTCAACCATTGAGTAATGGATACGTATTATAGATGAATGGATGGGTGGATGGGTGTGGTTGGAGGGAGGGACGGAGGGCGGGCAAAAAGAAATGAAAACCTTAAGTTCTCTTTGCTCATGCCGTGAAGGAACAGTATCTATGTCAGAGAGAAAAACTTGGTTACAATTTATATATATGTATATATATATATATCAATGGACATTTAACGATACACAAACAATGTGTCCGCCCAACCTACCGTCTAATAGCTCCTGGTTGTCGTCCGATGTCAAAACCTCGGACGAACAGACGTGACGATTTAGTAGTAGACACATCAGGTAGACCAATAATTTGAGATTCGCCATTATTTAGTATCCGCGTTCACGCAACGTTGTCGCCATTGTACAAACACAATGGAGATGAAGTTATCAAAGTGCAGGTACCCGACACAATGCTTGATATGAAATCAAAATAGATACAAACTTTATCTCTACGCTACGTTATGTAGATATCGACTTCGGTCACGTGATAAGTCGTATTCGTCGATATAAATTTACAGGTAAATAATGTGACCAGGAAACAACAAATAGAACATAGAATGTGCATCCTTACAGGCTGTATCAAATACAATTCATATGATATCCTTTTTATGAGATACCTAATGCATCATATAATTTCCTTAATATATAATGAAAATTACCACATGAAGAAAATTATTGCATAAACATATTTATGTAAATTTTGAGCATGAATTAGCTTTTTCTAAATCAATGCATATTTTTGCAATATTGAAACTTTAGATGTGCCATACTCTGACTTTTACAATACAAACTTCTCATTTCTACCTTCAACTCTTCGTGCTTGGAATGAACTGGACATTTCAGTTAGAACATAACCTACTTTAAATAACTTTAAATAAGTACCAGCCACCAGTATATTTTAAGTTTGGAGATAGGAAACTAAAATATAATTGATACTAAAATAAGGCAGAAATGCAGTTGTTTGAAATATGATTTATTTCTGGTAAATCTCATAGAAAGCCCGGAGTGTAACTGTGGTCATCCCTGTGAGAATACTTATCACTTCTTTTTCAATTGTTCAAGCTTTGGTCAGCAGAGGCGAATACTATTTCAAAGCCTAAATACACTGGATGCCAATAAAGATTTTACGCTCGATAGCTTTTTTCATAAAAAACGTACCTTTCCCGTAGACCTGTTGGAATATTTAGAAATGTACATGTGTTCATCAAAAACCGTAGCAATAGATACTGATTCATTTCAAAATAATTAAGGTAGAATTTTACCTCTAAGAGTAAGGAGAACAATCTTAAAACGAAACTTGTAGGAAAAATATTTCGTGTTTCCTCTTTCTAGTTTGTTGCCATTATGTTCATTTGTTATAATTTGTGGAGAGGACTTACATAATGTTGTAATACTTGTTCCCAATCCGTTTGTTTGTTTTCTTGGCAATAAAATATGTTAAAATTAAACGGACTTACATATAAGTCCTTGGCCTTACATGTATATGTATAAAATCATTTGTATGTGTAAATGGCATTTGACGTTAACGAAATGCCACAGGGTCAACTGTTTGCCATTTTCAGTTTGTTTTTCAGCCACTTTCATTGGAAATAGGAATATATTCACGGTACCTGCTACATGTATATTCATCATGTATATAATTTGATTTAATTCATTATATAATTTTGTCACATTTTATTGGCACATATGTTATTACAATAACAATAAATACACAGAATACCATTGCACCTGATTGTTTACTAATTGAGTACGGCGAAACGAATGATTTAGATTATTATACGTTCGACGAAAATACTAGAGTTCCATTATATGCCATTCTATACTGTAACCGTGTTGCAACGTAAATTGTAGATCGTTTCAAATGTTAAAAATAATTTATCAATCATTTACCACGAAATTACATTATCAGAGTGCATAATACATGCATTCAACAGTTTCAAATGTCAGACTTATTGCTGTGTGACGTCACAAATTCCGATCCTTGTATTACTCATCTTTTACCTGCAGGAAATCGCTGAAGCATGACAAATAAAGCTTGCAGCTGACTAGGATTTCCACCCGTAGACGTTACTGTTTACAAGCGTTTTCGAGACTCTTTCAAATGTATAGCATTTTACCTGCCCATGTACGGTAATGGCGCACCTGGCTTTTGTGATGATGACCTACTTTCGATAATTTTACCTGATTTCGGCTACAAGAACGTGTTTATTTTACATTTATAATATACATTGCTCTAAAGAGGGAAAACTGAAACCTAATCTCTTGACTTACCTGTACACGAAAACACCAACATTCAGCTTTGTGTGCCGTGAAGTCGGAAGTAAACAAGGTGTCTGAAGATTCAAACGAGAGGCAGTTGTCATCATGAGTTTAAAGGGTGTTGATTCCTTAGACGAAATTCCGTGGATTTTCCGTGTTGGGTTTATAATCTTATTGGTGGGCTGCCTGTTCCATGTAATTGGACTTGGAAGCTCTCACTGGGCTCTGACTGCCACGGACGAGTATGGAACCGTGGAATTTGCTGGTCTTTGGGAGAAGTGTGCCGACCTGAATTTGGGAGGAGATGAAGCCGATTTTCAATGCCAAGGTTTCGTCTGGGAAGACGTCCAGGTTTCCCGTATGTTTTCAAATCCAATTGTCTTTTTTCTTTGCTTCCATATAAAACATAACTTACTCTCTACACTTTTGTATCATAGCCATGGTTCTGAAACTTCAAATTAGAAATGAAATCGGCTTTAGAAATTTACGATATTTAACAAATTGAATGGATTATTATCTTTCAAACTGAATAATTACATCAGTTTTTAATACTTAGTACTCTATAATAATCAGAGACATTATCTCTCATGACATTAGCTTTAACTTGTCAGTTGTTCATTATCATTTAGGGGGAAAAAATAGAAAGAGATGTGATATTTACAATCAGGTCTGGGCTGTAATGCAAAAACATAAGGTTTAACTCAACATTTGCAAACTATAGCAGTACTTATATATGTGATAATGCTTATAAGAGAGTGAGAGAAAGGATCTCCAAACGAGAGTTACAGGTTAGAAGTACAAAATGACAAGGAATGTGAACTGTCATCAGGAAAATCTAGACAATTTTTATAGCAATACACAAATATTATATATAAATACAGTGTTTTATCATGCAAGAATCCGTCACCAGTTATTTGTGTGCACACATATATTACTTTTTAATTGAAAACTTGGACTGGTATTTAAGTTTGTTCTCGTAGATAACCTTCACCTCCTGGTATTCCTCAGGGTCAGTTATCTTAAAAACCAAGAATCTTAATCTGGAGACCCAAGGTCATGTTCATTGGCTTTTCAGGTTTAGGTCTGAATGTTATTTGAAATGTTTCAACATAACTGATCTTGATCTCCGTTTTCAAGGTTTTGTGGGCCAGATACATTGTTGTTTTATTGTTAAAGAAAGTCTACAGATTCATGAGGTCTATATCTAAAGCAATATATGTAACACTTAAGTATTTTTTCTAATGCATTGCATGTTTTAATTTGAGCATTTTTGCAAAAAAAAAAGTACATGAATCAAATACAGGTGCTTTAGGCCTTTTGTTTCACATGTCCCATGGAATAATATTTTCTGAACAGTAAGAATGAAATTAAAGGTACTTTATGTATTTCACACAACTTTATTGAATACAGATTGGTTCCGGACCATACAGACTATGCAGTCGATGGCCTTTATTGGAATGCTTGCAGTTGCCATACTTGCAGCCATGTACATGTTTGTCCCAGATTTGAGAGGTTATTCCACACTACGATATATCTCCATCTTCCTTTTATTCCTGGCAGGTAAGTACCATGTAAATAATCCTAGAACACCAATCATACAGATATGTTACACAGTCACAGCCAAATGAGCAGTCTTAGGCTTTGTCTGCTGGCATTTCTGCAAAACTTACGAACAGCATTACCATTCATACCTGATTTCTCAGGTAATTCACAGGAAGATTTCTTTCCCTTTTCTATATCTTCAGACATATAGTTAATAATATAACAGAGCTTATGACTGTAATTAACGATGTACAAGTGTTATATTCTGTGTATTAAACTGAAATTTAAACCTTTATTTTACAACAATTGTGAAACAAGTTATTTCCACTTGTACTAATCACTGTTGTTGGATTTAAACACTAGGGGTATTAATATTGGAGGAAACTGGATTATCTGAGAAAATTCCATGTTGAAACTTTTCTGAACTTAATGGCCCATTCCGGGAATTAATGTTTGCTTTCTACATATCTAGCACAAGGGAATTATATAGAAATTACATCATTAATTACCAATACAACAATAAGGCAAGTAGGCCAACACATTACCTCAGCCTTAAAGTCAGCGCCTTGAAATTTTTTATAGAAAGCTCTTGGTCAAGGCTGTTAATATAAATGACTTTGACCCACGTTCAAGGTCACAGGTCAGTTGTGCTAAAATCTTTCAGTGGTTTCTTCTCATTAAGCAAGAGGTACAGAGTGATGAAATTTTGTCTGTTGCATTTGGTGACCAGTTACTATTGATAGTATTAAGAAAATATTGTGTCTTGTTTTTGAAACAGTTCTCTTTCGGGCAACACAAATAATCTGAAGTGGTACAGTCTAGAGTCTAGATATGAAATAATGGTAGACATCATATTCATGGAAATGAATGATCTTTAGGATAAGAGGATGAATATAGGTGAAAATCCTGCCAAATTGTTAATAAATCTTTTTTGCTTTTAAGTCTAACCAAAACTTTTCTACCTTTTCCAAGACCAGAAGATATTTGACAGTATCTGTCGGATAAGTTACACGATTGGTCTTTAGGCAACATATTTATGATTGTTTTAAAATAAATAATTTTCATTTCTTCTTCATACAGGTATCTTTATTGTGACAACATGTATTGTATTTGGGTCACTGAAAGATGTCCAAAAGGCAAGGACCATGCCAAACTCCTATGTCAAACTGTCATGGAGCTTTGTTCTGGCTCTTCTGGCTGGAATCGTGGATTTTGTCGTCGCCATTATCTTCATCATTGGAGGAGAGCGAGATGATTAGATATTCAGATTTATTCAGATGTTGAGATACTTGTACTTTGGAAAACAATACTTCTATCGTACTAGGTCATTTTTTTCCTTCATATTTTTATCATTTAAGAAAACAAAATTTTCCCATCTCTACCCTCCCCGGGATCTTATATTCCTAGCTGATTTTCCCATTTAAAGCATTTCATAGATGTTGGCAATAAAGTTTGTTTGAATTTGTCAGTAAAAATATCTATACATCTCATGAAAGATAAAGTTAATCACGTAACAAAATACATTGATATTTTAACATTAAATTTCTAATTTCTTTATCAAGAATGCACATAAAAATGATTCTGATGAGTTTTGACTGCAAAATCTTGCAAATTTAGTTTCTTTCCAAAGTACAAATTTTCATATTGTTTAATCAAGTTTTTTTATACATGTATTTAAAATGAAAGTACAGTTGAAGTATTACATTCCAAATTTATGACAGGATATCGTATCATTTCTTGTTAGAAACAGACACAAATACATATCAATTAAGATTTTTTTTCTTTTTCTAGTCAAAAATAACAACCCTCAATAAAGAAAATTTTCAACTTTTTTTCATAAACTAAGCATGCATCTTTTCTTTACAAGTTGGCTTTTCTCTATAATAAATATTTTGCACAGCCTCATTTCATTCCAAAATGTTGGAAAACCATTTTGTAAGATTTCAATTTAATGCTGATGTAACTGACACAAGTATATAAGTATCTTGTATTTGGCGATTTAGATACATTACAGCTTCAAATTTTTACACGAGGGAATGCATATCAAATTCAAGTTTAAACCAGAGTTTTACACAAAAATACTATGATATTTTCAAAGGCTGAACTAGTCGTGCATATTTAAAATAAAGTGCTCTTTACAAATTTTAATAGGTCATTCATTGAATTTCAAAAATATATAAAAACATTTTGTACTTTTTGTTTTAAATCCTCAAGATGTTGACCTGTTCTGTGAATGATGGAAAACTTACTTCAAAGTTATACTTTTGAATATTTCAACTCATCCATGACTATACAACCAAATTTAATCAGGTAGTTCTATTTTCTAACAGAATTTCATGAAGTAAATCACTGGATTTTTTTTCTTTTCAAAGAAAGTTGATTGATAAACCTGATTCATTTCTAAAATTGAGGTTTGTAGTTTTAATTTTTTCATCCAAAGATCACATTTCAAATTTCAACCTTTCAGTCATTATTTTGATGGATATATTTTTGTAATTGTTAAGAATGAGAAATTAATTTTACAACTGTTGTAATTTCTTCGATACAGAACTTCACTTTTTTATTGTATTTCATGTCTATAGTGTTCTTAAGTCTCTTATAAAACCTTCATGTCATTCAGCTCCATACGTTAATGATTTCTACTGAACTTTGGTAAATATTTTTCATTTTATCCATGATTGTGTATAGTGTATATATACATACGTATCTGTAAATATTTTTCAAATATTCACCCATAAAACCAAAAGAAATTTATTTTTGTACTGAATTAATATGATGCACTCATTCTTCATCTGTTTCCTTGACTTCTCAAATCCTCATCCCTTGCTACTGCAGCTGTTGTTTATGATGATGAAATCATTGAAGATATAAAAAGTATTTAATCATTTAGAGAAGTTGAAGGTTGAAATCTAAATGTAGATATTGCCATCAGTACAGACTTCAGACAAGCCCTGTGTTAATCTGTACAGTTAGCTTCAAGAAAAACTAGACTTGATGAGTTTGTCAATTTACTTTGCGCTACAAAATGTATTTGGTAACCATCTTGATCAAAGACTTGTGATGACCTGTAGTTTCTAAAGACAAACAGCTGAACCTTGTTCTTTCATCACTTTACAACTTGTCACAAGTATAGACCATTCTGAACTAGGATATACTGTCATACATCAATTAACTATCAGTGATGAAAAATTTAATTTTATGTCACATCTTTAATTTCTGTGATTAATTGTGCAATTAACATTATACAAAACACACTAATTCAAAATTGTTTATCACCTCAAACTGAATTAGTTGAATCAGGAGTTATTCTTTTATTATTAAACACAGTAAATGTTTTGTAAAAGATTATAAAAATATATACTGAGGTTAATGTGTTTTTCCCCCATCAGGAAATTTCCATGTAGTCCATAAACATCATGTAGTTATTGCTATACTAGATAATTAATATTTCAATGTATCTGAGTGTTAAGTTTGATTTTAGTTTGAAATTTATTTAAGTAGACACTTTCATAGCCACTATCAAAAGAAAAAGAAAGATTTTCTGAATATAACCAAGAACATGTTGGATTTGGCAAGCATTTGAAAAGTGGTCATTACATGTTTGACAATTGCTTGTGAATAAGGTAGGCCAATGAAGAGCATTAATCAAGAGAATACATCATTTGTATATTTCTTTACCCATAACCCTAGAATTTATTTTGACAGTGTAACATCTAAAATGTATTTTTATCAAAGTGAAGTATATAATCTAGACTTTGAATATTTTTAATTTTCTATGTATATTGATTTTTTCAATACAAAAGATGTAGGATATTGTTAATATGATGTTTGTATTGTATAGGTAGGATAATAACTGCACTAGTATGTAAACTCTTATTACCGTAAATGTCCAAATTGTAAACCTGCTCTTTTATGGGACCATCTCTTTACAAAAAAGGAAAAGAAAGCATGTCTCACTGAAATAAGGGAATTTAATTCCAAGCCATTAAACAGGTTTTGTCACCTAATAATCATTCCTCTTTAATAGGGCAGTGCATTGATTTTGTCATTTGTGGTAATGTAATGTTTGGTTATGTAGTGCAGAGATCTGTATATTGTACATACAATCTGTAATCAAAGAAACATTTATAAATCTTAATTTTTTTTGTTCTGACATTTTCTCTGCAGTAAAGCCTTTAGTACCCCTTGTATACCCCTTGGTATAGTCAAGATCAATGGTTTTGGAGTAGTCTTTTGTGTCCACAGGGGTGACAGATTCTATTTGGTTTGGTGAGTTTGAAAAGAAGTGGTCATAACTTGCACAAACTTTTAGATATACTGTAAGAAATTTTGTTATTCTGAAGATTTTTATCTAACATTAACAGGCCCTTTTATCAATTAAGTTCAATATCAAGATTTAGAAAAATTTACAAATGTATCGCAGCACTTGTAAGGTACATGTACATTAATATTATTTCACCAAAAAAAAGATAAAGAAAAATGGTATCCACTAATTCTACAAATACTAGCTCATTCAGTAAGACTATTTTCACAGATAGTCACTAAATCAGTACATGATTATAGATTTAATAGCATTTAACACACAGTGATTGTATCCGGGTAGCCACTTTGACACATTAATACAGTTAACAGGTCTGACACCTGGCAAATGTACGCTGTGGAGTATACAACACAAAGACATATAAAGTATTTTCTTGAGAGTGAAGTGAACTTGACTACAAAGTGGTCATACTAGTGAGTTGGTCTTAAAGGTGAAAAAACAGAAATTCCACCAGTTCCATGAATACTCTCTCTTTCTGTATTAACAACTGCTGACAGAATTCTAGAAAGAAGATATAGTATCTATACTTTTAATTCTATGCATTGACAGAAGTCGTAGTAAACAATATCTCATTGTAGAATGTATATACAATTCATGTATTATGTAAATAACTTTTTTATCAATGATTTACAAAAAATGTATTTTTTTGTCTAATGAATATTTTAATGGACAATAAACTACTGATTACAACATGTTTTTGTTGTGGCTACTTGTTGAGAAACCCCATTATTCTTGGGATATATCTAAGTTATCTCCCATGAACAGTTGACACTTCATTATTAATAAACTTTTGACCCACATTAAATGTCAGTTGGAAAACATTGTTCAATTCACCTTAGTGCATGACCTCAGATGTGGGTAAAAGTTCATTTAAACCCAGTTAGATAATCAATATTACAGAGTTGTTACTTTACACATAGGTACATGTTTTTGTCGGTCATTAATTGGAACAGAATATTAATTGTTTTCATTGATTTGATTAGTGTACATCAGAAACAGAATCAGTCATCTATATACACAATATCAAAGGACATCACAATTACACTAGGTCTCATGGTTTCTTCATAGTAGTGGTTAGAGGAAAGATTTTTAAAAGTCTATTGGGAGCTTATTTGCCATAGAATGCACAATATTTAACATCATGAACGACTTATTTCTGATCAGTGGCATTTTGTTCTTGTATGCAAAAGTTCAAGAACCCCAATATATCAAACAGTATCTGATACTTTCATGTGGATTTTCATCACATCTTTTCATGTTTTATACCATCAGAATCAAATCTGAAGGCAAACCTGATTTTCACCAGCATGTAATTTATCAATGGCAAAACAGCACAGATACTTAATTATATACTGTATGTGTTTGTGTAGTAATGACATATGCATAGAGGGAAAAAATGTGTTGAATGCAAAGCAGCAAATCAGAGTCAAGTTCGCTCTTGAAATCTATGCATGAAACAGTGACTGAAAAGTATTCCCAAAAGTTTGTATTTAATTACTTAAGGTCAAAGGTCTAATAGAACTGTCCATGTCCATCACATCCTTTACAAATATAACATCAGATGATGAAATAATAGACAAGATAATTGTATGAATAGATGTATTAGACAATACACGAGATCCCAGAAGAATCTTGGCGCCCACCATTGTTTGATCTTTATATAGTCTTTGAAAGTTGGATCTCTTCTCTTCTCTTTTTTTGCTCTTAATGATATGACATTTGAACATTCCTTTGCAGAAATAAATGATAATCTTTACCTGCCAAATCCAAAATGGCTACTTGGAAGCCATTTTGTTTCTTCTGATCAGTCCCAAAAGCAATTGAGCACAAAGAGAGATCAAAGGGAATATACATATGAAATTTGGAAGATATCCATTCCGTACTTTTTCAGAAATAGCAATAACAATCTTTACTAGGCAATATCCAAGATGGCTGCCAGTCGACCATTTTGTTTTTCTGATCAGTCCTAAACTCAAATAGGCAAAACTAGGACCTAAAGAACCCTAAACATGAAATTTGAGAAAGATCTATACAGCAGTTCTCAAGAAATAGTGATAACCAAGATGGCCAACTTTCAGCCATTTTGTTTTTTCTGATCATACCCAAAATTAAATAGGCACAATTAAGGACAAGGGAACTTACATATGAAATTTGAGAGAGATCTATCCAGTACTTCTCAAGAAATAGCAATTACAAACTTTCGTAGTTAAAATCCAAGATGGCTGTGTGTCGGCCATTTTGTCTTTTTGATCAGAAACAAAATTACATTTGCGCAACTAGAGACCAAGTGTAACCTACATATACAATGTGAGAAAGATCCATCCAGGACTTCTCAAGAAATAGCGATATCAAAAATTGTTTATGGACAGTCGGATGGACCACAGACGCAGAGCGATCTGATTAGCCCACCATCTGATGATGGTGAGCTTTATTACCTACTATGTATATACTATTGCTGATGGTAGGGGTATGAACATCCAGCAAGTAAACAATCTCAATAATTCACAATTATTAATATTTATTGCACAAGTAATATATACAGCAGGTAACGAGCAAGTACAATAATAATAATAAAAAGAAAACCAAACAGTCTTGTTTCAACATGACATAATTGCTTTTTCATGTATAATTCAGGAATACAACATCAATAACTGAACACTTGATCAAGATTAATTTTTAGCAACTGGCATATACACCTATAATCTGTTACATGGATCAAACATTCTACAACATTGTACAATTTACTGACCTGATAAGCATATAATTCTTCTGTACATCAGAACCATATTGTTTCATAAAATAAATGCCCTGTGTAATATTGGGATTTTAGAAAATGATAATTGCACAACGTTTCATATATTCTCAAACAAAAATTGTTTTAATATATTTTGAGGCAGGATGATCAGTGGTAAAACAAAAAAGAAATGGGACTGAGAGGTAGGACAGAGTGGGTGGTAGTTTCTGAACTATCTTACTGTAAAATCATATCTTTTTGTGGGCACTTTTTTTCCCTCTAAAAAATCACTTATTCATGGATAATTGATTTAGGGGATAATATACAAGTAGCTAAATTAATCTACATTAACTAACCTTAACACTTTGTGGACATGTTAAAGGTATCTTCAAAATGATGTTTAGCATATGTCTAAGGGTACAATACTGTTATGGTTCTCAAAGAATTTGAATTTCAAGTCAGAACTTCTTAACATTTTAAAGCAATTTTTTCCTGAATAGGTTTTAAAGATTAAATTATTCATTTAACTCTGAAGATCAGAGATAGCTGAAATTTTGACATGTAGATATTGAACAAATGACAGCACAACTCATTCACCTTGTAATAAGAATCTGTACACCCGTGTATCATTCACCTTGAAATAACAATACGCACACCTATGTATCATTCATATTGAAATAAGAAAACAAACACCTGTGTATCATTCACCTTGAAATAAGAATATGCACACCCGTATATCATTCACCTTGAAATAAGAATATGCACACCTGTCTATCATTCATCTTGAAATAAGAACATGCCCACCTGTCTATCATTCACCTTGAAATAAGAATATGCACACCCATATATCATTCACCTTGAAATAAGAATATGCACACCCGTGTAACATAAGTCTGATTTAGATAAGCAAAATTAAGCGGTGATGTGAAGAGAATTTTAACTCTTTCAAAATGTTTACATTTCAAAGCACCTAAATCTCATTCAGTTAAGAAGGATTTGTTTAATGTTTAAAAAGATAAATTGTCATTGGCTTTTTGAATCACATAAAGCACCACATTAATTTTCCATCATTTCTCATCATTTTTGACGGCACTGTCATCATCCATTTCCTCTTCCTCTTCATCCTGAAACAGTCAATATCACAAATGGCAAAAGATGGACAGACACCATAGAGGATTTATGTAACCTACATTTCCCCCACCCCTACCCCCACAATGGAAGAACAAGAGGTCCATAGGGCCTGTATCACTCACCTGGATCTTAAAGCCCAGCAATGTTATACATGCTGATAGGTTGAATATTTCAAATATTTCCAAATTAAAGATCAGTCCCTTAACTCCTTTGCTGGGACAAGACAAATGGATAAATTCTGATATCATTACTGTCTTTCTCTGTTGATTCCCAGTTTATATGGTTTTCAGGTTGGTATATCAACTATATAGAAAATATGACCCAGAAATAACGTCTCTTGATTTGTGACAAACCCAAGAGTAAATTCTTACATAGCAGATGTGTTCATCTCTTGATGCCAAGTAACTATATATATATAGAACCTAATAAGTATTATCACCTGTATAGTCCAATATTTGTACTGGATCCAAACAAACAAATGTTTGTTGGATGTGTATTACTGGAACAGATATATAATCAATGAAGTAATAATGACAGTATGGACAAGTTTGTCAAATTTTCCAGACAATTTGTCTGTTTACCAAGATACAAATATTACATAACTTACCTCACATACAAAGAACATAAAACAAATACAAAATAGTTACATAACTTACCTCACATACAAAGAACATAAAACAAACACAAAGGTGGTTTTAAAATATTAAAAACGTTTTACATCAATCTCAGTATAAGTTACACTGTAGACCCTGAGCGTATCTGTGATCACACTGAAAACAATTGCATGTCACACTCTGAGGAAATTAGTCTACTGCTACATCTCATCCACACTCTAAATAAGGAATTGTTAAATATCAAAATAAGACAAGAAGCTGTCTACAGTGCTCAAAGGGTAAATATATATATACCAGCAAATTCAACCCCTGTGACCTTGAACATAAGTCAAGGTCATATCTTTTCGCAAACTTTGCCAAGCAGCATCCTACAACCATATCAGCCAAATACTTTGCCTGTCGGCCTCCAAATTCACGAAAAGAAGTCATTTAAATGTTTTAACAAATTTGACTCCAGTGACCTTGAATATAGGTCAAGGTAATAACTATTCACAAACTTTGTCAGATTCGTCAACTGGCCCCATAGAATTAGAATTTCTACTTCCGGACTAGAACTGATAATCAGCATCAATTTTAAAAAGAAAAACGCAGAATTAGGAACTTAATGAAATTTTAACTACACATACATTCAATTCACTTGTCCATACTGTCATTATTACTTCAATGATCATTTACAATTGCAACAGGTAATTCAAATCTGGAACCTTCGGATCAACATTACTGTATCTGATGCATTGTGTTAATTCAAAGTGGCAAATTATCTACTTGCATGATATTAACACCTGGATCGCAATGTTAATACATAAATGGATATGAATTGTACATACAACACACATCAAACTTGGGTACACTTATAATTCTAAGCCTTCAGATCAACATTACTGTATATAATGCGTTGTGTTAATTTATCTATATTTTTGACACTGTAACAATTAACGAAGGAGGACAGTTTTATACTTGTGTCCTGTCCAGGCCTTGAACTCACAATCGCAGGAACCACATCACCTAGCCAATTCTTACATCATGATTGTATTCATCTCTTGAGCCCCAACATTGCTATATATGCTTATGGGGTTGAGATCTAAATAGAGCTTCAAAGATATAATAACAAAGAAACTAAGTCTCTGGGGATGAGGCCAGACCCAAGGGCTAATTCTAACAACATAATTGTATTTTTTGATGCCAGATATGATTAAAGGGTGGGTATATCAAGTTTGAAAAATATAACAAAGAAAAAAGTCCCTCGGGTTCAGGCCAGACCCCAGTGCCAATTTTTACATCATGATTGTCTTCATCTCATTGTGCCCAGCAGTGCCATATATGGTTATGGGATTGGAATCTAGACTGTTTTCAAACACATTTCCCCTATTGAGCCCCTCCCTCCTGCCCTAGGGGACAGAGATCCATGATTTATACATACTTGATTCTAATTCACCTAAAGGTGCTTCTGACCAAATTTGGACAAAATCTAATCATTCCCACTGATTTTAAAGAACATGCTCTATTTCCCCTATTGAGCCATGCTCCTCCTGTCCCTGTAGGGTGAGACCTATTGTTTATACAATATCTATTCATCTTCACCTAAACATGATTTGGACCAAATTTGTAATTTCTAAGGATGCTTCTGACCAAATATTTGGTAAAAAATCTCCTCAGTTGTTCATGACTAGTAGCATTTAGTAGAAAAAGTTTACAGACGACAGATGACATACTACAGATGATGGACGGACAGACAATGCGGTATCCCAATAGCTCAGTCATCCCTTTAGTTTGGTACATTAGTCTGATGAGAGCACTTTCTACAATAAGGACGAGGCTACAGCTAAGTGTTACACAAATGCAGGAATTTTTTTAACTTTTTATGTCGTAAAAGACATGTTAGTTAAATGTTGTTATTTAAATCTTTACATCTCAGGATTAATTACTTTTGACTGTCTGAGATGAGGATCTCTATTACAGGTGATATGCTTTCAAAAGAATTCCCCACACAGACTAACTCATACATAAATGGTACAGGGACAACATGTGGGATAGTTATCCCACATAGATGTTTAAGATGGAGCACACTTATCTATAATATACTGTGGTGAGAATGAAGTGTCATACAATACTTGAGTACAATAGTTTTGAAAGAAATATCATTTTTTCGGTTTATTGGGTTTATCATCAAGGTATTTTAAGACAGGGTCTACTTGTAGACACACAAGAGACCCATTGCCGTCCAGAATAATAAGAGTAAATTATCATGCCTCACGACAAAACGATGACATCACAAGACTGTTCTGTTTCTCAGCTTCCTGAAAAACAAAAACCACCATGGGAAGGGAGTGTTGAACCACACATCTCAACTTCAACTAAACTTTTCCTTCAGATTCTGTAAAACATTATTAATAAGATGAAAAGAATTACCGAATGATCTGTGGGGTCACACGCTTCACAGTGCCAGGAGTATCCACGCTGTTTGGGTGACTTTTTGGCCGGTGGATCCAAGCATCCAAAATGGTAACTAAGCTTACACTCGTCACAGCTGTCAAATATTCATGTACATTCAATGCTTTATGTTCATATCTAAAACTTTAGGTTTTACATATGTAAAGTATATCATTTTGTCATATATAACTGCCTATCAATCTGAATTATCAAGTGATGTCACATTTTATACAAAGACTGGATGTCACATTTTATACAGAAACTGAATGTCACATTTTATAGACTGAATGTCACATTTAATACACAGATATTGGATGTCACATTTAATAAAGAGACTGAATGCCACATTTTACAGAGAGATTGGATGTCACATTTAATACTGAGACTGGATGTCACATTTTATACAGAGACTGAATGCCACACTTTACACAGAAATTGGATGTCACATTTAATACAGAGACTGGATGTCACATTTAATTGATTACATTTTGTCAGAGATGGATGTCACATTTTTACTGTGTTGGATGTCAGATTTTATACAGAGACCATTACACACAATGTCAAACATCAACTGTCCTTGATTAAGTCATATCTCACCTAACTGTGTTGGTGTAATCTCCCAAACCATTACACACTACACACATCAACTGTCCTTGATTAAGTCATATCTTACCTAACTGTGTTGGTGTAATCTCCCAAACCATTACACACTACACACATCAACTGTCCTTGATTAAGTCATATCTCACCTAACTGTGTTGGTGTAATCTCCCAAACCATTACACATTGCACACATCAACTGTCCTTGATTAAGTCATATCTCACCTTACTGTGTTGGTGTAATCTCCCAAACCATTACACACTACACACATCAACTGTCCTTGATTAAGTCATATCTCACCTTACTGTGTTGGTGTAATCTCCCAAACCATTACACACTACACACATCAACTGTCCTTGATTAAGTCATATCTCACCTTACTGTGTTGGTGTAATCTCCCAAACCATTACACACTACACACATCAACTGTCCTTGATTAAGTCATATCTTACCTAACTGTGTTGGTGTAATCTCCCAAACCATTACACACTACACACATCAACTGTCCTTGATTAAGTCATATCTTACCTAACTGTGTTGGTGTAATCTCCCAAACCATTACACACTACACACATCAACTGTCCTTGATTAAGTCATATCTTACCTAACTGTGTTGGTGTAATCTCCCAAACCATTACACACTACACACATCAACTATCCTTGAATAAGTCATATCTTACCTAACTGTGTTGGTGTAATCTCCCAAACCATTACACACTACACACATCAACTGTCCTTGATCAAGTCATATCTCACCTTACTGTGTTGGTGTAATCTCCCAAACCATTACACACTACACACATCAACTGTCCTTGATTAAGTCATATCTTACCTAACTGTGTTGGTGTAATCTCCCAAACCATTACACACTACACACATCAACTATCCTTGAATAAGTCATATCTTACCTAACTGTGTTGGTGTAATCTCCCAAACCATTACACACTACACACATCAACTGTCCTTGATTAAGTCATATCTTACCTAACTGTGTTGGTGTAATCTCCCAAACCATTACACACTACACACATCAACTGTCCTTGATCAAGTCATATCTTACCTAACTGTGTTGGTGTAATCTCCCAAACCATTACACACTACACACATCAACTGTCCTTGATTAAGTCATATCTTACCTAACTGTGTTGGTGTAATCTCCCAAACCATTACACTGCACACATCAACTGTCCTTGATTACGTCATATCTTACCTAACTGTGTTGGTGTAATCTCCCAAACCATTACACACTGCACACATCAACTCTTCACGAAACTGTTCCTCTTTTCCTCCTCTCTGTTTCTTGGCTGGTGGGGGCTGACTAAGCTTGAATGATGTATCTGGTGCTGGTTCAGCCTGAATTTAAAGCGAAATGAAATAATCACCAAGAAAACAGGGGATCACAAAGACATACTGCCTACTCCCACTGGTAATTTTTTGACAACTGACCTTTAACTTTGACTGATGACAACCAAAATCAAATCTGGTGTAGAATGTAATAGTGTGAATATGAACCCAAATCTTTTCCAAGGTATATAAGGCATCTTGTACACAAGGTTCTTATTTCAAAAGCATTCAAGGGTAACCATTTAGCAGAAATCTTGACTGATGACCACCAAAATCAAAACCCTTGTAAAACTTGATGGTTTGATACTATGGTGTAAATGTACACTAAATTTGTGTAGGTGTATATATTATATACATTAAGCTTTCAACAAATGGGCTTAGTGATGGGGTGGAGGTATAATTAATGAAAATTTACTGATAGAGATTAAACCCTGGAAACCATAATTCCTAATTGATTACAATCTAATGCTTATGTTTCGATAATAGTACACATTGAATAAGGAAGTCAGAATAATAAACATTGTTACAATGTAGCATACTATACAAAAGAAAGGCACATCGTCTTGCACAGAAGACTTTTTGCATTTTTTTCAGCATCATTACTGACGGAATTGATCCATGTTCTAACATTTACTCTGATTTACTTACTAAATCACTAGAACTGTCTTTATATAAAACTTCTAAATCTGTACAGATGAACAGACAGATGGATCTTGTCTTGATCTTTCTTTCTCACCAACTGCGTGGAACAGCGGATACTAATACCTCATTCATGTATCTATATATTATGAATGCAATTATCACTGTACCCTTATTATAGCACTTTTCATGGTAAAAGCTTTGCACCCTAATTGTATGTGTTGTTTATACAGCAATTATTATGAATGCACAAAATCATCCTTGTTCTATTTTGTGAGAAAGGTATCATGCACTATAATTTTATGTTTCATTGCAGCAGATTATTTCATATGTTTACAGTAAATTGATTCTCCCACAATACTTCACAACCTGAAGAAGTTGTGAGGTCTCTTTTCACTGGCATTTTCCATTACATACCCAGGTAATCTTTAAAAGGTCCACTGTGCCTTACCTTTGTGCCTGGAGTGTCTGATGTATCCACTTTACCAGTGGATGGACTGTCCACAGCTGGAATATCCTCCTTATTTACTCTTTTCTTCTGCCTTCCTTTCTTGGCCCCTCCCTTCATGCTATACTTTGATGGTAACTAAACAGAATTTTCAAATTTCGTTTGAAGGTCAAATTCAGCATTTGCAATATTCATCCTGTAAAGCCACCCCATAACTATTAGTGCTTATTCATTTCCAGCATGTCAATCATATGTTCAGTTACCAAAATACAGAAGTAACAATGCTTCTCATGCAATGACACAATCACACAGAACAGGATATTTTTTTACTCTCTCTTTTACTTAGCTGAAGAATGTGCAAGGGCAATTTTGGACATGAGGTGTCTATTAGGATGAAGACTTTCAGGCTTATTCAAGAGGACAACTTGGCAGTATAACAAAACATTTATCTACAATAGAACAAAAAAAATCTCTTTACAAACAGGATAAAATCTCTTCAAATAATAAGAATTTTTCTCAAGACTTTCTTTGTACCTTTTCAAATTCATATTTGAGGTCAGGTGACCATTTGAATGGTTCTTTGATTTTCTCTCTGAGGCGGCGTGGAGCATTCATATCCTCTGTACTTCCCTCCTCGGGACCACTACTGGAGTTATCACATTCTGAACATTGCCTGTCAACAATAAACACTTATTCAATTTTTATATTGTGTAGATTTTAGGGACCAGATATAGAGGCAGATGGACAGAAATGTTAACAATTTGTTAGTGACCAGATATGGAGCCAGAGGGCCAGTATTGTTAATAGTTTGTTTTGGAACCAGATATGGACGCATGCAGATGGCCAGTGATGTTAAGAATAGCTTGTTCAGTGACAAGATATGTAGGCAAACGAACAGTAATGTTAATACAGTCAAACCTCATTATAACGCCTGGTCTTCGTGATTTTAGCAGTATAATGAATTTGGCAATATATCAGATTTACAGTTTGACCTTGGGAGTTCACACACCATCTGTGATCATCTTGATTCACCAGTTTGCAGTACAGTGTACATGTATTCTAAAAATAACATTGGAATACTTTCCTTTTAGACTATGATCTATTATGACAAATTAACAAACGAAAAAATGTTTTTTATTGAAGTGTCACAAATCAAATACATGTGTACAATGTGCGTGAACTGGATCATTTACTCACATTCCCCAATACTTCAAATGAGATAATGTTAGATCTTACAAAAGAAATCATTGAAAATGATTGTCTTTCATTAGTTTGTCTATGGTCTCCATTATATTCTGTAAAGATAAACATTTTTGAATATCTGACTCTGTTGTAGAGTGTTCCGTGTTAAAAAATCTAAAAACCGGAAATAGTAGGGGGTAGGGCTATGTTTATGTCGATGTTGTAATTCTTCTTAAAACTTTGGATAATCACAGCATCTAGTGGCTGTAGATGACTAGTTGTTGTCAGAGGGAGTCTAGTCATAGCTCCGCAATTTCATGTGCACAGGCCCACATGTCAATCATACCAATGACTACCTGATTTGTCCACTCAAGGCATTCACTTGTAACAATACAATTTACAAATAACAATTACCTGTACTTGACTCTATTTGGCAGTATTTAACAAGATAAAAATAAATGTTAACAGAATCATTTGTTTTGGGAATGCTATTGCAGGTGTCAGTTGTTGGTTTGGCAGCACAACAGGTGTATTAAAGCTGAGGGATATCTGTTAATATCAAATTGATGGCAGTATGGGGGTCTGACGGTTTAACAGGTGGCATTACAACAGGGTTTAATTGTAGTTTTTTTAGTGACCAGATATGGCGGCAGAGGGCCAGTAATGTTAACAAAACCTTGTTCAGTGACCAGATATGGAGGCGGACAGACGGCAATGTTAATAACCTGTTTAGTGACCAGATATGGAGGCAGACAAACAGTAATGTTAATAACCTGTTTAGTGACCAGATTTTGAGGCAGACAAACAGTAATGTTAATAACCTGTTTAGTGACCAGATATGGAGGCAGAGGGCCAGTAATGTTTATAGTTTGTTTAGTGACCAGATTTCGAGGCAGACAAACAGTAATGTTAGTAACCTGTTTAGTGACCATATATGGAGGCAGACAAACAGTAATGTTAATAACCTGTTTTGTGACCAGATATGGAGGCAGAAGGCCACTAATGTTTACAGTTTGTTTAGTGACCAGATATGGAGGCGGACAGACTGCAATGTTAATAGTTTGTTTGGTGACCAGAATTGGAATCAGACTGTTAGTGATGTTAATTGTCTAAGTGCCTGGATATGGAAGAATATAGCCAGCAACATATCAGATTCTGAAAAGTCCTGAATGTTTTTAACAAGTTCACATTTGCTTTGTCTTTGTATTCTAGATGCAGGAAGATGGGAGTTTTGGGGGCAAAGACTTTGTAAATACCATAGCTGATGCTCTGCTACCTCCAACTTACCAGCCCATCAGCTTGGTCTTCTTTGGCATACGAGTGAGTGGTGGTTCTAGACAGCCCAGGTGGTAGTACTTCTTACATAGGTCACACCTGACCAGCAGGTGTGGGTTACAGGACTGCTTACATACAGCACACCTGTCAGGTAAATAGGATATCATTAACATTACTGCACAATTGCCAAGAAAATAGGACATCAATATTACTGCACATCTGTTAGGTAAACAGGACATCATTAACGTAACTGCACATTTAGCAGGTAAATAGGATATCAATATTACTGCACACCTGTCAGGTAAATAGGATATCAATTTCATAAGGTTTTTCATCACTTTACAATAGTTGCCTGATACAACAAAGAGATTTCTTTTAGAAATTTATCTGAACACAAGTATTTTTTAGCAACATGAATTCACATGGAGGTTCTATTTAGGACTTGATTTTTCACAGACACTAAATCAAATATAGATGTTTAGTGCAACCAACATTCTTTGTTTGTAGCATTAATAGTATTAAGTTCTAAAACAAATTATCATTCTTTATATGCAATATGAAATTTAAAAAATACAAGATGCCCAAGGGTTCTGCATTACTCACCTGGCTAATTAAGCTAAATTAGTCATTTGATAAAGGATTTCAAATTTGATAAACAATTTCTGATATAATCATCGAATAGGGGTCAGATTAATTATTAATGAACATTGCTTCAGACCAAACGTGGACAATATCCTTGAATGGTGAAAGGACTTTTAAGAACTTACATTTCCCCTATTGGGCCCTATCCTCCTGCCTTGGGGGCCAGGATGCACCATTTATACCGGACTTTGTCCCCTTCACCCAAGGATTCTTCACATCAAATTTGGACAATATCCATTAATCTCATAAGAGGTGTAAGATTAAAAAAAAAATTCCCCATTTGGGCCCCACCTCAAAGGCCCCCAAGGAACTGAAAACGAATCCTTACACAAATATTCTTCCTCTTCACCAAAGAATACTTTTGACCAAATCTGGGTGATATCTAATCATTCCTGATGGAGAAGTAGGATTTTAAGGTATTCGCTCTATTTCCCAAATTGACCCAATCCCTCCTACCCCTGGGGGCTGAAATCCATTGTTTGTACAAAACTAATTCTCTTCACCGAAGAATACTTCAGACTAAATTTGGGAAATATTCATTCATTCCTATAGGAGTAGGATTTTAAAATATTTACTCTATTCCCTCTATTGGGCACAATCCCTCAGGACCCAGTGGGGCCGATAACTACCATTTAAACTTGATTCCCCTTCAACTAACAATGCTTCCAACCAAAATTTGAGCAAAATCCAATCTTTCCTATAGGAGGAGTAGAATTTTAAAGAATTAGCTCTATCTCGTGCCTCGCCTCTACTCCCAAAGGGGGCCAAGACTCATGGATTATTCTAAATTGATTACCCTTCACCGAACAAAACTTGAGACCAAATTTGGGCAAAATGGAATCATTCCTACAGGAGGAGTAAGACTTTAGAGAATTCACTCATTCACCCCTATTGGCTCCTGCCCCCAAGGCCCAAGGGTGCTGAGACCTACCATTCATGCATAATTGATTCCCCTTTTTTCAACAATGTTCAGACTAAATTTGGGCAAAATCAAATCATTCCAACCAAAGGAGTAGGATATTAAAATTCTGGTCCCTCTGTGAAACTTAGCTCTTAACTTCATTTCATTCATAAAATATATACTTACAAGTATTTAATAGTTTTCTAAGCACAGAATTCTTTTGGGAAGGAAAAACAGGCAGAAAGGTATAAGCAACCCATAATTGGGGATTGTTACTTACTGGTTGATGATGGCAGGAGGTGAAGCACAGGGGACACTATCCTGCCTGGTTGGGGTCTTGACTGGGGCCCGCTTGGTGTTAAACATCTCAGGCATAGTGAGAGGCTGAAGGTGATAACAGACAATGATAGATGCAGTTACTGAGATTTAGTAGAAAGTTATGACAGACCAGGTACAGTCTTTAAATCTTACTGGTCACCAGGGGGTCAACATTTCAATTTTGATTTAAAAGTTAGAGAGTTATTACAGTACAAGGATAAATCATTTGTTTGTAATTGTATTGAACATCTATAGAAATGGACTGAATTATTAACAGGCATGGGCAAATTGCTGCATAAATACAGCAATAAACTGTCTATGAATCAGACCAACTATTCCAACAAGCATGGTACAAAATTTGATCTTATTACACTCAAAAACAAAAAAATTGGCAGGTGAAACTGACAAACATTTAAGAGAAATGTTGACACACAGAGTGTTGAACTGCCAGAAAGACTGCAAACCTATACTCTATTCCTGTTCCAAACACATTAACATTTGAACACTTGATTTGCATATACAAAGCCATTACATCATATATAATTTTAAGCAAACATATAAGAAATATTTTTTGACGAAACCGTAGCTTAATATTACAAAATTTGGCAGTTGAATTTGAGAGAAATTAAGAGAAATATCAGACCAATGGATTGCAAACTAATACTCATCAATCACTTGGGAATAGTGAACATTTTAAGTATTCAATTTGCAAAGACACTGCCTTTAAGTCAAATGTAATTTTATGTGAATATATCAGGAAACATTTTCAAGTGAAATCAGAAAAAAAAAACCAAATTTATTTGTTTTTAGACTATTAATAGTCTTACTGTCAGTTTTTAAGTCCTGAAACTTTTCATTTATTCATGTTTTCTTTTGTGTTTTCCTAAAACATTCATCCATAATTTTTTTTTCTGTAATTAACATTAGTCCTCTATATCTCTAACCTTTATTGTCATGTCAGTAAGCATGTTGTACATGTTTCCTCCCTCTACTTTTAGTCTCTGTGAATGGTCCTTTAGTCTGTCCACATCGGCAAGCAGCTGTCCAAAATAGAATAATGAAGTTAATTTATTCATTAAATAAATAGTATTTATAACATGAAAAGATCACAAGAAATTTCTGGTTTTGGAAATACTGTTCTTTATGAAATATACCTGGTTGTACATAGTAAATTCTCCTGTTGATACAGTATGTACATCAAATTAACCTGGTTGTACTGTAGATGTAGAACATTCTCCTGTGTCTGTAGTATATATTGTTCTGTGTATACGTACCTGATCATACTGTAGATGTAGAACATTCTCCTGTTTCTGTAGTATATATTGTTCTGTGTATACATACCCGGTTGTAGTGTAGATGTAGAACATCTCCTGTTTCTGTAGTATATATTGTTCTGTGTATACATACCTGGTTGTACTGTAGATGTAGCACATTCTACCGGTATATATTGTTCTGTACCTGGTTGTTCTGTGGTATATATTGTTCTGTGTATACGTACCTGGTTGTACTGTAGATGTAGAACATTCTCCTGTTTCTGTAGTATATATTGTTCTGTGTATACGTACCTGGTTGTACTGTAGATGTAGAACATTCTCCTGTTTCTGTAGTATATATTGTTCTCTGTGTATACGTACCCGGTTGTACTGTAGATGTAGAACATTCTCCTGTTTCTGTAGTATATATTGTTCTGTGTATACGTACCTGGTTGTACTGTAGATGTAGAACATTCTCCTGTTTCTGTAGTATATATTGTTCTGTGTATACGTACCTGGTTGTACTGTAGATGTAGAACATTCTCCTGTGTCTGTAGTATATATTGTTCTGTGTATACGTACCCGGTTGTACTGTAGATGTAGCACATTCTCCTGTTTCTGTAGTATATATTGTTCTGTGTGTGTACTTACCTGATCATACTGTAGACGTAGAACATTCTCCTGTTTCTGTAGTATATATTGTTCTGTGTGTGTACTTACCTGATCATACTGTAGACGTAGAACATTCTCCTGTTTCTGTAGTATATATTGTTCTGTGTGTGTACTTACCTGATCATACTGTAGACGTAGAACATTCTCCTGTTTCTGTAGTATATATTGTTCTGTGTGTGTACTTACCTGATCATACTGTAGACGTAGAACATTCTCCTGTTTCTGTAATATATATTGTTCTGTGTGTGTACTTACCTGATCATACTGTAGACGTAAAACATTCTCTTGTTTCTGTAATGCATTATTCTGAGTTACATTCTCTGCTATGTTCCTTTTGATGTTTTCAATCTTGCTATTCCTCTCTGTAATATAAAACCTCCCAATCATCACTAGTGAAATGAGAAATGTTTTTGTTTTTGTAAGAATAAGATAATAACCAATTAGCTAAATAGTAAATTATGAAATATGTTTACTTTCTGATGAAATGACGATGTTAAGCAAGGATAATTAGAGAAATTTTGAAATGCAATTTCCATGACACCGATTTCTATTCTCATAAGTGTTCTTGCTTCATCACAGTATATTACTATTTATCAGTGAAGAAGTCTTTGAATACTCTCCATGTGTATCAATTATATTTTCATTTCATTATTAAAAGTGAAGTTGAAATAATGATAAAATATGATTAATCGTACAGTATTAAGCATTTTATTATTTATAATTATTATTCTGCCCTGTGCTTTTCTATGTTTTGTATACACACCAAGGTAGTAACTGATGAATTCGACTGACAAGGCTGGAGATATATGCGTCTTTTTCCTCATCTCTTGTTTTTCCTCTGCGACATGTTGTACCTGAGTAATAATGCCCATTAGCTCGGCCTTCCTCAACATCTTCTTCACACAGGATGGACTGGATGTTAGGTACCTCACCAACTTCTGTGTTGGAACTGAACACACACATAGCCATTTTTATGAGTCCCTTGAGATAGGTGCTCAATACTTAAGAACTGAACTGCCTTAGTAATTTGATACGGTATTTTAAATTATCATAAATGACCAAACTTTTCAATCATATACCAGAGTCCCTGCTGGAAATTTGTAAGTGAAGTTATATAACAAGGAATCTGATATCCCTGCAACTGACTAAATATCAAGATTTCTTGAGATAAAATTGTTTGAATATTACCACACAACCATCCATGTAATCTTGAATATGGGCTAAGCACTCAAGGTATTTCATTGATTTGAACAAGCTTTGTTGCCTTAAATGATACAAGTCTGAGTATTCAATATCTTACCCCATGATGGCGGCCGCTTGAACTTAGATATTCTGTATTTTTGTCTATGTCTGTTCAGCTTTCTGTCGAATCGTGTCTGAAAAATTGCCAAGAAAATTGAAATAACCATTATTTATTGTATGAATATTTCTTTGTACATAGTGATTATCTGCTATCGACATACTGAAATAAAAATGACAGAAAAATAAACCAGGTATGGGCTTTGGGTGAAGAAATTAATCGATGATTTTATTGAAAGTGTGATATACACTCTTGATTCTAGCACTGTGCATTACCATTTTATGGCCAATAAGAAAATTGACTAAAAATCATAATATCACGTGTCCAAAAATTGGTGACTTAAGAAAACATTGATATTAAAAGTAATATAATATCAAACAGTGCATCATGGTATTAACAAAAGTAAAAAAATTAAAAAGTTTATGATGAACAACGCACGATGCCGGACAAAAGAGGGATCGCAATGTCACCCTGGCACTTTGTCTCATGCGACCAAAAAAGCACATCATGATACTATAAAGTATTAATGAGAATAAAGTGTGAAACAACTTGGCAATGAAGTAAATATGGAATCCATAGAATTACCTTTTCCTTCTCATCTTCTATTACTTTCTCAGTATGTTTCTTGATATGTGACTGTATCGCCAACCAATTTCTACGTTTGGCACGTGCCATCATTTTATCAGCATGCATCTTACAGTAAGCAAAGAAAGGATCAGCAATATCCTGCAAACATTGGAGACAAAAGAATATACTACACAGCGAAAAGAGAAAATATTCTACACAGTCTACTGGTGAGTATGTTTTCAAAAATGTCATGTGAGTGAAAGCACTTGTGTGATATTTGACAAGCTTGGCAACATTATGATAAAATTTGGTGAACAACATTGAGAATAAGTAGGAAATTTCTTGTAACATTTCAATTACCTTTGCAAAAAAATTTGATAAGTGATAAAACAGCAGAAAATTGGAAGGTATAGGTACTTTACATATTTCTGCCATAATTATGATCTATAATGACAACTTTCTTTATAACATCATCATATATATGGCGGTACAGTGAGGTTTGGTTGAATTACACACCATGCACTCCTCTGGAGCAGCCTCAGACAGCAATCCTTCCTTCTGGGCACTAAAACCACACAGGTGAAATATATCAATATACTGTTAGTTAACCCCTATATATCATACATATGAGTGTGGAAACAGAGGGGCTCTGTGAAGGAAATTTTAAAGCCCTGACATCCAATATAGGGAATGATACAATCCTGTCTATGTATTTATCAAAACTGCTGCCTCATGCCCTCATCATATGACCTATTCTGAAACGGACTTATTTTGAAAAAAAAAAAAGAAAATCTTGAAGAATACTCATGTTGCAATGCTATTCTTCATTCAAATACATTTAAAGCTAAATAGCCTAATGATTGTTTTCCCCTTCTCTACTTCCATGATATTTTAATTGTCCCGAGTATACAATAGGCAGGATACAAGAGAATTGAATTCTGGTTCTCAAATGGTTTTTTTTTCTAAATCCTATCTAAATAGTGTAAAAAAATGTTTTTGTTTTGTTAGATAGATATTTGGGAATAAACAACCTGCTTTAACAAGCTTACTTTAATGCTTCTACAAGTTGTATATCACATTTTAAAATCACTATTATTTGTAAATATGCTCTTGGTCATTATAATTTTTTTGGCTGAAGTTATAATTAAGTCAAATTTGTGCACAGCACTTGATGAAACTTCAATTAAATGGTCAGGGTGAATTCTATGCCTACCATGTGACATGGAAGTAAGTCCTACACATGCCCGCGTCACAGCTGATGCACACCCCTGTTCTGCTGAACCGTGCGTCCTCACACAACGAACATTCCTGTAACAGAGCAATATTAATAAGAAACATCTTAACATTTCAAGTTTTAGTTTGAACACATTTTTCACACATTGCTAAAGGATACTATGTCTGTATATAGTGTTATACTTTCTGTTCCCAAAGTACAGAAATATCCCAACCAATAAATACAACTTCACCATAAATCATGATAGTATTTATGTCATTCTCATGGATATATACACTGTGCTCACTGACTTCTGATTTTGTGGGTATGTGCTGTGTTATCTCTGTATTCACCTGTGCACCACCAAATCATAAGTAAGAAATCTGTGCTTACTTATACATCTCTACTTGATTTGGTATTAGATGCACCCTACCTGGATTACTTACTAATGCACCCTACCTGGATTACTTACAATGCACCCTACCTGGATTACTTACCAATGCATCCTACCTGGATTACTTACTAATGCACCCTACCTGGATTACTTACAATGCACCCTACCTGGATTACTTACCAATGCACCCTACCTGGATTACTTACAATGCACCCTACCTGGATTACTTACCAATGCACCCCACCTGGATTACTTACCAATGCACCCTACCTGGATTACTTACCAATGCACCCTACCTGGATTACTTACCAATGCATCCTACCTGGATTACTTACCAATGCACCCTACCTGGATTACTTACCAATGCACCCCACCTGGATTACTTACCAATGCACCCTACCTGGATTACTTACCAATACATCCTACCTGGATTACTTACCAATGCACCCTACCTGGATTACTTACCAATACATCCTACCTGGATTACTTACCAATGCATCCTACCTGGATTACTTTACCAATGCACCCTACCTGGATTACTTACCAATGCACCCTACCTGGATTACTTACCAATACATCCTACCTGGATTACTTACCAATGCATCCTACCTGGATTACTTACAATGCACCCTACCTGGATTACTTACCAATACACCCTACCTGGATTACTTACCAATGCATCCTACCTGGATTACTTACAATGCACCCTACCTGGATTACTTACCAATGCACTCTTCCTGGATTGGATATTTTGTACCTACCTGAGTGCATCACCTGGATTGGGTTATTTATATCTAGACATGCATCTTACCAGGTGTATTTCTTCTGTACTTACCCTTGCACCCCACCTAGAGTAGGGCATTTCAAACAAAGTAACAGGGCTGAGTTTGTCCACATCTCCAAAGGCCACACCCGGAGTGTACAGTGCACAGACCAGATGAACCCACCTGTGTACCAGGAAGATGATAACATTGATAAATGACAGGCATTATTTAAAAACACATAAAATAAAGAATTACTTGTGCAAAATTCATCAGTAAACTTTATTAAATAATACACTGACAATCTAAATAAACTTTCTCCTTAATCTGTTACTAGTATATCAATTATCAACTACAGTGTTGCAGCTTATATGTTGTTAAAATTTTAAAAATCCCTAAAAACTGATCCTGAGGCTTATACTCAGGTGCGGTTTATTGGCTGAAAATACAGTATTTAGTATCTGTGACCTTAAAAGTAGGTCAAAGTCATCATTTTATCAACCTTAGTAGCCTTTCATCCCAGCATGCTACAGGCCCAATATAGCACTCTTGATCTTTTGTTATTGAGAAGAAGTTGAAAATGTAAATTGTTTATGAGGCACGATGCCAGATAAAAGGCAATGACAAAAGACATTTGTAATAGGTCACTTAAGACTTCATCTCAGATGACCTCAAAATGTACTTTGAATTATTTCCAAAAATTTATTTTGGCAATACTGAGGCATATTCTTGAAAGTACAAATGTGGAATATATAATGCAAGTATGATAGCTCTACAGCCCAAAAATCATCTGTTGTAACTATGAGATTGTTACAGTAAAGAACATCATGATGAAGTAATTATTTTCTTTTTTTCCCCAAAAAATTCTTTACTGAAAGATGAAGAACATACCCTAATGGGATCATTTCCCAACATACTTGTGTTTTCAGTCATTATTACTGCTGCTGTTTCCATGCAAATTTCTTCTACTGTAGTAACCAAATGTGACTGCCATGCTTTGAGTATCAAGAATGCATCACAACATAACTGGAGTTGTAAATAATATGTCCATTCAATTTCTGAAAGTATTGCTTTTAATTCATATCCCATTTAATTCAATATAATTCATTACACTTACTTCCCAGCATCTGTTTCTTTGAATATCCCACCAGGATTTGGACAAAGTTCACATGTCTAAAAAAAAAAAAAAAAAAAATCAAGATGCCCAACTGGCCTGCATCACTCACCTGTTTCTTATTTAACATTAATTTATTAAACACTAAAAGGTGACTGAACAAGTTTCAACAACTTGTGAAGAATTTATAACAGTTACCTCACGATGCTGAAAGTTTAACAAGGTTGTGTAGTTGAACAAACCTGGACGCCATCATATCAGCATGCTATTGGTGAAATTTCAATATCTAAAATTTTCTGGTTATTGAATAACTGAATAATATTCAGAATGATTTATTATAAATGATACCTTCTGCATAGCATAGGTCAAGGTCATTCATTTGGGGAAACTTGTTAGCCCTTCATCCCAGCATGTTACAGGTGTAATATCAGTACCCTGGGCCTTACAGTTATCAAGAACTTGTTAGAAGATTTTCATAAATTTGACCAATGTAACCTTGAAACTTGGTCAAGGTCAATCATTTGAACAAACCTTGTAGCACTTTATCTCAGCATGCTGCAGGCCTTATATCAATACTGTCAGTCTTTCGGTTACTCAGAAAAGCTGTTTGAATATTTTCATATATTTGACCCCTTTAACCTTGAAAGTGTGTGAAGGTCAATAATTTTATTAAATATGGTAACCCTTCATCCCTACTTGTTACGGCCAATATCAGTACATTGGGCCTTTCTGTTATTAAGAAGAAGTTGACTGAAATAAAAAGTTAATTCTGTTATGCATTATAGGACAACACTTTCACTGATCTCATGCTTTTGATAAGTTCCTATACTGCTTATAAGTTTTTATTTTCTTGTTGTTTTGTACTTACTGGTTTACAGTCAGCTTTACAGGCATCACAAAACCAGGGTTCTGTACTCGCTGATGATTCTGTACTCGCATTTGATTGGTTCTCACTGATACCATAGCAACCTTAAATATATTAAGTGCAAAGTCACAAATTAGCAGCAGAAACTAGATTGCACAGGAAAGTAGCACCAGAATAAAACATGTTTAAGTCAAAGCAGACAGGACTAAATGAAATATTAGACTTATCCAGTGTTTCTATGAATGGAGATATTGTGCATCAAAGATTGACCCTATTTTCATCCGTTGTTTAACAGATATGCGTCTCATAGCATGGCGTGACAGTAATGAATAAGTAAAAATAAATAGAAATATTTTGTAATTTCATACACTAACGATATCTTCTTATTTAAACAAACAATTATAAGTACAAATATCAAACAAAAAATATAATGTGAAATGTGTGAATACACATCCACTCTCATACACATAGCTTAGTGAAATTGATACCTTAATAAATACATTAGTGATATTGATACGTAAGAAATACAAATATTGTACTAAGATTTATATCCTTAAGAATAACAAGTAAAAAATAAAATTCAATAAATATGTACTCATAAGCATTCTACATTGATATAACATTAATATTCCTGAGGTGAGTTACGAAAAAGTGAAGGCGGCAGCAACTGTACTGAAGCACAACTTTACACATACAGCACTGTTAGAGCGTAACCATAAAATAGAGTTTGAAAAAAACTTGCACTTTGTATATATGTACATGTATATCAGTATATGTATTGAAAATTATAAACACACGTGTTAATGACAAACTAGTAGTTTTATTAATCTGCATCTGCATGGTAGTAATTGTTTGTTTGTTTTCTTTTGTTTTCTGGCAGCCATGTGCACTAAAACAAATTAAACAAAACACAGTAGATTTACAATTAACAGACTACAGTGTATCTTGTTTAAAGTTTGGTTGTCTAATTCTGTATAAAATCTAACTTTCATCTCTGAAATCAGGGTCAAGGATTAATGTTCGATCGAAAATTACAATACTGCTTGTTAACACAGACGTGACTGACCAATCACACTTGATCAGTTGCACTGAAGCCAGAAAAATTTAACTTGAGACAAGGTGACACCTGCATGTTCGACACAAAAAAGGAAATTTTGGTAGAATTTAGAAGGGATGGACTACAAAATATATTCAACACAAACATACTATTTGACTCAACAGTGTTCAAATCATCCGTGTTTAATTTACAAGGATAATGAAGAGAAAAATTGGACCGAACAACAAAACATTTGACTTATCCAATGTATTCAATTCAAGCGCGCTCGACACAAGTGAGTTTTACTGTATTACATCATCAAAACAAATATTTCATGACAGGAAATATTGGATAACAAGTTTTCAATGCCTTTTTTCCAGAACATATATTTGATGAAGTTTCAACATGCTAGTCTAAAACTCTAGACACAAAACAGTAAGAATGCGTGGGAGTTGTTTACCTTCGTGGACAGATACTCCACAGTTATCACATTCCACAATCTCATCATCTTCCTCACTGTCAAATAAAGATTTAAAATTGAATCATGATTCTCCAATATATTTTCCTTTCTATTATTTTTATTTTCAACGGACAGAAATCCTCAAAAGCAAGTATAATTCTAGAGATCCTAATATATATATACATGGCTCAATGGTTTAGATTATGACGCTAATGTCAACTAGTATTGGGATAGACCATTTGGCTTATCAAAAGTTTTCAAGCATTTTCATCACTTCATAATACTATTCGCATGAAAGCATTACAAGGTTAAAGATTTAAAAGATTCCATATCATTAAAAAGTGACTAAGAGACTACCGGTAAGTCCTTGAGCAAAGGTAACTGGGCTCTTATAGCATGATTATATTCATCTCTTTATACTCATAAGCTTAACTCATACCTAACTTAATACGGCTAAACTGAAAATCTCCACTGTTACTATTATAGGGAATCAATGCTTATAAATGGGACTTGTCACTGGTACAGTCCTTGTGGTATACTAGGGAATCAATGCTTATAAATGGGACTTGTCACCGGTACAGTCCTTGTGGTATACTAGGGAATCAATGCTTATAAATGGGACTTGTCACCGGTACAGTCCTTGTGGTATGCTAGGGAATTAATGCTTATAAATTGGACTTGTCACCAGTAGTCCTTGTGGTTTGCATAATGGCTATGGCATATGATTGGGACTTCCATTGTCTCAATATTTTCAAGTGGGTTAAAGTCCCCAGCAGCAAATACAGATACATCATAGTTGCATAAGTTCCTTAATATGTCACTTGTGTTATAGGTTAAGTATTTCATGTGATCAGCAAAGTCTATAAAGACTGATCATTTTAATATGATTCTCCTTAAATCCCAATACCCATTAAAAGTATGTAACTCTGAGTAAGGATTTTTGCCACTGATGCTATGGGACTAAGTGGCTGATCTATTCAGTAATATACCTTATATCTCCGAGACAAACGCAACAGATGGTTACACGGATCTGTTTGTGTCGATACATCGGAAACACACTGGTGGTGGCCATACTGCTGGACTGTAAAACATAATGCACAATATAATACAAGAGGCCCAATGGGCCTGCAGAGCTCACCTGGTAAATATATATGGCTGCATATGCATATATATATATATACCAGCCAAATATCATGCCTCTAGGCCTATTAGTTCATGAGTAGAAATCATTTAAATGTTATAACAAAATTTGAACCTTGTGACCTTAAATATTTGTCAAGGTAATTTCTTTTAAAAAATGTTATCATCCTTCATCCTTGGAATATACCAGCCAAAAATTATGTCTCTAGGCATATTAGTTCAAGGCAGAACATATCAACCAAATATCAAAACACTTGGTCCATTCGTTACTGAGAAAAAGTTGTTAAAAGGAAAGAGTTGACAACAGATGACTGATGGACAACAGCCCACGTGAATTAAACAAGGTCAATCACATGAACAAAATAGGTAACCCTTGATTACAGTATGTCACAGGCCCTATATCAGTACCATAAGTCTTTTGGTTATTAAAAACCTGCTTAAAGATAGTAAGATATTTGATCCCTATGACTTTAAAAGTGAGTTAAGATTAATCATTTTAACAAGCTTTGTAGCCCTTCATCCCAGCATGCTACAGGTCCAATATCAGCACCTTGGGCCTTTTGGTTATTGAGAAAAAGTAATTTGAATGGTAAACTTACATATGGTGGAAAAATCACCGACATGGAAACTGTAGTGTTGTCACAAAGGGCTTACATGGACACAGTAATGATGTCAGAAAGGGCTTACATGAACACTGTAGAGGTGTCACTAGAGACTTAAATGGACAATGCAGAGGTGTCACAAAGGGCTTACACAGAGATTAAGTCTTGATGTCAAAAGAATGATGACACATTTCAGTACATCTACAGATTTATATACCTCTACCACACCATTTCCATTGGTGTTAGGAACACCTTCCTGTTTAATATCACCGCCAGACTGGGTCATCATGTTCTCCATCTCATTTCTTTCTGTAGTGTGTTTCTGTTCCTTGGAATATTCCTCTTCTTCTTCACTAGACGAATCACTATCATCGTCTTCATCGCTATCATCTTCTTCATTGTCGTCATTGCAGTCTTCCTTCTCACTTAACTCTGCAGCATCAGAATCATCTGATCCTAAGAAACATGATACAGTAAGAAGTCAAAATAACAAAATTTCACCTTTTTTCTCAATTATTGACAATTTTAAAAACAGATGGAAAAGGAAACATTCTTTTCAGTCCCCTTTCAACAGCAGGCCCATTTATCAAATGTCACCTATTATTCATTTCATACTTAATCCTCCCTACTGACCAAGCATTACAGATATGAAGTAAATGCACCTCACAGCGACCTCCAAAATGTTACTTAACCTTTGTGATGTTTTTCTACATCAAAGTCACTATCATCATCACTATCGTCTCCTCCTCCAAAGTCAACCTGGATGAGATGACGTTGCACTGGTTTTACTCTTCGTTTCTTTGGATCTCTTTGTACTGCAACATGAATAGAAACAACAACAAAATTAAGATATAAATAAAGAAAAAAATCATAAAACAGACTGTTATCTTGGCATTCACAATTGAGGTAAATAAACCACAGAGAAATGGTTTACTTCCACTTATAACTATTTATGTAGTTAAGCGTATTCTTTGGCCTTGACCTCATAACTCTTGAGTTTAGAACTGGAGTGTTGTCTGGTTGTCCGGTTAACTCTGCCAGAGCATTGGACTACATGACCTAGATGAATATTGGAGGTGTATGGTGTGATGCTCCCTACTTATATGTTTGTCTCTCTGTGTTATCTCTCATTGCCTTTATCTCTTTATAACTTGATAACAAAAAAATCTGAGTCTGCAGATGTCAAGTTACAATTATGTTTTTGGTGACAAATAAATAAAATAAATCGCTGAGATCGCATCCTTTTGTCATTTGTCATTTAATGATTTATATCAATTCTATAAGATAAGTCAATTGTTTATTTCTTATATGAACATCATTACATAAGTACGATAAAACAATATTGTAACTTTGTATACAAGCTTTCTTTCCTTTTTATACCATTTTCCCCCTAAGTAGTAATCTTTCCTGAATGAATGGTAGCAAAAATCTGAGTTATTTTCAAACTAAACAAAACATTCATCAAGACCTCTTCCTACCTATTTTTGATATTTTCTTTGAGGACACACATTGAAGTTACTTTTTTTTTTATATGAAACCGAGATATTATCCTATAATTTATACACCTTCCACTTTCAGTGTGGAACATGAAGAAAATTGTCTCTGAATCCCTGGCATCAAAAACCTGAGTAACTTTCTCTTTGAAACACATAACTTTTATTATAAATAATTTTAATTCAATCGTATCCTTTTTGTTACACAAATGAACTTTTCTTTTAATTTGCACTGGTTGACAAATACGAGCACTGGTCAAATAGAGGCACATACAAGTGTCAAATTGGGGACTTTCTATATCTCTTTATAAAGCTGCAGTGATGAATATCAAGTTAACTTGCCTTGCCGAGTTTGTAAAAATACCATTTTTTCTTCTTAAAGTACATTTTTTGAAAATTAAAAGTAGGAGAAAGGTTAATCATTTTCTAAACTGATTCTGCTAACTTTTACGACAAATTTTATTATCTAGGTTGATTTTCAACTTTTTAAAAACAAAAATACATTATGCTATTTACAACTGAAATATTACCAATACCATTCAGCACAAGTAAAATCATTTTGAAATTGATGGCATTGAAAAGCTTAATTCTTTTCCATTTGACTAGTGTACCTTTTAAGAAACGTCCTTTTAAATTGTTACTGTAACATCATATTAATTAACCTGGAGATGCAATCACAACACAACCCGACCTCCTAAGTTAACAGTGTTGTATCTACTTTTAACTGTATCATACATGCTGACTGGTTTTGCCCCAGTGAGCTAGGGCTACATCAGGGCAATTGCAATAATTTGTTGTTTCATAAGGTACATTCAAAGATTAAAATATAGGTCAGAGTGACCTAATTTTGATACATGACACACCACCTCACCAAGGCAGACACATACCAAAGTATGAAGATCCAGTAAAAAGTAGGGTAGAAGATGATACCCAGACAAACTGATTCTATGATTTAGGTCAAAGGTCAAAATGTAGCTCAGAGTTACCTATTTTGATACATAACACAGTCTTATCAAAGTGAATCTATATCATTTAGTTGTTTAGAAGATAGGACCAGGACAAGATAGTGGAAGGACAGTCGGAAAGATGTACAGACGGACACATCGCGAACTATAGCCCACTCTAGTTCCAAGTGGGGAACTAAATACTATGACAACATTTTCAATTTCCTGAATACAACAGTTTACAAAGTGGTAGACAGAAATGGAATGAAGACTTAAATATTGATGCCTAAAACATATCAGCACTAGCACCTTACTAACAATTAACCACTTACACGAGTCTGTTGGATGAAACTTAAATGGGGGTCTATGTGAGAATGAACTCACACAATAAAAATCACTATGTAATACTTCTAAAAAGAGCAGGTGTGAAAATACCAGCCCAGAGGTTAGAATTAGACTAGCAATTGGGACTATTTATTAAGTAATTGTGATGGACTTCCAAAATATTATAAACATATTGATATCAGTAGGATCCTGTCTTCTTCCTATTTGCTTTGACCAGTCCCCTTGCTGCGATGTGCCAAGTTAGTGTTAAGTAGCTTTAATTGGGCCAAGGGGGTTGTCTTCAAAATTATAGCAAAAAAACAGGTCTGGTAGTAAAGACAACCCCTCTCTACCTCATTTCTTTACCCCACTTTCTCCCATAGCTTCATAGTATTTCCCCTCTACTCATTACCATATCTCTTCTTTTCTGTTTAAAGACCATCATAGTGGAACTGTTAAAGACACTTTCCGGGCATGACATACAGTAAATCATGTAAAGATGTGTTTTAAGCTAATTCAAAAGGATTGATTGTCTGATTTCACTGCCAGATAAGTGTCTGACTAATTGAAATCTCAGTTTAATCATGTTTGATGAAGTCTGGTGACAGTGTCAGGCCATGATATACAGTGAATCATATACCAAATTAAAGAAAAAGTATATATCTCTCAATCCAGACCACTCCCAGCGAGGCAACTCCAATAGTTTTGTGACAAATCAAAAATTTTCCAAAGCTGGGTAGTTTTGCTAGGCCAATTGTGACACAAACTTTGTTATTTGTCAGATACTGGAGCACTAGCAAATTCAGTTATATAGGCAGATTTGATTATAGAGTTAGGTCTGGCCTAACAAGTGGATGACACATTATGTAAGCCTGTTTTTGGCATATTTGCTCAATTTCAGGTGATTTTTTTTTAATGTTACCATTACATAATTTCAGTATACATGTACAGTCCTTATTAAGCAACAAACACTGAATGTGAATAGTGTGGTGGAAATAAAAGAAATATGAGATATTTTAATAATGAGTTAAGGAAAGTTCATGTCTCATCGTCGGAACATGTTGCTAAAGGGATGCAAGTTGCCAAGTACCAAAAATTGCAACAAAGAAATTCAACCAACTCATTGGAAATTGTGACCTATTACAAAAATAATTGGTTTTAGCAACTCGCTTGATTCGTCGTCCCCTTTTTCGATGTGTACATCATGATTGCAACCAGGTATGACTCAGTTGTATACATTTGCCCGGCTCTTATTGTAATGTGCCCTGTGCAAGCTGTGGTCATGCAGACAAAACTGTCAGAGTCTTAGGGACCAAGTCAACAAAGTCAGGTAATAAAACTCGAGTCAGTTTATGGCTTCAACTTCAAATAATCCAACATCTTACACATTGTTCTATACAAAAATTCCACGCTGGGGTCAATCTCTTCTAATTCTAAGTTGTTCTCAGACATGCTGATAGTTTAATTTTGACTGGCGAACTAAAAGTAGTCAGATGAGCGCGACGCTTGAAAGTAAAAATCTCCGTCTCCAACACGCTTCTTGATTGTACTCTCAAAACCTATAAATATACATAAAGTGGAATGTGGAGATATAAACCATATTTGTCATCATAACATCAGAAAATAAAATCAAAATAATTCAAGTCTATACTTAGAGTAGAAATATCACCTCTAAACTCAAATATTATTTAGTTCATGTCAAATGTATTTTTAATAGAGAGTACATGTCGCCATTTTCGAGTAACACTATCAGCAGAAGATGGTGCATCTAACAAAACTCTTACGCCACGGCGGTCCTTCGCCATACCATACTAATCCCAGACTTATGATTGGTGCTGGGAAAGAGGTTCTTAATAAGGATAGCCATTATAGCAGTGTAAGTGTTACGAAAGTTAAATAAAAACGGAAATCTCGTTGGTAACCCTGATCATTATTACAATGTCACACAAGCTGCAAGGCATGTACAATAATGCAAGTTGGTTAATGTGGGGTTTGATTTTAAAATATTTGTCAGCTTCAGACAAATACAGCATTTGACATTCGAAATAAGCAGTTATATTTTTCATGATAAAACAATGCGATTTTAATTGATGAGTAATAATTACATCGCTTTGGAAAATGACCTTCAACGATAGCACATCTCTCGGTTCATACATAGATGTACTGGTACTGAAGCATCTACGCATGGAGATATAATCAGTGTTTGAAACAGTTGGTTCATCTTAAAACTAACTGGCGGAATATAAGTTTTTTTTTATCCTACTTCATATGTGATTTATATAAATACAGTTAGTGTATATGAATAAATAACATGTTCCTTGTCCTTTGTAATTATTGTAAACACTTAATTTGACTGATTCATTTATAACATGCTATAAACCAACACTGTATAGATTGGAGTTTTTACATATTGTAAAAAGTAATGGAAGTTGAAACATCAAGCCTCTACTAAAATTTGACAGCTTATTTTAAGCCTGCCATTATCTGATCAAGTTTTATCCTTTAGCTAATGTCTCCCACTGCTTCGGGTTGGGGACGTCGTGGAAAGCTGGGTCTTTATGACTGAATGTGCCCAATATAAACCACCAACATTTTGGAATTGTTTGCACTTCTTAGAAAAGCTAAGAAATCATTCATCTCATTTTATCTGTACCCGATGAAAGTTGGCTGGCTTCGAGTTGTTATCATGTGCTCTGAACCATTTAAGACATGTTACAGATGGTCATTTGATAACACCAAAGGTCATGTTCATGCTTGACCAGTTTCACTCCTTTGGGAATGACATGATTTAGATCAAATTTTGAAATTTGTGCTTATAAACGTTCTTGATGTTAACATTGATTAAGAATTAAAAACAAATAAAAAGATGTTTAAAAAATATCCATCTGATTACCAATAAAATTCATTCTTGGAATAACGCAAAAATCCTCATTTCATATCTGATGATTATTGATTATAACTTAATCAGAAGTTTGCATTTGAACCATAACACATTCTAAATTGCTTTACCAAGTATTATTTCATCCCAATAAGCATGGAAAGCAGTGATAAAATATGTAAAATCCTGGTTGTTGTGAAATGTAATTTGTTAGAACATCACTTGCAGTTTAAAATGGTTTATAACTTCTTGTTTGTTTTGTAACTCTGGAAAATACTAGCCACAATATACCACTAAACTGCAGATGTCATCTCTTAAGCTTGATTAGTTTAACATAAGACTATTTAACTAGAGGGTTTGAATCCTAGTCAAGGCATTAAAATAAATAATGATCTCTGACATGCTTACATATACATAGGAAGTCTGTTACAGAGGTATGGTAGCCCACCTATAAACTCTTCTATATTGTTAATATTAGTATCTTCAGTTGTCTTGATAACTAAATTCTTTCAATCCTGGTACAATTCAAGGGTGTAAAGATACACTATAATGATGACCAAGGCTGCCAAATTTTCAGCTTAGGCTCGTGTAAATTACAGGCCCACTAGCCATGGGCTAATGACTTTATGTAGACAACCATTTTTTCCCAGCAGATGCTAAAGAATTTATTATCATTCCTAATCATAACATCTAAAGCATATAACATAAGAAATGCTTTCTTCAATCATAAACTAAAACAAGAGATTGAGGTTGTTTACTGTTACCTAGACATAATGTGCGATATGCTATCTGCTTGGCAAAAGCATGAATTTTCTATCATGTCCATCAATTCAAAAGTTATCAAGTATATAGTGAAAGCAGAGGCACCCATGTGTGTTAATGGTACATTCTAACTACTTGAGCTGAAATCCAGATATTTTTCCAATTGTATTTCCTTGATTTTCAGTGTATAAGTAATTCTTTTTACTTAAATGATATAGGTATATTTGAGTTTTGTTTTCTTTGTCAGTATGGATTTCCTTGCTCTGTATTCCAGATATGGTCTCGCAAAAAACATTTTGACATAGATAAGATCAAAACTAAAGGAAACAATTTTTTGAAAGTCATATTTTGTTATTTGATGTGTATGTCTTTGATTACAATGATTCTTAATACCTTTTTGATTGCTTTCAGCTGCTGCCCATCCACATTGTAACACTTGGGGGTTGTGTAATTTGTGTATGGTACATGGCCAGGTCTCTGTTCTTCAGCTCAGATGTTATGTAAGTATGATACATTTTATCTCATTTTCATCATTTGTCAATGGTCCATCTGTCATTATTCCTTCAAAAATTCTTGGATTTTGACAATAAATGTTTGTCATGGCTATTTCTGGAGAAATACTGGGTGCACTTTTTTCAAAATTCATATGTAGGTTCCATTCGATAGTTGTGCCTTTTTGAATTTGGAACTGATTCCCCTTGGTCCCTAGTTTTGCTATTTCGATTGGGACTGATATAAAAACAAAATGGCTTACAAGTGACCATTACAACTTGATACTTGAGGATTATTTTTTGCCAGCAAACCTCTGGAATCTCTTCTTGATAGATACATCTAATCTGTTATTGTCTTATACTATCATGCCAGTGTTAAAAATTAAATGTTCGAATAATCAGAAAGAGAAAGCGGAAGGATAGCCATCAGAAATGCAAGGGTTGGGGGATACAATTATTTGTTGAAATAGTCAATAACTTTTCAAAATAAACTACTATGATATGTAATACAGAGATGGGGCCTCAAGCATGAGAGAAATCACACTGAACCAATGCCAATTAAGCAACATGGATGTGAACAGTTTGGCAGTATCAATTGCTTAGGATGGTAATTTACAACCTTCGACCCACAGTGTCAACTGTTAATATGAATAGCGACCATATGGAGTGATTGTTCTGATGCCACTATTTTGGCATCTAAGGTGTACATGTGATATCATGGTATTTTTTAACAATTTGAGTTGTTAATTGCACAAGAATAGTAAGGGTTCAAACTGTCCCATTTTTTTTTAAATAAATACCACTCCTATTTGTGTAAATGCTCAAAGCCAATGGCATGGATAATGTAATGTACAAATGGAATCAGATAAATTATATCCCAGCCCAGGCTTCTGCAAACTGAACCCTCTCTAAACAAGGCAAGATATTCATGACTCATGCATGGTCAGTTCTGAGAAGTTCCAGTGCATGATTTTGACCTCAGATTATTTAACTGTGATTTTTTTATTGAGAGAAAGAGAAGTATTGTAATACTTTGGTTCCTGCCCTTAAATGGTGAAGATATGAAAACTATGATATTCTGGTTTTGACTCAATATTATCAGCTTTTGACAAATAATTCTGTTACAGACCTATTACTTACATTGTTTCACCCTTCATATTTTATAAGTCATTTTAGGTGATATGTGATTTATTATTGTTGATAGATTCAAGTTTGTTATTGTCAATATTCATTATTTGTAGGTTGAAGAAGGATAGCCGCTCTCATCCATGGTTACTAAAGTCCAGCCAACATCAATACAAGGTTAGTCAGCTGTGAAACACTGGTTATAAGCATTGAGAACATAGTGATATTGTGTTTTATTAGCATATATAAATTTTAAAACATTATTATTGGTTAGTTAATATAACAGTTCTCATTCAAAATTTGATGTATTCTTCAAAGGCAGCTGCCCAGTTGTAAAGGTGTCTGATCGTCTTTATAACTTGCCCTCCTCTTCTGGGTCATGGGTTTGAGGTCTTTGTGGACCAGTTGCCACATTCTGGCTGCAGGTCATGAATAGGAATATTTCTATGTTCTTACTATTTCATGTTGATGAGGGATGGGAAACATTTAGAGTTATCCATATTCTTTTGTCCCGTAGTGTCCCGTTTTGAACTGTCACATCTTGAAAAGAGATTTAGTTCATATTTATTCAATAGTATCTTCACATCATATTTTACATTAAATTGTACCATAGTGGTTAATGTTCATCAATCAAGGTTAAAAGTTCCAAGGTCACATTCACTAACTTCTGCAAATTCTTCAAACGATAATATGCAAGTGAGTCCTTCAAAACTAAATCAGGTTTAGATGCCAGCAGGCAATAATATTAGATCATTGATAGATTTTTCAAATCCAAGGAGTCTCCTTGGATTATGGGGTCCCATAGTATTTTATGATTCAGCACATTTGAATCCAAATTGAAATTTTGTGTGGGAACTACGTCTGCCAAAAAAAATCAATATCTTTCATTAAAAAAGTTATTAACTGTGTTTCTATTAATTTTACTGTTGTAGCTGTTCTCCTTTAGTTTGAAATACAAGGATTTGGAAAACCACCCAGACCACCCAAAAGGATTCCACGATAGAGTACTCTTGACCAGCAAAGATTACTTCAAGCTGTCAGGCCACGGGCATGAAGATGGAGAACATGCAGAGTAAAGTAGACCAACAAGCAACACCATGTTTCATGCGGATATTAATTACACATTTGTAAATAAAGGATAGTATTTCTAATTACCACCCAGGACTTAAACATAGAGAGCTACGTCAATTGGCTGAACCAACTTCTTACTTGAGATATGCAGTTGTTTGATGCCTTAGAGTTTGTCACACATCAAAACAATATTTATACTGGTGGTAAAAATGAATGTGATAGAGGTTGAATGTATCTTCTGTGTGTTTCAGTGTACCTTTTTATGGAAGCCAACACCATCAAGCTTCATGATAAGGCCTATTCTTTGGAATAAAAGTTTTGTTGTTTTGATTTATTTGCATTTGTTTTTATTTCTTCCTCAACAGTTGATGGGGATATTGAAATGGGCTGTTCATTTGCCAGTCCCTCCAAATAGGAATCGTGAAAGAAATCTTCTGCAAACAAAATTTACAGTACCTACTTGGATTGACCAAGATTTAGGTGGTGGGGATTGTCAATGAGGCAGAAGACGTGTACTCTTCCAATACACCTGGACTTAATCTCCTTATACTATTCAGCAGTCTTTGTGTACCTGTAGATCTGTTGTTTGTTTATATTTTGCCCTAGTTTTATTAGCTCACCTGGCCGCAAGGGTCGTCCATCTGGCCTCAACATTTCAAACAACATCTTCACTAACCAAAAGGCCTAGGGTACTGATATTTGGACCAGTAATATGGTTGTATGGAGAGCTTTCAGGTTAGCTAGCATGATTGATCCTGACCCACTTTCAAGGCTACAGGGTAAAATGTGTTGAAATCTTTAAACATCTTCTACACAATAACAAATAAAGGTCTAGGGTGCTGATGTTTGGCCTGTAGCATGCCGAGATAATGGGCTTCCAAGTTTGTTAAAATAATGACCTTTACCCACTTTCAAGGTCACAGGAGTCAATTGTGTTGAAATATTCAAAGACTTCTCCGTAATTACCAAAGAGTTCAGGCTATTGATATTAGTTCTTCAACATAATTGGATGGATGGCTTCAAATTTTATTCAAATGCTTTCAAGGTCAATTTCTTCTTTCTTTTTCTATAAAGGTGTTTATAGTCAGGTGACTGTTAAGGCCCATGGATCTTTGGGGATTCTTTGTCTTTTTAGTTTACTGACAGCAAGGGTCTTGCAACATGTCCGACTCTGATCCTCAGTTTAACTAGAAGTGTTTTCATTTACATGTTTAATATCATTAGAATAGTGAACTAAGTGTTGTAATGGGATAGCCTCTACTTTTTTTATTCTTATTACCATTAATCTCCTGCTGCATAGTGGCCTGGGCTCTCATTCAGTTTAGGTCAGCTTTATTGTTCATTGAAAATTGTCCCAACCAAGGATATTCCAGTGCAAATGTCAATATTTGACCTTCAACTCTGTGACCTTGATTTACTTGTTTACTGCTCATTCATCAACTTTGCTTCATAATGTTGTAAAATATTTATCAGTAAAAGCAAGAGGGCCTGTATCACTCACCTGGATCTTTATGACCAACTGTTAATCAGAAGAAGTTGATTAACTATTTTACCAAATCTAACCCCAATGACCTTAAATATCATTATGGGTCAAGCTATTTTTTCACACACTATGTGGGCACCAGTAAGGGAACCTTTTGGACAAATATGATCCTAAGTCTTTAGCTTAATCAGAAATTGTTCAAAGGTTTAACACATTTGGCTGTTGTGACCTTGAATATTGGTCAGAGGCATCCAAGAGTGAAGCAGAATCAGTATTTCATTGTGGGTCTTGGCATCCTTGGCTGGAAGGTGTGGGGCCAAAAGGGAAAATAGAGCAAATTCTTTGAAATCCTACTCCTGAGGTAGGAATGGTTGGATTTTGCTGAAATTTGATCTGAATCATTCATGGGGGAAACAGTTTACCAGTTAACAGGAGTGGTCGGGCCAAGTAAGAGAAACAGCAAACTCTTTGAAATCCTATTCCTCCTGTAGGATCAATTTTTCTCAGATTTGGTCTGAAGCATTGGTGGTGCAGAGGACTGAATTATGTTTAAATAGTGGGCCTTGGCACATTGAGGCCATAGTGGTGAGACCCAATAGGGGAAAATGAGGCCGTAGTGGTGAGACCCAATAGGGGAAAATGAGGCCGTAGTGGTGAGACCCAATAGGGGAAAATGAGCAAATAAAAAATCCTTCTCCTGTAGGATTTATTGGATTTTGCTTAAATTTGGACGGAAGCATCATTCTGTGAATGGAAATCCGTTGGGTATAAACATTGGGTCTTGAGGCAGTTCGTGACAGGAGAGATGGGGATCAATAAGGGACATCAAGTGAATTCTTTCAAATCCTTTTCCTTTAATAGGGGTGATAGGGAATAATTTTTGTGTTAATGTTGGGTCTTTGAGGCCCTACCCCTCCAATGGCAGGGGTAGAAGCATCCTTGGGAGCATGAAAATCACTTTGTATAATTCTCAGGTCACTGGGCCAACTGGAATGGGAGGGGCAGGGCCAAAAAGGGGGAATAGGACAAATTCTTTTAAATCTGGATAAAAAGTATTCAATTTTGTATAACAGGTGAGTCTCAGCCCCCTGGGGCAGTCATTAGGGGAAAATGGTGGAATTATTAAAAACTTTTTTCCCCAATAGCTGGATTCTGTCCCAATTTGGTCTGGGGCATGCCAGGGTGAAGAAGATCAATTTTGTATGAACAGTGTGTTTCAGTCCCTTGGGAGGGGCAGGGGAGGCCCAATAGTAGAAATGGAGCAAATTCTTGAATAATTTTTATTCAGATATAAGCATCCTTGGGTGGAAAGAACTGAAGTTTTGTATAAACAGTGCATCTTACCCATTGGGGCAGAGGGCCAGGGTCTAATAGGGGAAATAGATAAATTGTTCTAATACTTCTCTTTTAGCATAAATGAATCAATTTCTGCAAACTAAACCATGCAAGTTAAACAGGCCATATGTGCCTCTTATTTCAGCATTTAATCTTGTACAGAAATCGCCTTCGATCCCCAAGTGGTAAATCATTTGCAATTTCTCTGGAATTTGGTAGGTTTTACAACCATAACATAACATTGTATTTTCCTGAACAGCATCTTGATAAAAAAAAGTTCACACAATTGTTGCCCATTAATTTTTTTTCTCATCATTTCAAACCTTGTCCGGAGATTTCTCAACTCATCTTTACCTGCCAAATCAAAAATGATCACTGGAAGCCATTTTGTTTTTTTGATCTGTCCCAACTTCAAACAGGCACAAGTAGGGACCAAAGGGAACATAAATATAAAATTTGTGAAAGATCCATTCTGTACTTCTTATGAAATACTGAAAACAATTTTTACTACATGAAATCAAAGATGAACGCCTATGACATTTTGTTTTTCTGATCAGCACCAAAATCTAACAAGCACAACTAAGGACAAAAGGGAACCTATGTATGAAATTTAAGGTAGATCAATCCGGGACTTCTCAAGATAAAGCAATAACAAACTTGCAAAGTCAAAATCCAAAAGTGATAGCAAAAATTATTTATGGACAGACCAATGACGTAGGACAAATTGAATAGCCTACCATCTTATGATGTTGGACTTTATCAATTAAAACTTACAGCAGTTTTTTCTCTCAGCACTTTGACTAAATATCGCTATTTCTATACAAATCATCAATATTCAACCTTCAATTACCCACACACATGCTCACACTCACCCACATTCACACTTAAAAGTGTATTCCCTGTTCTATATTTAGAATCAACATCCTCAACCTCAAGAATGTTTTAAACCCTTACACATCAGCACATTAAACTATATCATGTGAAATTTAGATTGGCCTTGTGTATTCTGAGATAATCTCTGGGAATGAAAGAGGCGACAGATGGACACACATGCTTACTGTAAGGCACCCATAATTCCATGTTTTGCCTTCAAAAGTTTATACTTTGGTTTAACATTAGGTTACCTACCTAGCCACAAAGGTGCATCGCCATCACTGCTGTTGTGTGAAGATGGTAGGAGCAGTGCCATGTATAACAAATAACAATATCTGGCAATGGTACATCACCAATATAATTTATAAAGCAGTCAAAGAAAACAAAAACTCCTAGTTTTTCTATTGGTTAAAACATTTATTGAAATTAGTGTATAAGCATGATTTGGCTTGACATAATTCATTGATATTGAGAGGTAGAAAAATCTATGTTTTTCAAATTGTTTGAAAATGAATTGGGAGAGGTATTTATTACTTCAGCGAGGGTGGACTGCACTCTGCTTCATTTCCATCACTCTATAGAATGTGACAGCTTCACTGTACCCTATAGTCACTATATCCATACTAACAACCACTATCTTACAATCAAACCCATCATAGTTTAATATCCTAGTTTCAGCAAATGCCAACAAATCAAATGTGGAAACAAAAGTCTGTAAAGGCCTTAAATTCATACCAAAGTGTCACATCATTTTTTATGTTTACGCTGAGGTTAAGAGTTCAAGAAATGGTCCCTTCTATTGGAAGTTAGTTTGAGTAAAGTGACTATTAAAAAAAAAAAAAAACTATACCAGTGGATATCTGAGGAGTTCCTGATATTGGGTTAAAATGGATAGCAATGAGGAACTGCTAGTTAAATGTAAAACAGATTCCCTGACTGAACAAGTGTGACAACCAATAAAACATTTGTACAGATTAAAAAATCAAAAGATGTGTAAAATACTTACGATACTTAAAATACAGATAGTATCATGCAAGAAAAGATAACCAAGACAAATTTCAAGTTTTGAACAACAAAATCATCAACTATGTAACAGCATGCTTGATTCCTTATAATACAGGCAGATAGGGACCCCAATATACAAAAGAAATAGCCACTTTTTCATCTGATTTTGGAGGGATTAGTTAAAAAGGGGGAGATTGAAGGCAAAAAGTAAGAGAATAAAATGTGCACTTTTATCACAAATAAATTGATATATGTATTGTATATTACCATACGATCAGAACACAGTCAACTGTTCTTAGGAATGTTTTCTTTGAATAACAAATAATATTTCTCAGGACTTTTATAAATGAACATAACATTTTCAAAAAGCTACAATTTTCTTTTTCTCTAATCCATATTTTGCTGTATTGATATTTATCATTATCAAACCTTAAGGTGGTTTTCATTTTTCACGCACACTATCCTGATAAGAATGAGGATGAATCACAATACACCATATTTCATCCTTATATATACATACTGTTGCCTCTACAATCACTGGACCTAAATATACAGTACACAATGGAGTGCCACTATTGGTAGACGGCCACATATGGAAGGCCTCATCACTCCATATCAAATATACAATAATACAAGTAGATGCACAGCAACAAACTTAACAATGAAGGAATTTAATAAAGTTCATTGATGAATATATTCTGATGATAAACATATAATATATACCAGACAAATCAGTGATGAGATGGAGCCCTGATCACTATGTCTGAAAAATAATTCATATGGTGTGTAACTCTAAGAGTTAGATCAGTACACATTTGTTTGCCATGCCATCATTACTTCATAATTTGTGTTGAAATCTGGTGATGATGTTGAAATTCTGATGAGGATGTTGATGAATTTGATATGGTACACTGATTACTGTAAAAATAAAGATTGGCATGTAATATCTTAATAACAATATCAGTTTGGAAATGACACATCGTCTTAATAAACTTTTCAGCTTTCATCTCACAGATCCTCCCACTTTTTCTTAAAAATAAAACTGATCAAATTGCAAAATGGACATCTTTCTGTGGAATTGGCGAGAATAAAACTGATCACCGTCATGAAAAGCAAACAATTAACATTAAAAATAGAAATGCAAAACTATCCTATGGCAGGCATTTCAAATAGATATGTACCTAAAAACACCATGTATTTATATCACAATTACAACTTATCATTCAGCAGTTTTTTAATTTCCCTGGCTTGAATTCTGTTACTACCAACCAGACGGCTCCGAGACTGTTGAGACCTAACTTACACTGTCCCATGTGTACTGTGACTGACACACAAAAATGGTAACATAGTGAAAGAAGTTATCTATAAAGATATTCACTTTAAAATTTAAAAAAACATAACAAGGAGGGAAAGGAAAATTTCCTGGTTTTCAACCCTGTGTCTTTCAACCATTGACATATCATTTTTTGGGAAAAAATTGATATGCCTTGTCACTAGCAGTCATACAATCCAAAACAACTCTATGCTCCCTTTTTCTAAAGTTTTATTCTAGAAAACCATAAATCAGTTTAACCAAGGTTTAGTTATTCTTTTTGAGGAGTGTATACAAACTGCTTTACATACAGACCAATCACAGACACCACTGTAACTGGCAAGGGGAAGTAAAACAGGACCAGAAAGAGGCCTTAAAACGTCCTTATTCTGTACACAGGATTCAAAACCTTTGTTATGTATGATAATTTATGACTAACAAATTGGTCATTCCTATTTACTAATTAATCATTAATTTTCACCATAATAATGTGAGGAATCAGAAATTTCTAAGTCAGTGAAACAAATGTTTTATATAATACCAAGACTTAAAACCTGATTAAAATCTTCCCTTCTCATTTGTACTTGTAAATTCACCATAACTTCCAAAACATGCTACAGCAATGAAATAACCATATGAGTACTGGAATATTGTGCAATGTCTAGATACAATTTCATAAAATCATTAGAATAAAACCATTTATAGAATGGAATACAATAACATTAAAAAATATCACACATGCTGACATCCATGTACACTGCTTTTGATTTTAACTTGTCACAGAAAATTGTCTTCTTCACTTTAACTCGATAACAACTTAAAAACAACATTTTCTCTATTGTTCAGTGTTTGATTCCTTTCTTAGTCTGAACAATAAGGACAATCCTCCATAATCTTCCTATCATTTTATCTCCTGGTCTGTTTCAGAATCTCCTACTTTTATTCTTTAAACATATGATAAATAATAAAACACCAAAAAATTACCTGACAAAATATTTGCAGCATAGCAAAATTTCATTCTACTTTAAAACTGTCCATTCCTCTCAATCTGGCTGGTTTACCATTTTTGAACTAATGTCCAAACATTACTGTGCATTTATCTACCTACATTCTAAATCATAGACTTTACAAACATAACTGACTCAACACAGGGCAGTAACGGAACGTATTAACACAATGTTAACCAATCACAAAATCTAAAACAGATTTCACCAAGTAATCATACCACAAAGCTGTATTATGTGTTTTGTTCAATTCAAGCAGGATCTAGTATACAGCTTTATCATATATCAGCCACTTATCGATCATAATTCTGTCACCACTGAGAAAACAAATGTATGCTGATGCTTGTTAAGTTTTGCTAATCATTATCATAATGCTTGATTATTGGTTCAATTGATCAGTTATTTATTACCTTGTCCTTATCTCAACAAAACAAAGATTTTTGTATCTTATCACAAACCTACTATCCTCACTTCTGTCACCTAGTTCAACTGCCATAAAATCTGTTTACATTGTGAAGAGATGCTTAAAGGTTGATTACAGGCCAAAGGTCAATAACAGGTGGAAGATATTTTATTTTTGAGCATATTTTTTCCAAAATAAACAATTAAAATAATTTCTGACCAAGGGATTCCAAAAGTCGATGAATTGTAACAATCTCCTGTAACCGTGACATTTTCAGTACAAAAAGGTTTTGTAAATTTTTATTAATCAGACTGATAATTTGTATTTCATCTGGGAAAATACTGCAAATAAAAAGAAAATATGAGAAAAAAATGACTTCATTCAGTTTTGTTCATGTTTGACACTGATATCAACCTGAAAGAAATCCCAATACAATTTATCCATCATGGGAGACAACCCATTTTTTTGGCAATATTTTCAGTTAAAATATATATACATATTAATTGTCAAATAAAAATATTTGGATATCTACTCACAACTACAGAAAATATTTATATACAGAAAGATACAGATTTCATTACAAGACCTGGCAATTTTAAACTGTAATGATAAATTCATATACATGTAATACAAAACAAATTTGAAATCTAAAATAACAAAAACAACTTTGTACAACAATTACATAATCAATTATAAAGGTATATAAGAATTAATTGAGAACTACACTAGAATACTAATTAACGTATGTATATAGTTATAATGTTGACAGGAATTAAACAAAACATGTAGTGCAACAGGGTTAAACACTTTGACAGGGATTACTGCCCAACAAGTAACAGACTACACAAGTATGCTACATAAACTCTTTGAATAATAAAACAATGAATATAATTCATAATATCACGAGTTGAACGACACAAAGTCAAAGGAGTGTGTCAGGGTGGCATGCTGAGTCAACTCATCTCCACCATCAGAGGAGTGTGTTAGGGTGGCATGCTGAGTCAACTCATCTCCACCATCAGAGGAGTGTGTCAGGGTGGCATGCTGAGTCAACTCATCTCCATCATCAGAGGAGTGTGTCAGGGTGGCATGCTGAGTCAACTCATCTCCACCATCAAAGGAGTGTGTCAGAATGGCATGCTGAGTCGACTCATCTCCATCATCAAAGGAGTGTGTTAGGGTGGCATGCTAAGTCGATTCATCTCCACCGTCACTTTAAGAGAGTTTGCAATTACTAATTAGTAAATTAAACCATTTGACGGTTTCTTTTTAAACAACAATACTGACTGGCCTTGTAAGCAATCAAAGTAAACTGAAGGCATTGTCTTCTTCAAAGATGTCTTCTGTAAGTTTTTGTACATTTAGAGAAATCTTTCAAGATGCTCTAATGTTATACAAACAGCATTTTATGACTTTACAAGAAATGCATAATAAAAAAAATTGCAGTGAAAATGAGAAAGTACATGTATCCACTGTGTTTTTAAAATGCTAGAAAGAAGTACACATGCAAACACATACAAAAAGTTAAACTGATTTGAAATCTCTCTGTACAATTTCATTCATTTACACTAAGAAAAAATAACCGAACTGCTCTTTCAAGAGGTTAACATCAATATTAATACAGATATTTTAACAATTGGAATGATCATACCCCTCAGGTTTAATAATTCTAACTACATATGACTAATCAAGGTTGTATTTACCCTAAGGTGTTACATTAGTTCTAACATACAAACAATTAACAGTACAAATGCAACAGAAGGGGCAGTAAAGACTGCCGTCACAAACCCTTTTTTCTTGTAACTGCAGGTAATTAACAAAAAATCAACAAATGAGTAACAAAGATTTGGTCCTTTATACCTCTGTATAGAAACATGAAAACTTTCCCAGTTTTAGCCTTGTCCTTTGTACTTCTATATAGAAACAAGAAAATGGTCCCAGTTTTAGCCTTGTCCTTTGTACTTCTGTATAGAAACATGAAAACAGTCCCAGTTTTAGTCTTGTCCTTTGTACTTCTGTATAGAAACATGAAAACAGTCCCAGTTTTAGCCTTGTCCTTTATACTTCTGTATAGAAACATGAAAACAGTCCCAGTTTTAGTCTTGTCCTTTGTACTTCTATATAGAAACATGAAAACAGTCCCAGTTTTAGTTTTGTCCTTTGTACTTCTGTATAGAAACATGAAAACAGTCCCAGATTTAGCCGTGTCCTTTGTACTTCTGTATAGAAACATGAGAACAGTCCCAGTTTTAGTCTTGTCCTTTGTACTTCTGTATAGAAACATGAAAATGGTCCCAGTTTAAGCTACATCTTTAATACCTTTGTATAGAAACATGAAAACGGTCCTAGTTAGGAAGTCCATTCATATCGATGAAAAATATATTCATATATAAAAATCATTGCAAATAGAAAAACAGAGTGGTAAATTACTTCGGAGATTATCTGAAAAACTTTGGTCCCAAGATAAGTAAAAATCGTAGGAAGACCTCCTCTTTTAAATTTTTCCATCCTTAAAAATCACAAAAAAGGAAGGAAAAATCACAGGTGAAATTACAGAAATTTTGGTACATGAAATTTTTCAGTATAAGAGTTATCAATGTGAGTGGGAGAGGTGGAATTGGGCATAGCTATGGCTTCATATATAAAATTCCAAAACATATGACTAACATTGTTTATGAACAATTGGGGCGAGTTTAATTGTAAAATGCTACCTGGTGGCAGGCATTTCAAAAGATTTTGAAGACTTCAAATTGAACATTTCTTGAATATCCCAGTTTGACCAGGATTCATCCCCCAACAAATGCATTTAATGCTACACGAACCAATCATTCTATAGATACAGAAGGCCCCTGGTGGTTACACAAGTTTTACTGCCGAGTAATCTGTTTGATAGGAGGTATGTGGCATGCTCTTCAGTACCTATAATAGAGTACTGTACCTGTAATATAGTTTGACGTAGTGTCTTTTCTATGTACACACTATATATCAAGATTTTTCAGTTTAGTCCATATTTTGTATTTACAAATTATCTGTATAGTATTTAAAAGAATAATTGGTCCACATCATAATATAAAAAAAAAAAATTTTTAACATAACAAAAATTGTTAATACAATACAAATGTAGCAAATTCACAAAATTAAATTGAGCATACTTTTTCACAATCCCAATCTGTCAATGCCTCTATTTGAATAACAAGGATCCCTCCCACAATGCTGCTTATAACAAACATTCATTCTACTAATATACACACTTGATTATAACTCAAACAAGTCCAATGGTAGCAAAAGCAACAAGTTCAATCTTTCTCCGCAACCAACATAAAATCTCCTAATTACATCCCTTTACAGGTTCAAATTCTTTTTTGTTTTTCCCAGTAGATTATCTGTGTCTCTAATTTCTATTAATTTTGTTGAGTTGTGTAAACTACTGAATCTTAATTCTATGAGGTGCCCCAACATTTCCCCCCAGATTTCAAAAGAAATAAAACAAGAGGCAATTCCTGTAACTTGGCATACATTTTTCATAATACATTTGATTCTTCCTTATGATAAATCAGTGATACAGTATCACTTGAAAAATATCTCTTTTAAAACTTTCCTTCTGAATAGTGAGGTATAATTGGCATGTTTAAGATCTTAAAATGAAATTTTTCAGGATTCCAAATTTTCAAGAAAAATCAGAAGTGTCCTCCATCTTGGTCATTTTGACAATACAGTTTCCATCCAGGTGCTTCTCCAGATTCTTCTGTGTAACGAAACCTTCACCGCAGTGGTTACACTCATTGCGAGACTTTAGTATGTGAATTTGGGACTTCATGTGACGATTTAAGTCAGATTGTGTTACTCCTTTATAATTACACACCTTGCAGCAGAACTCTCGTATACCTAAAAAATACATACTTTCCATCAAATATCAGACATCATGCTTTGTTTATAAATAAAAGTTCACCAAAATTCAGCAGAAATTTTCTGCATGAAGTTCACAAGAAATGACTCACCATTAAAAAAATACATATTAAAATCAATAAACTGTTGAAAACCTTTATTTTACTCCATCAAATCAACTATATAAAACCTTGATTTCACCCAAGAAAACTTTGATTTCACATAATCAAATAAACAGATAAAAATTTTAATTTCACTCATCCAATCAAATAAACTAAAAACTTTTAATTCACCCAATCAAACATTGATTTCACCTTATCAAACCTTGAATTCACTCAATCAAATAAACTGTTTACATCTTTTCACCAAATCAATTAACTGTAACATACCTTGATGCCTCATCATGTGGACCTTGAGTTGACTGTTAGTTCTGGCAAAGTAGTCACAGTACTTGCATTTATATGGTCGGATATCTGTTATTTAAATGAAATGACAGTAGAGCATAACGTCAAACAACACAAACTAAAAACTTCAACATAATTGACTTGTTCCTAGGTATGGTCATTGGATAGTTACAAGAGTCATTACCTAATTTTTCCACCCTGAACAGGAAAGACAAAAGGCAACAGCAAATTCACAAAACAGCATTAAAAGTGAGAAAGGAAAAGATCATTCTCTAAAAAAAAATTTTCTTCTGTTTTGAAGTGTAACAAATTGGTACAAACCCTCATGGAAGTCCATGTGCCTGTTGATGTCCGAGTAGGAGAGGAAGTCTTTACTACAGAAAGGACATCTGTACACCTGTCTACCATCAGTCAAGGTCATTGGCTTACACACCTTGTCTCTGTTGACTGGAGCATTCACAATAGGCAGTCTAAGGGTGTAATAAGCAATAAAAATTGATTATAGTAATGTAAAAAAGGGAAACATAAATAAGGATACAACTGTGAAGTGTGTTAGATAACTACTCTGAGACATCAAAGTATCAACAAGAACAGAGCAGATGATTTCATTAGGGTAAGTAGAAACAAAAACACAGTCAAAGTTCTCTTTTAAGAGAGACTAACTGTACATCTGTCTAAAGTATGGATCATGACCACCTGTCAATAGTTACTACTTGTCTACAATGACCACCAATCTATGATGACCACTGACCCAATGACCACTTATCAAATGTAACAACCTGTCTGTAGTAGCCACCTGTCTACAACTTTTCTATATCAAAAACCTGTCTACAATGATCACTTGTCTAATAGGAGTGGGTACAGCAAGTGAAAATCTTATTGTGACATATAGAAATATTTCATCCAATATTGCAAGATATTGCGACTACTGTGAATAACAAACAATTTTATCCCATTATATTGTATAGTATTTCACTGGTTGCATTCTTTTCAGTCTGAAATGGGTCCACATAGCTGCTTTCCCTCTTTGATTTGAAATGACTTCAAATGTGGGCCCTGCCATTTTTTTCTTTTTCTGTGTACAATGACCAACTGTCGACATTAACCACCTGTGTACAATGACCAACTGGTCTATATTTATTACCTGTCTACAATGACCAACTGGTCTATATTTATTACCTGTCTACAATGACCAACTGGTCTATATCTATTACCTGTCTACAATGACCAACTGTCTACATTGACCACCTGTCGGACAACCAGTCTCTAATGATCAACAGCCTATATCAACATATCTTTAGTAACCATTGGTATCTTCTCTAATATTCACAGTAACTCCCAATCCTATTATCATGAAATCGAGACGAAATATGCCTGTTATTCTGATGATGATTCTATTCAAGGGCATTATCACAAGATACAATAAAGTAACTATTCCCAAATCTATTGAAAAAATTTGAATAACTTCAAGTGAAATAGTCCTTCTATTTTTTTTATAAAAAAGAATGAATTCATGTATATATTTCAATAATATTCTAACACAAAATAAAATTATGAAGCAATATACCTTGAATGTGTACGAGAAAGGGAGGTAACTTTGCGCCCATCAGCAGATATCTGGCTCCAAGTGAAGCCAGAGCCTGAGGTAGGAGGAGTTTCGTTTGGTGACCACTGGACGCGAGGGAATCCCACGAGGGTTTCCCGGTCATTACCATCTGAGTTGATTGGGGATGGATCTGATGACATTGGGGTAGAGCTGTCTGAGGGCATAGGGTCTTTTGCTGAAATTTGATTAGCTGTGTTTGCAACCTGTACCATACCTATAATGTTTCCAGGGATAGGAGAGGGGAAGGCCGAATTGGACAAAAGCATCATAGGCTGAGGTTGGCCAGGTGTTGATCCACTACCACTGGTCAAGATCATCTGGCCAGAGTTCATTAGAAACTGAGTCACTTGGGGATTTGTAGAGACCATGTTGGATGTTGTTACAGATGTGGTAGGCACATCAGCTGTTGGTGACAGTGGCTCCTGTTTGATCTGTACATTGCCAGGCAGGTCTACTCTTCCAGGTAAGGTTGCAACAGCCGCTCTTGCAGCCTCGCCATTGATGAGGAGTCGTGTTGGGATCTGCATTGGAACACGGGCAACAGCTGGTGCTGGAGTTGGAATAGACACCTGTAAAGGAGCAGGTGGTGGGATGGAGGCATTATGCAGTTTCACCGGTTGTGAAGACTTCCTTTTTGACTTGCTTGTTTCCTTTCCTAATGAGCGTCTAGGTAACAGAGGAGTGACCATCCCATCTTGACTGTTAGCTTCACTGCTCTCCTCCGAATCTCTCTCAGACCAAACATCCAACAGGCGGGGACCATCATCAACATCTGGGTCATCATCCGGCCCACAAGGCATGACCACAGTTACATCCTCCTGTATACCTTCTTTGATGAGTAACTGGCGTGCATGTTCTTCCTGTGACTGACGAGTAGAATTGTGGACGTCTGTGTCTGCCTCTTTACCAGCCTTCTTACTCAAAAGATTTGACAGAAGTGAATGTTTGGTGGAGGCTTTGATATGGGGTTTAACTGTTTGGTGGTTGTCTCGAAGGCCATGGAAAAGGGTCAAGTGTTGGCGTAGAGCCGTGAATTCGGAGAAGCCCTTGCCACACTCCTGACAATAGCACTGTTTGTGTCCACTGTGTATTTTGATATGTTTGAGTAGGGAAATCTCACGGTGAAATGACTTGCGACACACCAGGCACACATAGGAACCGTTACTGTTCTTTCGATATTTCAATCCACGCCAAAATCGACACAACATTTCATTTTCACGATCCTCACTTTCTTTTTTGAATATATCGTCCTTTTTGAGTTTGCTACCCACTGGAGATGAACTACCCTCTCTTTCATCACTGTTTTCGTCGTTCCCTTCTGACTTTACCTGAATTCCTGAATCCATGTCAGAGTTAGACGTGTCATTGTCAGCATCATTATTTTTACACTCGTTTTCTTGTCTTTTACTCGCATTGTCAACCTCAGATGGATGTCTTTTTCGAATATGCTGCATCACTTGGTTTTTAAACCAGAATGAGGCTTTACATAACTGGCACTGAAAAATCACAATATCTTTTTCAAAATGCATTGACAAGTGGCACTGCACTTTACTCAAATAATTAAACACCTTTCCACATAAGTAGCATTTGTACAGGCATATTTCTTTGCCAGTTGTCATGTTCACGCCATCCAGTCGTGTGACGAGGACGGTCTCATTGCGGATACTGATTCTATTTTTAGTGAAGTGAGATCCGTGGATGATTTCAGCCCCAACCATACTTGATCCATCCTTGATCATTTGTGTTATATCTGGCGTATCCATACTGTCGGAATTTGCCAACATGTCATTGGAGTTCACCAGCATATCATCAGGTTTTTCTAATATGCACTGACTTCCATTTAGCATCTTATGCTTGAACAACCCCGTTGATTCGTCTAGCTCTACTTCATCATCCTGAAAAGAACTGGTGTAGCCACAACTGTAGAAGACTTTATCATTCTTATCCATAGCGTAGCTGTCTAAGTTTGGTATGGATGACGTTTCATCAGAGTCAACATCCCCCATGTCCACCTCAGAACCGTTTGAAACTGGAGGTTTTGGAGTGTTTTCCAGGTTGGGATGGGCCATTTTGGATGCTATAGAGTTAAGGTTACTTTGTTTTTTCAGTCGAAGGAAGCGTTCCTCGAGACCTGGACTGAGTTCAATGTCAAATCCATGAGCTGACTTTTTGTGATAAAGCATACTGTTCTTTGCACGAAATGGTTTTCCACAGATCTGAAAAGACAATATGATTCAGATAACTTTAACAAGTTATATTGTGTAACAAATTTGGTATCAAACTTTAATAAATATTCAGATTTGTAATTAAACAGGTAGTAACTGACTAATTAACAGCATATCATCATCAGTGTTTGATTCCGGGTATATTTGAATTGGTTTTATTTCCCCCCCCCCCCCCCCCCCCCCCCCGCCCCAATCCTTCCTTCAAAAGATTCCAATTTTGCTCCAATAATTTTATTTACAACAAATAGTCATCAAATCAGTAAGTTTCCTTTTCAGTTGCAACAAGAAGGCTTCAAACATTTATCATGATTTGGATTGACTTGTTTATGAGAGAAATTAACTAATCCCATATAAAACCTAACAGAAATTCTACTGATACCAGCTTCATACCAAACATGCTACTTACCTATGACTGAAAGGACCAGACAAATGAAAAGTCACAATTTGACAGCTCAATAACATTGTACTTACATCGCACTTGAATGGACGTTCCCCTGTATGGCACATCATGTGTCGTTTGAGGTCACTTGGTTTGAGACAGAGTTTGCCACATACATAACAAGTGCGATCACTCTGACATTCCACATCGGCACCACTCTCTGGGCTTGTGCTTGAGTCTTTTCCATCCTGCCTCGTCATACCATCCATCATTGTTACATCTGGCGAGTCATCCCCCTTGAAGCGCTTGGTTCCATCTGGAGAGATGAGCTCAGCTCGTAGCTGATCCATCTCTAACTTTCGCTTCCGCATTAGGGAATACTTTTGGGATATGTTACTGTTTTCACTCTTGATACCATGATGCATGAACTGATGGTACTGAAGGCTTCGCTTTGCTTTAAACATACGACTGCACATCTGAAAACAAATAAAGTCTTTGCTATAAACCAAAGTCAAATAACTTCACAAAAAGTATTTTCACTAAACTCAACAAATCATATCTTAATACAAAAAATATCATGCCATATCAAAATTCTGCAGCTGCATTTCCTACTAACATACCTTGCATTTGAATGGACGTTCCCCTGTGTGTTTGCGGATATGTCGTTGGAGGTCTGCAGGACTTTTCTTCACCACAGAACAAAACTCACAAGTCCTGTCTTTAAGTGGGCTACTGAACCCTTTATTCAGAGTACTCTCCCCTTGGCTGTTCATATCCTTCTTTGTTTCACAATCATCACTTGCCTCATCTATACACAGCTGTCCTTCTTCCTCCTCCTCCTCTAACTCCATCATTTCATCCTCCTTTTCACTGTCATTGTTTTCTGATTCTTTGTCTTTGATCTTTGCTTCTTTCTTCTCAAAACTGGGATCACTTTGATCACCATCATCACATGAATTTCCTGCCTGTAAGATTTCTGCCTCATTCATCTCTCCCTCTTCACCTTTAACCTCATCACATACACTTTCTTTATCACACAGACTCCCAGACTCCTTCTCTGGCGAAATGTCTTTCAATACATCCCTTTTTTCTTTATTTGATATTTCATCAATAAGTAAATTGTCTGTTTCATTGTCAGATGTAGAATCTTTCATTGAATGTTCTGAAGTTTGGTCCTCAACAATGGAATCTTCCTCTACTTTCTCCTTATTCAAGGGATCAATGTCTTTAGGAATGTGTTCAGTACTTTTATCCTTTGTATCCTCTGAATCATCGTCATTTACATCTGACTTATCACAGGGTTCCTTTTCTATTTTATCATCTTCCTTTACTTCATCTTCGTCCTCGCTCCCCTCACTGCTCTCATCCTCAACTAGTACTTCCTTTTCCTTTTTCTGTTTCTCTGCTTTATTTTCGTTCTTCCTGGGAGTCACATGACCAGGAGTTTTCCCGGAAGGTGGTGCTCCTTTACTACGTGTTACCCTGGTGGTGCGTAATGGAGTCACTATGTTCCCGTTGTCATCAGAGATTGCCTTTTTGTGAACAGAAGACTTCCTTGAAGCTTTTGTGGGGCTTTCATCTTCTTCTTCACCTGCAAAAGTAGAGATATGGAACATTCTATATTACCCTGAACAGTGCATTAATAATCCTATCTGATTGAAAATAGGAGAAAACATCCTGTATTCTCCCGTCTTCCCCTCACACCCACCTCCCGTTAATTAATAAGTCTTAATTAGTTTTTATTTCAATATCAAAAGTCTTCCCACTGTTGTTTAATAGTATAAAATCATATAAATTCATCTGTCTATTTCATATGTAAAACAAAAATAGGATAAAATTTATTAACATGTACAAGAATTAATCAAATCTTTTGATTGGTTACTGCATTGGTAACAAAGCAAACAATGCAAACAGGTGGTTTCAATTTTAGCGTGAATATATTATTTATAAATCAAATATAACATATAAACTACCAGCGGTCAACTGATGTCCAAACAGATCTTATCATGATTTATTGGTCAACAACCAACTTTGAAAAATCTCAGAAACATGCTCACAGCTATTTTCTCTACCTGTGATGTTTAATGACTGAAACAGGTGCCAAACTGGGAAATACATGTATTTACATGTGTTTGTATAACATATAGCATGTGTCTATATGATACATTTCATGATCTTAAACCTCTCTTTAAGCACAAAAACATTAAAATTTCAATAAAACTGTTCCATATTTTGCACTGTTTATCATAAGATTGTTTATTAGGCACAGATGAACTTGTTGTCACCATATTTTGTCCTATTGGTAAATCTACACTTGTAATTTTGAAAATATTAACTGCGAAGTTTCTAAAAGAAATTAGGTGAAATGTTTATCAAGCATCAATATCTTAAGACCAAAAGATAAAAGGATTGATCATTTCACTTCCTGTTTGTGGTTCAATAACTTCTTACCCTATAAAAACCAGCAAATAAGGATGAATGATTATCAATTGTTTGTGATAATGCTGTTATAATATATCAGAGCTATTAATTATATGGCCTAGAGGCAGAGTCAGTACTGTTATGTGTTTAACAATAAACTGGTAATTACACAAAAGGTGACCTGTATAATTAAAAATGCCCCATTTCCAGTCTCCTATCTAAAGACATCAGCCAATGAAAACCAATTACCATAACAGTATTGTAGCATGGAGTTGATTCTATCTCTCATCATCAATCAAATTAGCTCCCCATTAACACCCTCTCATATAATCTATGCATAAAAAAATCAATTACTCATCAGAACGGAACTTTAGTGTGTCAAGAAATATTTGATAAAGAGCTTTCAAAAGTTTTAGAAGAAAGTATAGGAAAAAAGGACAAATATAATGTTCCGAGATGTGCATAATATCATATTAAAAAATATGGATTACTTATTTGAATTTTATTTTAAAGTTTAACCTTTTGTATTGCATTAGGGATTTTTTTGTTCACATATAAAAAATGTTTTCACAATATGGAAATAATTCTTTACAAGTCTTTAAAGGTTATTTTTTATGTAAAATGATTCCATGAACATATTTGCATATTAAGCTTTGGTAGGTGATGCCACAGCCTAGCTGAAGGATATACCAGGTACAGATTAAAACACAGATGTATATACATAGCGTATTTTGGAGTGGATTGCTTTGTTTAATCAATACCATATCAACACATTGTTTACAAGTCATTATAAAGATGGTGCCAACTTAAAAAAAGGTCAACTTCAGCACCACTTTATAGTGTGTTGTCACTGAAATGTGACGTAGGAGGCAAAAGCGGCATGCCATAATATTTCATCCAGTGCATTTTTCTGTAATGGACACCGGCATGAGCCAGTTATATGATAAGAGATTATATACATGTGTAATTATATAGGTAGGAGAGTGTATTTTAGTTCAGAGCTATTCAACGTTTTTACAACAAACAAACATACAGTTGTCAAATATAACATAAAATTACACAAACTACTGTCTTATAAATGATAAAACACATATTTACCACATTATCAGAATCGTGACAACCATCTAATAACAAAATAATTGATACACGCTGATATAAATCTATCATATATACATGTCACACATTTTAAAGTGTCACATCACCTACTTGTCAAGCTAATGTTGCTTTCCCCCAAAAAGTTCATTTGTAAACACAGATTCAAAGTATAAGTATACTAGGATGTCAAGCATTAAAGCTGACTTGTCAACATCAAAACTACATGTAATAGTTTCAACAACTTATCAATATTTTAAAACAATCTTAATTACTTACAAACCACAATTACAATATTAATTGAAACTATTGATAAATATATGACAACCACTTTTATAAATCAAAAGTAAGATTCTGTACTCTGAGCAAGTAACTGTAGATTAGATATACAGGTAAACACAGTTTACAGTATATGTGTGTACACTGTTACACCACATACATATCTACATGACATATATATACATGATTACCTGAACTGGAGGGGTGCAATGTGTTGTTTTTTCTGACTTGATCTGAGGTAGGTAGAATGGACATGTCTGACTGCCTTGTGAATATATAAATATAAATCCCTCACGTGTCACTTGGAATTCTATATATAACCCAGCATGAGAACAGGTTCTCTTAGCAATTTGTGTACATGTCTGACCACTGACCAGCTATTGACCAGTCCACTCTAACATTGTGCGTGTAAAACGTTCACACTAGCCTCGGGTCATGCTGTGCGTCTCTTCAGTCACATGGCCAGGTATACACACATACCTGGTCGACCCAAGGCTGAGAATGCATACCTGGTATACAAAATATACCAAACAAGTATACCTCGTGGCTAAACCAACTTGAGACTATCTAGGGGGTCATGTGACTTGCATTCCCTGTCAAATTCTCGGCCCCGCAGGCACGACTATGGAGCGCTAGCATGCAAAGACACGCATCATGCACACGGTCAATAGAGCTGGGACTACCTGTACTAGCTGATCTGCCATGAGTGTGCGTGTCACCAGGTATGCCCGTCGATTACCTGAACCCCAATTACAGTACCTGGCCAGGAAACCAACTTGGTCACCGTTATTCACATTCTCCCCTCACCCCCAACATAGATAAGGGAGCTGGAGGAGGTACTGGTCATTTCAATGGTCAAAAGGGTTTATCTCTTTTTTCCTTACTTTAAAGTATGGAAGAGTTCATGAATGTGAAAAATATTCAACAACAGAAATGTGACAGAGATTTTAGTCAAATTTGCGTGAACACATTTCCGGCCTTTTCTTATCCCTGAAACCTAACCTCTACATGCATGCATGTGTATTGTGTGGTGGGTGTTTATATGGCTCTGTATTTCATTCGTGTGTATATGTGAGCACCGTGCCTGATTTGAGGGTCGTTTATGTACCAATGGGTCAGATTTTAATCCTGACTGGTTTTAGGTAAGCCAATGACACAGCCTATCTCGTGTGTGTACACGACCATTGTGCGATCAGAGTACAGGTATATAAATACCTCATACCCGAGTGTGAGAATACCTGCAAACCGCCTGATTCAAGATCTAGGTTACATTATACATAAACTCACTCTACACAACCTACCTGAGATAGATTTCAAAACCTGATCATGAAGCACCTCATACACCAGCATTACACATTCATTTGATGGTAATAGCCAACATTAACAAATTTCACATGTTTCTATCAGATAAATTCTTTCAAAGTTAACTTTAATAAAAAAAATCATCTTGAGGCTTAATGAACCAATAAGACTTTCATCTTTAATAACTTTCATGAATGGTCAAAGCTATTTTTAAAACTTCTGTGGTAGCTTATTTCCTACATCATTTTTTTCTCAAAATATATCTTTTTTGGGTCATCCCAATCAAGTCTCATTGTTATTTTGAAAGTATTTCCCTCCTTCCCCATGTTTGTAATGAAAACATCCCTTCCCGTTAAATTGAAGTCCCTTTCATCCAATTTGTTGCAATTCTCATATTTGACAACTTCATTGATTATAAAATATATCATGTCAGCCCTTTTTTTGGACCTCCAAGGACAAATCTGCAAATCCTCAACACATCACAGTTAGGTCCCTTTTGATCCTCCGACAACAAAATGCCTGCTACTGCTATTTTGTTTTTCTTCAGAGACGCTCAAGTACCCTTGTTTCTGTGAATGGGAGTTTGTGACTTGAGGTCAATGTGGTTAGTGAAGAGGCGTATCTGGGTAGCACAACAGCACAAGCAACTCTGTATAAGGAAATTTACAGAGCAGCAAAATCATTTGGAGGTGGCATGTTGACCTCTGCATATTTGCTGAAGTACATTAAACTATTGGATTTCATTATTTGATTGTTTATTACAGTATTTTACTACCTGATTGTTAGTTTACTCTGTGTTCTCTCTGGTGAATGTCAGCCACACTGATAAATTGAGAAATTCAATATGCATCTGACTGCTCCATAACAACATTATGAATCTGTCTTTTCTTTATTCTTTAATAAGCCCTTCCTTTCAACAATGTGTCAAGGTGATAATGACAATTTTTCAAGATGACAATTAAGTAACTTATCACATGGTCATCATTTGTACTACTGTGTGCTTCAAATGGCATCATTTGTTACTATGTTTATGTGGTTAGGTGGCACCAATTATTACTATGTTGATGTGGTTAGGTGGCATCATTTGTTACTATGCTGATGTGGTTAGGTGGCACAAATTGTTACTATGCTGATGTGGTTAGGTGGCATCATTTGTTACTATGTTGATGTGGTTATGTGGCATCATTTGTTACTATGTTGATGTGGTTAGGTGGCACAAATTGTTACTATGTAGAGGCTGGTAAATGGTATTATCTGATGAAGCTTAATATTACTTTCACTAAAACGAATCATTTTCATTGATAACGTCCATTCAAAACAGACAGAAAATATAGTTTGAAAACATAACTTGCATACAGCATAACTTGGAACAAGGAATAGTATTACTGGACCAAAGTATGCATGCTCCAGCTCATTTGGTGGGAGACACCTGAAATGATGGATTTAAGTACCAACCTGTTACAGGTAGTAATGAGTTTGACATAAACATCCATTACATCATCATGATTTGTCCAGTCTTCCTGTATATCTGTCTAGTACTGACCATTGGGATACAGCCTCCAGCCGCAAGTCACACGTCCATTTCACAACCCAGGAAGAAACTTTTGCAGTGTGTGATGACTAACCAGCAAAATGTTTATACCCACTTGGATGTATTTAACTGTCCCTAACAAACTCACATCAATGACCATTACTATATCTAAGATAACCTTTGGTTTTATATCATGCATGATACCTACTATAGATCTGTGCATAATGATGATTTTCAAATGACGCCGACCTTTTTATGTGTTTTTTAACAATTAATATAACAGTAACTGCTAAATTTGCACTTCAAAAAAATAAAATCAACAGACCATAGACATCAACACAAACTATCCTTCCTCCAAATGTGGTCCAGTGTGATGCCTTCACCTTTGCTAATGACCATCAAAATTCAATAAGGTGTACAACTTGATGTACCTGTATTACTGTGTAAATGAGATCCCAGAAGGATCTTGGTGCCCACCATTGATGGATCTTTCATCGTTTTTTAAAAGTTGGTTATTTTCCATTCTTTTTTCCTGTTTTTGATTTTAAATGTATGAAATTTAATGAACTTACTCTAAGAAATAGCAAAAATAATCTTTAACTGTCTAATCAAAGATAGTTGCATGTTGGCCATTTTGCTTTTTCAGACCAGTCCTAAAATCAAAATGGCACAACAAAGGTACCAAGGGGAACCTACATATGAAATCTGAGAGAAATTCCATTTAGTGCTTCTAAAGAAATAGTGAGAGAAAGAATTGCTTTTAGGATTGTCGACAGATAGAGGACCAAAGAATCAGACACAGGATGCTTGTGTAATAGCATGTGATAATCCATGGTGGACAATTTGACACAGTATGTGTTTCTCAGAAAACTGAGAAATGGATTGATCTACGCTAATATGGTTGTGCACTAGGGCATGACAGGACACTTTACCCAGATTGCTTTGGGTGACATGTGACAGACCTCCCATATGTTGTTCAATATGGTAACCACCATCTACCATATATAAGGATACCCTGTCTCCATATAAACCAATCAATTTACTATAGAGAAGTACCATGTAAAGATGCTCACCTCAGAAATACTGCAAGCTGTTTGAAATCATTACTGTGTCTTGCTTTAAACTTTTTTGGCTACAAAATATGCCTGTTTTTTTCATAACAAAAATGTCCATGCATGCACATCTACACTATAGATGACGTGCCAGTATTATGAATCTATTCACTGCTATTAAACTCACTGGATAGGACATGCCCCTGTCCTTCTGAGCTAACCATTACATATATATATAACATTTTATTCTAAAGTAGGTAGCTCTAGGTTGTTTACTAAACATCCTGTCTGCCCTCCACATAAAATGGACAAGTCTTTATAATCTACTTATGCTGTATCAGATAGAGTAGTGGTCAGTGTGGACACACAGTAACTGGTCAAATAAGTAGACATGAAATTATGTAACATGCTGTACAGGTAAACCACACATATACAAGTGTTAAGCAAGTAATATAACACTACCATGTCAATCCCTGGGGCCAGGTTTCATCTCTAAGCCACTGAAAATATGGTCAGAACATTCATTTGAATTTGACATTTCACTGAGATGTCTACATGGACTGGTTCAATTTTTGTTTTTCACATATGAAATCCTGATGGTTATTGTAACAGTAAGTATAAAAGGTTTAAGTTATTAACATTATAAAACAGAAACTGACTTTATTATGTCATTTCTACTTAATTTTAAATATGGCAAGTAAACTAAAACTCTTGTTAATTTGCTTAATACATTTGACCTCACCTGTCAACTTTTTACCATTATGAGTGCCAAGTCTGCTGAACAGGTACCATCAGAAACAGTGGTATTACACGTCCTGATGATTATCCCCTACATTATAAATTTAATGACCTTCATTAGACTGGTATCCTATCATTGTCCAAACCTACAGGTAAAACTGACCACTACCTAACAGGTAAAACCTCTATGGGGGTGTATACACTTTACACACCTGAGCACATGTATTGTTATCTGTTCTCACGTGTCAACAAGGCTTTAACCTGCCATCCCCTATAATCAGAATCTGACTCATCCAAATCAAAAGATAGTTGATTCTATTGTTAAGATGTAGGGATCAAATGACTTCTATGACAAGCTGATGCTATTGACACATTTCACACCAACAGCAGAACAGAAACCCCAGATAAAATGAAAATTCCTTCATGACCCAGTGATAGCATTTCTTTCAATTTACCTGTTGGGGGCCCCATTCTTGATATGCATGATCAAAAATACCTGCATACCATAGGACACTAAGCCACACACACATACTCTCACACAGTGTAAGGAGGTCACAGGTAACATGGTGACTTAGTGAAAAACATTGTCGGGGCTTTCAAACGCGAAACCACTTTTTCAAAAGTTCAGGAACATGTCGTTCTACTAAAAACTATACGAAGGATAGTGAGAGAACTGATTTCTTTAATAAGTCTGTTTACTAAACTTCAATAAAGAGACTCCTTTTTTAAAGTAATGTTCACACTGATTCACAACAAAACAAAAATATAATAGTCAAAAATTTCTTTCAATTAATATAAATCAGATGGTTAAAATCCTATAAAAGTTGTATATGATCTATGAAATGCAACAGCCTATTTACATTCTTTCCTTGAAATCATAATGTCATGTAATTTTCCTTATTATGTTTCAGGATTTTTTCACCAAAACATATCTTAGAAAAACACCCAATATATAATGTTGAAAAGACAAATAAACAAACATGTGTTGGTTGATTCAATGTCAGAATTAACATAGCAGTCATAACCATGGGAAAGACTGTTGTGGTATAGACAGTCTGAAGGAATAAGTTTCATTCCAAAATTCATAGCACTAAAACTTACTCTTTGGACCAAGTTAGTTTTCAGAAAATTTTTGCAGACCATTGATGAAACAAGTTTACATCTCCTTTGATTGAGTGAAATGGCTTGCAGCCTTCCAACACACCACTGTAACAGCAATCAGAATGAAAGAGCACCTAGAGCCTTGCCAGCACTGCCGTACTGCATCAAAACTTGAAATGTCAATTCTTCCCTCTAGCCCAATCTTCTCTCTCCATAATCAAATAAAGAACCCAATTAAAACTTGAATGGTGCATTTTCTTATACTACAATATTTCAATGACAGAAAAAGAATGTCATACGACAGAAAGTGGGTACTTTTTCAGCTTCAATTATAAATTGGTGATATTGGGTGATTTCTGTACAATGCAGATTATAACCACCAAAATACACAAAGTCTTCACATTTCAATCCTCATCAGCTTAAAATTGAAAACATTTAATTCTACATATGACCATTTTACAAGTTAACAGGATATCTTTGATGAGAGAATAAACTTTTTATTCCGTGTTGCTCTGGTTATCACTCAACACAAACTTTAATTAAACAATAGTCTGACATGTTGATCCAACAGCAATAAATCAAAACATTTTAATCAAATACGACAAAATGTTGAAGAGAAGATATTCATTTTAGATCCCCTATTTCTATAAACCTAAAACATTTCAAACTTTTAAATATATGAAGCATTGAGTCATTTATGGGTCAACCCTTCAAAGTAACAGTAAATCCTTTACAAAGTTAAAGAAATATTGTTGAACCTATTAAATTTAAACTTGTTTAACTTCCATGATATTCTGTTTGTAAAAACAAGTTAAGAGTTTGAATTTTCAAAGTCAGCATTGCCCAAAATCATGACAATGTGTTTCAAAATGTGCAAGTTAGGCAGAAGCTTATCAAGTAGTATTGAAAATTCTGTCAATTATTAGAGGATTATGTTTAGGAACATATACATGTAAACTGATTTTTAAAGAAATGCCAGTTTCATTTTGTTCTTCACACAGGATGTTATGAAGCATGACTGCTTGGGTATTGGCGGAAATCAGCAGTGATATATCAGTATGTGGAATGTAGACTCTGAATACAGCTATGGATAAATGATTAAAATCATCTCATTGGTGTTTATGAAGCATATCTATATGTCTCTTACAATTATTTGATGTAATAATGAAAAGAAATCTAGGTAAATTTATCTCATCAAGATGTGTAGTGAAACCGTATTGCTCTTTTGACAAATGAAACACATGCCACCATTCTGTAAACAACATATACTAAACACTTGTAACACAGAGATTGGGCCTAAAGTTGTGTCAGCTGGCACAATACCATGTGACAGCAAGACATTAGAAATCACACTGAATCATGTACATTTACAAGTACAAATTGGCAGTATCAATTTATTAAGATGGTAATTTTACAACCACTACCAGCAGTATTTACTGCTCATGTGAATGATTATCACTGTGAAGTGACCATATGCAGCAATTCACAGCTGTATATTTTCATGAAAATAATGGAATATGTACTGCCAGGTTATTGCAATGCAAATATTCCTATTTCATTATTATTATCTTTATTTCCTCCAAATATGAAGATTTACAAAGACAACTATATAAACAGCAATAAATTACATAAATTTACACACGTACACACCAACACACACATACATATATATACAGTTACAATATGTTTTGATAGTTAATTAGAAGTATTTCAATAAAGCATTCTTTCAACACATTTTCAAGATATAGGGTTTTGGTACTTATTTGTACCAGAAAAACAGATAACTGATAATAATTTTTCAACATTTGACATACATATGAGATAGCGCCTAATCTGAAATGTTCCGTTTTATAAAGTATGTATTGCATATTGATTCTCAATGTATATCACAAGTTCAGGATATTTAACATATGTTATCATCATACATCAACAACATGCATGTTGATAATTGTATTTAATTAATAAAGTCTCCAATATTTCCAAAGAAAATATATATATTTATACTATTCATCCAAAAAATGAAGTCACAGAATTGATGTGAAGTATTTCATATCCACTATATATAGCAAGGCTGCCTGAATATCCGAGTACCTGGACATAAGTCTGGTCTGATTCAAAACCAGGTTAGAAAATGTGCACCCGTCAAAGTATGCAGGTTATGCTCAAAGCTTGAGTCAAGAATCACTAAAGAAATATTTCATTACCTCAGCCATACATGTCTGTGATTGCCACAACTTTTTCATCCTTGTAACAGGTTTACATTTATAATGCAACCAACATTTATTAAGCCTTATTTTACAGTGACAATTATAATCTGGAATAGTATCATTTAGATGTGTATATGCCATGGTGAATCTTCAAATTTCAAATGTTACCAATGTTGTTTTGGGAGATATCATCGTCTCTCTTTATACCACCATTTATGGTGTGAATATAACAATTCTTTCCCATACTTATTTTTCCCTAAAGTTATCACTGATTTAAACCATTATTGCTGCAATGATAGCCTAACACATTGATTTGAAATCCACTGAAATTCATACACTTTGATTTAATTATTCTCAAATAGATACTGTTGAAAACAGGTATATATGTCACATTGATATGCTGGGAACAAAGGAAAATCTTGGAACATTTCACCTTACAAAAATTGGCTTTGTTAACAAATGTACTTTTGCTTGCAGACCTTTTTTTTTAAAATTCCTACTGCAGCTGAGCAAGGTTCTGAAGTATTGGTCTAGCTGTTTTGTGAAAATTCTGATTAAAACTGTACATACAAATAAAGGTTCTATATCCCTCTTTCTGTTACTGTTAAAGAGAAAATGAGAAGGAACAAAATTATGATACAATGATGGAATGAGGAACAAGAAAACACTTAGTTGCCCAACCATGAAATGGAGGAGACGTGAAAATAAGCCAACAATGTTCAACTGCAGATCATTCATTTAACATATTTGTTAATCATATGTTTATCATACTTCTGTTAAGCTCTGTCCTGTAAACAATGTCTGTGAGACCTATTTAATGACACTTTACAGCTCGTCTTGTTCAGGACTGTCATCACCTCTAAAACAAAATTGATCCTATTCATTCACCTATATACTCTTGGCATACACATCTGTTAAGATCCTCCATTTTTCTTCGTTTTTCCAAGTTCCTTTTCTGTCAGCCAATCAGAGTTGATGTCTTATGTGTGATAGTACTTACAAGTGTTGATTGGTAAGTTGTGAGTCTCATATTGAAGGGTTTGAATTTGGTAGACATATTGCAATATTTTTCATCATAATCCCCTTCAGTTTTTATTCACTTTTGCAAGCAATGTTTAAGGGCCACAATGCCACTTTTAAAGACATCCTTTTCTTGACCGTTAGAAAGTACTCCACTGTGTGTATGAGGTCATCATCTGAGCGAAGGTGCGTACTTCAAATAGATTTTTTCAGATTTGGAAATATATGAAAGTCTGATGGAGTCAGGTGGATGCTCAATCAATTCAAATCCACAATTGTTAATGGCAGCCATGGCAATGACAGACTTGTGAACTGGGGTTTAACATTTTCTCTCTGAAGTGATGAATAATATGTGCCATTGACAGTTTGTTTGCAGATAATCTACCATCAGAATACTATCATACTATCAGCATCCAAGAAAACCCAGGCAATAACCATCTTTCCAGCTGCTGAAACAGTTTTTGTTTTTTTAGGCAGGGATGAACCAGGGCGCTTTCATTGTTTAGACTGTTGTCTGGTTTCATGGGTAAAATAATGAACCCATGTTTCATCCATAGTCACAAACCTCTGTAGAAAGTTAGTAGAATCTGCCTCTAAAAGGTTCAGATTAGCATGCCACAAAGTCTGCCTGGTGTGCTTCTGATCGACTGTCAGAAGTCTTGGTACCCGATGGGCTGAGAGCTTTCTTATTGCAAGATCTTCCATAAGAATGGAATGTACTCTTCTGGGGTTGCAAAAGTGACAGGCCATCCAGGACGGGTGTCATTCCAAAGGTTCTGTCTGCCACGCTTTAATTCCACAACCCATCTCAGGGGTCTGGAAAAGCAATCGTCCGGTCGTCACGGACGAGTGAAAATTGTCTCGGACAACCAGATTTATCTTTGTCAGTCGTCTGTTGGACGAGTACTTTTTTTCCAATGATATTAATGTTACAACTTAAATTTGCAAAAGGCAGATTTCAATAAAAATATTAAGAGAATTTAAAACAAAGAAATGTGTCTACGGTACTTCGAAAACAAAATATTCCAGTCTGCTATCGAACTTTTGATTATACTGGAACTCCTATGACGTCAAATACAGCATTCGGAATACCTTAGTCATTTTCCCGCTGTCATATTGATGTCAGGTGCTCTCGGGCAATACCAACATGTAACAGTCTGTATTTAGCAGCACCTAGTCAGTCGGATGTAAACAAACACTAACTACGGCTAGGCCTAAGTCGCACACAATGTCTGACGCAAAGCAGCCACCACTGCGTCAATTTTTTCACTAAAACTAAAAAGGATGATGAAAATGATGACAAAGAATCCAAAACATATAACTTTAATTTGCCAAACAAAGCTGATAAGTCAAAGACTGATAATGAGCCTTGTACTTCATATGGACAATCACGTGGAAGAAAAAAAAAATGACAGACCACTGGCTGTGAAAAAAGAAACAAACAGTCAGAAAGTACAGAGAGGGAGAAAAGACGATTATATGAGAGAAAATGGGTGAGAGGGTTTCAACAAAAATAGAAAAAAGTCACAAGTCACATCCTCACTGATTAAGTCGTAATTTCATAGCTGAATTTAGATGAGTAAATTTCCAATACGGACGAGTAAATTTTTCAGCCGACTAGTCCTGTGCCTAGTGGTTTAAAATATTCTTCCAGACCTCTGCATCTTTTCATGGTAGCATATGAAGAGGCATCATTCCCTAGTGTTGCTACCATATCAGAATGGATATCCTCAGGTGCTAGACCTTTCTTATGCAAATATGTGAATCACTGCTCTTTCAGTGATTTTGTACATTTTTCAAAAGTCACTTGCCTTGTTCCCTTTATACAGTACCACCTCTTTGAGGTAAACAGACTTGGTGACACCAGTCTTCCGGTGCACACCCTTAAATAGTCTGGGAAGAGTAAAGCTGAAAAAGGACATCCCTGCTTAACTTCTGCAATACAAGGTTCACAAATTATCATTCAGACCTTGTAACTCAAGTATACCAAAATGTCAGTTGCCAAAAGAACCAAACAGATTGACTGTAGTACTCAGTGCAGTTAGGTCAAAAATAGCCAGGTCAGTTTTGAAAACTGAACAACAGAACAATAAATCAAGAATCAAATTGAAGCTGTTGAACTTAGCATGATTCTCCAGGATGCTTCACAGAGCATTGTTGCACCCTTTAAAGTGATGTCATTGAACTTTAAAGTATCAGAAAAGAAGTGGCTGTGGTCATATCACTGAATCACTTGTTACAGTTGCTGATTTTCTATTAATAGTAAGTGACCCTGAATTTGACTTAAAAACCCTCAGATGAAGTCCTCAAGAAATTTACAAACAGAACTTTTGATGTATAGCAGAAATTTAGGACGGACAAACAGATAGACTGTCATTAATGAACATCGGCAATTATCCTTTTAGATCTGTAACTAGGGATAAAATAAGGAGCCCAGCAATTTTAATGAGTACCTAATCATATCTTACAGATATGACTTATTTTTAAACACATTTAATGATTTATGCCCTTATTTTATATCACTATCACTGTTTTTTTTCTCTCTTTTTTTTCCTTTCAAAAGACCAAACTTTCATACTTCGAACTTAAAAAATTCCAAATGATTGGAAACATAGTTTTCATGTTTACTGCACAAAAATGAAATTGAAAACAGATTTCAAGCGAAATGCTTAGGAAGTACTGGACATTATCAATACTGAGTTTTGACCTTAATATACAGTAACAAAACGTGTGCTTGACCTGTTTGGGGCCCTTACCTCCTCCTTCTGGAGTAAGGATCATAATAAAAATACTTTGTAAGTTATTTTAAGTCACTGCTCTAGTTTGTATATTAAGCTGTGCTAAGAGGATTAGACTTCCAAACAGTAGTTTTAGTAATTTGATTTATCTCTTTATCTAAACTGTTAAAATTAACACAACCAAATATTAGCTATAATTATTGTGACCTTGAATGAATGAAAGTTAGTAATCCTCAAGGCCATGTATTTTAACAACTTATTAATGCTCCTTACATTTAGTTACCTTCTGTCTGTATTTGTCAATTAATATGAAATTTCACTATGAGTTGAGTTTGAGTAGATGGACAGTTGCAACACTGCAATGAAGCTCAACTTTTAAAAAAATATAAATATCTATTTTTGATGACTTTTATTTATAACTGTCAGCACTAGCAACAGGACCACACAGAGTTTTATCTCATCACCTTATCAACGAGTGCACCTGCATCCCACCTGATCTCTTTCCACATGTACAAGTTGAGGTGATAACATTACTCCTGTGATAATACCACTGCATGTGAATGGATAGTGCCACATGTGTATGCATATGCGTTCATTCCATTTAGGTGTGTGTTAGACAGTGAAAATTCCTATGGCATCAGTAAAGTTTGGGAAACATTTTGTGAAGTCTACCTAACAATCTCTGGCTCTGATATTATTTTTTATAAACCAAAGATAACTTTTCGTCAGAGGAAACAAACAAAAATCTAAATTTTTTATTTTCAAATGTGTCATTTTGTCCAAGTATGAAAAATGGTAGGTATATAGGAACAGAGTTACTCTTCTTGAGTGAAAACACCTGTTGATTTTGACAGTTAACAAAAACAAAACATAAAAACAAGTTCGAAATTTGATACATAATATATAAAAATCATTTTTGTTTTGATTTATAATTTGTTTCATTTTAAATTCTTTGACATTTCCATTCCTAATTTGTTTTTCATTTTCTTAATAGGTGTATGAAATAACGACGCTTATTTATCTATTTCCACATAAAATAAAAGTGTAATTAACCGTTATCTAAATTAACACTTGATCATTTAATTACATAAAGAAATTGCAAAGTGGTTCTACAACAACCTCAATGCTTTATCTGATATTATTGAAGCGAATTTGCTAATCGCTGGAACTGGTTTATAAATAGATTCGTTTCTGTGGTTTCACACTAAAAATCCATACGTGTATTGAATTAGCATTTCGAGGCGTGCGTATGCACGTTTGCATTGTTGTCACGTTGGCATGATCATGAATGAGACTACACTGAGCTTGGCACACAGGTAGGTAACAGTCCTCGCCACACGGCTGACAACCAATGACCTAGAATGTTGTCACCGCTGACCTCGTTCATGTGAGCGACACACTGCAAACATGCACGGTGCGGCTTGCGATCGCGCGCATTTAGCAACAATGAAGTGTCAAGTGGTGGACGAAAAATCGATCTAAAAATCAATCTGAAACTATGGAGAAATTTGTTGTATTTCCAGCAACCAGTTTCTACCATCACGTCATGCGCGCACGCGTAAACTACATGCATGGCAAAGCAGATCACACCCAACACGAAGCAGACAACTTTTTGCCACTAAGCGTAAATAACGATCTCAATAAATATACTTACTACAAATGTGTTGAGGCTTTGATTGTTTTCTTCTCGACGACTTCGGCATTTTGATTTGTTGTGGTGACAGATCTGAGGCACGAGGGAAGGATTAAAGTCAGGTAAACACATACACAGCTGAGTGAGCCTCGTCTCCCACCACCGTCGTCTTCTCCATGTTGTCAACTGCATGCTGGGATTGTGTTAGCACGTGTGCACGAGACCGGATATTTCACGTATTGTCAGGTGCTTGCGTGAGAGAGACAGGTTTACGTATATACATATAAGCAGACCTATCACCTATATATACCTGTGTAAAGGTTGTGTGTGGCGAAATCCACGGAAGTTGTCACACACACATACAGCCACATGGAGAACTCAGAACAAACCGGGTGAGTTTATTTGTATCGTTACACTCGTAAATAGAACCACGTGCATCGGACGAACGTTATCTTTAATTATATCACATTTTGAAGTTGTAGAGACAAGAGAAATATTGAAATCCATGCCAACTTTATGATAATGACATAGGATGATGAAATAGTTCAACGTGGACAATTCCTTATATATTTTGTAGAGAAAACGAAACAGGCCGTTTTACCTTCGGTATTAAACACAAGTTGTTTAGGATATAGGGCAGTTGTGCGTCGCAGGGCGGGGTGATGGTGGGAGGGACATAGGTGGTGAACCCTGTGCCTTGTGAATGTGTGTGCAGTGTGGTTAGTGTGTACGAGATGGAAGGGTGCTTGGGGGGTGGGGGTGGGGGGGCTAAAAATCCTTGTGCTGAAGCTGGCATGAAATATCATATTCGGCATCGAACGAGATAGAAAGTACAAAGTACATGTCAAATATGTGTAAACTGGAATTCAGTGAAACTCTGAGATTGTATAGTTGTATTTTGCATGAAAACAAATTTTCAGATTTCTTTAGAAGAAACATCAACATCTTGAATTGTTCAGTACATGTATGTAACCTACATAAATATTACAATAGTTGGATCTAGTGTTTGTGTAAAATGTCCTGTGATCTTGCACATTTTCTCATTTTCCATTTTTAGGAATATTGTAAGGATTTTTTTTGTAACAGATAGTGTCATAATTTTGCAAAGTAACAGTTAAGTGAGTTTAGATGCCAAGGTTCATCTGTGAGCATGGCACATGACATATCAGGAAGTTCCAACACATTTAACAGTGTTTCAGTACAAGATACTTTTACAGAAATATCAAATTTTTATACATGTTGTATTAGTTGGAAATCTATCCAGCTTAATCTTACATGATCAGTATTTCATCTGATGCGATGCAGGCTTAAAGATGATACAGTCTTTAAGGCTGCTGCAATAATTTCTAGGTAACAAGAAACACATTTTTCATTATAGTCAGTTCTGATTTGATTCTAGTTGCATGACCTCTTAGATATTATCATGTCTTTGTTAATTCTATGACCAGAATCTATGTCTAAGGTGTCCAACCCAGAAATATAGGTTTCCAACCACTCATGACTAAACAATATGTGCGAAGGCACATATAGAGAAAACAGCCCTTGAAAAAATTGCATCATCTTTTGCTTAAAAGTGACATCACGATTAAGAAGTCATTGTACTGCTCTTCAATTTTTACAATGTGAGTTCAGTATGGAAAAATTGAGTGAAAATCTGCACAAAATAAATAAGATTAGTAATTTGTGACAAAAATTAGAAGTCCTTATTTGTTAGGTAGTGTTTTATAGTGGTAAATTGCCATGTGTGAGGTGAGAAGGAACTTACTGAGCATGCATTACAGATACACCCCATAACTTAAAGTCTTTAGAGTTGATGCTTAGAGAATCTTTGAATATGAGTTACCACAATTGTAGGTAGATTTTTATCTTCTTTGAATCTCATACTCTGGAGTTAAGAAGAGATAACACTTGTCAAAGCACCACAAAATATCAAGGGAAAATGATGAAGTCTAGCCGATAAATGTGTCTGAAAGCAAAAGAATCAAACATTTAATGTCTACATATTCTCATATAAACGAAAGAGTATCAGACAATGAAGTTGAAACAACAAAGCTGAATGGTACTGATATCAGTCTCTTAATGGTACAGATATCAGTCATTAAATGGTAAAGATATTGGTCACTAAATGGTACAGATATCGGTCATTAAATGGTACAGATATCAGTCTCTAAATGGTACAGATATCAGTCATTAAATGGTACAGATATTGGTCACTAAATGGTACAGATATCTGTCTCTTAATGGTACAGATATCAGTCATTAAATGGTACAGATATCAGTCATTAAGTGGTACAGATATCAGACACTTAATGGTACAGATATCAGTCTCTTAATGGTACAGATATCAGTCACTAAATGGTACAGATATCAGTCTCTAAATGGTACAGATATCAGTCATTAAATGGTACAGATATTGGTCACTAAATGGTACAGATATCCGTCTCTTAATGGTACAGATATCAGTCATTAAATGGTAAAGATATCAGTCATTAAGTGGTACAAATATCAGACACTTAATGGTACAGATATCAGGCACCTAATGGTACAGATATCAGTCACTAAATGGTACAGATATCAGTCACTTAATGGTACATATATCAGTCTCTTAATGGTACAGATATCAGTCATTAAATGGTACAGATATCAGTCACTAAATGGTACAGATATTGGTCACTAAATGGTACAGATATCCGTCTCTTAATGGTACAGATATCAGTCATTAAATGGTAAAGATATCAGTCATTAAGTGGTACAGATATCAGACACTTAATGGTACAGATATCAGGCACCTAATGGTACAGATATCAGTCACTTAATGGTACAGATATCAGTCTCTTAATGGTACAGATATCAGTCACTAAATGGTACAGATATCAGTCACTTAATCATACAGATATCAGTCATTAAATGGTACAGATATCAGTCACTAAATGGTACAGATATCAGTCACTTAATCATACAGATATCAGTCACCAAATGGTTCAGATATCGTTCACTTAATGGTACAGATATCAGTCACTAAATGGTACAGATATCAGTCACTTAATGGTACAGATATCAGTCACTAAATGGTTCAGATATTGATCACTTAATGGTACAGATATCAGTCATTAAATGGTACAGATATCAGTCATTAAATGCAGGGTTTTCCATAATTTTGTTAGTAGTAGGCTGTGTAGTGAAAGTATGAGGCTGGCCTGCCGTGTACGTGTAGTCATGTACGGAACATTATTATGGAACTGGATCAGTGTAGGTGGCCAAATGATCAAAGTAGCCGGTCAAATTGGCCGGCAACCGGCTCTCATGGAAAACCCTGAAATGGTACAGATATCAGTTACTAAATGGTTCAGATATTGATCACTTAATGGTACAGATATCAGTCATTAAATGGTACAGATATCAGTCACTTAATGTTACAGATATCAGACACTTAATGGTACAGATATCAGTCACTAAATGGTACAGATATAAGACACTCAATGGCACAGATATCAGACACTAAATGATACAGATATCAGTTACTAAATGGTAAAGATATCGATCACTTAATGGTACAGATATCGGTCATTAAATGGTTCAAATATCGATCACTTAATGGTACAGATATCAGTCACTAAATGGTACAGATATCAGTCACTTAATGGTACAGATATCAGTCACTAAATGGTACAGATATCAGTCACTTAATGGTACAGATATCAGTCACTAAATGGTTAAGATGGCGATCACTTAATGGTACAGATATCAGTCATAAAATGGTACTGATATCAGTCATTAAATGGTAAATATATCAGTCATTAAATGGTACAGATATCAGTCATTAAATGGTACAGATATCAGTCATTAAATGGTACAGATATCAGTCACTAAATGGCACAGATATCACGTCATTAAGTGGTACAGATATCACGTCATTAAATGGTACAGATATCACGTCATTAAATGGTACAGATATCAGTCATTAAATGGTACAGATATCAGTCTCTTAATGGTACAGATATCACGTCATTAAATGGTACAGATATTGGTCACTAAATGGTACAGATATCTGTCTCTTAATGGTACAGATATCAGTCATTAAATGGTAAAGATATCAGTCATTAAGTGGTACAGATATCAGACACTTAATGGTACAGATATCAGTCTCTTAATGGTACAGATATCAGTCACTAAATGGTACAGATATCAGTCTCTAAATGGTACAGATATCAGTCATTAAATGGTACAGATATTGGTCACTAAATGGTACAGTCACGAAATAGTTCTGATATCAGAATATCAGGGACATTACTGTGCAGTAAACAAGATTTGATTAGAGTTTACAATTACACTGTTTTAGATAGATAAATGTCCATAATATTTTGGCGAAAACTTTGTATTCTTTTTACCTAATGTTTGAGATTTTTGAATTGATTTCCCAATAGACGTCAATTTTGTCAGTGGATCAGTTATAGCAGACCTTGCCTTGGGTAATCCTAAACTAAGAATAACATTTTATAGGACAGAACTTGTCCAGTTTTCTGATCTACAAGTTCTTTAACAACATCCATATGGAATTCTGCATAAAATGTCCAATACAGAGATTGTATTATTGATCATAAAGTACAAAAACTTGGACCTGACTTTCCAACATAATGGTAAAACCTCTAAACTACCAACACTTGATACATTTGTCCATTGCGACATTTGATACCCATATCTTGCAAAATTCATTTATTCATTTTTTCCCCTCAAAATTCTTTCATTTTCCACAATCAACATGATCCAAAAAGTCTTATAAAAAAAGGAAAGAAAAACAAAATTCAAAAATAAATAATAACACCCAAAATTCAAAAATAAATAATAAAACACAGAAACAAAAAAATGCTGAAGGGGGAAGTATCCATCAAAACTGAAAATCAAGGGAAATTTTCCATTGGGAAAGGGTCCCATTTCTGGATGCATGAGGGTAAATCTGGAATACACATGATATTTTATGTTATGTGTTCTGTAATTGACTGCTGGCCTAAGTGTTCATACATGTGTGCTGACTTTTAAATTACTATCATGAAGGAATGTGTGTTGGTAAGGAAAGAAATGAAACATTCATGTTCACGGTTGAGCTGCTGTTGAGTCACGCAGAACAGTTTTATACAGTATGTGTATGAGCTTTTGTGTGCATAATATAATTTATGATCATGCCAAACAATAAAAAATTTCTTTGGGGTCAAAGGTCAATTATGTTTTGATAATTAGGTCATGATATTCAGATAAAAATGTTACTTCTATATTACATCTTATTATTCTCATAAAAAACAACAAATATGTCAGGAATGTATCACTTATATATATTTTTTTTCTTATTTTATTTAGTAGAAAAATTGTCACTTGAAAATTTTATGTAAAATTTATTCTGGTGAATATCTTACCAATATCAAAGCTGTTCTTAAGTTTTGTGATCAGTTTCAATAAAAAAAAATAATTAGATAGTTATTGAAATTAAAAAGATATTTTTCACTTATAGTCATTTGTTTACTGTTAGGTTTATTGTTTTTATAAGACAAAATTAGGAAAATTTGAACATTCATTTGAGAAAATTGTGTTCTGTTTCATAATTTCTGTGAAAAATACTGTGCATTCATTTTGCTTCAAAGCTGTGGTAAAATCATTAAAAAAGCTTGAAATAATGAAAAAAACTTTACAGTTCTGTCAAGGCATGAGCTGGTAAACCAAACTTTACTGATTTTAAAACTTAGGTTTGTGAGGTGTCCATGGACAGTATTGTCATTAGTTTACTATACATCTGTTATTTTGGAAGTCTTCCTTATGTCATATATATACACTTTCTTGGACACTTGTTACACATTCACCAATGGAGAAATAAACACGGATTTATACAGTAAACCCACGGACACTTACCAGTACCGTCGCCCATGTAGTTGTCACTCACCCCATACCAGAAGGGGCATTCCATACTTGTTTCTGACAACTCCGTTAGATGCCGTTGCTTAGAACTAAAGTCCCATGTACTCAACAGGATCTAAAGCAGCTCTGATCGACTGCGAAATCGATAGAGTTAAAGAACTAGACAGGTCTAGTATACTTGGTTACCAATTCCAACCAAAAACTGGGAGAGTACCTTGTGGGATGACCTTTCACCCTAGCATACCACCATTGTCAACAATCTTCCAGAAACACTGGCAAATTCTACTGTCATCAAGTAAACTTAAGAACTTTTTCCCAGAACCACCAATACCATATTATCACAGACGGAAAAACATCAAAAGCCTGGTAGGTGAGTGGTGCACTACCAACAACTTCCCACACTACCGTTCCAAAACATGTAACAGTAAGAGGTCCAAACTTTATCTATATACTCCCAACGCCAGTACATTCAAATGTGAGGTCCACAGCCAGAACTACTACATCCTGCAGTCAGTATCCTGCACATCGGCCAATGTAATATACTTGATTATGTGTGCCAAGTGCCATTTGCAGTTTGTGAGGGAGACCAAGACCAAAACACCACTTAATCTCAGGATCAACAATCACAGATGTTCTATCAATCAGAAACACCCGGATGTGCTTGTAACAAGTCATTTCAATATACTAAGTAATTCATGACATGACATGCAGGTGATACCCATTGACCACTGCAGGAGTTGGGATGACCAGCAAGGAAGGAACAACACTGGATCAACCAACTCCAAACCTGCTACCCACTTGAACGAGAGATGATGTTGCTACTACATACAGGTCTGGTCAGATATACCTGTCAGTCGGTACATCTCAAGTTACCACTGAGGCAATACTTACTTTCTAAGTTTATTGCACTTTTCATTTAGTTCCTCATTCTGCTTTTCTTTCTATTTAAGATTGTCGTCGATTATTAACTCCAGTTGGAAGTAGAAATTCTAATTTTATGGCGCGAATCTTGGGCCTATTTGACCATATTCAAATTAAGAGCAAAAGCAGAGGAAAGATGAGAAAAAAACAGAAAAGAGAATCATCTTTTAAAGATCAAATGAAGATTAAATCAATATGGGTGTCAGTGAAGATCCCTCTGTGATTTCAGTTGTTTTCTCAGTAATTTTTCCTTGATTTTTACTCCTGCTTCTAAAGTACCGCATTGCGAGAAGTATGTATATAAATAACTTTTGGTGGCTCTCCTCTTCCAAGAAAGTTGTTTGATGTCGTCAATTTGTATAAATATATGTTAAGTGCCTAAGTGAATTTGCCTGTGGATACTGGTACTTCTTGGGTATCACCAACAAACAAGACATGACCAAAAATCAAAATTGAGATTTAGAGTCATTTTTTTGCCAGAATGTGAAAGAAAAAAAATAAAGAAAAAATCAAGGGTTGGTAGCCTTTTTAACCTTAATACAAAACTAGCATTTCAGTTCAATATACACAAGAGCATCTCACTACCTGCTTCCATATATCTAAAGCCTATACCTGACAGTTCAATGGACTTAATTATCATCCAGTGCTAAAAATTTGCCTAAAACCAATTAAGATCATTCAGTAGCGTGTACCAAATATTCAAAGTGCACAAAGGTCAAATTAATTAGTATAATAAAATAAATATATTTTCATTATAAATATCAAAAAGAGGGCATCAGTACATTTTATATGTAGGTTTTCTGGGTTTGTTGCCTTTTAACAGCCTGGGTCATTTTAAGACAGGGTTTCCTTCAAGTACCTGATGGCTACCTCAGTGAACAACATATAAAAGGCTCAAGGTCATTAACTCTAATTGCTCTGGACAGCATGTGATGGGCAAAGTCAAGTTAGCACATACTGGTCCATTTCTCGGCTTATTGAGAAACATAAGCTGCCATGGGCAAGGTGTGTTGAACCATGCACTTGGGATCTTCAACTAAGGTTTTGTCCAGACAAATGGTAGATTGAGCCATCATTGGCCATTTAGTGGTCTCAATTGACCCATTGCTGTTCCCCTTTGTCCATCATTGTACTAGTAAATTTACTTTATCTTGATAATGTTCAGGTCAACCCACAGCTGAAATGAAAAAGTACTTGGGGGTTATATGTCATGCAATACAAGATCCCATTGGGTAATGCCAAGCAAGCTAGCATATTCCACAGGGATAATATGATGTAAAGCAAGTCTAAATACTGATAGAAAAATATCTTGGCAACTGATAATTACAACAAAAACAAAACAATAAAAAAACTTTCATTGAACTTTACCACATTTCAGGAATGATCATGTAAATTCAGACATTTAGTAGCATCAACAAAAAGTTAGACCAGATGATAAATGCTGGGCAGGAAATTCAATCAAAATATAGGAACTGTATGATAATGGTTAACAAGCAAGAGCTGAACTTCACAATTGGTGATATATGTTTTTTATTCATCTGCCATTTGAAAGATTCGGGCAATGAAATTGTACTTAAAAGCATTATATGAATAAAATTCTATGTAAATAAGATTTTTTTTTTTTCGTGGAGATTGATTCCATATACTGGTATTTAAGAATATTCACATTTTATAATCGGAAATCTATAAATTTTGTGGGCTTTAATGTTTGTATGTATTTTGCAAATTTAAAAAAAAGTTGCTAGAGAAAAGGAAATACTAGACTTCAGAACAACAGAGTCCTCAGAATAATTATGTTATCAGAGAGAAGACAAGCTGTTATGTTCATTTTAGCCCTAAAGTATTAATGATGGAATGTTGTTAGATGATCAAAAGCATTTTTTAAAGTGAAACACATTTTTCTTAATATCAGTACTTTGTCTGAAAAATGTTACAATGACTGTGCATATAAATCATATTAATTTGTTTTTGTCACCTGATCAGTTGTATCTACTTTGCATATCATTTCATTATAGGATGGCAATCTTGCAGGGTGTAAATACCTCAGCAGGTTTTGTAATGGACGGCTGAAAAATATACCATGTGACGAGAGGCTGAACAGCTGAAATATATTATCATGATAATTATTGTAAATTTTTTTTATCTTAAACTTTTATGAGTTAAAGTCAACATTTTTGTTGAAAGTCAGACTGGCACGAGGATCAAATATGATAATTTTTAATGACAGTAAAACTGGATTACAATCTTGTAGTGCTGACGAGTATATATATACCCAGTGCAGGTGAGTTTCCCATTCAGTTGACACAAGATCAGATTTTACACGAGGACGTGCTGCCGTTTATGTGCGTTGGACAAGACACTTGAGTTTCGTATGTCAGATGGTAAACAACTGCACATACATCTCCGTACGTTGTATCTAGATAAGAGTAGAAAAAAAAGCCCGCCTCCTTGAACATCAGGCTCCTGTTTAAAAGTGTATTAACACCTGGTTAAGACCATCCACATGGCTTGTTGCAGGTGAGAAAGCCCCAGGTGTCAGTATACCTGACAGGTAGACCACGGACAATAGCAGGTACATTGCATTTTGCATTTTTATAGTCACATGCCAGAATCGGTGTATTTTGATTGGTAGATTGGATGTACTGGTGGGAGTTAATGATATAAGAACACATTTTATTTTAAATGTCGTCAGTCGCGCCTTTGTCACGTGTTTTTCCTTAGATGTTTCAAGAACGTCTCCGTCATATATATATGATTTCCTATTTAATGTGTATCGCTCTCTAGAGTCATATAACGCGTTGGTTCACATAATTGTTACCTGCCATGGTGTGTCTGGTATATTTAGTCTCAGTACAGACTTTTAAATTTCTACTTTATAAATGTGTTTCATTGTCCAATGTGCTTATGGTTCCGGATGGGTAGCAATATGGGTCTACATTTAGCGATCACTTCATAGTTGCCTACATCCATCCTTTCTTTATTGGATTTTTTGTTTGTATGATCTTGTAAAGGTAAAATGAAGATCTTGATTTGGTTCATTGTGTAAGCTATTAATGATACCCTAGGTATTCTGGTACAGTTTAAATGCTGGGGCTTTAATGATGAAATTCTAATGAGGATCAGATACCCGAAATGAACCTCGGACACCTGGTGAGAAAATGTTTCATTACATCAAAGACAAGTTTAACAGTTTATTATTTTGTGTGGTGCTGTTTACCCTGTAAGGTGTTGATGTATAGGTGGAGTTTGACTTATGGCGGGAAACTGCAAGAGAAATTTGATAAAGACATTTGTCTGTAGGAACACTAATTGAAGACACATGTCTGTAGGAACACAAATTGAAGACATATGTCTTTAGGAACACTTATTTAAGACACATGTCTGTAAGAACACTAATTGAAGACACACATCTGTAGGAACACTAATTGTTCTTTACTTCTGGCTGTTGAATGTCTTACACCAAGGTATCTGAAAATGATGAAAAATGATTCTTTAGTTATTCACAGCTTTTTCATACTTTTATAAAAGGAAGAATTATAATATGGTATCATATCTTGAAAAGGTTGAAGACAAACTTTCATTGTTTGTTAAAAGTTTGGCACATTATTGTGTATATCTAACTTTTGTGAACTGCCCAATTATTTTAAGGAGCTGAACAGATTCATTTTGGTGAGCAAGCAGGAAACAATCAACCCAACTGATTTGAGACATTAGGAGTTAAATGTAAAGTAAATAATATAATATATTATTGTGAATCCTACATTCTTGTCATTGTACGGCAATCATTGAAGATTTTAATTTCAGGTTAGTTTGAATATAACTACCTCATTCAACTCAAGTTTTAAGAGTCTTTATACATTAAATTATATCTTATGTAGAAATAGGCAACTCAATAAAAATCTTAGACAGTAGACAGTAATATGATAGTTATTGTTATCTTTCTTTTTGTGGGAATATCCTGGTTTAATAAAGAATCAAAATATGCTGTATACTGGTGAAACTTTAAATACAAACATCCAGGGGTTTGTTAGGTCAATTGATCCATAGAATGAGAGTTAATAGAGAATTCCAAGAAAGCTAACTCTATTGTGTATGCCAGTGTCAGATTTCTTGATTGTACAGGGTACACGTGCCGTTGGAAAGTATCAATTGTTGCTGTTCACAGGTACTTTATATGGTCAGTCAGCCATGACAAGTTAAAGTGCTTATAATGTTTTAATAAAACTTTAATCAGCATCATTAACTGATTTTTTCCCCTCAAATTTATTGAAAAAAAAATTAAGTGTCAAACGGGACATTTGATTTTTGATGGATTCTATCTTTTAATCTCCATCTTGTTATTCCTGAGGAAATGAACATTTTAAATTTCCTTGGCAATAAATATAAAATCTAATTAACAGTATTTCTAACAAAGACTCATGGATGACACGTGTGGATAGGTCCCAAGGCATTTTATACAGTGCTGCTATGAATTTCATTCTATGACCAGAACAAATTACTTCGAATTAGATGCTGCACTTAGAATACCAGGTATATATATTAGTGTAAAAAAGGGGGATGTGTATTGTGCATTGAATTGGAATTTGATCGCAGTCAGTTGAAAAAAGAATGTAACACAAAATGGTGTGAAAAATGCTTATGCCACAATTTAAGTCTAACAACTGATACTATCTCATGAGCAAAAGAGATTGATACACATTCTTGCCCTGCTGATACTGGGGTATTAATAGTGACTACTATGCCTGTTTCATGATTGTAAGAAAAGACTATCAGCCACTTCTTCCTTACCTAATGTAACATTAGCTTTTACAGAAAAATAAATCATCAATGTGTAGGTAAGGGTTTATAACTTGTCTACACAGCCATAAGAAGGTCTTGATTCAGACGTACACTATATGACCTCAGGTGATATTTCCAGTATCAGTATCCTATTACCAAATCTACGTTACTTGTTTGCAGTGAAATAATGCAAACAGGAGTCAGATTGTCCATCCATCTGCCTTTACTGTGTAAATCTGTCCAATTCCGATTGTCTGTCCGTTTGCCTGTTTCACATTAAATCTGTCATTTTTTCTGTCTGAACATTTGTTAATCAAATCTTTACTGGACAACTTACAATGATGTATGCTCACAGGTTTTTTCCTCCGCAGTTTCTGTAGGAGTTATCTACCTTTTATCAATAGCCAAAATTAACCGGACTAAGTTCTTGTACAGATATTCAACCAAATGTGAAGTTAAAAGATACTTTTATCGTCCCTTTTGGAACACCTGGTCTTATTCTTGTTGTTTTTTCAGGGTTCCCCAAGTAAAACATTCTTTACTTCCTATTTTTGCCTTCATTTGTTGGATTTGGAGTTTAAATTGAGATATTGTTACCATTAATTTCATGTATTTTCCAATCTGAAAGGCTAGTTCTGTTTTGTTTCTGCTCTAATAGATAACTGTATATATACACAGTTAAATCTCTTTACCTCTAATTCAAGTGATTTGAAAACCCTTTTCATTCTGTCCCAGCAAATTTTTCACCTGACATTCGGTCTGACTTAGACCAAATACTGGGATAAATTGAAGTTTTCCAATGGCCCGAACAACTTCAAAATAACAAAGTTTGACTAAATGCTAGGTAATTATGCATAACCAATGGATGTTCTTTTGTCATTCACTATATATGATCACGTTATCTTCAGCAGATATTCACAAAGTCAGACGATCATAACAAATTACAAACTGTAATTGAGATTTAAATATATAGATATGTGATTTGAAACACATTCTACGCCTTTATTCAATGGTTCTTACCAACCTGAAGAAAATGTCGTTGGAATACAGTGAGAACTTGCCTGATATCATGACTCATTTTTTATGAAAAGACGTGATTTTAATTGGAATGTGATGGTAACAAGTTGTTTGTTGGGTTAATCTTATTGTGAACAGTCAGGGTCATTTTCAGACAGTCTCCTTGTAATAGCTGGTGGCTTCCACACTGAACAGCATAAGGGAGGACAGTTGTATGTCATCCAGAGCAATCAGGATAAAGTGTTTGCCTAATGAGACATCCATATCAGCACAGGCTGGTCCATTTCTCAGCTTCCTGAGATTAAATCCTTTTTGTTACAGACCTTCTAAGAAGGCTCTGAAGAAGGCCCAGAAGGATGCAGAGAAAGCAGCCAAGAAGGCAGAGTATAAACAACAACAACAACAACAGCAGCAGCAGGATGAGGTGCGTTAACATACTCTGAAATGAAATTGACATTTAAGAAAATGACTCTTTTGAATATATGTTGATTCCTTTTAAAATGATGTTTGTAGCACACAATATTTTAATTGCAACGGTAAACATATCAATTAATTTTGAATACCAGAAGTATGTTGTGTTGTCAAGTTACAATAGTGTTGTCTAGCTTTATAAGCTTAAGTTTCCAAGATTTAGTTAACATGGCCAGAAGGTAAAACTCACAGGACATGGGGGTTTCTTTCTTTGTTTTAACTTCAGTTTGTTATTTCTGTTGTCAATGTAAAAAAATCTCCTGTTGTACAGGAGGAAGGAGAGGATGTGTCTAAAGGACAGTATGGCATGATGGAAATGATCCAGTCTGCAAGCAAGCCGGACCGCCGTATCGTTGACCTCAAACAGCTGACCCCTGACCTTAGTGACCAGAAAGTCTGGGTTAGGGCAAGGCTACAGACAAGCAGGAGTAAAGGTAAGGTATCAGACAACTCATAATGTTAACATCCAACTTCTCTAACTTTGACCTTATAGATTGTTTTGAGCATGGGTATTTTTTTTGCTCTTTAATGTGAAAGTTTAGAGATCAATTAGGAGTATATGACAATAGACATCTTTATTTTGGTCGGATGAAACATTTTAGACTGATTCTGTACTCCACTAGATCAGTTTGAACTTATATAATATTACTTTATACATTATAAACCCAACTTAATTATTCTGGCCTCATGCCTACCATGTTACAATACTTTTTAAGAAATCTGAGGTGGTCACCATAAAATAAGATAAGGAAAATCATTGCAAGCTGTCTTCATAACGCAAAAACTATAAGTGATATCAACATAAAACATCATAGGTAGATAGATCACAGCAAGGAGAAGTGCAGTGCCAGAACCATCACTCTCTTTTGCATAATTTATTTCCTTTTGTTATTTTTCATACTTAAATTTTGTCCCATTCAGGGAGCATAACCTGTCTGACAGCCTTGTTTTTATTGAAATGAAAAGATTTCATTGTTTTAACTCATTGATTCAAAAGAATAAATATCCAAACAAGATTGATCAGCATGGTCATGTAAATCGGAAATTTTCACTCTTATTTAAATATTCACTTACCTTGTGACTGACCTAACTTTGCCAAGGCAATCAAAAAGGGACATTTCACATGCTGTCCACAAGACTTCATTGTTGAAGTGTAGGACTTAATTAGCTAAAATGATTTATCTTCCCCAGATATCTTCAGACAAATTGTGTAGAATACTTGTGTCATTAGCTGACTGATGTGCCAACTTGATTATTCCATGCGAGACCTACCTGTATTAAATACTCTAATAACTGAACATTAATTTATTATACAGGTAAACAATGCTTCTTTGTGCTGAGACAGAGTAAGTGGACGGTCCAGGCACTCGTTTATGTTGGGGACAACGTCAGCAAACAGATGGTCAAGTTTACTGCCGGGTGAGTTCACAAGGACAAGTATACTGTAGGTTGAGGCCCCAGGGTCAAGTTTACTGCCGGGTGAGTTCACAAGGTCAAGTATACTGTAGGTTGAGGCTCCAGGGTCAAGTTTACTGCTGGGTGAGTTCACAAGGTCAAGTAAACCGTAGGTTGAGGTCACAGGATCAAGGTACTTAAAGGACGAGGTCACTAAGGTTTAGTATACTGCAGATTGAGATCCCAGGGTCAGGTTTACTACAGAGTGAGTTCACCTAGTTATGTTTACTGCAAGACTGGTTCACAAGATCAAGCTTACCAAAGAATGAAGTCACATGCAAGGTTAACTTCATTAAGGCTGAAGTTGCAGGATCAAGTTTACTGCAAGATTAGTTCACAGTGTGAAATATATGCCATGTTGAGATGACAGGTCAAGTTAACAACAGGCCAAAGGTAACAAGGTCATTTTACTACTCAGTGAGTTCACTTTGAAGTGCATTTACAAGAAGTTTGGAGAGTAAAGTTAATTTCTTAGGTAGTATTTAACTAAGATTTTATGCTTATGGTTTGAAATGATGCTGGAGAGATTTTATATCAAGAGAAACAATTTAGTCTGATTAAATTATATGTGATAACATACCTGTTTATATTTGAAAACCTGAATACATATGTATTTAGAGACTTGCTTGTTCATATTAAATTAGAGAATTGATTGAAATATACAAAATAATAACCAAATGAATCATACATGGATTTAGGTAGGATATTAGGCCCCTTTACTCTTTAGCTGTGAAGTATGCTGTAGAGAAATTGGGTAAAAGTATCCATTATGAATCATACATGGATTTAGGTAGGATATTAGGCCCCTTTACTCTTTATCTGTGAAGTATGCTGTAGAGAAATCAGGTAAAAGTATCCATTATGACAGCATCAGAGAGAGTTGATGCTGAAGGCTGATGATGCTGAACACAGAGGATGCTGAACTCAGAGGATGCTGATCTCTGAGGATGCTGAAGGCTGATGATGCTGAATGCTGATGATGTTGAAGGCTGATGATGCTGAACTCCGGGTATGCTAATCTCTGAGGATGTTGCGCTCTGTTGATTTTTAAAGCTGATGATGCTGAACTCAGAGGATGCTGAACTCTGATGATACTGAAAGCTGGTGATGCTGAACACAGAGGATGCTGAACTCTGATGATACTGAACGTTGATGATGCTGAACACAGAGGATGCTGAACTCTGATGATACTGAACGTTGATGATGCTGAACTCAGAGGATGCTGAACTCTGATGATACTGAACTCTGATGATGCTGAACTCAGAGGATGCTGAACTCTGATGATACTGAAAGCTGATGATGCTGAATACTGATGATGCTGAATACTGATGATGCTGAATGCTGATGATGCTGAAAGCTGATGATGCTGAACACAGAGGATGCTGAACTCTGATGATACTGAAAGCTGATGATGCTGAACACAGAGGATGCTGAACTCTGATGATACTGAAAGCTGATGATGCTGAACTCAGAGGATGCTGATCTCTGAGGATGCTGAGCTTTGTTGATTTTGAAAGCTGATGATGCTTAACTCTGATGCTGTTTATATCCTTACCTGATGAATCATTGTATTCTAGTAAATAACCCTTTAAACGGATAAACTGAAAGTTGTATAGAATTGTTTTGTGGTGCTGTGTTATATCTGAGAGAGACAAGTGAGTCCCAAAGTTTGCAAATATGATTATTCACAGTAGACTTTAATGCCTGATGACTTGTATTTTACTTGTTGATGTAGAGTTACGAAGGAATCTATCATAGATGTGGAAGCATATGTGAGGACTGTCTCCCAGAAAGTCACTTCCTGTTCTCAACAGGAAGTAGAATTACACTGTCAACAGGTCAGTAACATCCCTTACATCTCACTCTAAATTGAAATGATCTAAAACTATTTGTCTGCACAGTACAGAAAAATGATTCAAAGGTATTATTCTTTAATTAGAAAATTTTCCAGATAATATGTACTATTGGCAGATAATGATCAAGACTGTCTGGCTTTGATACAGGAAACTCACTTTTTCATTTAGAAATAACAGAGTGGCTTTTTGAATGATAGATTCAAAGCAAAACTTTTATCCTGTGGGAAATATCCTATTTTAAAATAACAACAGTTGAACTTAATGAATTTTCAAAAAAAATATTCCAGCATAATGGTTGAATATTCTGTGTGAGATATATTTTTGAAGCAAAGAGAGTCAATTCAAAATAAGGGTTCCAGTAGATTATTATTTGTTAGGTAATGAAACTTTTACCCTTGTTTGATAGGGTATCTATTTGTTTGTTTACAGGTGTGGGTAGTCAGCTCAGCTCTACCACGGCTACCACTACTAGTAGAGGACGCCTCAAGAGCAGACAACCCTGACGATGTGAGTCACTGCTATCTCTTGTGTTATTTCCATATAAATTTAATCATTATTATTATACATAAAATTTACTTGTTTATAATCTTTGTCTAATAGAAACAAGTTAAAATAGAATTAATTCAGTGTCTCATTTGTTTTTTGAAGAACTTTGTAACTTTGAAATGGATAGGTTTTACTGTGAAGTTTTATACTACAGGAATTAGCTACAGTAAAACAAGATACTCGTCTAGATAATCGTGTGATCGACCTACGCACCACTACAAACCAGGCCATCTTTAGAGTGGAGGCTGGAATCTGTAAATTCTTTAGGGACTCGCTGACAAAGCAGGGATTTGTGGAGATCCACACACCCAAAATTATATCAGGTAAGTGCTATGATTTTCTTTGTGACATATTTACCCCAATGACAACAAAATAGAATTTTAAGTTTCGTGAAGTGTCAATCATTTCTGTGTGTATTACTTACAGCTGCATCAGAAGGGGGCGCAAATGTTTTCACTGTCTCCTACTTCAAGAACAATGCATACCTAGCACAGTCACCTCAGCTCTACAAACAAATGGCCATTTGTTCTGACTTCGACAAGGTCTTCACAGTCGGAGCAGGTAAATATATATATGAGTTTGGGTTCTTTTTTTATAGGTATTTGCCATTATACCTGGGTTTCCTATGGAACCTTTCTTACATTTGAAACCTTATACACAACCGTCAGTGCCAGCAAAGAAAAGAAAGATTTAAGAGATGGCGTTTATCCTACAATAAGCCCAGGAGTTCATCATATTGTTTCTGTCTCAATGTCCGGGGTAGATTTATTACAGGACAGTAAATCCTCGGGCCCTTTATATTGCATCAATCTTAGTGTTAGGGGTTGGGCTTATTACAGGACAGCGAGTCCTGGGGCCAGTGATGTTGCTTCAATCTCAATGATAGGGGTTTGCCTTATTGCAGGACAAATGTCAAGGGGTCCATCATTTTGCTTCTATTTAAAATGTCATGAGATGGGCTTATTACAGGACAAGTCAAAGGGTCCATTATATTGCTCCCGTTTTAGTGACACGGGTTGGGTTTATAAGGTATTATTGTACTAAACAGCAATATATGGGCTTATTACCCGACATAGGCTTATTGTTCAATATACCAGTCTATGGAACAAAGATTCAAAATCAGGATTTTGAAAGATTTTACTTCTTGTGTTAAGTGTTCCGAGCGGAGGATTCCAACACCCATCGTCACTTGACAGAGTTTGTGGGACTGGACATGGAGATGGCCTTTAAGTATCATTACCATGAAGTCATCGATGTTATAGGAAACATGTTTGTCTCTATCTTCAAAGGTCTCCGTGACAAGTAAGCAACAGTTGATTTTTCTCAGAATTGTGATCAATTTTCATGAAGTTGATGGGAGTGGGGGTTTGGTTAGATTTACTTCAGTTAATGCACACCTGTCAGTGTTTATGAAGCAAAAACATTGTTTATGTTTATATTTATTTGTGCTGGGCTGACAGATTTTGTATCCTACCCTACTTATCCTATATATTGTATCTGTTACTTAATAAGAAAATCTGTTTTAATGCAAAATATAATGTTGTTAATGCTGCCGTTTGAAATTTACATGATCTTTATTTTAGCTTTCAGGAAGAGATAGCAACCATCAATAAACAGTTTCCTGCAGAGCCGTTTAAATTTCTGGAACCAAGGTAAGTGGATAAAGAATATATTGCAGAGAAAAAATACAGTGAAAACTTTGTGGTATACCGACAATGAGAGAACATTCTGTCAGTGATCTTTCATCACCCCTGTGGGACACAGACAATGACAGAACATTCTGTCAGGGATCTTCCATCACCTCTGTGGGTCACAGACAATGACAGAACATTCTGTCAGGGATCTTCCATCACCTCTGTGGGACACAGACAATGACAGAACATTCTGTCAGGGATCTTCCATCACCTCTGTGGGACACAGACAATGACAGAACATTCTGTCAGGGATCTTCCATCACCTCTGTGGGACACAGACAATGACAGAACATTCTGTCAGGGATCTTCCATCACCTCTGTGGGTCACAGACAATGACAGAACATTCTGTCAGGGATCTTCCATCACCTCTGTGGGACACAGACAATGACAGAACATTCTGTCAGGGACATCACCTCTGTGGGTCACAGACAATGACAGAACATTCTGTCAGGGATCTTCCATCACCTCTGTGGGTCACAGACAATGACAGAACATTCTGTCAGGGATCTTCCATCACCTCTGTGGGACACAGACAATGACAGAACATTCTGTCAGGGATCTTCCATCACCTCTGTGGGTCACAGACAATGACAGAACATTCTGTCAGGGATCTTCCATCACCTCTGTGGGTCACAGACAATGACAGAACATTCTGTCAGGGATCTTCCATCACCTCTGTGGGTCACAGACAATGACAGAACATTCTGTCAGGGATCTTCCATCACCTCTGTGGGTCACAGACAATGACAGAACATTCTGTCAGGGATCTTCCATCACCTCTGTGGGTCACAGACAATGACAGAACATTCTGTCAGGGATCTTCCATCACCTCTGTGGGTCACAGACAATGACAGAACATTCTGTCAGGGATCTTCCATCACCTCTGTGGGACACAGACAATGACAGAACATTCTGTCAGGGATCTTCCATCACCTCTGTGGGTCACAGACAATGACAGAACATTCTGTCAGGGATCTTCCATCACCTCTGTGGGTCACAGACAATGACAGAACATTCTGTCAGTGATCTTTCATCACCCCTGTGGGACACAGACAATGACAGAACATTCTGTCAGAGATCTTTTATCACCTCTGTGGGACACAGACAATGACAGAACATTCTGTCAGGGATCTTTCATCACCCCTGTGGGACACAGACAATGACAGAACATTCTGTCAGAGATCTTTTATCACCTCTGTGGGACACAGACAATGACAGAACATTCTGTCAGAGATCTTTTATCACCTCTGTGGGACACAGACAATGACAGAACATTCTGTCAGGGATCTTTCATCACCCCTGTGGGACACAGACAATGACAGAACATTCTGTCAAGGATCTTCCATCACCTCTGTGGGTCACAGACAATGACAGAACATTCTGTCAGTGATCTTTCATCACCTCTGTGGGACACAGACAATGACAGAACATTCTGTCAGTGATCTTTCATCACCTCTGTGGGACACAGACCATGACAGAACATTCTGTCAGGGATCTTTCATCACCTCTGTGGGACACAGACAATGACAGAACATTCTGTCAGGGATCTTTCATCACCTCTGTGGGACACAGACAATGACAGAACATTCTGTCAGAGATCTTTTATCACCTCTGTGGGACACAGACAATGACAGAACATTCTGTCAGGGATCTTTCATCACCTCTGTGGGACACAGACAATGATAGAACATTCTGTCAGAGATCTTTTATCACCTCTATGGGACACAGACAATGACAGAATATTCTGTCAGAGATCTTTTATCACCTCTGTGGGACACAGACAATGACAGAACATTCTGTCAGGGATCTTTCTTCACCTCTGTGGGACACAATGACAGAACATTCTGTCAGAGATCTTTCATCACCTCTGTGGGACACAGACAATGACAGAACATTTGTCAGAGATCTTTTATCACCCCTGTCGAACACAGACAATGACAGAACATTCTGTCAAGAGATCTATCATCACCTCTGTGGGACACAGACAATGACAGAACATTCTGTCAGAGATCTTTTATCACCTCTGTGGGACACAGACAATGACAGAATATTCTGTCAGAGATCTTTTATCACCTCTGTGGGTCACAGACAATGACAGAACATTCTGTCAGAGATCTTTTATCACCCCTGTCGAACACAGACAATGACAGAACATTCTGTCAGAGATTTTTCTTCACCTCTGTGGGACACAGACAATAACAACATTCTGAATAGATGAAATTTAAGCAGATGATCGACTTCTATACATTTAGTGTAAACTTCTATGTTTACAGTAATAGAATTCCACAGATTTTTATTTTTTAAATTTTCACACATTTTTATGGTGAAATATGTTTGCTATTACAAGTAACCAAATGAATCCTAAAAGTATTAAACCAAAAATGAGATGCACACTGCTGAAATATCTATATAGTTAATTGACAGATAAAAGTGGTTCCTTTACACCTGTATGTATTTGAAATACACTTACATAAAGTAAATCTTACATACATCTAGTCTGCGCCTGGAGTACGTGGAAGCAGTCCAGATGCTGAGGGACAATGGCATTGAGATGGACGATGAGGACGATTTAAGTACACCCAATGAGAAATTCCTTGGAAGACTTGTTAAAGCAAAGGTAACATTTTAGTTATCTCACATATTGATATAACCCATTCTCTAAAATAATTATCAACCCAAAATGAAATTTGGTTTAAAGTAAGTTCTTCCTGTTCAGATGTTGTAGCAGAGAACCAAAATAATACAGTAATTATGACTTCTGCTCTTGATGATAAAACTAAAGTGTGTAGTTTTTAGCCTGTAGTTCAGCCTAAATACTGTTAAGTAGAACACATGTCCTCAGTCATAACAAAATTCTCTTAGGAAATACAACAGATATTTACTTGCAAAGCATAGATACTAAATAAAATCCTATTTTCTTACTAGATCTTTGGTCTCAAGACTTATTAATTTCTGTATCATTCTTAAGTTTCCATAGTGACCTTTGAGTCGTGGCATGGAAGTTACCAGTAGAAATTTCCTATACCCCAGACATTGCTTTTGTAAAAGTTTTATATGTATCCTGGCCACACAGGCAAGAGGGCTGACTAATTAACTTTCACAATATTGTGTTTATTTAAAGGTGGATATTGGGATAACATTTTTTGTTATTTCTTGTTTTACAGAAAGTTTATCTCTGGTTTTAATGTTTTTTGTTACAGTATGATACCGACTTCTACATCTTGGACAAGTTCCCTCTGGCAGTTCGTCCATTTTACACAATGCCAGACCCGCACAACAAGGTACAGTCATCATACCAGATTATATCATCAACAACCAAAAAACTAAAAGCTGATTAGCAGAAGATATCAAAGAATACAGCTAGTGTTGTAGTTACATGTATATATCAGGTCTGCTGGGCTGGAATAATGGTGTGATTTACAAGGCAGTACAGTAGTACAGTTACCACTATAGGTGAATAGTTTTGATGTGATACATGATACCTGTAAGGAAGTCAATTAAGATGTTCAAACATCAACGGTTACTAGATTTTGTAGATACACAGTGAAAATATCAAAGTAAATAATGTAAACATACTTATTTTAGTACTATCAAATTTCAACAACATATCAATTAGGGTGAAATTAGCGTAATGATGAACTTACAATTCAATTTAATTGCTATGTTTACAACATACAGCACCTGAAAGGACTGCTGAAATATGTATGTTTACAGCACATACTAAAACTGTATTTCTTTGTGTGATATGAAGCAGGACGTGTTTGGTGCTTGTCAGTTTCATGGTTGGTTCTGTTGTTGTATACCTTGTTCTCATTAGATTAACATGGCAAGTGTTGTCAATCAAGCAGAAGACCTTACTCTTCTGGAACACCTGGTCTTTTCTTATCCTCATACCTTTTCAAAAGTCTCCATGTAAATCTTTTTTTAAGTTCATATTTTCCCCAGTTTGGATTAGCACGTCCATGCTATTTTATCTGCGTGAAATTTCATTATCTTACCTTCAAGAGGATGAAAAATTGTACTGATATCTTGTAATGAGTTGGTTCACATATTCAGCTATCAGAGAACATTTTGCCTGATATGTATTCAATCTTAGATTGTCTTTACGTCATTGTCTCGGTTTGTTTACTAGAAATGGTCCAATTCTTATGACATGTTCATGCGAGGAGAGGAGATCCTGTCGGGTGCCCAAAGGGTCCACGACCCCAGCTTCTTGTCTGAGAGAGCCAAACATCATGGAATAGGTAAGTCTTAGTTGTAACACTTGCTGCAGTGATAGTGATAAAGCTATCATTCTCCTGATAGCATGCCCCATGGAGATCTTTACCATTTTGCATATAGGAATGATGCGTTCTTGTTAGAGGAATCATGAAAAACTAGTCCTAATCCCAATGGAGCTCACTATCATAAATCCAGTGACATCGCAGGCATACAAAAACTTTGTTAGAAGCCTTGAAAATATTTATTAAAGCTGGGTTTCAGTTGAAATATTTATTGATACCATAATTTAAGTTTGTCATCTAGTTACAAGCTCCACAAAGCTTTCCAGAGATATGTCATGATGTGGCCTCAAACTCCCTGAAGCGCTATAATGAGTCGTTGATTGTAAAGTTTGAATATCCAATTAGCAGTTTGTCTGTTAACTGGCCAGATATCATAAGTTTAGAAAGTAACAGTTTCTTTGTCAGTGAAGTAGAAATTCTAATAAGTGACTATAGGATATATTAATCAACTTTGCTTATTTTTTTCTTTTCCTTTTGTGTAGAATTAGATTAATGGTCACTCTCTTGGCAAGTGTAGGGGAAGACTAAAATACAGTAAATATTTCTAGTTAAACAATGACTTCCCACTGGCATAACATAATTTGCTTGACATGAATCTTCTCTTCCTCAGATTTAGAGAAAATAAAGGCCTACATTGATTCCTTCAAATACGGAGCACCACCTCACGCTGGTGGTGGTATAGGTAAGTTAATTAGGGATCACAAATTACTTCATATATTGGTTACAGAAGACATCTCAATGTTTGGTTGAGCTCTGTTTCCATTTAAGGATAAGGTTCTCTTAAAATGTTAATTGTCATATTCCCAATTGTTCTACACAGGAAGGATTCAAAGTATGTTCAAATTCAGTCCTACACATTGTTAATTAGCTTATTCATCATCAACATCATAATTTTCTTCCAAATTACTTTGTACTTCAATTGATTACAGATGAAAATTGATTCTTTTAGAAAAAACATTCACTTTAATTTAATATAGATTCTCCATGTAGTTCAAGTTTAAATTATTGTGATAGAAAACTGAATATGCATGCTTAACTATCTAAGACAAAAAATAAAACACATGGAAAAGAAATTTCAATAATCATAATTCAACCAAATCATGGGTGATTTTAGTTGCTTGTTTCTTTTCCTCAGGTATGGAGAGAGTTTGTATGCTGTACCTCGGCCTAGACAATATCAGGAAAACGTCCATGTTCCCACGTGACCCCAAGAGACTCACACCATGAGTTAGATATACTCAGCCAATCAGCTGCTGTTAACATTCTCAGTGAATTATGGGAAACAAAGTTGACCAATCAGCAGTTGTTTTGCGTAAAAAATTTTCAACCGGCTGTTTTTGTCATTAATGTTTTAGTTAAAAGGTTTACCCGGTAAATACTACAATATAGTGCTAAAGACAACAATGTAAGGGATATGTATATGTGTTTGTTTTGTCAAATAATTAGGGGTACTAGACATTCTTTTTCTTTCTCAATTTTGTATCGTGTGTTACAGGTACAATAATTGAACTTTAGTTCAATAGAACTATTTCTACAACAGGTGGTTGTCATCATACTCTTAAAAATATGTTTCTTTTTACATGTAGTTTCTATTTGACATTAATTAATAAATGAAAGATTTGCCATCTTAATTTAGCTCTGTTTGACATTGCAGAAAAATAAATGGAAAAATCATCTAAGTAATGAATGATGATGAAGAAATAGTAATCTTTTGGAACTTTGTTGATTCCAAGCTTGTTTCAAATATTCAATTCACTCTGAAGAAATTAAGCCATGATCAGTATTGTAATAAATAAAATCTGCCTTCATTAGGCTGGAATCATACAAGTGTTGGTGTATGGGAAATCTGGTATCATTTTTATATACGTGAATCATGTCTTTATTAATCAACCACCGCTCTATCACTAACAGATAATCACATAGTGTTACTTACAGTTTTTCCATTTCAACAGAAATGCATTTTGTTAGCGATCGTTTATAAACTTTTTGTGTTACATTTTTACGTTCATAATTATGTAAGGAATTTCATTACTGTTATCGCATTAGAAGGAAACCATCATTCAGATGATACTTTCATTCTCCTTTTGATCAGAAATGATCTTGTAATTTCTAAACTTGGAAGAAAAAGTCTCAAGATATCATAAGATATAGATATTTTCAATTTACATGGTACCGGCAGTAAAACCCCACAAAAGTGTTCACAATTAATATTTCTATATTGAGAGGGATATAACACAATTTTGTTGTTGTGACATATCTTTCATGTTTTTTATTCTAAGTAAGTTCAAACTTCAGCAAATTATTGGGTTTAATGGTATCCAGTGAATTTTAGGTTCTCAATTTTTAATTATTATATTTTTTGTAATAACAGATTACTTACATTTTTATAGTTGATTTTGCACGTGCTATTATAACATATAATATATATAATTTTATGTAAAATGCAATATTTTCTCATATGAGGCAATGGGGCAGTTATGTACAATGATGAACCCTTAAATTTGATGTAGGATTGATAAAGACACTTCGCCGCCGAGTGTTATTTCCCTTAATTAAAGGCGGTGAAAAACTAGCTCTATGGCTTGAAAAAAAAAGGACTCAGTGATGTCAAGTTTTACCTACTTTACCTGTAGAAAAATTAGAAAACGTCTTTTTTAAAGTTTCTGACATCAACAGTTTAAAATATAATCTTACAAAAACGCCAGTGTAAGTATGTTCTATGCATGAATATAATTGTATTTAGCATTCAATGAATTTTAGGGCGAAAGACTGAACGCCCTTCCAACCTTCATATTGAAGTATAGTATACCAGCATTGAATCTCCGTCTTAGCAGTGATGAGGGCATGAAGACTTCACTGTGCAATTAATTTTTTGTTTCCCCAATATTACCTCTTACCTGTTTTGTGAAATGAAGTATCTAGAAAAATATCATATTATTTTATATAAAGTATATATTAAGATTACCAAGATGTTTTTTGTTGTTTTTTCTAAACGAGTAGCCATGAAGTTTACAAATCGGTTCAGATTGAATCTTCTATTAGTCTCTTGTATAGGATAAAGAATGTCAACTTACAAATGTAGGTGAAATAACTCTCTAGTTTTGTATGTAGTCGCTTCACATACAGGTATTTATCTTCTGTAGTTCTATTGGTGGGTTTCAGTTGAAACTTACCAGGAATGATCATGGGATGGGCCTGAGTAAGTTTTCTTATTTTCCATGCTGGTTCAAAGATGGCTACTACCATGAAAAATACATTTCGGGTCATGATGACCTATAGCCATTATGCTTTGTCCGTCGTCATCTCCCATGCGTAAACTTTTGACATTTTTAACATCTTCTCAAGTTCCAACACTGGTATTGAACTCAAACTTGTGTTAAATGATCCTTAGATGGTCCTGACCAACTGTTGTTAATGTTCAGATCGATCTGAAATCCAAGATGGCTGCCATCTTGAAAAACATATTTTAAACTTTCTCTCCAGTTCCAATTGTGCCACTGAGCAAGAAATTGGTGGAAGTGTTAAATAAAGGTAGCCAACAGTGTTGTTATTTTTCGACCTTGTCAAAACTTTAAACTAGCAACAAGGTAGGCCATTTTGCAACATGATTCTGCAGTCATGGTTTTCCTGTGCAACACCTATTTCAAACTTCAACTTTCAACAGTTGGATTAAGCTTTAACTTTACTGTCAAGAGAAAGGTAATTCTTGTTGCAGTTACTCTTCACCAAAACTGCCATCTGCCTCATGGAAAACGGCTTTGTAAGATTTCATTAAAGTAGAAAATATAACCCTTTTCCCTGCTGAAAGTTTTTGTAGTTGGATGACTGTTAAAGCCTGTGGGCCTCTTGATACCAGTTTTCAGCCCTATTGAACTGAAAATTTGTGTAGATGTTGGGGAAAGGAAGCTAACAAAGTGGTCTAAATTTTCAACTTTATCAAAAAATTACTAAGGCTCCCACAGTGTCCATGTTGCTACATGATGTTGCTGTCAAGGTCTTCTTGAGCAACTTCTGTGGAATTCAGCAGATCCAACAAATTCAGTATGTGAACCTTGAAATGTGTCTGGTATAATGAGTAGTAATAATTATTCAAAAGAGATTTACTTTTTCCTCTGTATCTGCTCTTTAATACAGTAAATGAAATTTAAAAAACTCTTAAGGACTAGCATTAATAATATTTAAGTGTCAAAGATAGTCACCGGTCGGGCATTTTTGTTCTTCAAATCGATCAAAAAATCAAAATGGCACAACTAGGGACCAAGGGGAACCTACATATGAAATTTGCGAGTGATCCAACCAGTACCACTCAATAAATATCAACAACGATTTTCATTGGCAAAATCAAAGATACAAATGTTGCAGACTGTCAGTCATCATGTTTTTTTGTGATCAGTTCCAAAATCAAACAATCACAACTAGGGACCAAGTGCAACCTACAAACAGAATCTGAGAATGATCCATCTAGTGCTGCCCATGAAATAGTATAATATCTTTGATTGTCAAATCCAAGATGGCTGGCTGTCAGCCACTGCTTTTCTTATCAGACCAAAAAATGAACAGGCACAGCTAGGGACAAAGGGAAACCTACAAATTAAATTTAAGATAGATCCATCCAGTATCTCTCAAGAAATGGTGATAACAAACTTTGGTTGTCAAAATCTAAGATAGCCATCTCTCTGTCATTGTTTTTCTGGTCAGTCACAAAACTGAATGGTCATAACTTAGGGACCAAGGAAAATCCTCAAATGAAGTTACAGAAGATCCATCCAGGACTTTTGGAGAAATAGTGATAACAAGAATTGTTACAGACAGAAAATGAATCATGGACATAGGGCGATTTGAAAAAAAGAAGATGCATTAACTTTGTTCAAATCACTTCGACATACATTTATGTTATCAGGGCAAATAACATTTAAGCTCTCCAACATTGAAAACACAAAGAAATCAGCAGATAATGTTCACAAAAAGTTATCAGTGTATTGTACACAATACAGATAGCATGATTTTTTTTACCTGTGAACATCAGATGAAGATAAATTATTTGGGTTATTTCGAATAACTTCTAATAAACCAAGCAATCAAAACCCCAGGTTAAGGATATTTGGTCAGTGTCATACTAAGATCAAAGGTTATCAAATTTGTCCTTGACCTTCTTAAAAACTGTTCAAGGTCACAGGTATCAAATTTTGCCTGTAGTGTATATACAGATGACAAACCATAAAGTGTGTTTGTATTGAATTTACCTTTAATTACTTTGAAGGTATTCAAAATGTATAAACAGTCTGAGCCATTTTAAGTAGTTCGCTGGCTAGGGGACCATAATCTTGGTTACTTCACAAAACTTTAGATGGAGATCAAGTCAGCTAGACTGGCTCAACATTATATTCTTGTTTAAAAAATCCTTTATCTTTAATAAATTAAAATCTAAATGCATTAATTCCCACCCAAACTGTTGATCAGAAAATTAGCATAGCTGACGATAGATTGGGTATTTTTACAGCCACAATTGTTTGCAATTTCTTTACATGAAGAAGCACTTTGCTGCATTCTTGTAACTAGTGTTTAAACTTCAGCCTTACTTAATTTCAAGGTGACCAGTAAAGCAAAATAATTTCTATGCAAACTTCTTAAACAGTTATACTATAAATCAAAAGACATTCTGTATACCAGTAATGTGCCATATTCAGAGAGTATTTCCGAGTTTTAGATTACTGATACATGTGACAACAAACAATCCAGAGACCTAAATGTTAGTACATCTGATTTATTTTATTCATTGCTTTAAAGCCTATACATTTGTATCAAATATAAATCATGTATAAAAATAATGCCTACTGCACTTTCACACATACATACAACACACATCCTGTTCCTTTCATGCGGTGCTCTTTTTTCCTGACTAAAGATCATGCTAATTGACTTAAAAAATTCTGTGATTACATTTATCTGACAATAATATACAGTAAGTACTAGGAATGTTTTATTGGTTGCATGAAAGCAATAATTTCCATATACAGGGACCAACAGTCCACAAATTTTGCCATGTGTAAATTTTGTTGGAAAATAAACTTGAGTTCCGAATAATTTGACTGCTCGGGCCAATATTAATATATAAATAAATAGGAGGAAATATCTAGAGCTCTTTCAAAGATATGAATTAATATTTACAGGGGTACCAACCTTAAGCTAAAAATCAAAAGTGGAAAAACTGGTTGTTCCATTTAATATGAAGGGAGACAAACTGATAGTTGCACATTCTCATTTTATGTTGAATGGACGGTTGAGAGTCTTCTTTATACTAACACAATTCTTTCAGAAAATCACAACCTCATCTCTCCAACACAACAAGTCAGCATCCCAATAGCTTAACATTACAGAAATTAATTAAGGCCAATTAACAAAAATATATAAAGATACACCTTAGTATTATATAAACAAGAGGACAGAGGAAATGATATTCAATTCTGTCAATTTGAAAATATTGAAAAAACAATTCGAGAGACAATCAAGGCTTTCTGCAAAAAGAAATTATTTCTGAATTAAAATTTCAAATACATCAAAAAGATTGCCAACGTTAGAATTTCTAATACAAATAGGTAAAAAGTGACTTGGAACTATTTTATTTCTTCCTCTACTTCCAATAAATCAACTATCATTTCTTAACTATACAACTTCCCAGCATTTCATGCAATCCCTGTAAAACATGTACTCAATTTAAAGTAAAATCTAACAATGGTCTGTAATCCATTCCTTTAAGGGATGAAAAAAAGAAGATATACACGATGATTAATGAAATGGAAAAAAAAGAGCAATCACTGACATGGATGTTTTTACAATGTGTGTGGGTTTTTTTTATACAAAACGTTTATATACAAAATATACAAATCAATATCTAACAATATACAATTTATCTTACAATATTCCTCCTGTTATTACAAATTATTCAGATGATCTTAATATGACATCTCTGATATATATGTGTATCACAAGTAAAAAATGGCAATATGTTTCATATAAGCTAAGCACATCCTTTCATGACTGAAATGGATAACTGACAAAGGTTTATAATTTACATAAAAACCACAAATGTGTGACGGTAAAACATGAAGAAAAATGGAATGTATGAATTGAGATTTCTTTTATCAGTAGGGAATGTAGTGGAATAGTTTACATTGTTCAACATGACATTTTTAAAATTGTTTATGGAATGCTTTGCCATATAAATGCCTGGCACACAAGCCATTGTTTTGTTCCAGTAAGTTTTGTATATCTATGTTATATCAATCAGTATAACAGTAAGAGTGCTTACTGTCACACAACAGTAATGTAAACCATCTGATGACAATCCTACCTGCTACATGATATACTGCTTAACTGTATGTACCACATTTTGCCTAACTTTTGATACAGTACCATATCTTGCCTAACTGTTGATATGTTTTATTGCTTGCCTAACTTTTGATACAGTACCATATCTTGCCTAACTGTTGATATGTTTTATTGCTTGCCTAACTATTGATATGTATCACATCTTACCTAACTGTTGATATGTATCACATCTTACCTAACTGTTGATATGTATCACATCTTACCTAACTGTTGATATGTATCACATATTGCCTAACTGTTGATATGTTTTATAGCTTGCCTAACTATTGATATGTATCACATCTTACCTAACTGTTGATATGTATCACATCTTACCTAACTGTTGATATGTATTACATCTTACCTAACTGTTGATATGTATCACATCTTACCTAACTGTTGATATGTTTTATTGCTTGCCTAACTGTTGATATGTAACACACTGATATGACCTCTGTATGCCTATGGACATGAAGTACTTGAAGATTTAAAGATTTTGTTGCTGTAAGTATTTATATAAACCATTCTCGCCGCTTGGCGATGTCTGGCACTCCTGTCTGATTGTAGACAACAGCAGTGTCGGGGTTATCAGCAAGATCTTGACCTTTGGCTTCTTTTGTGCTGTAATCACCCTTTTCACGGAAGTAGATGAAACCAATGATGGCCAGGATGATGATGATGAGGAAGATCAGAGCAACAACACCTACAATGACAGAATGACGAGTCACAGATTTAGAAATCTCTCTTACAGTTTCTTTTATTTTTTTTATTTCTTATGAACGTTATGTTATTCAATTTAAATATTCTGACCTTGATACTTACCTCCAATGATGCCCCTTTCTGTAGCGGTGAGGCCGTCATCGCTATAGGGGAAAGTGATGTTTGTATATGGACCTCCAGCAACAGGTCTCGTCTCAATCGGATCTGGGGGCTTTGTGATCTCTTCAAATCCACACATGTCCTCTCGTACTTTCCCTAATAAAATGGATGAAGACATCTTGGTCTTTAAAAGAACATGCAATGGTCCTTTCAATAAGAACAAATGACAAATTACTGGTACGTTGATTGCTCTAAATTTAGTTAACAAGTTAATCAGAGAAATTCCTGTAATTTTCAGTTGTATGAATAAAACAAAATCAACTCAAGTATGGGTACCTTTCATGAACACACTTTGTGAAGACAGGTATATTCTAAGTGCTCCTATTTTGCTATGAAAGCCCTTATTAACAACCAGATTTTAGAAAGAGTAGTCTAGAGCTTAAATCAGAAAGGAGATGACAAAATGTAATGCTCTTGGAAATGATAATCATCATTTTTATCTAATCTGTTACAGTGACTTCCAACTGGCTCACAAATTAACACTTAAAAAACAATAAACAAATTCATGGTAATATAAATTGTGATCTCGACCTAATTCTATTAATTCTATCACCTGTTGGGTTCAGCTGTACAAAAGATGGCCTAGGATCCTGGAAGGCACGTTTCAGTGGGTAAATGTTGTCAACCTGCATCCGGTAGATACAGCCTTCAAATCCCTTAGCACTGTTTTTGGTGTCTAAAAACGATAAAAAAATTTTTTTTTTGTAAAGATTGGAAAAATTTGGAACTAACTCTTTAGGCTATTAGTTAATTAACATTTCTTGTTAAAATCTTCCTTTTTTTCAATTTTCTTCACAGTCTAAAATATTTTTATTTAAGATTTTGGCCATTTGGTTCATTAAAATTAATGTTATGGAACCCTTGCATAACCATCCCCCAGACAGTAATCCTTATTGGTGTAGAACAAAAACAAAGAATTGATCTGGGTAGAGCTACAACATCCAGCACTTTTCCACTCTACAGACAGTACATGCTGTACTGGAGTACTAGACAGAACATGCTTACCATTACTTCCAACAAATAGATATTTGGGGTTGTTGAGGATGCTGTCACTGAGAGAAGCACCCAGAGTGTCAATTGCCTCAGGATAGTTGTCCACCTTGGAAAGAAAATAATGACAGGTATAAATGTTATAATACAGTCACGTGATCATAGTAAAAACAGACAAAATCCACTGCTTCCAGAATTGTCTGGAGGAGGAAATCAACATATTATGTAGCATACATGTTGAACTATATCATTGAAAGTATCACCTAATGACCATCAGTAGACCACTTTGCCAAAATATTTAAAGTTTGTCAGGAAAGCAATGGTTCAATCTATCATATATCACATCATTGATTATGGAAGGTTATGGGACATGTATCTCATCTCTGATCAAGGGAAAGTAATAGGACACGTATCTCATCTCTGATCAAGGGAAAGTAATGGGACACATATCTCATCTCTGATCAAGGAAAAGTAACGGGACATGTATCCCATCTCTGATCAAGGGAAAGTAATGGGACATGTATCACATCTCTGGTCAAGGCAAAGTAACGGGACACGTATCACATCTCTGATCATGGGAAAGTAATGGGACACATATCCCATCTCTGATCAAGGGAAAGTAAAGGGACATGTATCCCATCTCTGATCAAGGGAAAGTAATGGGACATGTATCCCATCTCTGATCAAGGGAAAGTAATGGGACATGTATCCCATCTCTGATCAAGGGAAAGTAATGGGACACGTATCCCATCTCTGATCAAGGGAAAGTAATGGGACATGTATCCCATCTCTGATCAAGGGAAAGTAATGGGGCACGTATCTCATCTCTGATCAAGGGAAAGAAATGGGACATGTATCCCATCTCTGATCAAGGGAAAGTAATGGGACATGTATCACATCTCTGATCAAGGCAAAGTAATGGGACACATATCCCATCTCTGATCAAGGGAAAGTAATGGGACACATATCCCATCTCTGATCAAGGGAAAGTAATGGGACACATATCCCATCTCTGATCAAGGGAAAGAAATGGGACATGTATCCCATCTCTGATCAAGGGAAAGTAATGGGACATGTATCCCATCTCTGATCAAGGGAAAGTAATGGGACATGTATCCCATCTCTGATCAAGGGAAAGTAATGGGACATGTATCCCATCTCTGATCAAGGGAAAGTAATGGGACATGTATCCCATCTCTGATCAAGGCAAAGTAATGGGACATGTATCCCATCTCTGATCAAGGGAAAGTAATGGGACAGGTATCCCATCTCTGATCAAGGGAAAGTAATGGGACATGTATCCCATCTCTGATCAAGGGAAAGTAATGGGACATGTATCACATCTCTGATCAAGGGAAAGTAATGGGACATGTATCACATCTCTGATCAAGGGAAGTTTCTTGATAGCATCTGATACTGCTCAAATGTATGCAATGAATCTGTTCCACAAATGGTGAATACTTTGACTTTAATTGAACTCCTACGCCCGTCTTCTTACCATGATGCTCAGTCAGCGGTGAGTGGCACCATTTTAGTTACGTCAATGTTCTGTTATTCAAGTACTTCCACAATTGATTGAGCCTTACTATGTCTCAATTCAACATTACCCAAGAACCTTGTAACTTCTTGACATCTTATTACATACCTGACACTGTAAAGTACCCTCCTAGTCTATTTCAAATGTGTTGTTTTACGTAGATATGCACCCTATCAAGAACTCTGGAGTACTGATCACTATTTTTGAGGGTTGCATGTCACTGTGATAGCTGGATGCTTTAAAAATGGAATCAATTTTAAAAAAAAATTTCCATGACTTCCAAGATAAATAATCTTTCCCTTCAAGCTTTTGGTAAAATAAAGGACCAAATGAAACCAAACAAACAGTATTAATTAACTGTAGCATATACCAAGGTACGTTTAAGGAAACCTGATACAGAAGTTTTCCATCAAGGGAGCAAATCTATATCAACCTGTATACCTTACCTGTAAGTGGACATTCCTGCCACCTGGACCTTCTCTCTTCATCTTGGCCTCATGTTGCTGTCCATTAGTATAGTCTATTCCATGATTAGGGGTGTTCAACTCCCATCGTTCAGAACCAACATCAACAACAAATTTTATTCCACCTGAGTGATAGAAACATGTGAAATTAAATCCACGATAAGATGGTGTCTGATATCAAATACTCAAAATATTAACCACAAGTAAAGAATACCAAAGACCACAAGAAGTTATTGTTGTAATTAAAATTTATTCATAAGTTGAGAAGGAAATGTAACAAGGTAATTTAAACTTGCAAAATCTCTCAGTTCCAAGAAAAAGTAAAGGAATTTATAAATTTGTGATATTATTTTATAAAAAATTCTTTTCAGACATTTTTTCTTCAACAATTTTTTTCTTTCAGTACTACAAGAGACATGGTACACTTTAAAATTGGCACAAAAGAAAATTCAAGTTCAATGCCTGACAATTTTGAATTAGGACAGAGAAATGTAAAGTGTGCTTAGAATTTCATCCTCTTTAACGCTAACTATAGTGTTTACTTACCACTGTTGTTGATCTCCAGTGACACATACTCTGTGTTCTCAGCATCCCGGAGCTGAAGAAGAATGCCTTGCTTTTTCTTAGTGGTAAAACCAACACGAATTTTCATGAAGTCTGTGGCAGACAATCCCTGGCTTTTGTCAAATGTATATTTTATCTGGTAGTTGGTCTGAAGATTTACTCCAACCTCTGAAAGGTACAATAAAGCCTATAGTTGTACATTGTCAAGTATGTGATAATTACATACCAAATACACATTATTTTTAATAAGGTAGTGTGTTATATTAATACCCAATGGTGATATGTGACGGTGTGTAACAACACAAATAGTTTCATCATTGACTACCCGCCATTCCTGGCTTATATTGGATTTCTTATATATTTTTCACTGTGAATATACTAAGCAATTTTTTAACAATTTTTTGACATTTTGGGGCATTTTCAAACTTTAAGTGTTACATACCTCTACCACACATCCATCCTCTCCATGGTGTGTATGCACAGTCGCAGGTGTAGCCAGAATATCCCTCTATACATGTGCCTCCATTCATGCATGGATTACTGTTACACTTTCCGTTACAGTTGACAGACACGCCATAGTAGAAGTCGCCACGCTCCACCAGCCCACGGAGGTCCTGCAGCACACCATTCACTCTCAGACCTCTTATGCAGCCAACAAAGCCATTTTTGTCCTCCACTGTAGCACCTGTTAAAATTTCAGTGAAAGCAACTTTAGACAGAAGGTCACAAAAATTTTTGAAAAGCACATAAATCACATTTCATTCTTCATCATTCAGTGCAAATCTCACAACTAAAACAAGAAACTTTAAGACCCCAATGCTACTGCTCCCATGCATCTATCATTGAAGAATCTGCAAAATTTGTATTGTCTGTGACCTTTGACCCTTAGTTGACAAACTTGATGTAAAGATACTATGGAGTGAATGTGAACTAAATAAGGTTCTCCAGATATAACATTGATTGTGAATGGGACACAACGCAATGGGATAGGTGGACAGACAGACATGGTAACAATATGTACACCCCACACTCCCTCAATCAAATGGAAGGGGCATAAAAGCTGTTGGAATTGTTACCAGGTGAATGGAAAAACTATCAACATTAAAGCACTTGCTTTAGCCTTACCAACAACAAGATATCCCATTAGGTCAAGGGCACGTGTGACCTCATCTTGACCTTCGTTAAGGTATTTCTCAGGGAAGTTATCTACACGAAGCCAAGCTTGCTTCCTATTTCTCTCTACATGGACTGTGTGCCAGAAATTGTTGTTGAGGGCGTTGGTCGACTTGTACTCCAGCACCTTAATACCATTACCATTGTTGTAGCTGAACCCAATTGTATCACCGTCTGAAATTCAAGTCAAGCAATATGACAGATGAATTTGGAAAATACGCCAGTTTGTATCAATCATATTCAGTCTATAACATAAGGTCTTCCTCTACAGTAACAACAAAATAAGCATTCCCTCTTGTTTTTACCACTAAATATGGCACATATCGCGTAGAGGGATATCATAACTTCAGTTTTAGTACAAATGTCAAATGGACACAATTTGGAATCAAAATGGACTTAATACCATACTAGAGAAGACATTCAGACATAATAATGAATTTTTGCTATACATACTAAATAATCTGACTTGGATGAAGTCAGCACTTCCATCCAAGGAGTTTCCAATGTTGTGGATGATAACGCCATCCATGGCTGTCGTCTTGAACTGGAACCAGATATCTCCCGATGGTTCTGCCTCGAATGTAGCCAGTTTGATGGTAGCATCTGCCTTGCGGAATGTAATCACATTGTCAAGGAGATCTGGAATAAAGCATGGCCACATTACATATCAGAGACATAACTGCTTAATTACAGATGAAAACATAACAAACAATTCTATATTTATGTCGCCTTGAAATATTGAAAACTTTTGAGTCAGAGTATATGTGCAAGCCCCAGGGGGTCCTGTAATTAGCCCACCCTCTGACTTTGAGTCAGAGGAAATGTACTAACCCCTTTGGGTCCTATAATAAGCCCACACTTGTATTTGAGTCAGGGGAAATGTACCAACATTCTTGGGTCCTAAAATAAGCCCACCCTTGTATTTGAGTCAGGGGAAATGTACTAACCCCCTTGGGTCCTATAATAAGCCCACCCATGTATTTGAGTCAGGGGAAACGTACTAACCCCCTTGGGTCCTATAATAAGCCCACCCTTGTATTTGAGTCAGGGGAAATGTACCAACCCCCTTGGCTCCTAAAATAAGCCCACCCATGTATTTGAGTCAGGAGAAATGTACCAACCCCCTTGGCTCCTAAAATAAGCTCACCCATGTATTTGAGTCAGGAGAAATGTACTAACCCCCTTGGGTCCTATAATAAGCCCATTCCAGCCTTTAAGTTAGAAGTAATATATTAGCTCTCTGGGGTTCTGAGTCAGAGGTAATGTGATGGCCTCCTGACATTACAGACGTGACAGAAGGATAAATACAGTAGATACAAATCAAGCCACACTACATATTTGTTTACATGCTGGAAACTTATCAATGTAAGAATCCTTACAAGCTTCAATGCTGGCTATCTGAGGATTTACAGTAGTGAAATATCTGTGTTCATGTATGTGCATCCTTTACCAAACTGGATAAGACTTCATGCATGGGCAAAAAAAATGTTGATCCAAAAATATATTTCCCAAGACAACAGAAACATTTTTGCTGTAGAATCAGGTCAGTGTCTATTACTACTTTATACATACTGTCTTTTAGACAGATGAAGGATCCAGCACTGTGAAATCCTAGCTAAGTATCAGGTTCTGAGCCCAAGTCTATTGTTACTTTATACTTACTGTCTCCCTGACAGATGAGGGGTCCAACCTTATGAAACCCTAGTCTACTGTCAGTGGTCGTTCCTGTGTCACCAAAGTGAAGTTCCATCACTGGTAGGTACTCTTTGTGGACTAACTGACCACTATCAGAGGTGGACAGACCAGAGTCACAGTTACATGTGGCCAGCCCACCAGTGCAGCCCTTCTCAGTCAATCCACAGTAGCATTTGTCTGACCCTGGAGCTGCTCCTCCCCAGTAATACATGGGTTGGAATGTCCTTCCTACCCACCAAGCGTAGTGCAAATCTGGGGAATCATCTGTGAAAATAAAAGTTTGGAACAATAAAATATATTGTTTACATCAATATCATTCCTTCAAAATGTGGGAAAATTCTGCCCTGCAGTTCCTCAGAAACAAGCTCACAGTTAGTGTTGCATGCATCACTTGCTCCTGCAACATAGACCTTCATAGCAATTAGCAAATGTCTCATTTTAACTAATGAAAGTCTTCCCTCCAAAAACCAGAGTCTTGACAGGAAGGACACAAAAACCAGAAAATAACAGGGAAAGAATCTTTATGTGCACTCCCTTTTACTTGATACTGTAAGAAGTTTTAATCAAGTTATTATCTGGAAAACAAACTAAAACACTAACATGTCAGAAAGGACATGGCTTTGTGTCTGACCATTAAGGGTAAATTTAACCATTCTAAAAACATTGACAGAATACACATGAAAAAGTGTAAAATTTGACATTGACCTTTAGACACAGTTACCATGAACATTGGTCAGTAGCGTTATTCTGACAAACTTTGCTTCCTGCATTTTTGATGCGGGGCCCTAAATATGATGATAAATATCTATTTCGGTAAGTGACCTTCACAGCCTTTACAGTTGACCTTTTGACCACTAACTCAATCCCATCCTATGTATTTTCTAATAATATTACATTGCAACAAGTTTCAATACATTCAGTCAACCCTATCACAAATTATCATCTAGAAGTCAAAATATGATGATAAAAGTCTAATTTTAGTAACAGTGACTTTTTTAGTTGACCTTTAGACCCAAATCTTAACCCCACTCTGTATTACCTCATAACCTATCGATATATGAATTTTCATTTAAACCCATCCATCTTTTCTCATGTTATCGTCTGGAAACCAACAGATGGACAGACCGATGAACGGACAGATAAAGGGAGACAAACACTATAATCCCCTCTGGTTTCACTGGCATGGGAATAATAATAATATCATGTTGATGGACAGAAGACATAGGTGACAACTTCATAATCCTGACAATAGATTACAGAGGGATCTTGGTCGCCAACATTGTTTGCTCTTTGAATGTTAGATCTCTTCCATTCTTTTCTCATCTCTTCTCTATATTTGCTCTTAATGATTTGAACATTTCTTTGCAGAAATAGCGATAACAATCCAAGAGAGTCGTGCACAACCATTGTTTTCTCTGATCAGTGCCAAAATCAAACAGACACAATGAAGTATCAAGGGGAACCTAATGATGGAATCTGAAAAAATGTCAGCAGTAATTTCTAAGAATTAGTGATAACAAGCTTTAAGGAGTGAAATCCAAAATGGTCTGTTTGGCCTGAATAGTCCCACGTAGAGCAATTTGAATAGCCCACCATCTGATGATGGTTTGCTAAAAATGTGATGATAGTGGACAATCTAAATGTTAAGCTTTCCATTGTGGTTTTAAGCTAAATTCTTCTGCAATTTAACACTGCTGCTCTCCCTAATCTTCTCTTTATTGATAAATATATCAGGAAGAAAAAAAATTGAATAATAAATTACCGCCATAAAGTTTATGTAAGGTAGATTTTTCCACCATAAAATTAATCTAGTGAGTAAACCTACTTGGTTTGGCAAGAAGACGTGAGTTGTTACACTTGTATTCAATGGTCTGATGGCAGCTGACCGATCGCTCAATGACTTCTGTCAATTCATCAATGGATGAGGCGCTGTAACCAATCTTACGGACATAATAATTTGGTGCCTGATAACCATCCACACGGATATCTTCTTCACTGTCATGGCCAATCCATGTTTCCACAGGTTTGCCCACTTCATCTGTAACCAAAGGAATCTTACATGTTCAATCTACTTATGGTTAAAACTCCTGAAATTGTAATACTGCAAGGGTCTCAGAAATCTGACTACACATGGTAAAAATTATAAACTGAATATTGACTCTCTGAGTATTTCAGAAATCTGAGTACCTCAGAAATCTGTGAGTATTTCAGATATCTGTCTGAGTATCTTATATATCTGTCTGAGTACCTCAGATATCTGTCTGAGTATCTCAGATATCTGTCTGAGGATCTTATATATCTGTGAGTATTTCAGTTATCTGACTTAGTAACTCAGAAATCTGAATTATTTACTCCGAAATCTGGCTATTCATCTACATACAGTCAGTCTTCAACACCAGACTCTATCATATAGAGAATCTTAGATATAATTTCTATGGGATAAATGAATTAAGTCTTAGAATTTTTCATTTTATAGTATCTGGTGAGGTAAAAAAACCACCTGCAACAAATTTCATATGTGTATACAAGAGGCCCATGGGCCTTAACGGTCATCTGACAAAAAGCAAGCCAAACCTAGAAAGTGGGTTGAGGTCATTCATTTGAACAAACTTGGTAGCCTCTCCTCCAAGCATCTTACAGGCCCAATATCAGCACTCATGGATATCGTTTGTATATTTTGTGACCTTGAAAGGATTCATTTATATATCAATATGTGAGTATTTCTTTGTATATTTTTATCTGACTGTGACCTTGAAAGTGGGCCAAGGTCATTATTTGAACAAACAGAAATCTGAATTATTTACTCCGAAATCTGGCTATTCATCTACATACAGTCAGTCTTCAACACCAGACTCTATCATATAGAGAATCTTATATGATTTTTAATTTCTATGGGATAAATGAATTAAGTCTTAGAATTTTTCATTTTATAGTATCTGGTGAGGTAAAAAAACCACCTGCAACAAATTTCATATATGTATAAAATGCAAACACAAGTATAATTCAGCTTTTTACATAACTAAAGACACTTCTGCAAATATTTAAATAGTTTCTTTAGTAATGCCACGATGCATTCAATGCCATGTAATCCTTAAAGCAGCCAATTACATCTCCTCTAAACATACTTGCTAACACCCTTCCATATAGACTTTTTGAGAAGACATGTTACTTTTACCATTGCAATGGAAATGTTACTTACTTTTGCCATTGCACTGGACCTTAAATGGTTTGAGAGGTCCCGATCCATCAGGGTCAATGATAGCTGGCTCCAATCCATCATTTTTAGTGTACATCTTGTACATCTCACAGGAAAGATAGTAGGATGCTGTTAAACAGAAAAAATATCACCACAATGTTCATATACCACAATGTTATCACAATAATATACCAGGTGCCCAGGTTCATTATGCATGGTTTTAATCCTGTCCCTGTAGTATTAAAAGTCAGTTAAATGTCATTGCCATTAATGTGTCAAAGTATCTATATCAGCATACTGTAAAGAATGAAATAATTCAAATCAGTCAATAGATTCAAGAGAATTAAACATTAATATGCTGTTTTAGAGAATGTATCATTCAGCTAACTCTCTGATAAAGCTGGTATCTTGTACTTACAGATGTGGCACACTTCACCAGTGTATCCAGATTCCTGGCAGTCACAGTTAAAATTGCTCCAGTCTTGAGTACATACACCATCATGTTCACAAGGGTTCGGAGTGCATCTGTTTGTATAAACACAAAATTGTGTTAAAGTTAACCATGATCAGGACAATCAAACTTCTCTTTGTGAAGTATCCTTAAAACAATTATAGCCTGATTAGACAATAAGATCTATATAATTAGTCATAGGATCCACATAGTTAGTCATAGGATCTACATAGTTATACATAGTATCTATATAGTTATACACAGGATCTACCTAGTTATACATAGGATCTACATAGGCATACATAGGATCTACCTAGTTAAACAAAGGATCTACATAGTTATACACAGGATCTATCTAGTTAAACATAGGATCTACCTAGTTAAACATAGGATCTACCTAGTTAAACATAAGATCTACATATACTGCAAACAAGTCTGTTCCTATTGAGCTTTACATTGGAAAATTAGTTTCTAACTTTCATTAAGGAAATCTTCCATCTATATGATAATGCTGACCTGTCAACCAGTCCACATGTTCCAACTTCCACGTCCTTTGTGTCCGATGAGGATATGCTGTTCAAATCAACTGGTGTCACATCAATTTCAATAGATCGCATACATCCACGGAAACTTATCCCCAGAGTGTATCCACCTAACCATGAGATACAAGTTACAAAATCAGGAAATTTATATCAACAGTTTGGAAAAACTCTTTCTTTTCTTTAACAATACAATTCGATAGAAATTGAAAGTTCAACTTTTAAATTTTGGAAAATGTTTTCAAACTGAAGTATGAATCATTCTTCAAAATAATTACCAAGATAGTAAGTTGAACCGGCAGATATAGTTAGACTGCGGCGTGAGACTTTGGCATTTCGGTCAACAGTGATGTTCAACATCTGTTCATTGGCATGCAGGTGAAAAGAGTGCCACAATCCATCAGCAAAGCCTTGAGATTTGGCATCCAGAGCAGCTAAAATCAAAAGCAATAAAAGTAATGTTATGAATGAGGTATACTGTACAGAATCAAAGATCTCTTCAGTAAATTTAAGGAAGTATTCTCTTTCACACAGCTATGTACTAATTATCTGTTAACCTCCAGATTCACCATCAACAAATTTTTACATTTAATGACAATCCCTCAAGGATTTACTAACAAACCTTTCACATTTGTTAATTATTCTGTGACAATTTCACACCTAACAAGTATCTCAATAAAATTTCACATTTTTTGACAATCTGTTGAAAAATCCATATGTATTTTTTATAAGTCTATTAAATTATCTCAAGGTTATGTAACATCAAGTGTGTTTTCCACACTTGTTAGACACCACAAATCCGGATTTTTTTCCAATAAAAAATCGGATTTTTTTGTGACAATGTTCACATGCCTGATATTCAGAACTTAACAAGACTTGCCATAGATCATGTAAAGCTCATATAAAAGTATCTAGGTACTTACTGTTACGAACCATATCCTCGATGATCTGATTATCCTTGGTCACTAGTTTATAGGTCACATAACCTACACCATCCAGCTTGACCTATTAACCAGAATTATCTCATCAAAGTACAACAGGATCATCATACACTTTCAGATTACTAGGCATTCTACTCTGTTTACAAATTGTATTATCAGTTAAGAAAATAAATGTTTTCATTGAAACCATGGAAATGTAACTCTGCCTAAGTTTATTGTGATTTTACAATAGAACATAACATGAAAAATATCATTAACATCAACGCTGAAAAACTTTGTAGCATGTTTATTATGGTCATCTAAAAGGTCTTTTTCACATTCAAATGTCTTGAGAACAAACCTGCTTTGATATGCCTTTATAATGAATAATCATCAGTATTTAGGTTTGGATATTATATCTCTGTGTGGCAATCCATAAACACAATACTATTTGGAATTAGAAGAAATGCTGAAAAGGGGACTCTTCAGTGCTTCATCTTACAAAATTCCACAGGATTCACCAGTTTATTTCTTATATAAAATTAGCGAAATCATAATCATAACAAAGCATCCTTTAATTTCCTCTGTATGTAACAATATTTTAAATGTCTGTTCATTTGTTTACCTCTATTGATCCACCATCCTCCATGTCGTGATGGAGAAGGATGCCGTCCTCGTCGTGGGTACGGAAATCAAACTGGAGACGAATAGCACCACCTGCATCGAATCCCTTCAGCACAGCAAACGAGTCAAATGTGAAGAAGGTCATTGGGATAGGTGCGGTGAACTGTAAATAGATCATTTCAAACTTTACAAGCAGATATCATTTAACAAACATCAGTTCAAAAGGCTAGAACAAATTTAATTTGATATATTCTGATTAAATTAGTCACATTGCTATGATGATAAATGCCATTAATAAAAATATAACACTTTCAATCCCCAGTTTTATACCAAATTAATATACTATACATAGAAAAATGAAAGGGTAGCTGGGTCTAGCAACTGAAGTGACCTTTGAACTTAAACAAACCTTGCAGTTCCAGGGATCAGGCACAGACCCAACCATCTGGTAACCAGTTTGTCCAGCCTGGGCATCGCGAATAATCTTCAGACTGTTGAACACAACATTTTCCAGACATCCTGCGAAGTTGGTCTTCACAGTCAAACCTTGTTGATCAAAACTTGGCACACCCCCAATGTATATCTGACAGAAAAAAACATCAATTTTCACAAAAAATTCATAAAAATGGGAATTGAACATTTGTGTCTGACATCTGGTAAACTGAAAACCAAGACTTCAATGGACTAGTAATTCTGCTTGTGTAATCTGCTATATGTTATGATGATGTTATATCATCTGTTCAGCACAACTCATCTCCATTTTTTTTAGATATAAAGCATATCATCAGAGTACTGAGAATTACTACACACAATGAGTGATACAGTTGGATAAATAATGACAGAGTGTGTTAAAAAAATAAATATATATATATAATAGAGTGGAAATGACAGGAAAGCTTTAAGCACATTCAGGTTTGGACTTAAACTAAAATTGTTCATATATTCAGGTGAAACAACATCTGAAACTGCTGTTAAGTCTCCTACCTTCTTGTCAACATTGAGTCGGTAGAATGCTCCATTGCTTTCAAAACGAGTCTCCATCCTGTCCACAATCAGCATCACAGTAGTTCGATTTCGTCGTATTATGATATCATGCCACTGGCTGTCATCCAGCATATTACCTCCGAGCTGGTCAGTGGTCCCAGCAACTTTTGTAGTGGAGCCTAAACAGCAAATCACAAACAGCTTTACATATACAAAGCGACCAACCAAAATCATTGTCTCCAAAGTCATAACAAACATTGCTGCAAAAGTTGCTGAAAACATGCTAAATTTTAACAAAAAGATATATGTATATGGAAAAAAGAAAAAAAAGGAGTTCAGTTTTACCTAAATCTAGATGGAAATACAGTGTTCCTCCAACCAGTTCAAGTGACAAGTAATCACCCTGGTTACCATCAGCAAAAAGAATGACACCATCTTGTTTGTTAGTTTTGAAGCGGAGTTTGATGTTGTCCTCAATACTGCTTGGTGGAGGAACTTGCCTGCTGAGGTCGTAACTAATGTAACTAGTGCCACCATCAAACCTCACTGTTTGTGAATCTAAAAACAGAAAAAGTGTTTGTTGATAAAGAAAATCCTTTCATATGTAAATCATTTCTAGATGATGAAATAAAGAAACCTAGACAAGTCAAACCAGATATATTTTGGATTGACAAGAAGAATTTTTTTGTTCTTCAGCATAAGTGATATATGGACGTACTGGGGGGTTTATTCATGTAGATTTTGTAAGTATTCTTATTCCATGAATTCATATGTCCAACTGAAGGGCAGTTAAAATCAATTTAGTTAGATTTGTTGGTCAATACTTATCTTTGAAAAAAAATTAAACACTTAAAAAAATTAATCATAAAGAGTAATGGAATTTCAGTTAAGTGGCTGAACATCTATAATCTTAAGTTACATCTTCTCTACCCAAAGAGATGTGTGATTTACAGGGAATTCAGTCAAAATGAAGAGGATATACTACATACTGTAAGGACAACCCTGTACTTCCACTCTCATAGAGATGACCATGTTCCAACGGGACGGGTGAAAGCGGACATAGCGTGCCACCACTGGGTACTTCAGCGTGTTTGTTTTTACCATGTCACCATTGCTGTTACCAATAAACATCTGTCAAAACAATCAAATCGAAAGTCAACAGAATATAACAACAAAATTCTGTTCTTAACATATGTTTATACTAAAGACAATGAAATTACCATAAAATTAGCATAAATAAAGCCTGATCCTTGTTATTGTAAATTAAACTACATAGCAGAAGCTTCTGCCTGGTTAAATAACCATATATTTAACAAAAACATGTAGTCTGTATTTCTTACATTTAACCACAAATTATTTTGTCTTGTTTCAAACTTCGAAGAAGAAAAAAGAAAAAACAAAATGAACTGAATATTAAGGAAACTGGCTTTCTTGTCCAGAAAAAATTTCTAAGCATTAGCTTTAAACATCTCTGTGACTTGGAACAGCTGCAAACAACCAAATACATGTAACTTTAATCATTAAACATCTCTGTGACTTGGAACAGCTGCAGACAACCAAATACATGTAGAAGAAATTTTAACAACAGATTTTCTTATTTTTTCTTGTAACAACCTTAAGTAGTCTTTTCGATACTAAAGTTCTTTTAAATGAGATGACTAATCAGAAATTTAGAACACTGGAACCTGTTGAAGGAGGGTAATAATTCTTTACTCAGACTTCTCTACCAACTAACTGGGAAGGCTGTACTGGAAACATAAGCCAAAACATCACTCACAAAGCCCTGAACAGACAACCAGGGCATCTGGAGATTCAGTTGTGTCTGGCAAGCGTTAGACAAAATAATGGGAGTTCGGGTACAATACACAACTTTCGAGAAATATAATGGCTCAATATGTGTATCCCTAGCCAAGTACAAGAGGATTCACATATGAAAGGCAAGAAGGGTTCAGTCACATGACCAATTAATTCAATGGGTTGACCAAGAAGTTCTGAAAATATATAATTTTGACTGCTGAAGGTATGAAAATCATACATACCTCTCTGATACCAAACTCATTGGAGTAGAAACGCCAAGTTTTACGGTCGACAGAGAAGGAAAGCATGAACTCTGTAACATATTCGTCAGTGCCCTGTCGTCCCTGGGTCTGTAGTCGTGTCAGAAGGTATTCCCGTCCCAGGTCTATTCCAAGGTACTGTGCAGAGTTCTGTACCTTAGATGTCCAGGATCCTGGATAAACAAAAATATTATGCTTTCCTCACAGAAATTCAAGACCTTTCTTTAAAAATCTTTAATGCAATTCCATATGAATGTAAATTTTCTTTTCTTTTTTTTTCACTATATGTATAAATCATTATTTATGTTTTCTCTCTTAGTATTGTTAGCTTATCAACCAAAAAGCTCTCTAATGAAAACTTTACCTGCAGTTTCCATGAGTCGGCCTCTAGCAGGAAGCCTGATACTGCTGGTTGATGATGAAGCCCACATATTGCCATCAGGGATCCTGGACCCACTGTCCACACCAATACCCACTGGAGTCCCATCTAGACAGTCTGTGTCACGATATGGTGTCTCTGTAAACGTAGAGAAATGTGCGAAATGTTTTACTGACATGTCTCAATTATATAGCAACAGCATGGACCTATGTGTAAATCAGCACATACAGTTATTTGTTAAGACTAGCTTACATGCATCACAATTTATAAACTACATGGCAGCAGGTTGGGGGAGGCACTTAAATATATATAGCTAGTACAGGTTGTTTAAAAACACTCTAATTTTTACTGTTTAAAAACACTCTACGTTTTACTGTACTTTACTGTACAGCAGGACAAATATGTACAGCTGTCCCGATTATAAAGGATGTGGACAGCTGGACAAATCTGTATGTTTTGTGTCTGGTATTGGGCAGGAGACATATGAAATACATGAGGGCGTTATAATTTAAATTTCATATTGACTATTCAAATATACATTCTTGTCTTCAATGGTCTATTGAATATTTTTGTGTAGTGTATATGTACACACAGTTAAAACTTAGACTGTACGAGTACGCACATTGAGATTCTATAAAACATGAGTACGCACATTGAGATTCTATAAAATGTGTCTGGCAGATTTCATGACCAGAAGTTACTCTTGAAAGAAATACCTATCTTCCATCTCCTGGCCACCATGCACCCGTCGCTATCAGTAACCCTTGTCGGGCTTCATGCTATTTCTTTATTAATTCAGACCACAAAATCTGGGAACCCTATTCATTATACAATTTCAATACCCCGGGTCCGAAACTGATCACGGTCGTATTACACACTCCTCTCAACAAAATTAGTGTCTGCTGTGAATACACGTGAATGTTTTGTCATGAAAAGGCTAACATGCGTGTGCATATTATTTCATTAAGAATAATGGATTCGTTCAAAAAATATGATATACGGGTAAAAATATCCACTTCCGCTATTATTGTAAATCAAAACATTTTCCGCCATTTTGAACATAGTTGAATTCGGGTCAACACCCAGGTGTGTTAATTACCTGTACCAGGTATGCACATCTCCTGATTAATAAATCACGGAATTTACCAGAATAACGTAACATTTTACTTACTGTCTCGTACATATCCGTGGCATATTTGGCAAATTATTGCCAGAATTAAAATTAAGCCTTTCATCTGCGCCATGACCAGCGCAGGTGTGTTTGCGTGGATTCCGTCCCTTTACCTGGGTCACGTGACCCGGAACACAATTTGATTGGATTAACTCAGTGAGTCATTCAACATAGTTATGGAGTTTATCAGAATGTTAACAATTTAACACGTCGCTCTGTCATCTTAATATCTATATCTGGAAGCATATTTTTGTGCCGTTACTTATAACTATATATGATTAATAACTAAGGAATAAAGCATCCAATTATAATGCAGTTACTTCACTTACAATTAGTTAAATGTCAAGTTTTATCCAGCATTGAACATAGTATATTATAAACAAACACATAGCAATGCTTCTACATCAATATATATGTTTTACGTGATAAAACTCCATGTGAATTCACTAACAGCTGTATACACCAGATTGGGGTGACAGAAAAACAAAGTGTACTGATATAATTGGTATGCGCTCACGACTTGATATTGCATGCTTTTTGTGTGCTCCTGATCCCAACAACAAATCGAGTCACAATTAGTTTGAAAATGTTACTGGTCAGATCACAGAAGTGAGCAGTCGGGTTTTTGTACTCCCAGTGCAGTCGATTTCTACCTCTGTCGAGTTCTGATTCAGTAATATTGTAATTGGCATCAAATGTAAATGTTGCGATACTTCAGCGCTTCTGGTCTTGTTCGTGAACCAAACTTTCTCATACCGACCGATTTTGCGACGCGACAGACCGATGGCATTGTCGTATTTAGAGAAGCAAGCAATTACTTGAGGTCACGATTTTCCATAGAAAGGTCAACGAACACGGGCATAACTCTCAATAAATGAACAACACCAAAGTAAATTATTTGTATATCAATATGACGCACACCAAAATATTTAAAATATAAATATCATTCATTAATTGCGGAACAAACCTTAAGCTTATAACAAGCATTCTGGTCGGCCCGAATGGAAATGCAGAAGGGGTCTTATTGTTTGGGGAGAATAGAGTACCCGGGGAAAAGCCACGTGGTCGCGCACATGCCCTCATACCTATTCACGTCCGTTTCAGGAATCATACTCAGTGAAAGGCGAGTAACAATTCAAAAGTTTTAATTTATTAAGCCAAATGGTAACTTCAGTGACAAATGTCCAGATAAGTCTCATCTCTTCCATTGGTTCAATCGGAAGAGTTTTACATTCTCACACTAGAAACCCGCGGGTTTGATTCGTGTCGGAGAATTCGACAGGAATGCGATATTCCTAGATACCTTGGGTTAGATTTTAATTAAAAATAATAATCATGCTGCTTTTAAAATGTAGCTTCAACGTCCGCTAGAGTCTAATGGAAGTAGAAAAGATATGAGCGGTTTTTTCACATTTTTAATCCGGACCCATTTTTACAAAAAAAAAGTGTGATATAATTGTCAGTTAACTCACCAGTCGTCGGTACATTGTGTTTACTTTATAACGTTGATGGGAGATGGTTTTATAAATTAAACTTGTGTACGGTGGTTTCTCGAGTAAATCATACATTTTGGTTAAGCGGACGATGCCTCAGTAAAGAGTTTCAATATCATATGATCAATATTTTACGAACATTCGAGAGAAAAATATCCAATTCCATTACTGAAACAGAATCAGTGTGGTTGTGTACCAGTGTCAGAGTTCAATACTCCTTCTTACAATTATATTATTTCTGGTTTTCTCATTAAAATGGAAAATGTAGAACCAATATATGCATTGTAATAGTAACCAATGATTACGAAGACGCCGTACAGGACGCCCTAATATTCCTCCTTGAGTCCGAGAGAAAAAGTTTCCCAAAGGAAACCGTCTCCATGGTAAAGCCACTCGAATAACAAAGTATGTCCGAAGCGGTTTCGGAGTAAGCATTGGAACAAAGATCCCAGTTCGAGAAAGGGATCTCAAATGTGAACTAAAAAGTAATCAGTAGTGTACAATGTACTAGCTTGGTAAGTCAGCAGTTCTAGAATGTACCAGCTTGGTAAGTCAGCAGTCCTAGAATGTCCCAGCTTGGTAAGTCAGCAGTCCTAGAATGTCCCAGCTTGGTAAGTCTGACATTCTAGAATGTACCAGCTTGGTAAGTCAGCAGTTCTAGAATGTACCAGCTTGGTAAGTCAGCAGTTCTAGAATGTACCAGCTTGGTAAGTCAGCAGTTCTAGAATGTACCAGCTTGGTAAGTCAGCAGTCCTAGAATGTACCAGCTTGGTAAGTCAGCAGTCCTAGAATGTACCAGCTTGGTAAGTCAGCAGTCCTAGAATGTACCAGCTTGGTAAGTCAGCAGTCCTAGAATGTCCCAGCTTGGTAAGTCAGCAGTCCTAGAATGTACCAGCTTGGTAAGTCAGCAGTTCTAGAATGTCCCAGCTTGGTAAGTCAGAAGTTCTAGGATGTACCAGCTTGGTAAGTGTACCAGCTTGGTAAGTCAGCAGTTCTAGAATGTACCAGCTTGGTAAGTCAGCAGTCCTAGAATGTCCCAGCTTGGTAAGTCAGCAGTCCTAGAATGTACTAGCTTGGTAAGTCAGCAGTCCTAGAATGTACCAGCTTGGTAAGTCAGCAGTCCTAGAATGTACCAGCTTGGTAAGTCAGCAGTCCTAGAATGTACCAGCTTGGTAAGTCAGCAGTCCTAGAATGTACCAGCTTGGTAAGTCAGCAGTCCTAGAATGTACCAGCTTGGTAAGTCAGCAGTCCTAGAATGTACCAGCTTGGTAAGTCAGCAGTCCTAGAATGTACCAGCTTGGTAAGTCAGCAGTTCTACAATGTACTAGCTTGGTAAGTCAGCAGTCCTAGAATGTACCAGCTTGGTAAGTCAGCAGTTCTACAATGTACTAGCTTGGTAAGTCAGCAGTCCTAGAATGTACCAGCTTGGTAAGTCAGCAGTTCTAGAATGTCCCAGCTTGGTAAGTCAGCAGTCCTAGAATGTACCAGCTTGGTAAGTCAGAAGTTCTACAATGTACCAGCTTGGTAAGTCAGCAGTCCTAGAATGTCCCAGCTTGGTAAGTCAGCAGTTCTAGAATGTACCAGCTTGGTAAGTCAGCAGTCCTAGAATGTACCAGCTTGGTAAGTCAGCAGTCCTAGAATGTACCAGCTTGGTAAGTCAGCAGTCCTAGAATGTACCAGCTTGGTAAGTCAGCAGTCCTAGAATGTACCAGCTTGGTAAGTCAGCAGTTCTAGAATGTACCAGCTTGGTAAGTCAGCAGTCCTAGAATGTCCCAGCTTGGTAAGTCCCAGCTTGGTAAGTCAGCAGTTCTAAAACGTACCAGCTTGGTAAGTCAGCAGTTCTAGAATGTACCAGCTTGGTAAGTCAGCAGTTCTAGAATGTACCAGCTTGGTAAGTCAGCAGTTCTAGAATGTCCCAGCTTGGTAAGTCTGACATTCTAGAATGTACCAGCTTGGTAAGTCAGCAGTTCTAGAATGTACCAGCTTGGTAAGTCAGCAGTCCTAGAATGTCCCAGCTTGGTAAGTCAGCAGTTCTAGAATGTACCAGCTTGGTAAGTCAGCAGTTCTAGAATGTACCAGCTTGGTAAGTCAGCAGTCCTAGAATGTACCAGCTTGGTAAGTCAGCAGTCCTAGAATGTACCAGCTTGGTAAGTCTGACATTCTAGAATGTACCAGCTTGGTAAGTCAGACGTTCTAGAATGTACCAGCTTGGTAAGTCAGACGTTCTAGAATGTCCCAGCTTGGTAAGTCAGCAGTTCTAGAATGTACCAGCTTGGTAAGTCAGCAGTTCTAGAATGTACCAGCTTGGTAAGTCAGCAGTTCTAGAATGTACCAGCTTGGTAAGTCAGCAGTTCTAGAATGTACCAGCTTGGTAAGTCAGCAGTTCTAGAATGTACCAGCTTGGTAAGTCAGCAGTCCTAGAATGTACCAGCTTGGTAAGTCAGCAGTTCTAGAATGTACCAGCTTGGTAAGTCAGCAGTCCTAGAATGTCCCAGCTTGGTAAGTCAGCAGTTCTAGAATGTCCCAGCTTGGTAAGTCAGCAGTTCTAGAATGTCCCAGCTTGGTAAGTCAGCAGTTCTAGAATGTACTAGCTTGGTAAGTCAGCAGACGGGCATATTCCTTTTCGTCTAGAAACAGGTAGGTAGCGTTATCGTATAGCTTTCGTACAACGCGTAATGTGCCTATGATAATTTTGCGAGATCATTTCGTCAGTAGCTGCCAATCAACATTATGATCTCCTATAGTTACTTCCCCTTCGTTTTCCCTCTGTCAGGGTTTAGCGAAATCTGGTTAAAATGCAGATGTTAATTTACCACTCCAATACTTTCCGTTCATTAATGTACATAGTGAACGCTGAGGTGGTAAAATAAGATCTGTATTTAAATCAAATTATGGTTTAGCGATGAGTTTGACAGTCGATTGGGGGCTGAGGATGCTAATAAAAAACATGCATGTGCTAAGTTTGTCCACAAAACTGAGGTGTCAGTAGAAAGTGAAGTGAGCATGCGCATACCTTTCCTTGTTGAAATATCGAACTACCTAGAAAAAGTTAGTCTATTACGAGGACTTAAACAAAATGGTATTAATGACCCTCAGAAGTTCTGTTGCATCACTGAAACAGCAAAACGGGGGAGGCGGCGGAGAGTTTCATATCAACAGTAAATTTAATAGTAATTAAAATATTTACTTATGTCTATTGTGTTCAAAACTAATCTAGAAGTAGAATGATGCTGCTGCTTTAATTTTTGTAGCAAAGATTGACGAGAATTTCAGATTTTTGCCGAAAACTTCGATAAAAGAAGTTTGTATTCGATTCAACAAATGCTGACACGAGTTGATAGAATTGAAATGTACACGAGGGAATCACTTTACGCTGACCAGGCATTTTAAAACGGTTCCTGTAGCTCCGAGGAATTTACAATGAAAATAAAACACGAAAAGCATCTTGGAATGTAGATAGACAATAATAATACGAAAGGGAACCAGACGTAAGTGAAAAGTAATTTATTCCTTTCACTATCAGATGCCATATGATGTACCAGATTTAGTTAATTGTTGTGGGAGGGGCGGGGACACGCACGATAGAAAGAATAGGAATATGTTATGTACATTTTGTATTTATTACATGTATTGGCAAACAATATCATGGATAGCGCAATGATTAGCCTTTCGTAAGTTAGCAGTTGAACACACGTTTGTTGAGGACCTCTAAATCTGGACCAGTTTGAGGTACTCTATATCAAATTTTAAATATGCGTTCAATATCTAAATAATAATATAAAGAGCCCGCATGTGAGTGCTTTTCCCAACATCTTGTCGTAATCAAAGTTTCTTTATTATGTAAAACTTCTTCCAGAAAGTGATTACTGTAAAGTAGAACACTATTCTTTGGATTACAATTACAGATATTCTGTAAAAACCTCAGCTTCGTGGGCACCTAACAGGTATGTAGTGTACAAAGGATCCAGAAAACTGCCATGTACATATACCATGTTTAAAGTTAACTCAAAGACCATGAAATTGTGCTTTGCGGGAAAGAAAGTAAATAAAATGGAGAAAATATGAACAAACAATATCTATTGCAGACCCTTCAAATTGTTTTTTTTACAATACGGCCAGGCATTCCAAAAGGGCTATCGTCTTCTACTTCATTGACAAAATCATTCATTACATTAATTTAGGTCCATCCCACAGGTACTTGTGGACTCAAAAACTCCTTTTTGATAAGGCTGCTGTTTGTTATTTTTAAGTGCTATTGAAATAGAGTCCACAAGTACCTGTAATGTTTCGTTCTCTACACCATGTCTACAAGGCAATAACATAAAGATTGTCCTTCATAACACTTTACTGTGAAAGTGAATTGAAAAATAATTGCCATGAATAGCACTCAAAGCCCTGTGACACAACTTCTATGGACTGAGGTGAGAATAAAGATACCGAACTTTTTCCAGTATTTGGATTTTGAAATGAATGATAAACACATTCAAATTATCAATAAATGGTTTTTATTAATTAACAAAATAAATAAAATATCACAGATAGCACCTTATATCACTGAAAATTAACAAAATACTCAACAGAATCATGACTAATATCACATTTTAACCCAAGAAATTCACAAGTTGATTGTTAATTAAAAGCAAATGTTATAAACAATTACCAGGTAGCAAATGCATATATTCTCAATTTTGGTTGATTTCTATTGAATTGTTTCCCTTTATCTGTATTGAATATTGGGATAATTCATCACTCCAATGTTCCTATACATGGCCTGTCCACATCCATTCCGTCCATTTCTATACAATGATAATTGATTGGCACCAAGACATTTTGTGTTGAATTAGGATACAAGTAATACATCTTTACACATTGAGGAGTAACCTTTTAAATATTAGCATAACCCCTTTCTCTTTCAAACTTCCCATTGGAAGCCCATGCTACACACCCATCTCCGACACAAACTCTGACAAAACATTCCAAATTTAATGATCTTGTCAATAACTACTCAAAGGTTAATTCTTAAGAAAAAGAATTGATAAATGATGAAATAAAAGCAATATTTACACATGCATTTGTTTGAATTTCTACATTTAGCTACTCTTAAGCATTTAGAAAATAACCATAAAATGTATACATATATGAAAAACACTTAAAAATTACATGCTAAATATGTATTCATACAAAACATAAAAGATACATGTTCCAAGTATCTTACATACACCTGTGTGTTGTTATTAGTGTCAATTTTCTCAATATGTACCTGTCTTAATACAGTTATAAAGCTACATGTACCAAATGTCTTACATACATCTGTGTGTTGTTTTCAGTGTCAATATTGTCAAGATGTATCAGCACCTGTACAAATATACATGTACCAAATATCATACATGCCAAAAAATACAAATTTGGAAACAATGAATTCAACACATCGATTTCAAAACACATAAGCTTAAAATACAAAAGCCCTTTGTTTTTAATTCAAATTAAATAAATAAATTCAATAAAGATGTATTAATGGAACACAATGCCCCTGGTTGCAACAAAATTCTGAAATGGGACATTAAAACTGCTTTGCAAGGCATGTGCTAATTGCATGCACAATTTTCTAAATGTAGATCATGTCACAATCAAGGTCACATGGTCAAAAATTGTGGTACCACTGGAAAGGTCTTGTCACAAGGACAAGGAACGCAAGTGCCAAATATGAAAGCCCTACATCACCTCTTACAGTGCAATAGTTATAGGCAAGGTTAAAGTTGACAAGACAAACAAAACGACAGTACAAAAAAATTTGTCCTGGATCTTTCAATTCTGTAGCATAAAAAGTAGATCTGCAAATTTAAGTCCAAGGCAGCAGGTAGGTCCAAACAAATTAATCTCGGTTTCAGGTTAATGTTTTGGAATTCATTTGACTCGCATATCCCAGCAAAGATAAGAAATCTGGGTGCAATTAACATGCATTCATCAACTCTAGGGGAATTTCTGTTAAAGAAAATCAGTCAACAACAGAATTGTGAGACCTATCTGGGAAAAGACTTAAAATCTTTATACTGTGTTTTATAAGTGAAATCCTCTCGTTAGGAACATTTTTGTAAATGATAATTTTAGGAATGAATAATATTGGGTCATGTGATATGAAGTTTTCTCTTTGGAATGAATTTAAAAGTTTCAACTCTTCTGTCTCAAAGCTTGACATTCTGATCTTTTGACTTTCTTCACCAGAATTATCATTACAAAGTCTAAATTTTTTCATCAGGAAAATATATCTCATGATGTCTTCACTTTCTCTTTTAGCAGACTTTGCCTTGCACTTATACACAGCCAAACACAAGCAGATGCACCATAAATCAAGCACAGGCCATAACCAACGTTAACCATGGATGGTGCCATTGGAAGAGTGAAATTTGCCACCACAAGAAACACACCACATCTAAAGAGTTCAACCAAAGGGGCATAACTCCTGCAAAAAATACAAAGATATTTTTAATGCAAATGAAGTAGTAAGGAATACATATTTTTTTAATGTGGACTTCAAAAGCTGATAATATGAATACTGACAAACCCGCTTTACAGTTTGACTGTCCACAGAGTTATATATAACTATTATTAGATTACACCAGCTATCATTTGATATGTGATTTTGGGAGCTTTAGTGACTTTTTCTTCTCTTTTTTTTTTTTTTTTTTTGATTTTAAAATCCATTTCATTAGAGAGGTTATTAAGGCAAACATTGTAGAAAACAGACATTTCCACATCAAACTTAATCACTTTGCCTCTACATCTATGGTCTCCATGGCTAAGTCAAAATGTGATCTGTAGTTATGTATCTTGAATTCATTATCTAAACCCAACGTCACATGTTAACAATATTTACACACAGCCAAAATATCTCATGGATATATTAAATGATAAGCACGTTTAACCATCATCATTGTCTATAAATACATTTGGCAATTACTACTACAAATTTCATGACACTGTTTTAACTTACTTCTTGTCTAAACCCTTAGCATTTCTATATGTACCTCCCACATCTATTATGAACATCTGTCTATAAACACTGGTTTGATAAACTATTTCTCACACATTATATCAACAACCTGTCTTTTAAAACCATAAGACATTTTTACCTCTTTCAACTCATACCTGTTATCATAAATAGCTCCAAAGACTGTCAGTGAGGACAGCATGTACAGGATAAAGGCCACAACCCACACTGGTGAGATAGCCTGAAAAAAACATTTAGTTGATACCTGTTAATCTGCTGAAGAGGCATGCCAGGTAGTGTCCATCTTAATGAAGAAATGTTTTCGACATTGATACAAGAATGTATTGCTTATGTTATGAAAGGAACTTTATAAACTCCAGCAATAGGTTCCCAAAAACTTTAAAGAATATGGCCAAGTGTGTAATATTAGGAAGGAAGCCATTGAAAGTGCTAATAAGTTTTTGTGGAAATATTAATGGTGTACTTGACACTACAACCCTCAAACTCAAACTTCTCCATGATATTATGTTCCTCTATACAAATTTCAAGTTTGAATGATATCCCTTCTGGAATAAAGATGATAAAGACAGTTTCTAAAATCAGTAATGGTGAGCTTGATCTTCTAACCCTGAAACTAAAACATGTCCCAAACGTATATAACAGTAATTCATTTATAAGAAAATGAAGTTTGATCCTAATATCTCAAGAGATGTTGCTGTTAGAGCACTGACAATGCCTTACTTAAGTTGTAACTGGTTTTCTACCAACAGATGGAGATTGATCAAATTCTATTAAAGATAATAATAATAATAATATACTAAATTTATATAGCGCTTTATCTAATTCGTTAGGATTACACTAAAGCGCTTTACATAAAATAACATAAAAAATTAAGCATAAAAGTATATCGTTCATTATCAATCAATGTAAAATGTCCATCACAAAAAACCTAAAACATTAAAACTATGTCATACACTGTCTATCAATAGAAATCCTATCACAATTTAAAGGCTGTTTTAAAAAGATGTGTTTTCAGTGCAGATTTAAAAGCAGACAGAGATTCTATGTTCCTCATGGAAAATGGAAGATTATTCCACAAGTGTGCTGCTGCTGTATCAAAGCAACGGTGTCCATATGTGGCAGCCCTTGCTTTGGGGGAAATAAGCAATGCACCAGACTGTGACCTCAGTGTCTGAGTTGGTTTATAGGGACGTACAAGTTCCTTGAGGTACTCTGGTGAGTTCCCATGGAGAGCCTTAAACACAGTCATGAGCAGCTTATACAGACAGCGATATTCAAATGGAAGCCAATGTAAGGACTCCAGCACAGGTGCTATATGGTCCCTTTTTTTAGTTCTTGTAATGAGTCGCGCCGCAGTATTTTGCACTCTCTGGAGACGCTTAGCCAATGTACCTGGAATGCCATATAACAAAGCATTCCCATAGTCCAGTCTGGTTGTTACGAGTGAATGCACTAGAGTCTTGCAGGCATCAGTGGACAGAAATTGCTGAATACACCCGATATTCCTTATTCCGATCGGTTTGGAGTAAAGACAGTACTTTCTTGGCCCAAGTACTGATCCTTGGGGTACACCAAAAGACAGTGTTCTATCCTTGGAAGTAGTACTGCCTATAGCCACACTTTGCCTCCTGTCAGTTAAGTAAGACTGTATCCAGGAGAGTGCATCATTGGACACACCGTATGTATGTTCCAACCGCTTAAACAGTATACCGTGATCAATAACATCAAACGCGGAGGATAAGTCCAACAGTACAAGAACAGCTGAACAATTGCAGTCCAATGCATTTGCTATGTCATGGTGTACCCTCAAAATAGCAGTCTCTGTTGATGTGCTTCTAGACGCTTTGCCACTACCTTCTCCAGAATTTTAGACAGGAATGGCAGGTTTGATACTGGCTGGTAGTTTTTCATCACCTCCTTGTCCAAACCCTGTTTTTTTAGCAATGGCCGAATAATGGCTGTTTTAAAACAAATCGGTACCCTTTGCTCAACCAGAAACTTGTTAATGATAGCAGATATGTAGGAATAGGGTCAAGTTCGCAGGATTTGGAAGGCGCACTGATGATAATCTTGCTAAGTTCGTCAATAGATACCGGGTCAAACTTTGTCAAATGTTCACCTTGTTCAACTTGGAAGAACAGTATCATGTTTCTGACCCATTAAGCCTTTGGCAAGTTTGTGCAGATATTTATGATTATTGCGACAATGTTCAATTTTACTGGAGTAATATTCACGTTTGGTTTGAATAAGACGTTTGCTCACTTTTCGACACTGGTCTTTGTATAACTGATTGTGGATTGCAAGTCGTGTTCTCCTCCATAACCTCTCAGCTGTGCGCCGTTTCTATTTCTCACCACAGAGTTCTCCATTATACCACGGGGTATTAGGCCTCAATGTCACAACTTTAGAAATCAGTGGAGCATGTTTGTCAATGATGGTATATATACCAGTATTGTAGGCATTTACGAGGTCATCCACTGTGCCATCTACAGACTGTAGAGTATGGGATGATTTAATATCCTCAATCAAATCTGCCGTACAAACTGATTTGAATCTCCGAAATGAGACTTCTTTCCTGATTCGTTTGGGCTTTGAGACATTTAAGGAGGTACAAATAGCCAGGTGGTCACACATGATATTACCTTTGGAATCACTGAGATGAGGATCAAAGATGGATGGCACAGACAGAATGAGAGGATTTCCATCGCATGTGATTACTACATCCAACGTGTGTCCATGGATGTGTGTGGCCCCTGTAATGTGCTGAACTAGGTTGTAGCCTTCCAAGAGATTCAAAAACCGATGGGCGTCGCCGTCGTTAGAGTCATCCAGGTGAAAGTTCAAGTCACCAGTTATAACAACATCCTGTGATATTGCAGCTTGGAGATCAAGATAGGAAGACCACTGTTCGAAAAACTGACTGTTTCGAAAGCCGTTCTTTTTAGAAGGCGGTGGCCGATATATTACACAGAGCCTAAAATGTGAAGTAGAGCCAGCAGTTACTGAGTACTCTGCATGCTCAAAGTTAGTCCAGTCATTCTCATCTGGAGACACCACTTGCTTTAACACCAAATTGGACTGGTAAACCACTGCGATTCCTCCTCCTCGTCCATCACGAGAGGAATGCAGGATGCTGTAACCAGTGGGCAGAAGTTCAGAAATTACACTCGAGTCTATTGAAGTACCCAACCAGGTTTCAGTTATTGCCAAAATGTCTGAGTCATTAGATATCAATAGATCACTAATGGACGATGCCTTGTTCTTAACAGAACGACAATTCAATGTTATCAGTTTCAGAGGGGAAGGCGATGGAATATGTCCATGATGTTTCCTTAGATATTTGAGGTTTCCATAATTGACAAGTCTTTGTTGTCCTGATGTCTTGGACCTTGTGGAAACATGAGATGGTATAACACACACAGTATCATTAACATCAGATGTAGATGATGGTGAGAGGCCATGCTGTGTAATTAGGTGTACTAAGTTGTTTCTATTAACACCTGTCTGCCTAATAACAGTGTTGATGGTGTTTTGTCCATTTGTAGTCATACAGGGTATTGTTCTTATAACTTTTCTGCCACCTTTAGTACCTCTCCTTGTGCGTGAGCAGAATTCACTGGTCAGGGTAGATGGAGATTTAGTAGCACACAGATTTAGTCTCTCAATAACATTCTGCCACGGCTGATTAGGCACATGCTTCACATGTCTCAGTGCTAACAATAGGCACCTGGTGTAGGTAAAAGTCATGGTCTGATAGTCACACTGTGGTCATATCCAAAAGTTCATAAAACAATCCAAAACTGATTATTAGGATCACAATGCACCAATGTAGGTGTCTGCCAAATCAGGATGATGTCTAAGAAGTATATCTGGTAAAAAACATGAGATTGTCAGGAGAGCAAAATGGGAGCAGCCTATTCAGCGCTAACCAGTACTCACTGATGAAGTAGTTAGAGTGAGGAAAAAAATTGAACATATGTTGGCATAGAATGCCATAACCTCTCCCCAACTTCATCCCAAGGTGGGCGGAAATACTTGTAAATTGTAACACCATTCATGAAATCAGAAATAGGCATTGGTCAGAAAATTTGTAAAATATACAAAAAAAACAGTCTGATATACACTGCCTCGCAAGTCACTTGAAAATAATGAAAACTCTATGATAAATAATAGAAACTATGACTACGGTAAACCTGCCTTCAAGTTGAACAAATATTGCTGAACCTGTTTCAATTATATGAAATTATGCTCGTGAATAAATTAAGAGTTTGAACTGTTATGGTCGACATTGCCCAAATTCACTCCAAAGTATCTAAAAGTGTCCTAGCAGGCAGGAAACTACCTGTCAGAATAGGTATTTTAGGGGTTGGCGTTGATTGAAACAATATTTTCCAAACACTTATAGTACTGCAATATATGTTAATCGACTGTTAATAAATCACAGGTTTCATTTTGATCTTTATAACTTTGAATACTGTGACAAAGAAATCAGCCGGAGAAAAGCACAATTCTGCTTGTGTATTGGTGGAAGTCAGCATTGACATATTGATATGCAGAATGTGAATTAAGACCAAATATGACTACAGATTAATGTTTGTTAAAATCTTCATGAATCTTGAAATTATTGCAAGTCTTGCCATGATTATTTTTTCAAAATATGAAGTGAAACAATGTTGTTCTTTGACAAAACACATGCCAACATCCCATGGTCTGTAAATATTTACTGATTGCTTAGTGTCTAATACAGAGCTGGGGCCTGGAATTGTGTCAGGTGGGGCGCACATAATGTTATGGCAAGACATGAAATAAATTAAACTACACATCAATGCTAATTAAGTGACATGTATGTGTATAATCTGACACTATCAGTTGCTAATGTGGTCATTTACAGCTTGCTACCCACAGTGTTTAACGTTGATTTGAGTAGTGACCACATGGAGCAATTATTGTGAAGCCAATGCCTTTATCAAATATTAAGATGTGCAGTCTTGCAATACGTTCAAACAAAAACAAAATGTAAGTGAAACAAACTAGAAAGGGTTCATACTATCACCAGACTGATAATTATTGTTTATATTGAAAAAAAACATGTTCAAACTCCTGCCTTTTTGAACTAACCAGAGGTATAATGTATAAAACAGAATCATATTCCTCACCTCCCTTAATTTGGCTACTATTCCTGAGGCAACGATCAAAAAGAAAAAGTGTAGAAATATATACAGGTTGGTCCAGAGTGGAACGTCTTTGTCAAACTTCTGCACCGGTTCCTTCACCTGTAGGAAAATAAATACATGCTATGTTGATTAAATGGAAATCTAGAACACTGACAGGTCAGCAGGAGCTATTGTATGGCTACATATCCTTACTAATCAACAAGAAGCCATCTGCCTTTATCCCTGAAGTTAACATTAAACTTCAAAAATAATTGCAAGGCACAAGACATACTTTACGCAAGGCTCAGAGCTTACACCAGTAACACAGAACAGCATACAAACACAGGATGTACTCACAATGTTATAACTACTGAGCTAACAAAGCAAGTATCAACCGCAACAAGCGCAGGATAAGTTGGTAGTGAGTTTAATTCGTCTGGTCGACCGGTTTCGCCCGAGCTATGTGGGCTTCATCAGGACAGCGAATGTAAGGACACATTCAAGAGAGGAACTTACCTCCTTTAGTCAAGCCATGAACTCTTTTCACCCAACGATTAAGTTTACCTTGGATATCGGCGATAACGAGGTTAACTTCCTAGACACCACTATCTATAATGAACTGTGCTAACTATAACCGTTATGGACACTATATATGATAGCTCACGTGACTCTTATTATTACGTCACAATATAACCGTGCCCACATTTTTAGTACTTCAGGGGTAATTTTCTTACATTCGCTGTCCTGATGAAGCCCACATAGCTCGGGCGAAACCGGTCGACCAGATGAATTAAACTCACTACCAACTTATCCTGCGCTTGTTGCGGTTGACACTTGCTTTGTTTGTCCCTATTCCTCAATCGCCCTGCATACCGGGTGGTATCCAAGCAAGGGATATCAGGAACAACCTACCCACATCTAAAAACACGGCGTTGGCTCTAACCCATGGAGTTATTGTAACTACTGAGCTACATGCAACATATGAATACAAGGAAAACTGTAACATGGGTTAAAATTTACACAATAGCATATGTTTATGTATATATTACCAAGTCATTAATGGAGCATCTTTTCAGCACTGGAACATGTGGACAGCTTGGTAAGTTACACGACCATTGCCATTTTCGATGAAAATCATATCTACTTCTGCTCTTTATCAATTAGTTATCTTGACCCTAGGTCAGTTCACTTCCTGTTTAATTCTAACCAGCTATGCTGTATATTATCATTGGAATTGTCATCATTAAAGAAGCTACAAAATTTGGCCTCAACCAATGAACCATGACCTTGACCTCTTTGAACCAGTGACATTAACATTTGATAACTCGTCTCCTAGTTAAATTCTGACCAATTTCACTTAATAATGTCATAACAAAATGATTATAAGTGAAAATATCCATAATTTGACATTGACCTTTGGCATAATAGCCTTGACCTCAATATATACTTTTGTGAACTGAATATCTGGAATAAATTTCATATAAATCATATGAATTCTTAAGTTATCCTTGAACTGCATTTGTGGATAAACAATAATTACTAATAGGGCACCTGTATCTCCAATAAAAGGCTCTAACAATGGCTCAAATGGTTGCCACCATTTTTGTAAATCTACTTTTCAAAACTGGTTGTAAATAAATTTCATATCATAAGTAGCAAAACTAGCTGTAACTCTCGCAACTCCAAGGATATTTCTGAGTCGGGTATGGTCAATGATATGGTTAATATATTGTATTTTCCAGGTCATATCCCACACTGGCATAAAAGCAGTAGAGCTGATGTTTACAGATTTTTTTATTTGATCCACATATAAGCTGCACTGAAATTTGAGCTGCACTCTTTCTTACTAAGTGGTAACTGTTACTTTGACCAAAGTTTGTTGATATAATAGACAATAAAGGGCAATTTATCACTATCTTCAATGAAACATTTAATGAAGTTTGCAAATGAACTAACACAGATGATCCTTTATTTTAATGATAATGTATTTTAAAAAAATGTAAAATAGCAAATATCAAATTTGTTTGGCTTGGGTGCCTTCACAGGTTGTCTATGCACAGATATAGGGCCTGACGTTGTACTTATATATCTCTCTAACTGTGTCTCACAAGGAAAAAAGGTGAAGCTTATAATCCAGAAAATACAGTAAGCAAGGAAACAGTTCTGTACAAAATCGTTATCTAAAATCTTATTAAAACTGTTAATTATATATAAACATGATATGTTAGACATTGTTATTATGTAGCTAACAATCTCAATCTATGAGCAAATGGATTCTTACTTGTTAGGGGCTCTAACAATCACACAAGTATTCAAAACTAGTATTTAATCAATGTTACATAATTTATAGCAAAACTAGCTGTCACTCTTAGAATTCAAAACATACATCTGGGTCAGGTATGGTCATCACAAATACTGACCTCTGGGATATCCTCTGGCAAACCTGTCCATGGTTTCCCTGGCGACCAGCCTGGACCCTTAAAAATGACCCCCATTTTGTTGCTGAATCCTTTTTCTTCTTGAACTTTTTGTATTATGTACTTTAAGTGGCAGAACTAAAACAGAAGGTATCAGATTAAGAAAACCATAAAAAACTTTCACATAATTACCATTAAACAATCTGTATACTCCAATTGTAACTAAAGAGATTAAAACATAACAGATCATGTGACAGCTCTACCTTAGACATACAAATTGTAACGTGAAAATAGAAAAGATAGGAGAACCAACACTCCTGACACTGACATAGCAGTCATGATCTAAATATGATGCAATACCAACTGCTGTTTACAGAAACTTGCCAGCTGAAAACCCTATCAAATTCTATTTGACTGTTAGCAATATTTACATACCAGGTAATATAACACTAAATCATTAATTGGTACCTTACTTACAGATTTGTATTTTATATTTCGGGTAGGGATGTAGATGTAGATACAGATCTTCACCTTTTCCTTAAAAATATCTGAGTGGATTCAGAGTGAATGAAAAGTTTACGGACGGCGCACGGCGCACGGCGGACGACGACGGACGAAGTATATTTTACTCCTGACACTGACATAGCAGTCATGATCTAAATATGACATATTAGCAATATTTACATACCAGGACCTTGCAGGGATGTAGATGTAGATACAGATCTTCACCTTTTCCTTAAAAATATCTGAGTGGATTCAGAGGATACCAAAATACGAATATTTTCAAAGCTGAAGTGCTTTTAGGGTTTCTCATTTCCTAATTATTGTAACCGAGTATTCATTTACACAAATAACTAAGCAATTATGTTTGGTATTTAACAAAAATAACACAAGGTACATTACCTGTGCATTGATAGGATCCCAGGACTGAAGTGGATGTACTAGTCCATAGATAACCTTCTCCTCCTCCGCTTGGAAAGTCCCTGTAAACGAACATGTCTCCAGTAACATTTACACAACATAATTTCCCTGTATGTCTCCAGTAACATTCACATTAGATAATTTCCCTGTACACCAACATGTCTCCAGTATCATTTACATTAAATAATTTCCTGGTACACCAACATGTCTCCAGTATCATTTACATTAAATAATTTCTCTATACACCAACATGTCTCCAGTAACATTCACATTAATAATTTCCTGGTACACCAACTTGTCTCCAGTAACATTTACACTACATGATTTCCCTGTACACCAACTTGTCTCCAGTAACATTCACATTAAATAATTTCCTGGTACACCAACATGTCTCCAGTAACATTTACATTAAATAATTTCTCTGTACACCAACTTGTCTCCAGTAACATTTACATTAAATAATTTCCCTGTACACCAACATGTCTCCAGTAACATTCACATTAAATAATTTCCTGGTACACCAACATGTCTCCAGTATCATTTACATTAAATAATTTCTCTGTACACCAACTTGTCTCCAGTAACATTTACATTAAATAATTTCCCTGTACACCAACTTGTCTCCAGTAACATTCACATTAAATAATTTCTCTGTACACCAACTTGTCTCCAGTAACATTTACATTAAATAATTTCCCTGTACACCAACTTGTCTCCAGTAACATTTACATTAGATAATTTCTCTGTACACCAACTTGTCTCCAGTAACATTTACATTAAATAATTTCCCTGTACACCAACTTGTCTCCAGTAACATTTACATTAAATAATTTCCTGGTACACCAACATGTCTCCAGTAACATTTACATTAAATAATTTCCCTGTACACCAACATGTCTCCAGTAACATTCACATTAAATAATTTCCTGGTACACCAACATGTCTCCAGTAACATTTACATTAAATAATTTCTCTGTACACCAACATGTCTCCAGTAACATTTACATTAAATAATTTCCCTGTACACCAACATGTCTCCAGTAACATTCACATTAAATAATTTCCTGGTACACCAACATGTCTCCAGTAACATTTACATTAAATAATTTCCCTGTGCACCAACTTGTCTCCAGTAACATTTACATTAAATAATTTCCCTGTACACCAACATGTCTCCAGTAACATTTACATTAAATAATTTCCCTGTACACCAACATGTCTCCAGTAACATTCACATTAAATAATTTCCTGGTACACCAACATGTCTCCAGTAACATTTACATTAAATAATTTCCCTGTACACCAACTTGTCTCCAGTAACATTCACATTAAATAATTTCCTGGTACACCAACTTGTCTCCAGTAACATTTACATTAAATAATTTCTCTGTACACCAACTTGTCTCCAGTAACATTTACATTAAATAATTTCTCTGTACACCAACTTGTCTCCAGTAACATTTACATTAAATAATTTCTCTGTACACCAACTTGTCTCCAGTAACATTTACATTAAATAATTTCCCTGTACACCAACATGTCTCCAGTAACATTTACACTACATGATTTCCCTGTACACCAACATGTCTCCAGTAACATTCACATTAAATAATTTCTCTGTACACCAACATGTCTCCAGTAACATTTACATTAAATAATTTCTCTGTACACCAACATGTCTCCAGTAACATTTACATTAAATAATTTCTCTGTACACCAACATGTCTCCAGTAACATTTACACTACATGATTTCTCTATACACCAACATGTCTCCAGTAACATTTACACTACATGATTTCTCTATACACCAACATGTCTCCAGTAACATTTACATTACATAATTTCTCTAGTACACAAACATGTCTCCAGTAACATTTACATTAAATAATTTCCCTGTACACCAACATGTCTCCAGTAACATTTACATTAGATAATTTCCCTGTACACCAACATGTCTCCAGTAACATTCACATTAGATAATTTCCCTGTACACCAACATGTCTCCAGTAACATTTACATTAAATAATTTCTCTATACACCAACATGTCTCCAGTAACATTTACACTACATGATTTCTCTATACACCAACATGTCTCCAGTAACATTTACACTACATGATTTCTCTATACACAAACATGTCTCCAGTAACATTTACATTACATAATTTCTCTATACACAAACATGTCTCCAGTAACATTTACACTACATGATTTCTCTATACACCAACATGTCTCCAGTAACATTTACACTACATGATTTCTCTATACACAAACATGTCTCCAGTAACATTTACATTAAATAATTTCTCTATACACCAACATGTCTCCAGTAACATTTACACTACATGATTTCTCTATACACCAACATGTCTCCAGTAACATTTACACTACATGATTTCTCTATACACAAACATGTCTCCAGTAACATTTACATTAGATAATTTCTCTATACACCAACATGTCTCCAGTAACATTTACATTAAATAATTTCTCTATACACCAACATGTCTCCAGTAACATTTACATTAAATAATTTCTCTATACACCAACATGTCTCCAGTAACATTCACATTAAATAATTTCTCTATACACCAACATGTCTCCAGTAACATTCACATTAAATAATTTCTCTGTACACCAACTTGTCTCCAGTATCATTTACATTAAATAATTTCTCTATACACCAACATGTCTCCAGTAACATTCACATTAGATAATTTCTCTATACACCAACTTGTCTCCGGTAACATTCACATTAGATAATTTCTCTATACACCAACATGTCTCCAGTAACATTCACATTAGATAAGTGGTTGACATTCAAACAGAACTTCCCTGTGTGTTAATGTGTTTTGCAATATTTTTCCGGTGCATAAAAAGGTGAATAATCAACAATGTTTCTTGTTCATGTATTGCATTGTCTTTGTGATTTATCATATGTGGACTAATACTTTTTGGTAAAACTTTTATCTGAGCACATTTCAAGAGTGTAAAATAAACACATGATACTTGATACAATCTTTAAGGTGTAGTGATCTAATTGAAGTATATCAGAGACAATAAATATAAATTCTACAATGTAAGGATGATACATACCAAACAAACGATCAAATATGATAAAGACACCTCCATAGTTTTTGTCAATACAGTAAGGGTTTCGGCCATGATGGACTCGGTGGTGACTTGGGGTATTCAGAATCCACTCTAGGGGGCCTGTACTTCTAACTGTCTGTTCAAACGAGAGAAAAAAAGTATCACAATCCCTGCTATTCACTGTCAATACTGTCCACTATTCCACATACCCTCTGTTGGCCTCTCAAAATATCCAGTTACCCCCTGACATCCTCTGTTATTCCTAAACATCCTCTGTTACTCCTAAACATCCTCTGTTACTCCTAAATGCCCTATATTACTACCTAACATCCTTTGTTACTCTCTAATAACCTTTATTGTTACCTAACACCCTCTATTATCCCTAACACCCTCTTTACCCCCCTAACACCCTGTATTAATTCCTAACCTGATACCCTCTGTTCCCCCTTAATACCCTCTATTAATCCTTAACACCCTGTATAACACCCTAACACCATCTGTTACTCCCAAACACCCTCTATTACCATCTTACTCCCTCTGTTACTCCCTTACAGCCTCTATTACTTCCTAACACCCTCTTTACTCCCTAACACCCTCTTTACTCCCTAACACCCTCTATTACCCCCTAAAACCCTCTGTTACCCCCTAACACATTCTATTACTCCCTAACACTCTCTCTTTCTCCCAAACATTTATAACGCTTTCTCTCTCACCCTCTGTTTCACCCTACCCCATCTAAAACACACCTTTTATCCTCCAATATTCTGTGTTACCCCTGGCATCCCCTGTTACCCTAAACACATTCAATAACCTTCTTACACCCTCTTTATCTTCCAACACACCTCATTAATCCCTCACACCCCCTCTTACTCCCAAAGTATCCAGTGACTACTCACATCACTGTTGTCCCAACACACCAGAATAATCATTAACACTCTCTGTTACCCCTAACATACACAGTAAACCCTTAACATTCTCTGTTACCCCCTAACATACACAGTAAACCCTTAACATTCTCTGTTACCCACTAACATACACAGTAAACCCTTAACATTCTCTGTTACCCACTAACATACACAGTAAACCCTTAACATTCTCTGTTACCCACTAACATACACAGTAAACCCTTAACATTCTCTGTTACCCCCTAACATACACAGTAAACCCTTAACATTCTCTGTTACCCACTAACATACACAGTAAACCCTTAACATTCTCTGTTACCCACTAACATACACAGTAAACCCTTAACATTCTCTGTTACCCACTAACATACACAGTAAACCCTTAACATTCTCTGTTACCCCCTAACATACACAGTAAACCCTTAACATTCTCTGTTACCCCCTAACATACACAGTAAACCCTTAACATTCTCTGTTACCCACTAACATACACAGTAAACCCTTAACATTCTCTGTTACCCACTAACATACACAGTAAACCCTTAACATTCTCTGTTACCCACTAACATACACAGTAAACCCTTAACATTCTCTGTTACCCACTAACATACACAGTAAACCCTTAACATTCTCTGTTACCCACTAACATACACAGTAAACCCTTAACATTCTCTGTTACCCACTAACATACACAGTAAACCCTTAACATTCTCTGTTACCCACTAACATACACAGTAAACCCTTAACATTCTCTGTTACCCACTAACATACACAGTAAACCCTTAACATTCTCTGTTACCCACTAACATACACAGTAAACCCTTAACATTCTCTGTTACCCCCTAACATACACAGTAAACCCTTAACATTCTCTGTAACCCACTAACATACACAGTAAACCCTTAACATTCTCTGTAACCCCCTAACATACACAGTAAACCCTTAACATTCTCTGTAACCCACTAACATACAAAGTAAACCCTTAACATTCTCTGTAACCCACTAACATACACAGTAAACCCTTAACATTCTCTGTTACCCCTAACATACACAGTAAACCCTTAACATTCTCTGTTACCCCCAACTTTTCTGTTATATCTCTGTTACTCCCTAACAACCTCTTTTGACCTCCCAACATGTTCAGTTACTTCCATCACCCTCTGTCACCACCTAATACACCTCCAACCTCCTGTTGCATCAAATCACTCCCTTGCGACCTCAGTGATTAACTAACACACTACTGATACTAGGTAACTTACCCCAATAACAATTTAGATTACCTTCTAAAACACTCTGATTTACTCCCTTAAATACTCTGCTGTCCCCACACACATCCACTTTCACTCTAAACCCTCCTGCTACTCCCAAACACACTCTCTAAAATCCTTGGATTTTGCTAACATGCTGTATTACATTAACTCTTACTCTCAGCTTCCCCCTTACACACCCAGTTACCCTTTACAACCCTTAGGTACTGACTGTTACACTCAGCAAGCCTAAAATGCTACTTACACACCCATTTCCCTCTTACAATCTCAGCTACCCACTAATACACTCAGCTACTCTAAGAATCCTCAGCTACCCCCTTACACTCCCAGCTACCCTCTAAAGACCCTTATTTCCTATTTACACACACAGTTACCCACCAAACACTCAGCTATCTTTACACACACAGTTACCCACCAAACCACTCAGCTATCTTTACACACACAGTTACCCACCAAACCACTCTGCTATCTTTACACACACAGTTACCCACCAAACCACTCAGCTATCTTTACACACACAGTTACCCACCAAACCACTCTGCTATCTTTACACACACAGTTACCCACCAAACCACTCAGCTATCTTTACACACACAGTTACCCACCAAACCACTCAGCTATCTTTACACACACAGTTACCCACCAAACCACTCAGCTATCTTTACACACACAGTTACCCACCAAACCACTCAGCTATCTTTACACACACAGTTACCCACCAAACCACTCAGCTATCTTTACACACACAGTTACCCACCAAACCACTCAGCTATCTTTACACACACAGTTACCCACCAAACCACTCAGCTATCTTTACACACACAGTTACCCACCAAACCACTCTGCTATCTTTACACACACAGTTACCCACCAAACACTCTGCTATCTTTACACACACAGTTACCCACCAAACCACTCAGCTATCTTTACACACACAGTTACCCACCAAACCACTCAGCTATCTTTACACACACAGTTACCCACCAAACCACTCTGCTATCTTTACACACACAGTTACCCACCAAACACTCAGCTATCTTTACACACACAGTTACCTACTGAAACCCTCAGCTATCTTTACACACACGGTTACCTACTGAAACCCTCAGCTACTCTGTACACATTGATGATCATCAGTGACTGAATACCTCTGTATGGATCCAAAATTGGTAGAGTAAGTTGAACTGGAGGTGAACAAGAAAGACAGATGGAGGCATAACCAAAGCCAATGGCAGGTAGAATATCTGTGAAGATAAAAGTGACATCTAGTAGGCTCAAGTTTTGAAGAGTTTTGGGTATTCTTAATTCACAAATTTTTATGTTCGCAAACTGTTAAAAACAGTACAAGAAAATTTATTCAGATATACTTATAAATGAAACTAAGTGTCCACAAAATAGTGATTTCTAGAAAAATTAAAAAAAAAAAAAAGAAAAAAAATGAGCCCCATGAAAATCTATGATTTCACACTATCAAAACTGATAATGCTGTCAACATATCTTATATTATTTAATAAATCCCTCCATTTCACTCTATAAAACTACAGTTTCCCCACTTAGGTCTCATGATTGCAGTTCACTCAATTTGAAGTAAATGTAATTTTGAAACATCTTTGATTTTGTCACAAACTGAGGACAGACCAGTAATTTATAGACCTGCTATTATGACCCACATGATTTGACTCCTCTTTATAGTCCTTCACAAAACAATATTAGACTCTCTATCCTACCCAATTAAAGTATCTGTGAACGGCTGATTGGCGTAGAGCAGTACCAAGGTTGTAATCCTCAGAGCTGTGATGAGTCTGGTGGCCTGCCCACATGATGTTCATCTCTGTGAAACAAAGGTGATTACAAGTAATAAAAAAAATATTATGGCAAATTAATCTGTTCTAGCTAAAAATAATCTGAATAGTTTAAAATATTCAAATGACATTACACCGGTATACATATTGCTACTGACTTGTTACACAAGCAAGGACTATCAATATAGAAATACATATTTTAGTTGATTAGTTGGTTCAGTATTAACACATTCACCTTTCACACAGGCAACTTAGGTGTGATTGGAGTCACCTGCCTGACCACAAAAAACCAGAGCTCTCTAGTTTCCTCTCACAGTAAGATCCCTCACATGTGCTTCAATCCTTAGGGCCAACAACAGTGATTGATATATGTTTTGCTACTGTTGTAAAGTGAAGTTTTATTTTTTTCCTTTAGTTACGTACTTGTATAGTTGTCAACTCACATAATATATCTATTCTTATTGGACTGATTTTGTCGTAAAGTGTTAAGCAGTCTCTTTTTTAGTCCAACTCTAAAATCAATCAGCTTGATCTTCTCTTGAACATGAAGACGTACGCAAAGTTTCTGAGCATCATCAAAAGTTTTTTTCTGAATGTTGACAAAAAAAGTTTGATATTAGGTCCAACTCACTTTGACCTCTGACTCTTGAATCTGAAATTCAGTGGGTTTCATAGGTCTCTCAACAAGCAGAACAGGTGTGCCAAATTTGGTCAAACTTGATGGTACTGTTATCTTTGATTCATGCTTTTCTACCTGTGCTGGACATGAATGGATAAATATCCAATAAATGGTAATTTTAAAATAAAACTTTATTTACACAATTGCAAACATATTTCAATCAATTGTTGGGCAAAATGGAAGCATGTGAGATGTCTTACTGTAGAAGGAAAGCAGAGTAGCTTTGAAAAACCCATGTAGTCTGGTAGGTGATCTTTTCACATCCATTAGGGGTATAGAAATAGTGACCTTTATAAACAGGTGGTTCTTATACCTGTATAAAAGTTCAATTACCACTGATATATTACACTAAGAACCAAAATTAGTGGCCTGTATATAGACAGGTGTTAGAGTAGTAATCATTGGCAGGTCTGACTGTACACTTATATTTCTTGTTCATGATGACGTTAGTTGTGATATTGATTGACAGGTGAAAAGAACACCAGAGACATCTTCTGGCAAATATTTGTCTATCTAAAAGTACTCCAATGTAAGCATTTTATCTAGGTTCGAGTCACTTTGCATCAATAGAGATACCACACTAACTTGTCAGTATGTTAAAAAAAACATGTATATCATGATTGAGTAAATAATTTGTGATAATAAAATATTTCAAAAATAATTTAACCAGCATTTGTTCCTTTTTTCTTCCCCAAAATATTTTCTCCTTAAGGGTCTAATGTTTATGAAAATATGCTGCCTATTTGTTCAGTATTGTACTTCAGCAGAAACAAGTAGTACATGATGAAAAAATTTGACAGGAAGTCCCTATCCGATGGAACCATCTAACAATGTTACAACAACCGACATATTATTGCCATCATGGCCTTCCATTAATTCCTTTAATTCAATTGACTACTACAGCTATACCTGTTGCTAACCAATTCTTGTCAAGTACCTATTACTGCCAATGCACATGTTTTATGTACATGCTCAAGTATTTACAAGATTAGGTACCAGGTGAAAGTAGGTCAGTGACCAGTAAATCTGACACATTTTAACATTCTCAAATCCTTTAAGCGAAATAAATACCTGTGGTCAGTTGCTCTGAGTAGCCTGAACTGATCAAGGTCAGTGATAAAAACTGAACTACCTGGTATACTGATTTGTATAGGTCTTAAGAATTTATCAGACAACCAATCACAACTCAGATTATTGCTTGAGTTAGTAAAAGTATATGGCTAAGGTCATTATTTTGTAGTTACCAGTGAGACCCATCACACACAACCATCAATTCACTATTTATATAGTGATATTGGATTTTCATCTGTATAGCATGATAACATCACACCCTAGGATCATAATCCAACTCTGTGATTGCCTGAATTTAGTCATATACAACAACATCACAATAATTCATCTTACCATGGCCTGTTCTGTGTACTATATAGTATCCAAAATCCACAAACACCAGACCAAATAACCAAGTCCATGGATTGTCCCAGGGTAGGGATATGACGTTCCAATGCTCGTACACCCAGATATAGGTGGCTAATTCAACACCCCGGAACAGCAAACTATAACCGGGAAATAACATTGTATTGTAAACAATATCCTAACACATTCATTTTACAATTTTATTATACTACTCCTTAAGATATCAGAAAATATACAATATTATGTGGGATCGTCAAATTAAAAAGAAAAGGGCATTTTGAATGAACAAGAGGGCCATGGGCTTTAACAGTTGTCGGACTATAAAAGTCTAAATATGAAAGAGGCCAAATTGGCCTAAATTGCTAAAATACTCTATTGCTTAAAAAGAAGGCTTTGTTAGCTCATAAAAACATTTTCTGGAAACTGGAAGTCCTATTCCTTATGCATGCAACTACAAAAACGTCATGACTCTGGACAAATAATTTGTTGAAAAAGAAATTTAACAATCTCAATTCATTTGACTCATGTGACATTGAAAATGTGTCAAGGTAATTTATTTCAACACATTTAGTAGCCATGCATTCGTTCATGCTACAAATCAAGTATCAGCACCCTGGCCCTTTTAGTTATTCAGTAGAAGTCATTTAAAAAATTGACATATTTGACACCTGTGAACTTGAAAGGGGGTAAAGGACATTTACATTAACAAACTTGGTAGGATTTCATCCCAACATACTGCAGGCCTAAAATCAGCGCCCTGGGCCCTTTGATTATTGAGAAGAAGTTGTTTATAGATTTTGACATATTTAACATCTATCCCTTTATGCTACAGGCCATATATTAGCACCCTGGGTCTATTGGTTATTGAGAAGAAGTCATTTGAATAGACAGTTTTATGCACTGTGCATGACAACGGACGATGGCTATAAGTCATCCTGAAAACCGTCAGGTCAGATGACCTAAAAAGGCAGCACAAGATTTTCAAGATTTAATGGTACTCTCTACCTGAATGAAGAATTTCAAATGTAATTTAGAAAATCTCTGTTATATTGCTCATCTTGGTATAAGTGGGAAGTTATAAAAACTCCTTTCTATCCATACTTCGGGTATTCCATCTAGAGTACTTTACCTACCTGTGAAACTGTGAGATTACTCCAGCAGCTAGAGAACTGAAAGTATCATTGAATCTTGGGAGAGGCTTCCCTTGAATGAAGAGTATCGGGATCTCGATCATTGCCAGGACCATGAATACAGGAAGTGCCTGGAAATAAAACAAATGTCAATGACATTTTAGTCATTGTCCAAAGGGGAAATCTCCATCTGCACAGTATGTACCTCTGTACTATAACTGAAAAGTTGGAAATTTGTGCAAAGTCCATGTGCCTATACCTTCCAGGAGTGTTCAGAATTCAATCATTGTGTTGTTAATTGTTAGATTCTCTGGGTTTGTTTAGTGGATTTATTGCCCCATGTCTATCATACAGGGTCATTTTGAGACAGGGCCTCCTTATAGTGGCTACCTAACTGAACAAAATACAGGAGGCCCATCACATGTTATCCTGTACATCATGGTTAAGAGTATCGCCCATGCATACATTTATCAGCTTCCTGCAAAACCCAAACCATCATGGGTAGATAGCACTGAACCATAAACCCGAGACTTTCACCTGAGGTCCAGTAGTCAACTGTTTGGAATATAGAGGGTATCTACATCTCCATATCTACTTACAGAATTGTCTAGTTATATATATTATCTTTCTTAGTGACTCTCAAATTTCTTGTTCAGTTCTGGGAAACTTTGATCCAGAATCATGATAAAAAAAAATATCAGAATCCCACAAGGAACACATTTATAAAGAGAAAACAAATATGAGGATGAGGAGAGAGAAACCCCTACTTTTCAAGATAGAAAAAGAATTTCATTGATGCAACCAATAAGCATGATATATGACTCTGTTTTCAAAGAAACTTCAAAATTTAAAAATTAACAAATTGCCAGGAATGGATAGATTACATCCACTATTTCTCAGAAAAATAGCAGTAACGATAGCATCGCCTTTAGCTAAGTTATGCAGTATTTTGCCCAAAACAAGTACAGTACCAGATGATTGGGAAAAGTTCAGATAATCACAATTTTGTAAAAGGCGGACAAATGACACACAAATGCGAACCGAGTAATTACCGACTAGTTAGTTTAACGTTAAAAGTATGCAAAAAACTAGAAAATATACTTTATTAGAGTATAATATTGTAGCTTATGTGTACTGCTGTATATAGTAGTCTCTGTATTGACTGTGGCGGATATACATTAGCCGTTGTAACAGCTATAAAAATAATCATTGATATATCATTGAGGTTTGTGATAGCAAACTGAACAGATAAAATATCTTGTGTAATGATATGATGGACAGTTATATAACCAATAAGCGGCTACAGGTGATTTAATGCTATATATAGTAGTACACTATGTCTACAATAGTACACTCTTACATAGAACAGCGATAAATTGCTATCATTGTTGACATAAACAGTTACGGGATGAAGTGTTGTATTTTCTAGAGGTTTGAAGTCTGATCGATTTGGACATTCACATAAAAAAAACGCGGGTCTTTATATAATTACCTCATCCACATATCTAGGAACATCTTCCACATTCTTAAATGACGATTCATTTGGTGTCATTAAGTAAAACATACGCCGAAAACCAGCACTCGATATCATCATCGTATCCTCCATTTTGTCCAGTTTGTGTTGACATGTCACATGATAATCTGAACTATGATCTCAAAGGGGAAGCAACTTTTACTCGAATACTATTTTAATGCTATTTGATATTTTTCATTAGTTGATTTTAATATTAATAATTAGCACGTGCGGATAGGAAATGAAATGAAATGAACATGCCTAAAAGCAATATTTACAAAAACTTCTTCTATCTTGAAAAATTGAATAACAGTTAAGAAAGTGAACGGATTTTGTGGTAGAGGAAAATAGCTACAAAACGAAGCCAAGTTTTCCAGACCTTTACATTTTGAATAAGACTTTTCAGTAGATTTACTAACAACTGCAACATCCTTGTTATGTTAAATTCTTTAGTGTTTCAAGGTTTGCACGTGCGACCTGAATTGCTTTGAAATGTTTGAATTCATGTATTATTATTTAAGTGTATTTTCATCGACGAAGCTTAACAACAGAATGAGTTAAGTATGCTGAGGGAAGTAATCGACAACTACAGATCTAGTTCGAACTATTCCGACGTTCTATCGATGTTTTTATCGGTCTAGGGGCTAGTAACTCCAGATTGATATGAAAAAAGCCATTAGAAGGTCAGATTAATTCGGAATACAGATCCATGAGATATGAACAAGTTAACCGGCTTAGGAAAAGTTTAGGAACATACACAAGAGATACCTCCCTCCACACAATGTTTCTCTTTTAAAAAGTCTCAGTTTGATAATGTTTGTGACTCAATCAGGTGGAAAGAGCCCATTTTCAAAGCTCAACTGTCCAAAGTACATTTTAAGCAGTTACAAATAATTTCTCTGAAGGTTGGATGTTTTTGTAGATATGACAACGTGATCAACACAATATTTTTTTTAAATCTGCACAGAAGAAGGTGGGATGAAAAAAAGGCACATGTGTCAAACGTAAAGGAAAATCTGAGCTTTATCTGGATCACCAAAAAGCTCAGTTTCATCATATCTACCCTCGATACTCCAGGGATTTCGCTCTCTGCACCCCTGGAGCATGTCATGGCACAAGCGAAGTGATTTAGTTGGTTCCAAGAGAAAGAACTGGCCCACATCACAGACCGATACGCTCCTTTTGAAGATTTCGTGTGAGCGATGCCCAACTACAAAGCCATTAAAATATACAATTATGCGACATCGAGATTCGTTTGATGTACAACTCAATACTTTTATGATGGATAACAATTTATTGTACCAACATCAATCTTGGTTTAGAGGACATTATTCTACAGATACGGCCCTGTTACACCTATTCGATCATTTACAGTGTCAATCGTCAAAAGGCCTATATACAGGCATGATACTGTTGGATCTACAAAAAGCGTTCGACACTGTCGACCATATAATTTTATGTGATAAATTAACGGCAATGGGGGTCGAGTGTACATCCTGGTTTTCTTCATATCTGTCTTCTAGGACCAAATCGTCTCTATTAAAAGCGCTGTGTCTTCGTCTCAAAAAGTTACATGTGGGGTACCCCAGGGCAGTATTTTGGGACCCCGTTTTTCCCTCTGTTATGTCAATGACATGGAACTAAGCATTAGTAAAGATTCCAAATTACTTCTCTACGCAGAATATAGCGCAATTTTGTTTTAATGGAGTCAAGACATGGAACTCGTTTCCTGCAGACATTCGTTTAGTTAATAACAAACGAAACTTTCAAAACCGTGTTCGACGTTTTTTACATGGCAATGCATAAAGAATGTTTTGTTTTCTGTGATATTATAATATTCTTACCACACGCATGAACTTTTATTTAACATAATTTTAGTTTATTTTATAAACATTATATTCTAGGAATAGTTTAACTTTATGTAACAATATTTGTATCCAGTGTTGTATTGTAATGTTTTTATGTTAATGGACCACAGTGGAAACAAGTCCACAGACTTTACGGTGTTATCCTGGTTAAAATATTAATTGTTTTACAATACATGTATGTGTATGTACGTAATATAATGTATGTTTTACCAAATAAATCTATAATCTAAATACATCAAAGAATTAAACTAGTCTTTTCGTCTTGTCCACAAGGTTTTGCACACGGAACTTTCTATTTTGTCATGTTCTAGGTTTGCAGAGAGCGAAGGAGATCGTAATCTCTGGAGTATCTTTGTCCCTGACAACACGATATTTCAAAATACTGAGAACATCGTTGGTGTAACACTAGACCGCCACCTGTCCTTTTCCGAACGTGTAGATTCTGTATTAGCTAAGATCAACTGTGGTCTAGGGCAGCTCCGACTTATAAAGTAGTACTTATCAGTAAGGGGAAGGCTGAAATAGTTTAATTCTTGCGTATTTCCACATTGTTGTGCTGTTTGGAGTGGCTGTAAGGATTGTATAACAAAACGGCTATGTAAATCTCCAAAACGTGCTGCACGCCTCATCCTGTATGCTACATTTGACACCCCATCAAAAGACATATTTGTCAAGCAAGTTGAAATCAAGTATCCATGCCGAGTGCAAACTATGTTCTACCTTTCTTATCCGTTCATTTTCTATTAATTTGATTTAAATCTTATCTATATCAATATGCTATGTAAAGTTTTCTTTGCTCTGTATTAAGCTCTTGAATAACCAAAAGCCTATATTGAAATACGGACCTGCATATGTTTGGAACGGAGGAGTGGATTTTTTTGTCTTGATTAATAACATCTTAGATCTTTATTCCGAGTTTTCATTATTACATACTTGGCTGACATGATCCCGTCATTCTTCACTCGGTGGAAGTTAAAGCAAATGTGTAGCACTAAATGCCCACAGTGTCTCTTATTTACTAACAAAACAAACGTCTGTAACAAACAAGCGTTCATTTATGTTATGTTCTATATTCAAAACGGTAGACAACATATGATAATATACAATTAACACAGATCAGCAGCATGACCTAAGATATAGCTGTAATAACTACGATTAATGACAACTTTTGAATTTAAAGACGTACTCCTCGAATATCAGAAACATGCACGACATACTGTCTTGAATGTCAAACATCTTTGCAAGGATCATAAGCAAATAAGTAAAATAAATAAAATACAGAATATAAGTCTGGTTTCTTATACTCATCTGTTCAGACGTTCCAAGCAGCTGTGCCCATAATGATCCTTATGTCTATTAGACCCTATATCAGGGTTTATCTTAAAATTATTTTACTACCGAAATAACATTGTATTCCCTGGGTGGTTTCACTTGTCAAGAAACACAAAAATGGCCAAACCAGGAAAGAAAAATCCCCCAAAGCATATCTAAAGTATGATAAAGATCTTTTAAAACCATGACAGAATAAAGAAATACGAAATCCAATTAGTTCTACACAAAAAATCTCGTTATTACGAGTTACGCTTCGTTGTCTTTGTATCGACATAGGATTACTCGAAATAATAAGTTTTTTTCACATGGTACCTATTCGTTTCATAGGAAAATCATCCACTTAGTAATAACAAAACCATCTTGTTCATAAAACTTTCATGAATGCTGTATACTTTACCAAACCCTATACTAGTGTTCATTGTTCAAAATTTCCAATTTCAAAATGAGTTTTTTTCTCAAAAAGGGCCATTTTTCATAATATGTATTATTCCTAAAATTCTAGATTAACCCCTGTACGTATATAACATCATTTATTCAGATGTGGTGTCAATGAAATATGAGACGATTGGTGGACGACTGTCAGTGCCCTATTCCAGACAACAAATACGAACAATTCATATGAACACGACACTAAAATGATAAACATGAGAAACTTTCATATTAAATGGTTTTTATTACTGATAAACAAAGTAGTACTTAAATATATCACAGATAGCATCTAGTATAATTCAATTTTTTATTTTCGCCAAGATAATGAAGAGTATATTACATACAAATGATGTCAAGGAGGGATTGGTGAAACTGTGCAGGTGCAAATGGACAATCACATAATTTAGTCGACAAATAAAAAAAGGTTTAGACCGAAGAATACAAGACAATGGAATGAGGAACATGACAGTAATGAAAATGGAAGAGGATTTTAACATTTACTGAGGTAAAAAGAGAGATGAGACAATATTTAGCAAAAGTGTAAGTGAGTGTTTATCATCATGAAAGATTGTACAAACAACATGTGAATTTAATTACCAAACCTGTACAACAGCCACTTCTCAAGTTCTCAAGACAAATGTACTAAATATGTTGATACACCTTATATGAAAACAAATGTATAAATCGTTTTAAACCTAAGACTAACAAGCAAATGTAAATATTTTCCAATGTCTAACCACGTTGAAAAGATATTTCAATGAATGTAGGGACTCGGACATCATACTTAGCCATGCCCCATGGGCATCGCTGTAACACCTGGAAGTTCGAGTACGAGTTATTTCCTGAAGGGGAATATGTAACCCTGGTAAATAATAACCGCAATATACCGCTCGGCTAAAGAGAACTTAACTCGATCGGTTGGGCGTCAGAACGCCAGAGGTCCTGGGCTGGAATCCTAGGGGAGGTACTGGAATAAATGCTGACCCCTGTTACATCGGCTATGTGATTACAATGTAGCTTTAGAAGGAGTTATATAGATTTTAAATACATATGACTGTTAAATAAAGGGAAAAAAAAGACTTTTCACAAATGTTAAAATCTAGGGTATTGTACTATTTAAGTATGATACATATGTCATTTTCATACACCTCAACAAACATAAAATATCGCTTGTCGAAGATCAATTATTTCTTCCCTGTTAAATAATCTTGTCAGACAAGCGAGGACATGGGATCAAAACGTTTTTTACCAGTGTAATATTTTTTCTCTCAATGGCAGCTAGCTTTTAGTGATGAAACTATTTTCTTCTACTCAGAGGAAGAAAACAAAATAATAGCTGCATAATTCGTGTATTTCTGGCACAAGCTGTTGTCCTATTCTCTATTAAGCGATTTTGCACATTGCTACACTGAACGTATTAGGTCTTGTCGTTCTAGCTATACACAGCAGCACACCTGTCCTTTCAGATAAGCATCAAAACTTCAAAATATAAATGTTAAAAACGTTGAGTGGAAGTTTTCCATTTCATTACATAAGCCAGTTCTGTTGCTTTCTCAACACAAACTAATTGCACTCTATATTTGTGTTACTAACTTACTATATATAAGTGAACACTGTTGCATTGTTAAAACTTTTTTTCATCAGAAGATTGAGTTCCGCGACTATAAAGCCTTGACTTTCCTCACCAGCAGATTTTGTCTCAAACTGATACATAGCCAAATACCAGCAGACGCAACATAAATCAAACTCAGGCCGTAACCAAGAGTTACCATGGATGACGTCACTGGAAGGGTGAATTTCGTCACAACAAGAAACGCACCACATCTAAAGAGTTCCATTATAGGGGCATAACTCCTGTGAATAAAGATTAGAAATCATTAATGATTAAGATTTTACTTGGAATTTTGACTTATATTATCATAGCGAAGCATGTCTACACAGATATGTGGATAATACTATATTTTCATATGGTAGCGACCACTTGTTTCTATAACTGCTGTCTAAAACTACTTCTACCCAAACTATCACTTGTCTTAACCTACATGTCTATAACTATAACGTTTGTCTGTATCCATCGAATGACATATAAGAAGCTAGTATAACAACTGCTTCTATATACCTCCTACATGTCTATCGCAAACTTCTGTCTATAAATATCTCGTCTTTCTATTACTTTAAAGGGTTAATAAATTATATTTTGCATGATCCTTTTATCAACAACCTGTCCAAGCAGATCATTTCATGATTTTACATCCTACTTTTTTCTACTATATATTAAAGAAGTTAATTCTGTAACATACCTGTTATCATAAATAGCTCCGAAGCTTGTCAGGGAGAATAACATGTACAGGATAAAGGCCACGACAGAAATTGGCGACATACCCTTAAACAATAATTAAAGAGTTACATCTGTGTCACAAATAAACATTACCATACATTCACGGAAGGAGCTTTCCTGAATGGTTTTGTTTTGATGTTGAGGACAGAATGCGATGCACTGAAGGACAATAGAAACGATATGAAGAAAAGGAACATAAATGTAATTGAAACATTGTTTTATACCATAATAAGTCAAATTTTCACGAAAAAAATATATAAAGGCAAGAACATAACACATAAAAAATCATGCAATAGGCGTATATTTTCTGTTTGTTTGCAAGAAGTAGGTTAAAAAATGATACAATGTAGATAAAATATTCATTCTTATAATGGTATGTTATGAACGTGTAATCTATGTAAAAGTCGAAGGAGATTGCCAAAATTGAAATCTTCAACTCTTCCAGTCTAGCGAAAGGATGATAGGTGAGATGTCTATCTTAGGATATTGTGGCTACATACGGTCATATAGGCGATAAACATGCTTTCCATAGAAAAGGAATTCAAGACCACGTGATAGGTGTCAGGTTGTGATAGGTTGTGTCTTTCAGGACATTAACTGTTAAGATGAAAATATCTTATTGCAACTAAGGAATCATGATAGTATTACACCTATTTGTGGTATTAATTGTCTGAATATTCTGATTTTGCATCAGTAGTATGCATAGCATGGCAAAATAATAGTCTGAATTACAATATAGATATACTCTTGTTGCAAGAGCAACATAATCACAGCTTAGTATGATAGTAATCATCTCACACATTTCTTGCCTGACATATTAGTATACATTTGCCACTCAAAAACGAACTCAATAATACGAAATCTTACCTTTCCGATTTTGGCCACTACTCCTGATGCAACGATCATAAGTGCAAAGTGAAAAAATATGTACAGGTTAGTCCACAATGGAACATCTTTGTCGTACTTCTGCACTGGTTCCTTAACCTGTAGCAGAACAAATAACCCAAAGTATTGGGAATAACCCGTTCCTGTGAAAAAATCTGCCATTCCTAAAGATACTCACTTGAGGAACCATTATTTTAGTCGACAAGTACACAGCTCTAAGCAAAATGATAATTTTCCATGATTTATAACGTACATTTTCTAATTTATGGAAATATAAAACGCAGTCTTATGATCATAGCAATTCTTTAGTAAATGGTACGTCATCAACGTAGCCATTCATGTTTGTACATTTTCAAACTGATTTGAAAAAAAAAAATCTTGAACTTGCAAAACTGATATTATTGTTAATGACACAACATCAATTTTTCATGACTTGCATAAGCTGTATGGTTACGCACTGACCTCTGGAATATCCTCAGGTAAACCTGTCCATGGTTTCCCTGGCGACCAGCCTGGACCTTTAAAAATGACTCCCATCTTGTTGCTGAAGCCCTTTTCTTCCTGAACTTTTTGTATCATGTACTTGAAATGGCAGATCTACAAAAAAGACAAACAATTGTTTTTACCAGTAACAAAGAAAGTCCTGGCATTTTTCTCTGAGAAACCTCCAATGTCGAAATTAGAAATAGTCACTGCGACCTTCATGAAGACCCAATCGGTAAGTCTTGAGAAACGGAAGTGAAACAAACTTCAAAAGTAAATGAGTTAGTAAGAATTAAAACTGACATAATAAAAAGTACCTGTGCATTGATAGGATCCCAGGTCTGAAGTGGATGTACCAGTCCATAAATAACCTTCTCCTCCTCCGCTTGGAAAGTCCCTGTAAACGAACACATAACGATTGCATTCCATAACAGGACATTTCAAAATTTAAAATTCTATGCTTGAAAGAAGGAAAACTTTGATGTTCTAGCATTCATGCCCACATCAATTAACCGTTTTAAAGAGTCCATGACACAAACGAAATAACCATACTAGGAAACTTCAAAACGAGGCAAAACCTTCAAAATTTTGATCGGAGGAATGATGTAAATAATCGAATACTGATTAAAACTTTAAAAGTGCCATTTTCATTTATCGACGGTTTTAAACCGTTGTGTTCACATTTGTATACCGAAAAGTCGATCAAATACAATGAAGACGCCTGCATAGTTCTTGTCAATACAATAAGGGTTCCGACCGTGATGGACACGATGGTGACTTGGTGTGTTCAGTATCCACTCCAAAGGACCCACACTTCTCACAGTCTGGTAAAATATAGTACAACACAATCAAGAAAGTTGTTTAGTACACTAAAACAACCTCCTCAGATCAGTCACTAAATTTATTAATGAACATCCCTCCTTGTTTCTTGATATTGAATTTCAAAGTTTTATATCACATTTGATGTGATAATCCCATAATATGATGGGTAGAGAAAAATCATTTTTCAAATTTACTGATAAATGTACAATAAATTATATATATTTTGTCTTTAAGTTAATTTGTTGCATTTTAAACAAATAACATTATTTCGTTTTTACATTTCCCATAGTGAGACTCATCTATCCAAACTTATTCACTTAAAATCAACAGAAGAACATACAATTCTCATTATCAGTTACGTATTATCAAATCCTTAGGCAACCCCGTGCATTCTCAATCGTTCTATATGAAACCAGTTATCTACTAACACCCTCATTCAATGACATCCTCAATATCAGGTTTGCTTTCTCCAATACCCTCAATGTCTCTAACACCATAATTCATTCACTAATATCTTAGTTTCCACTTAGTTACCCCTCCGTTTACTACTACAGCAAAAACATAGCATCTTCAGCTACTCACAGTTACTTTCTGATACTCTCAGATGGCCCTTTCGAACTTCAATTTCCCACTTATATATTTCAGTTCGTTGATCACATATACATGCATTGACCTACTCAAAGTCTGCAGCTACACCGTAACAAACACAATAAACTCTTATTTCCTCAGTTAATTCTCACACCCCTAATTATCTATTGGTTTACTTCTAACAGCTAATATTACCCCGATAACATTTTCATTTATCCCTTTCGTTCGCATCGCATAATACACTCATTTATCCTCGAACATTATCGGCTATCCCATAAAACATCAAGTTATCTTCTAAACTCGCTCGACCACCTCCAACACACTCCGCATCCCTCTTGCACACCTAAAATAATCAGCACCTACCTCTGTGTGGATCCAAAACTGGTAAAGTAGGTTGAACTGGAGGTGGACAAGAAAGACTGAGGGAGGCATGAACAAAGCCAGTGGCAGGTAGAACATCTGTGAAGGTAATGGTTATAAATACCACCTATTTATTATTTTCAGATAATTGATTGGGTTACAATTTATATCCTCTATTTTAATTTCAAAACAGTAGATCCATGTCCTTATGTTCTTAAATGATCTTAAGATTTTATCATCTTTCCCAACTGACATCTTTTCCTTATCTTAAAAATATTAAACGATGAGAAAGACCTACACTTAAATTCGAGAGAGATGTATTTGCAATTTTGTTATTCACTAAAGCTCAAAAATCGATAAATATGGAGTTTTCGAAATCACTAGGCTAAAACTTTCGATCATACCCAATTAAAGTATCTGTGAATGGCGGATTGTCGTAGTGCAGTACTCAGGTTGTAATCTTCAGAGCTGTGATGAGTCTGGTGTCCTGCCCACATGATGTTCATCTCTGTCAAACAACATGGTTATTTTTATACATATATACATATATATAGAGCAGATACATATAAACGATACAAAATGAAAACTGTCGTCACCATTCCTTTGTCAGCCATATTGATGACTGACACATCAGCCTTTGCTACAGAAAATCGCAGTCACTGGCTTACAAGCCACTGCCCTTAAGATCAACCTAAAGCGAAACTAGATCATTTTAAAAGCCTGCCACCTCTTGTAAATCAGCGGCTCATCACGTCAGCCTAAATACTCTATCTCCACCTTAGCACCTCATTCTCATTTGACCTACTCATAAATTAATCTACGACACTAAACATAGCATGGATTGCACAATCAATCTATCAGTTCGCTGTTCTACCGATTGAGCTTAAGTGAAATTCCTTCTGGCAGGAAGCTTGGAGGCGACCGTTCTATTAAAACTTTCCACAGCGTTTAAGTACATATCTTTCTTGATATTGTGCACTGTCTGAACAAGAGGACAGTACACAAAATCAAGAAAGATATTTAAATTTCACTTACGATTGCATGAAAGGCTTAATATCACGACACCAGATTTGATCCGATACTGAACCCTTTTTTCTATTTATTTACCGTGGTTTACATCAGGGCTTTGAGACAGACCTCATGATTAACCTAAACGAATATCAGATGCTAAATATTACCATGCCCTGTTCTGTGTACCCAGTAGTATCCAAAATCCACGAACACCAGACCAAATAACCAAGTCCATGGACTGTCCCAGGGTAGGGATATGATGTTCCAACGCTCGTACACCCAGATATAGGTTGCTAAGTTAGTACCTCGAAACAGCAAACTTTAAAAAGAGGAAAGTGTAATTTCATCATGTCGCAGAAGTTACACCAGAACTTTGTAATTCATGAATCCTTATGTTCAGAAAAATGTTGTCATTCCAATCAGATGTTGAGGAATGTATCAAGGAGACATATTTTCATAATGGTTGTTAACTGAAGGGAAATGGAACATATTTGTTAATCAAATGAAGGGTATTGTATAGAGGTTTTTCTTTATTATGTCTAAAGTAAGTCATGACATGGTGATGTAATCTTGCCCTATTCGAAGACAAAGTGCTGATAAAATTTGGTGTAATTGTTATAAGAGCACAATAAATAAAACACACCAACTTTTCTTTAAATCTCTTAAAATATTAAATACTGACTTTTTAAAAATAGATTGATTACATATTATATGGTCACGGACGCAGGAGCATTAAAAAATTCTTGAAATCTTTGAATGAGTGAACACCAACAATGTCTTTCGACAAACTTGAAAAAAGAAAATCTGCATTCCTTAGGTGGATATTTCTGCAATCATGACAAAGTTTTCCCGTTTATGGGTTCTATCCTTCTTTGAAAAGGGAGTAGATAACCATGTGTAAATTCTATTTCCGAGGAATATACATGTTCTAGGTGTGCAGAGAGCAATTGTAAAAAGTGGAGTATCGAAGATGAGCACAGAGCAGCATGACAGGTCCAAAACAGATACCAAATCACAATCTCAGTCAAAGACATATATATCACGCTTCGATGACCAATATTCCAAGCATGACGGCTACTCACAAAAACATCCTAATACCAAAAGAAGACAAGCATCCAAACACATATAAAAACACGGTGTTCTTCGTGTCTATAACAGCAATGGAATCTCTTGTCAGTAGCAGCAGTAGAAATCTCAAAACTCGTGGGGTTGAAATCACATATCACACATGATCATAAACAAAACTCCCTTGTCTAAAAATCGTATCTAGACCTCTTTGCAAATATCATTGTAAGTGTCAAATTGACAGAGCTGGTAAACTTTTTCAAAAAAAGTATACTGTAAACTTAAACAATAGCCCAACCACTGCTGCTGGAGAGGCGCTACAACATCTGCTTCTCTTCATCGTAACAGAGTTTCACAAAATTTTGTTTAAAATCTTGTTATCCACACAAATGTCACATGGTATAGCCTTTATTTTGTCATTTCAATAACAACTACCTACTTGTGAAATTCTGAGATAATTCCTGCTGCCAAAGAACTGAAAGTATCATTGAATCTCGGAAGTGGCTTCCCTTGAACGAAGAGTATCGGGATCTCGATCATTACCAGTAATATGAATACAGGAAGTGCCTGGAAAGAAATGAATTTCATTTATACATAGTCGATGTCTATCTGAGAGAGAACACTTGCTGATGATACCAGGACTAATAACACTAAGGTATTGTGATAATATTCATTTTGAGTTGTCTCAGCTCGTCACTAAGTTATTGAACTGAATATATATGTAATACATCACTTTCGTAACAAGCTTCCACTTATACAATCACTATTGTTAGCTCGCATGTAAACGCACAGGGGTTAGGGAGGGGTGTGTGTGTGTGTGTGTGTGTGTGTGTCTCACTGTGGGGAGGAAACCGGAATACCAAAGTAAAACACACGTGGTCTAGCAAATAACCCCTCCCCCAACCTCGTCCCTGGACAGCTAGTTGGAAAGCGAGTTCGTTACCACTGCGCAACCTGACCATCTTTATACATTTATATTCACAATAATAATTATGGAAGCGGACTTACACAATAACATATATACTATATTATTAAATTGTGTAAGAAGAAATTGCAGAGTTACACAAATACCAATGTTGCAGAGCTTCACCAAATGTGCCAAAGAAACATACATGCTCCGCTAGTTGAGTACAAGCAACGCCGCCCCCCTCCCTCCCCTTCCCCTTTTTAAATATACGTTATTGTTAATGTTTATTATAATGTTGATATACGTTTATGAAAACATTGTTGAGTTATCGTATTTGTCATGGTACAGTACTCAGTACTACAATACATCGAGTCCCTTAATGGAGTCAGCAGGATATAGCAAAATTATAAATAAAAACAAAGAAACTGAGAAATGATGCTATAATTGTTGACTTCAAGACATTTTTATATATTCCTTATATCATCTCCAGTATGATATCTTAAACAAGTCGATACTGACTACATGTGAGGTCACATAAAAATACATATTAACCCGGGCGACATAGCACGACTTTTGTTCAATCGTAAATGCAAATTTATACCAGTATATTGTGATTTCACGGGGAACCTGCATGTGATTAATTTTCATTTTGTTAATGATTATAGATGCATTAGTGATAAACATATTGACTATACTTTCTCTTCTCTGGCTATACTCAGTTATATATCAAACATCTGGGTCAAGGATACAGTAACCTGATCTCATAATCACATCAACTTTTCATTTGAAAGTAGATAACAATCCCTACCTGTATCCTTATATAATATTCAGGGTCACACTATCCATGTCATATCATAACAATCAGTTTAGTTCTTTAAACAGTTCCGAGGGATATCAGGACATTTTGCTTGTGACCAGCTGGGATTTAGCAACCATCCTTATACTATCTCGTTAACTTCCAATATTTACCTCTAAATGAACAAGTTAACCATCGGGTTAGAACAGGAATGAAACGCATGTCAACATTGATTAATATACATGGAAACAATGGACACGACTTCAGGTGTTGGCTTATTGGAGGTATTAAAGTTTGTAAACATTGACAAAAATAACTCATCGGCATGTTTTAAAAAGGAATGAGCCAGGAAAACAAAGAACCAGTTTTGTGGGATACAACCTACCTTTGTAGGCGGCAGGTGAAATATGCTGCTTGATATTTGAAATAGCATTCATTTAAATGATTTATGTGCACTCCAAGAAAAAAACCATACAATACAACATTAAACACATGTACGGATTGGCCATGTTGCTTAAGTTAATTACTAATCTACCAAAACGTTTATTTCATGTGGATATGAAAGCAATAGTTATAATTACATTTTGTTTTCCATGAAATACATGTACAGACGTATGCTTCTGGTATTTACAGAGTTTGGCTCCATGCTTAAGAATAAATATTTTATCAGACAGACGAACACATCTCTCCCTCTAGAGAAACACCTTAGATTATTAAATGTTGCAAGACTACTATATTTGGCGCGAGTCACTTTAAAAGAAATCAAATACAAATATGTTCTTCATTGTTGTACATATGGGTAAAATATTTTCTTACGAAAAAAGAGATTATTCATAAATGCTGAAAAAATTCTTGTCCCTGCTGAGCTTCGAACCTCTTTTGCGTGTTCGATATTATGTCTTATTGTGTACGATGTTCAATCTATCTGAACTCATCGCCTATAGAACAATATAAATTTACCTCGTCGATATATTTAGGAACATCTTCCACATCTTTGAACGATGTTTCATTCGGTGTTACCATGTAAAACAAACGCCGTAGCCCAACTGTCGATGTTTTCAATGCATCCTCCATTTTGTCCACAGTTATATATGACTTGTCACATGATAACATGACTTATTACCTTACAAGGGAAGTAACTCGCATAAAAAGGACGAGATTACATTGATTGATATTGGGATATCTTTTGTAGTTTTGTCGTATGCCTTCATCCGTTTTACAAAATGTAATTTCGTTATGTCCCCTCTGATTTACGCTTTAATGGACAAAGACGCAGATGAAGTTCTGATTTGGTTTTTTTCAGAGTGATAGCCATTGGGACTTGATAGTTTCAATTAATTTTCACTAAAAATATAGTGAGAGTTGTGTTTAACTCCAACGGGAATTTTTAAATGGTTTCAAAGAAATTTCCATTGAGAAAAGTATGGAACCTTGACTAACTGCAGTGAAAAATTATGAAATATGGTCAGTGAAATATATGTGCATGTACCCATGTACTCTTAAACGCTGACGGTATAATCTTTTTCACCAAAAGTTTATATTAGCGAAATATTTTTTGCGTTCACTTGTAAATATGAAGATTAAAATCGTATTTCAGAAGTACCTATAAGTAATTACCCGGGAAAATATTTTTCTCTCTGTCTTTTTTCATCTTTATGGAACGTCATAAGCTCTGCCACCTCCAAGCTTTGTTTTCAATCCTTAAAATATAAAGCTATATCTATATAAACACGATAACCTACATCTCGCATTAATGACATTACCACAGATATACTTCATTAGGCTATATCAATGACCTTCATTAACAAAATCGCATTTTTTTCAATTTTTGAATTTCATCATGAGCCCTTAAAGCTAGTGTATTGTAAATACTCTGATATCTTGTTATAGACTGTACACACCCTGATACCTTGTTATAGATTGTACATATCCTGATACCTTGTTATAGATTGTACACCCTGATACCTTGTTATAGATTGTACACACCCTGATACCTTGTTATAGATTGTACACACCCTGATACCTTGTTATAGATTGTACACATCCTGATACCTTGTTATAGATTGTACACACCCTGATACCTTGTTATAGATTGTGCACACCTTGATACTTCGTTATAGATTGTACACACCCTGATACCTCGTTATAGATTGTACACACCCTGATACCTCGTTATAGATTGTACACACCCTGATACCTTGTTATAGATTGTACACACCTTGATACTTCGTTATAGATTGTACACACCCTGATACCTCGTTATAGACTGTACACACCCTGATACCTTGTTATAGATTGTACAAACCCTGATACCTTGTTATAGATTGTACACATCCTGATACCTTGTTATAGATTGTACACACCCTGATACCTTGTTATAGATTGTACACACCTTGATACCTCGTTATAGATTGTACACACCCTGATACCTCGTTATAGATTGTACACACCCTGATACCTCGTTATAGATTGTACACACCCTGATACCTCGTTATAGATTGTACACACCCTGATACCTTGTTATAGATTGTACACACCCTGATACCTTGTTGTAGATTGTACACACCCTGATACCTTGTTGTAGATTGTACACACCCTGATACCTTGTTGTAGATTGTACACACCCTGATACCTTGTTGTAGATTGTACACACCCTGATACCTTGTTATAGATTGTACACACCCTGATACCTTGTTATAGATTGTACACACCCTGATACCTTGTTGTAGATTGTGCATACCATGATACCTTGTTATAGATTGTACACACCCTGATATAGATTGGGGTTTTGTACATACTCTGATACCTTACGTTCACGTTAACTTTATCATGCCTTGCACGTTCCATTTCGAATTAAGAAAAAAACATGATTTATCTAATTTGTTCTTTAGATCAAATACCTGTTCTATTAATGAGAAGCAAATGAAATGATAAAAACATCCCAACAGGTATTTATATTGGAGATATTTATTGGAGTAATCTCCCTTTGATTGATACACAGTATGTTGTTACACAGCCAGAAAAAATGAACGAAGCAGTTTATGGAAAACGTTTTTATTTATTCAACATTTTTAGGTATATTCTTTTTCGATTGGTATCGATATCATTAAAAAAAAAAGTTACAAAATCATGCAAGTGAATACGGTAACCTGCCAATCTCACTCGTCAAACATGCACGCTCTTCACAACACACCTATAACAAGTATCAGTCATCGCCACTTTTAAACACCTATAAAAATTATCACAAATCATACATATGTAGAAACATCACGCTCACGATTTAAAATTCATTCAGACTTAAAAGTGTTATCATATTCATAGATACATACAATTAATGAAAATGTACTTTTGTTTGAATATTAGCAGTCAACATAAGTATTATTGAGTGTAAGGTTTTCTTATACCGTACACGGGCTATTTTCGCCCCAGGTTAATTTCGCCTTTGTACCATTTTACATGATTTCACCTCATGTTCATTTCGCCCTCTTAGGATTGTATAAAAGGATATACGTGTAACAAATTTTAACACCCATCTTAAATTTGTCCTCTCTGTTCAGGGCCGAAAAGGGCGACAATTAGACGGGGTGGATTTTTTCCGGTATACAGTTGTTAACAGGACAGAACATAGAAAAATGAAGGATACTTTAACATCATAATTATACATAGTTTCTCAAGCCTGTGGAGGCATAGTTGTCATTGAACACGCTCTATATGAATGTTCATATTTCCAGATAACAAATTATTGATATATTGCATTGCTATTGCACAAGTTATTAAACACCACAAACACACAATATGCGAGTGTGATGAATTGCAGTGTCATTGGCAGAACTTCCCTCACGAACGCCCGAATCACAGGACGCATCATTTTCTCACAACAGTTAGGTCTCCAGCTGTCATACCTAAAACAGACGAAAGGAATGAAAGATAACAGAAAATGTTTCCAAATTTGCATGTAAAACAAGTCGGTTTTACCGTCCGACATCATAATTTCTGGCACTTAATACAAAAATACATTAAAAATATACATAATCTAGATAAACACATATACTAACCGCAATAAATCGCTTGGCTAAGGAGATGTTTTTAATGGTTGAGTGTAAGATTAGTTAACTAGAAATCCTGGGTTTGATTCCTGTACTGGTGGAGGCATTGAAATAAGTAATGACCTCTGCTACGCGTACTATAAATGTTAACATAAGTTGTTATTTCAACTTTTATTTGATAAAATGTGGACGAACGATGAACGAGGGAAAGGTTTACACCGAAACAACTAAAAAGTACATAGAAAAGACTTGGTGTTCGGATATAAGTACTGTTTCGTCGATGACATCCGCCATCTTGATCCGTACGAGCAAAAGCGTAAAAGTTCAACCATATTAAGGAGCATCGAACAAATCTTGATAGAAATACGAAATACCTGTGAGAGCCGCACTGGTAACGTCCCCTCCTGTGGAATTATTGTGATGACAAGAAGTCGGCCCTCTGGAACCTGACGCGTCCTACAAATTGGACATGTTTTCTTGCTGGTGCTGAGAAACCATCGTAGCACACACTCCCTGTGAAACACTGAAATACAGACGCATAACGATTACTACTGTACGTTAGTTGTATACACTCTCTGTGCAACACTGAAATACAGACACTTTACACACTCTCTGTGCAACACTGAAATACAGGCACACAACACACACCTTCTGTGGAATACTGAAACACAGTCGCGTAACACACTCTGTGCAACACTGAAATAAGGTTACAGGCGGTCAACGTAACACAGGTTCCCTGTAACTCAAATGGACCTAAATATGACGTCATCATTTGTCATTGACAAAAGGTTTAGTTCAAAATGTTCATAAGGTCAACGCATGAAACCGTTTATTATCCATATTAATGAGACATGTTACAATAATCAAAAGAAATCAACAAGATCCGCGTAAAATAAACCTCCTTTAGGGCATTAAAAAGAAAATAAATATGTGAATTAAAAAAATATTATAAAAAAATAAAATAAATAAAAAAAAAGAAAAAAATGATAACTCTTCGATTTTATTTTACAAGGCATGAAGGACATCTTCATCGTATACCTAGTTTATTTACCATGACTGCAGCTAAGTTGTGTCACCTTTTGATCGACGGAATGTTCGTTCTCGTTACAAATAACACATTCGAAGTCTGAAAAGGAGAAACGAGAAGTCAATATGCGAAAACAAAAGACATTCCATATATAAACGATGTGTTGAGTTTTTGATTTGTTTGAGTGTTTGATTAAAAACATGTTTAAGATGAATAGCAATGGAACACTGTTAGGGTTTTTTAAAAAATCATTTTCATTCACAAGATATGGAATTCAGAAATAATATAATTCGTAGATTTACTTTTATGTTGTATTTGGTAGTGAAGCTATGATTTTTCATAACTATGTTCTTTTAAAATTACTTCCAACTTTCAAGTGGGAGTCCAGTGAATTGATAAATCTCTCAGTTAAAAGAGAATCCATCTAAACCATTGTAAGTTTGCCAAGTTCCTGACTTTACGAATTGAAAACATGAAAATGACTAAATACCGTCCGGGACTTTATCGGTGGTAAGTGGCTTCAACATGTCGCTTTGTAGCATCCTTTCAGTCACTGCTGGCTGACCATCAGGGACAGGGATTGTCTCGGGTTCAGTGCCATCAGCAAACAGTGGCAGAGGGTGGAGGTAGTATTCTAGAGACGTGCCGTATCGCATCTGCAACAACAATCTGAATAAATATACCGCATCGTCCTGTCGGATAGATTAAAATAAAGATTAAATAAATCTATCACACCACCCTCTCGGATAGATTAAAATAAAGATTAAATAAATCTATCACACCACCCTCTCGGATAGATTAAAACAATAATTAGATAAATCTACCACACCACCCTTTCGGATAGATTAAAACAATGATTGATCAATCTACCACAATGATTGATAAATCTACCACACCACCCTCTCTGATAGATTTAAATAATGATTGATAAATCTACCACACCATCCTCTCGGATAGGTTAAAATAATGATTGATAAATCTACCACACCACCCTCTCGGATAGATTAAAACAATAATTAGATAAATCTACCACACCACCCTCTCGGATAGATTAAAACAATGATTGATCAATCTACCACAATGATTGATAAATCTACCACACCACACTCTCGGATAGATTAAAACAATGATTGATAAATCTACCACACCACCCTCTCGGATAGGTTAAAATAATGATTGATAAATCTACCACATCACCCTCTCGGATAGGTTAAAACAATGATTGATAAATCTACCACACCACCCTCTCGGATAGATTAAAACATTGATTGATAAATCTACCACACCACCCTCTCGGAAAGATTAAAACAATGATTAAAACACATTATCAGATACAGTAGCGGGACCACTAAAAATATCTGTAATCCGCTTTTATTAGTGTTGTTTTTGTTTAAACAATTCAGTAACCTTAATGATTTATTACATAGTGTCATTGAACACACCCGAAAGTCATAACGTAAAACAGGGCAACAAACTCAGAAAAACGTAATATATAAGTACCATAAACTGCTGCTATAAATAGCCCAGATAAATTGTATCTTTCTTGTGTTTAATCACATCTGTAGTCAGCTGGTAAGGGGGCCAATGACATCTCGGTTGGGCAATGACGTTTGACTAATGGTTCGTGTCATCAGAACAATGACAATTCGTATCGGACAGGGTTATCATAAGTTACACATACTACGCATACCTTTGTGTTACACAATGCGTTTCCTACTTACTGTTCTTCTCTCCATCGTGTCTTATTTATCATCAGTCACCGTTGGTGTTGTCAGCGCGTTGTGATTAAGGGTTGATTATACTTTACGTAAAAATGTTTTATTTATCGTTATGGCAGACTTCGTTTAGGACAGTATCCTGTGCATAAACAAATGGAAACTGTAGTGACAGTATGGTAATCTTATGTTTTAATTTTTCCATGACAGAAACGTCGTATGGTACTCCCAAAAAGCGTTTTAAAAGCAATAAAATAAATTATTAAAAAATCCTTGGTCAATTTATGTCATCTTTTCTCCCGTGCCTTTCCGAAGTACATGCGACACACTGACTTGCAGCAAAAAAAGTTTTTTTTAAGCAACAGAGCAGAAAGCCAACTGAGACAAAATGCCGTTTTTGAAATTTGAGAAATCGAAAACAATTTGTATGCATCAGTTTAGTTTATGTAATTCAAATCAATAAGGAGTAACTAACACAATGTATGTGTAATGTTCACGCATTTTGTATATAACAAATGATATATATCATATGTGGATGTCCCCGTTAGTCCCTTGCGAAAAGAACGCAATCATAATGGTCGCATTGCGATGGTGAAGTGAACTAATGTTAAGTCGTGTAACTAACATACAAACACTTGGTTATCATTTGTTTGTGACACCATCAGCATGGTAATAAAGTCCATTGTACCGTGATGTATTAACTATAAACCAACCTTCTGTTTGTAGCAGTACCAGAAGATTCCACACAGAAAGGCTACCACGGTTGTGACAGTTATTCCCTCTATGTAGACGCATGGTTCCCGACTTGTCACAGATCTGTAGTTAAATGACAACATTTTAGCTAGGCTTGTTTAATGAATGTTGGAAGTGGCAACAGGACCTGGTGGTTTTACTGGTCAAATGGTGGCGGTAAAATACAATTCTACGGGACAAATAGCGGCAGTATAACAATATTTGACAGTACAAATGATGTCAATGTCACTAAGTTTTAATGGACAGGTGGTGACAGTATAACAAGGTTTTACAGGAGAAAGGGTGACAGTATAACAAGGTTTTACTAGGTAAATGGTGGCTGTATAACAAGGTTTTACTAGGTAAATGGAAGATGTATAACAAGGTTTTACAGGGAAAATGGTGACTGTATAACAAGGTTTTACAGGAGAAAGGGTGACAGTATAACAAGGTTTTACAGGAGAAAGGGTGACAGTATAACAAGGTTTTACAGGAGAAAGGGTGACAGTATAAGAAGGTTTTACAGGAAAAAAGGTGACAGTATAACAAGGTTTTACTGGAGAAAGGGTGACAGTATAACAAGGTTTTACAGGAGAAAGGGTGACAGTATAACAAGGTTTTACAGGAGAAAGGGTGACAGTATAAGAAGGTTTTACAGGAAAAAGGGTGACAGTATAACAAGGTTTTACTGGAGAAAGGGTGACAGTATAAGAAGGTTTTACAGGAAAAAGGGTGACAGTGTAACAAGGTTTTACTGGAGAAAGGGTGACAGTATAACAAGGTTTTACTAGGTAAATGGTGGCTGTATAACAAGGTTTTACTAGGCAAATGGTGGCGGTATAACGAGGTTTTACTAGGTAAATAGTGGCTGTATAAGACGGTTTTACTAGGCAAATGGTGGCGGTATAACGAGGTTTTCCTAGGCAAATGGTGGCGGTATAACGAGGTTTTACTAACGACTTTTCTTTTAAAATCAATGCTAAGTTACTACCTACACTTCAACTGTACACATGGACAGGTATATAGTCGTACAGATAAAAGAACTCAGCGTCAGTATCCAGAACACACATGCCGACCGTCGCTGTGATCCGGGCTCCATCTCATCTGCCAAGAACACCGAAAGTTAGAAAGGAAAGGATGTTAAATATATAAACATTTTTAAAATGGGGTTCCTTAAATCATAAAGAATAAAAAGACAAAACCGCTGTTATAAAGAACATAAAATGAAGGAAAACATTGTTTAATGACACTAATTTTGATATTCTTTTTAAACAATGAAAATGAGAATCCTATATTATCAAACTAATTTCTCACAAAAACTATTCTGTTTTAAAATTATCGGCTGCGATAAGGAATAGAGAATATAGATAATGGAAGGAAATTATATCGGTGCTAATTACATAATTAAGGAATTTTCAACTGAATGAATGGAGATGATAATAATACAAAATACACTTCCAACCAAAACAGACAATATCAATATTAGAAACTCATAAAACTATATATTGAAATCAACTGCATCACACAGCTGCTTTTTTTGTTCATCGGGACTCAACGGGGACTAAAGTTGGGGAAATATGCAATACAATCATGTAAAAGCAACACTGGTCGAAACACATTTTAAAACATGTTTGCCGATATGGGTGGAGAACTAGAAAGAACATTTGAGCTGTAACACTATTCACAGGATTTAACCTCAGTGAACACATCCACCAGTGGAGTAAGTGGGGTATTGTTTACCTACATAAATATGTACTATAACATTATCAATTTTTGTGAAATTTTGTTTTCGTTGATTTCGGGGTTGCTTTTAATCCATGAATTCCTCTGTTCACGAACTGTTGAAATTAGTTATTTATTGAGCTTTATTTATACACGAAATCAAGTGACTTATGACTTTAAAACAATTAGGTTCCACGAAAATACGATAATACCACTTATATTTATATATAGATATTATAACAATGAAATATATTTCAAACTAAAAGTGATATAAAAAGACGGCATCCTAAACAAGATATACAACAAAACCCATGTCACCGTCAGTACATATAGGTCACTTCAGGCCTGATCAAACCATTGTCACGGTGGACTCATGTCAAATGGAAATCAGGTTAACGGTGTTTTGATACCAGTTTTTACTTAGAGACATATCTATATAGCATAGTGTATATTCCACATATTAGACATCAAAGTGATAAAGCAAGTGTCGTAGAAGGCATGTTTATTTTGCTAATCAGTGATGCGAAACTGTACTCCATGCTCATGAGTTGACGAGTAGGATTGATCTGTGTGATGCCCACGGGCAAACATGGACCAATTTCTGTATCTTAACACACTGTATGCATACAATCAATCTGAGATTACCGTAATTATAAATCATACGTTCTCTTCCCTCCCTTCTAATGTTGTTATAATGAGTACAGGTCTCTTCAGTATTTGTAAAGGTTGAAACGTTTCTTCTTCAGAACGTCAATGAAACTATACAAATAATGAAGCTTTACAAACAAGTCTACCCAAACAGAATTAAAATGAAAAAGTTTTTGCTCCAGTTTTTAAATCACACGAAATGGAATCTCATGAGAGATTCTGTAAGTATTTTGCATTATGTTTACAGTAAAACCAACATACCTCATGATCAGTAGGTTACATCGACACAATAGATCATATCTATAGCAATATATCCGCATTTTCACTTTTGATACCTGTACGTCTAGAACACATGTAATGTATATCAGTTCAGTTCTGACGATACGTAGATATGTTTGATAGAGCAACCTTAACAATAAAGATCTAGGTGTTTGGTCAGATAATTGGATACGTCCGACTACATCTACAGTAGGACTGGATTAACCTTTGTACACTTGGACATGTACTAAGGTTTCGTATCTTATAATACTTTCCATAATGTAGTGGTTCGCCAGTAGAAATGATGATATATAACGAAATTAAATAAAGTACAAAATAACATGTAAATAGGATGTTCATCAGGCCCCGGATGTTTTAAACTTGGTTACCAGTGGTTAGTGAATATTTTAATTGATGCCAATCAAAAAGTAAGGATTTCAAAGCCCAATTGACCCCGGAAAACATCAATCTGACCAGCCTTTACAAATCTACAGCTGTGAATATCCACAGTTTCGTTTAATTTGCATTTAGAATTTTTCACAAACCACTTGTTTAGTTTATTCACGCTTCATGCAAATGTGACGAGTATTAACACTTAAATAAATTAGTACTGACTGGATGAATTTCGTTAGGTTTACTATAGTAAAAACGTGTGAACGCTTGCAACTACGAACACAGATAATTTTACATGCTATTGAATTAGGTAAAATTATCTTCATATTATGACTGTTTGAAGGATCGTACAAGAGACACTGAAGTGAGTAGCACCTTCTAATACAAACTTAGATACAGTGGAGCGAGAAAATGAATAAACTACATCCTACACGTGTTTTGTCCTTCTAGATGCTACGAGCCTAAAGTTAACAAAAATAACTTTGCATGGAATTTAAATTCTAAAAATGACAAAAATGTCATATAACGCCGACTGAACAATATCATAGTCTGAATATCATATACCAATTCATAAATAATCAATATTAAGATATATTTTCACTCCATTTTCAATTACCTGTATACTGTCAGAACTGAAATTTGTTATTTTGTTCATATTCGAAAGCATTCATTACTTAACTTCTATTTAAAGGTACTAGACTCTTGTTTGCTTTTTGTACAATCTTTCGAGCATTTAAAATCTGTTTAGGATGTACAAAAACATTAAAGATCCATCTCAAGATGATAAAGAGGCAACATAGATCGAACTCGTTTTGTGAAGTTGAGATATTTAAAAAAAAAAAAGCACAGTCGAACCTCGTTATCTGGAAGGCCCCGTTTATTAAGAAGTCAAACGTCATACTAAACATACGACCTCCTTTAAATACAATATTTGGATAATTCAAAGTTTTTCCATGGTCCCGTCGACTTCGAGATAATAAGGTTCGACTATAGATATGTAGATATGAATATATATAAATGTCACTTAAAATGCATATTTTCTTTCTACATACCTATTATAGAGAATCATTTCAGTCCTAAGCCCCATCTAAACGAACCAGGCATCCTTACGGAAATACTCTGGACGCAGTTAAACAAAAGAATTTCTCATCCAAATTTCTAATAAAAAAATTGGCATATTAATATAGTGTGTAATGAAGCCATTCACCAGATGCAGGTCTGATGGATTAGAATTAATAAGTAGCGTATATACATAACTGGATACTTCCTGGTATGTTCTGGCTGTTACAATAGCCCGCCATCAGCGATTAGCACGCTACGGAAATGGTATACCGCCATTCATAGGGATGAAATAGGCATCAGGTGTCAGTTATTGTCGAAACCTTTGTTTAGTGTATTCGGCATGTTTTTTTTAAATCTCTTATTCAATCAAAATTATGATAAACAGATATAGATCTTCTCAGATGTATATAAAGATGGAACATACAGTTTAGGGACTTGAAAGGTTAAACGACAGAAAAAATCCAATATTATCCGATATAAAATCCGGCAAATTGAGAAAATTATAATTTTAAGGAACATGTACAACCATGTCTCTGTTTATTTATGCACTGTGCATATAACTTGGCGTCAATACTTACGTAAAACGTAACTTAATTCCAGAGCAGGTCATTATTTGCACAATACCTTTTGCTATCAATCCTAGGTAGCTTCTCTTAGACACGTAACTATGTGTATCGTATAACAGGACAACTCTACAATACACCATTATATAACAAATACGAGATCATGGTGTGGTTACAAGTCTGTGGCCTTTAACTATAAGTACGTAGAAGGTCATAAAATATCAATTTCTTGACAGGTACTCTATATAATTAACACACTTTCCACAATCAACCACTTAAACACACACGGCTTTATCCTTAGTTTCCCAAGGAAATATTTAAGCCGCATCTTCTTTTTTTTTATCAAACTTCATTATCTTAATGATGAATGATATCTTTATTTTAGCCGTATAATATAGATAAATTTATTTGGATCCTCTTTTACACCTCCTAACTTTCACACAGCATAACTGGCTGTTTTATGAAAAGTACTAATTTCTTAGCAGTTTCATTATATTAAAGAGGTTGTTAAGTTTACCAGACTCACCATTACTCCCATTTAATGACAATACTTTAAGAATTTGTTTAATTTGATTATGACACCAGAAAGGTGTTTTCAATATTCATGTTTCAATATATGTGCAGATAATTATCACCCTGATTAATTATGATAGGTGACCTTAGACCTTAATGACACGTCACATTGAGGAGACGCCATGTAGAGGATATGTACGTCGACAAGAGTATGTCTGAGTGCACATGTCGCTTGGATATGTCAAGTTGATGACTCAGTCAGCTTTATAGCCGCCATTCGAAAGCATGTCTATCAGCAACTTCAAATATTTATCAAACCTGTCGCATAGGTAAATGCATTACATTGTTTAGAATGTAGATACAGTGTAAGCTGTCAAAAATGTCAAATCTTACTTTAAAATTACAATTATTTTGAATGTCAATGACATTACAATTAACAAACACTAAAACTAAATATTGAAGATGAGTTAACTAGCTATAGTACAATGACATTTTTTCAGAGACAGGATCACCATATAATCAATTCTCTTTAAGTTCTAGTTCTATAACTTAGCAACAAACTTGCGCTTAGTAAACATCCTTGCCTATACATATGCAGCTTGTAACATTTATTGTGGCCTTAAAAAGTTAAATGGATCACGAGAGTAAAAATATCGTTTATTACTACAAGATAGATCCACATCTTTCGCATGCTGAGTGATTTTCAACAAATGTAACTGACCCAAATAGATCAAACAGTTGCTAAGTTATGTTGACATGTTCATATGTTCTCAAAATGTATGTGCTATACATCATGACCTTTAAGATAATACTGTTTATACACTCCAGAAAATGTGTGTCAGGGGTAAGGATTGTACGTTCAATTTGTCACATATCAATATCTTCTTTTACAAAAGTTTAGACCTTTATCAAATATCGAATTACCTATATTTGATCCCGCTCGCGCGACATCTTAAGTCTATTTCATAAAAAGGGAGTAATATATCTTTGAATTATAACTCACGCCTATATATGAGAATACGGTTAAATGAATCGTAGCGTCGACATTCAAGTAGGGATATATCATAAACACTTAAATGATAATAACACCGTAAACACGTGGTAAAGAGCTTTATACCTACACAGTGTTGACTGTGTCGACGTCAGTACAACAGAATGGATTAACACCACTGTGTCATAGTAAGATCCAAACTAACCACAAAGTCAAGGAGAACGCAACTCAACACACCAGATAATAACATCACGTTACCAACACACCAGATAATAACATCACGTTACCAACACACCAGATAATAACATCACGTTACCAACACACCAGTATAACATCACGTTACCAACACACCAGACAATAACATCACGTTACAAACACATCAGATAATAACATCACGTTACCAACACACCAGTATAACATCACGTTACCAACACACCAGATAATAACATCACGTTACCAACACACCAGATAATAACATCACGTTACCAACACACCAGTATAACATCACGTTACCAACACACCAGATAATAACATCACGTTACCAACACACCAGATAATAACATCACGTTACCAACACACCAGACAATAACATCACGTTACCAACACACCAGACAATAACATCACGTTACCAACACACCAGATAATAACATCACGTTACCAACACACCAGTATAACATCACGTTACCAACACACCCGATAATAGCATCACGTTACCAACACACCAGTATAACATCACGTTACCAACACACCAGTATAACATCACGTTACCAACACACCAGTATAACATCACGTTACCAACACACCAGTATAACATCACGTTACCAACACACCAGATAATAACATCACGTTACCAACACACCAGATAATAACATCACGTTACCAACACACCAGATAATAACATCACGTTACCAACACATCAGTATAACATCACGTTACCAACACACCAGATAATAACATCACGTTACCAACACACCAGATAATAACATCACGTTACCAACACACCAGATAATAACATCACGTTACCAACACACCAGTATAACATCACGTTACCAACACACTAGATAATAACATCACGTTACCAACACACCAGATAATAACATCACGTTACCAACACACCAGATAATAACATCACGTTACCAACACACCAGATAATAACATCACATACCAACACACGTTACCAACACACCAGATAATAACATCACGTTACCAACACACCAGATAATAACATCACGTTACCAACACACCAGTATAACATCACGTTACCAACACACCAGTATAACATCACGTTACCAACACACCAGATAATAACATCACGTTACCAACACACCAGACAATAACATCACGTTACAAACACATCAGATAATAACATCACGTTACCAACACACCAGTATAACATCACGTTACCAACACACCAGTATAACATCACGTTACCAACACATCAGATAATAACATCACGTTACCAACACATCAGTATAACATCACGTTACCAACACATCAGATGATAACATCACGTTACCAACACACCAGATAATAACATCACGTTACCAACACACCAGATAATAACATCACGTTACCAACACACCAGACAATAACATCACGTTACCAACACACCAGATAAGAACATCACGTTACCAACACACCAGTATAACATCACATTACCAACACACCCGATAATAACATCACGTTACCAACACACCCGATAATAACATCACGTTACCAACACACCAGATAATAACATCACGTTACCAACACACCAGATAAGAACATCACGTTACCAACACACCAGACAATAACATCACGTTACAAACACATCAGATAATAACATCACGTTACCAACACACCAAATAATAACATCACGTTACCAACACACCAGTATAACATCACGTTACCAACACACCAGTATAACATCACGTTACCAACACACTAGATAATAACATCACGTTACCAACACACTAGATAATAACATCACGTTACCAACACACCAGATAATAACATCACGTTACCAACCCATCAATATAACATCACGTTACCAACACATCAGATAATAACATCACGTTACCAACACATCAGTATAACATCACGTTACCAACACATCAGATGATAACATCACGTTACCAACACACCAGTATAACATCACGTTACCAACACACCAGATAATAACATCACGTTACCAACACACCAGACAATAACATCACGTTACAAACACATCAGATAATAACATCACGTTACCAACACACCAGTATAACATCACGTTACCAACACACCAGTATAACATCACGTTACCAACACATCAGATAATAACATCACGTTACCAACACATCAGTATAGCATCACGTTACCAACACATCAGATGATAACATCACGTTACCAACACACCAGATAATAACATCACGTTACCAACACACCAGATAATAACATCACGTTACCAACACACCAGACAATAACATCACGTTACCAACACACCAGATAAGAACATCACGTTACCAACACACCAGTATAACATCACATTACCAACACACCCGATAATAACATCACGTTACCAACACACCAGATAATAACATCACGTTACCAACACACCAGATAATAACATCACGTTACCAACACACCAGATAAGAACATCACGTTACCAACACACCAGACAATAACATCACGTTACCAACACACCAGATAATAACATCACGTTACCAACACACCAGATAAGAACATCACGTTACCAACACACCAGTATAACATCACGTTACCAACACACTAGATAATAACATCACGTTACCAACACACTAGATAATAACATCACGTTACCAACACACCAGATAATAACATCACGTTACCAACACACCAGACAATAACATCACGTTACCAACACACCAGATAATAACATCACGTTACCAACACACCAGATAATAACATCACGTTACCAACACACCAGATAATAACATCACGTTACCAACACACCAGATAAGAACATCACGTTACCAACACACCAGTATAACATCACGTTACCAACACACTAGATAATAACATCACGTTACCAACACACTAGATAATAACATCACGTTACCAACACACCAGATAATAACATCACGTTACCAACACACCAGACAATAACATCACGTTACCAACACACCAGATAATAACATCACGTTACCAACACACCAGATAATAACATCACGTTACCAACACACCAGTATAACATCACGTTACCAACACACCAGTATAACATCACGTTACCAACACACCAGATAATAACATCACGTTACCAACACACCCGATAATAACATCACGTTACCAACACACCAGATAATAACATCACGTTACCAACACACCAGTATAACATCACGTTACCAACACACCAGATAATAACATCACGTTACCAACACACCAGATAATAACATCACGTTACCAACACACCCGATAATAACATCACGTTACCAACACACCAGATAATAACATCACGTTACCAACACACCAGTATAACATCACGTTACCAACACACCAGTATAACATCACGTTACCAACACACTAGATAATAACATCACGTTACCAACACACCAGATAATAACATCACGTTACCAACACACCAGATAATAACATCACGTTACCAACACACCAGACAATAACATCACGTTACAAACACATCAGTATAACATCACGTTACCAACACACCAGATAATAACATCACGTTACCAACACACCAGATAATAACATCACGTTACCAACACACCAGTATAACAATACCAACACACATCACGTTACCAACACACCAGATAATAACATCACGTTACCAACACACCCGATAATAACATCACGTTACCAACACACCAGATAATAACATCACGTTACCAACACACCAGTATAACATATACCAAGAGAAATCTAGTCAACACATGGAAAACGTAACTCTAGAAGCGTAAACGTTTCACTCTCACACGTGTACAACATACCATCACACGTGTGAAAACACATCAGATAATACATCCATGTACTGTAATATTGTGTATTTTCGCGGGACACAACATCACGTTACAAAACACACCAGACATATAACAAATCTACGTTACTTCAACATTTAACTTTTTAATAACATCACTAAGTTAGCGAAAAAGAAAAGAAACACACGAAAGTTAAGGATAACATATACCAAGAGAAATACATGTCAATTGTAATTTATATCATTGCACAAGTCCTGGGAGAACGTGACAGCAGTATGATTTAATTCAATATTTGGCGTAAACGTTTCACTCTCACATGCAGTAGACAGAAAGTTTGTTGATGTCCATAATACAAGACATTACAACATACCATCACACGTGTGAAATGATTTGGGTCGATAGAATCCGATACATCCATGTACTGTAATATTGTATATTTTCGCGGGACACAATTTTCATGGTTGAACAAAATTCGTGGGCACTTGATTTCGCGGATAGACATATCTCAACAAATCTAGTTCTTCAAATTTAACTTTTTTGGACATATCTATTCGTGGATTTAGAGTACCCGCTAAGTTAGCGAAAAAGAAAAGAAAAACACGAAAGTTAAGGATTTTTCATATATAATTCACATACTGTTTAAAGTTTGATACACTGCTTCAAAAATTCACACTACTGTTTAAAGTTTGATACTGAAACACTGCTTCATATAATTCACACTACTGTTTAAATTTATATCAAAAATTCACACTACTGTTTAAAGTTTGAAGAAACACTGCTTCATATAATTCACACACTGTTTAAAGTTTGATACTGATCATATAATTCAATACTGTTTAAAGTTTGATACTGAAACACTGCTTCAAAAATTCACACTACTGTTTAAAGTTTGATACTGAAGCACTGCTTCATATAATTCACACTACTGTTTAAAGTTTGATACTGAAGTACTGCTTCATATAATTCACACTACTGTTTAAAGTTTGATACTGAAGCACTGCTTCATATAATTCACACTACTGTTTAAAGTTTGATACTGAAACACTGCTTCAAAAATTCACACTACTGTTTAAAGTTTGATACTGAAACACTGCTTCATATAATTCACACTACTGTTTAAAGTTTGATCACACTGCTTCATATAATTCACACTACTGTTTAAAGTTTGATACTGAAGCACTGCTTCATATAATTCACACTACTGTTTAAAGTTTGATACTGAAGCACTGCTTCATATAATTCACACTACTGTTTAAAGTTTGATACTGAAGCACTGCTTCATATAATTCACACTACTGTTTAAAGTTTGATACTGAAGCACTGCTTCATATAATTCACACTACTGTTTAAAGTTTGATACTGAAACACTGCTTCATATAATTCACACTACTGTTTAAAGTTTGATACTGAAGCACTGCTTCATATAATTCACACTACTGTTTAAAGTTTGATACTGAAACACTGCTTCATATAATTCACACTACTGTTTAAAGTTTGATACTGAAGTACTGCTTCATATTTAAAGTTTGATACTGAAGCACTGCTTCATATAATTCACACTACTGGTTTCAGTTTGATACTGAAGCACTGCTTCATATAATTCACACTACTGTTTAAAGTTTGATACTGAAACACTGCTTCATATAATTCACACTACTGTTTAAAGTTTGATACTGAAGCACTGCTTCATATAATTCACACTACTGTTTAAAGTTTGATACTGAAGCACTGCTTCATATAATTCACACTACTGGTTTCAGTTTGATACTGAAACACTGCTTCATATAATTCACACTACTGGTTTCAGTTTGATACTGAAACACTGCTTCATATAATTCACACTACTGTTTAAAGTTTGATACTGAAGCACTGCTTCATATAATTCACACTACTGTTTAAAGTTTGATACTGAAGTACTGCTTCATATAATTCACACTACTGTTTAAAGTTTGATACTGAAGTACTGCTTCATATAATTCACACTACTGTTTAAAGTTTGATACTGAAGTACTGCTTCATATAATTCACACTACTGGTTTCAGTTTGATACTGAAACACTGCTTCATATAATTCACACTCCTGGTTTCAGTTTGATACATCTACTGTTAATAAGTTCTTGTATTCTAATTCGCTATCAATTTCCCCCATTTTAGGCATTTGACATAACTGATGAACCCTAGAATCATGAAACAGTTGTATGGTGCAGTTTTATGCATTACTTTTGCATATATCGCATTGAATTCTAACTTTGTATTGGTGGATGTTGTTTCAGTTGTTCTTTTGCATATTTGGTTTAGTTTGGCTTATGGTTGTTTTACGTCCTCTTAACAGTCAATGTGATTAAAGGACGTGCCAGGTTTTGTATAATAGTTCTATACATCTATAGCCCATGCAATATTAGTTTGCAGTTAGAGTCGATCCATTAAAAATGGACCTTTCTGTTCTGAACCCAGATCCTCGTGGTATTTTCATCTAATCTGAATGTCCTATCCAATAGTCACCATATACCACCAGTTACTTTATAATATAACGAATTTGGACTCGACTATAGATCTTCGATCAAAATAGTGTAAATAAGGCAAATGGTGATAATAAACGAAGTGTTTACAATATATAAAAACGCTTAAAGATTTGAAATAAACTTTAAAACTTATAAATTCAGTCTTAGCTTCATTAACAACTCTCCGTAAGTTATGTTAGTCAGTCACTATGTTGGTCTGTTATAAACAGACATCCTGCTCTATTAAAATTGATTTTTATATAAAGATGGTGCTTTTTTCATTATGTAATTCGTTATTGGGCGGGACTGTAAATATAAATTATAGTAAATATCGTAAAACATGATTACCAGGTAACCATGCTAGATGTTGGACTATACTTTTATGACAATCCGGACACAGCATACAGTATCTGTGTGTTAACCACTTGTTGTAATGTAATAAATCTGCCATGGCCACTTGAAGCTCGATATTTCTAAATATAGGTCATCGCCGGATGGCTAAGTTACATATATAGCTAATATATATTTTATTGAAAACATGACAATGCTCGTCACAAGAAACTTGTCAATGTTGACTGTATTTATATATACTTTTAATAAAGATCACAAACACATCAGTTACATCTTGAAGAGTAGACAATCTACAAGGTGTACACGCAACATGCTTATAATATCTGCATAAAGCGAAATTACTGACATTCTATCACGTCATGTGAAAATGAAATTTAAACCAAATGCTATGACGTCAATAGGCAGGTAGTCATGGTGATAAATAATAAAATATAAATTCAGTGTAAAAATAACAACAATAAAACACTACATTAGAGATAAAGCTCGATAATAGATTACCAATGTAAATATTTAGCAGAGCATTTATTTTTAGCTAGTTTACATAGTTTGCTATTGTTTACTATATCACTTGTAAACACTCCGCTACTGATGATAGTCCACTGTTTATCTAATGTCAGAATGCAATATAAACATTTAGTCAAATACACCATTGTGTTCTTGATGTTCCAAATACAATCTTATTGAAACAGTATAATCTGTGGTTTTGGGATTGCTCATATGAGGATCGCTTTCTCTGCGGTGAAAAAATACTTTGATGACCATAAAACAAACCTCAACCGAAACAGTGCACATACCCTCAGTAAGGCGAACGATAAACATACATAACATAATGTACATACCTTCGGCTATACAGCACACGACTGACCTGTTCCATACGGAGGGGATGAGATCTGTGTTTATAACAGGTGACTATATCTCGTGTGTATATACCTGTGATTAATACCTGTCGGCCTATACAAGGGGATGTCCATTTCGTCCTGTGACATAGACTTACTAGACATATAAAGGGTCACCCATCAAGTGATGGAACGGACGATATCACACTGTGAACTTACAGTGAACTCCATGTTTAGCCTTAGCATCTTAACCAAATACACTTACATTTATACCTATACTACAGACAAAACATTATCACTTAATTTCTCATTTTTAATTTATAATTAATTTTAAGTCAAACATCAAAGCACACGCACCAATAAGAAAATATATTGCAAGAGTTTTACGTTCCATGGCACGTACTAATAGAATTTATCATGCTTATAAAGTGAATTGTATATGCATAAATACATTTTAAATACATTATTACACGTAGGTAATCATTCATACGTTTTACAAAAAATCTCAAAAGGTGTTGGCATATACACATTATAGTTTTACTTGAAATGTATGAACATGGAATTATTCATGTTCTTATATCATGAAATATATTCTGAAAACCTGATCTTATAATAATTATCTTATAATAGAAGCATGAATACAAAATATACAAGATTCTTGAGGTCCTGAGGAGTACATCGAGACTAGGCCATCATGAATCAGTCGTAATTTTGAATACTATTTTGAAGATTATCATTTTAAATAAATTGCATTCAGCTTTGCTATAGTGTATACAACTTGTGAGTAAATTTTGATACCACTGAATAATTGGTATAATTCGAAATAAACGGAGTCTTCGAGTGATATGACTTCGAGATAATGAGAATATACTGTATGTACTATTATACATATTATACATAAAGCAAACAGATTCCGTAAAACGGTCTAGATATTCGGGCATCAGGGAAACTTTTGGCCATTTCTAAGTGATTTATCTGGAATCCGGAGACAGACACAGGAACATATTTTGATTAAAATGCTTATGAAATACCATTATATAGCTATTTATCTATTGATTTGTCTGATTTACAGCTTAAGTCATGTTCACATCTCCGTATCATGAAGCGGACTAAACTTTGATCAAGCTGTAATGTCAAGCTGTGCTTACTATAGCTTGTTAGTGTTGTTGGCACTTTTAGCTTAGCTATATCGTGTACATTCTCATCGGACGTTGCATCTTGGAAAGAACTTTCTTTACTTCACACGAGGCTGAATTTATCAAACCTAGCAACAAAGGGCTCGCAAAATTCTTCAGATTCACTTTCGGATGAATTGATAATTTCTTGTCTTAATAAAAACGACTTTTATTGACTATGTCCTTTGTATATACTCGCCTGAATTGGAAATCAAAGACAGGATAGACCTTACCTCGATCTTTTCCTACAACGAAAAAAACGAGGAGAGTTTCCCATGAAACTTTTAGTGAATTTTCCATGGATATAACAACATCCCTGCATCCCCAACTATGGTGTTTACATGTTGCAGTTGATTCGATCTCATTGTCTCGTTCTCAATATTACGATGTTTTTGCAAGGAGACGGTTTCATAGTGATCTCATTGGGAAATACTCCAGTCCTTTGTGCAATATGAACCTGATGATTTCGTTATTGTTTACTTGTTCTACCTATTTCGACGGCCCGAATTTTACATGGCGGGAGTCATTAATGAAGCAGAAGACGAAACCTCTTCTAGAACACCTGGTCTGATTCTCCTTGTATTTTTCATGAGTCTCCGTGTAAATTTTTCTTTGTTTATATTGAATTTAAGTTTAAATTATGATTATGTTGACATATTGGTATTGTATTGTTGCTTTTGTAAACAAAACAAATATTTATCGCTTTTTAACTTGTTCCATGTGTGCGGTATTAAGATTATCGATTGTATACATAGGGAATTAAAGAAATAATCAAGTGATATAAATGAAATTTTACTATTTTCAATTTTTGCATATGATATTCAAATCTCGTTTTAATCGTCAATTCATACATATTCGAAGGTTGACAACGTCGTATTTTATATACACGCATTTCATGATCATTTTAAATTATCAGATATATGTACAAGTATAAAAACATAAAACCTAACATTCCAAATCACAATCACTGACGTTTTCAAGCCTTGCGGTCATCTTCAGGCGATTGATGCTATAGGTACGTTACACATTAACCTACATTATGATAATGTTGTTGTCCATTGTAAGGGGAGTTAAAAAATGGTATAACTGACCTCCCGGTATAAACTTTTGTGCGAGTTTAGGGACGGGTTAAAACGTTTGGCAAACATTTCCTCTTTACTGACTCATTTTGAAAGCTCTGTCATTTTGTAGAAGGGATGTACCCTGAAATGTTCTTTACCACACTTATCCAAATGTCCACCTAACGGGACAATTCGCGTTTCTGGCGAGCGAATCTGCTTTCGGTGGACTCGGGCCGTTCAGACAGAGCGTTTCCCGTCTGTCCAATGTCTTCGAGGAAGTTGGACAGGTAACACCAGTAAATAAGGTTATTGCTTTTGCAACTGTTTGGCTTTATAACTTTTCCGTTTTTGAGTATGAAGGAATGGCCTTCTTTTATGTGTTAACATGTCCCGCATCTGGTATCTCCGCAACCTCGAAACCACATCGTGCAGTATTGGTCGTTGACATCATATTTTGGCACGTGCAAGTATTTTCTTCAAGTTTAATGGGATCGCGCATCTTTCTGCTTTTATGTTATGTGGCGATAGCATACACATAAATGTGTGTGGAAGTTACAAAACTCACTGAATTATGGGACTAATAAACCTTTCCATCTGAGAGATTTCGACTTTTTTTCAGTTGTGATATTCCTTTCACCCTTAGCATCACCGGCAAATCTTGGGAAAACGAAATAGCTGTATGACACTGTTTGATTTAATGTTTGGCTTTTCTGTATCTGCTTATCACTTACGTCTCTCTTGTACAATCTTAACACACAAACTTGGCTGTACATCAATACGTGAATCTCTGTGTTCTCCGACATACTGTACCTTTCCTCCGTGATAAGTACTGTTGACCCCCATGGTGTTGTTCAGATGAGTTATGACCAACTATTTCAGGTACGACTGGTCTCAGGTTATACGCTAAGAGCTGGAAAACTAATACACATCAACGATATACATGGTTAGATAAGAGAAGTGCAGTTTAATTCATTATTCATCTGTATTGTATCTAACACTAAATCTTGAGATGAAGCTGATAGACACTGCTGGTGGGCTTTCGGTCCCGAAGTTCCGTTGTAACTTAACGGTCTTGTGAAATAATCCAATATTGAAAATTCTGACATTGAATAATGGGGTTGGTGAAACTTCCCATCAATATTCTGAGTTTTACTTCGAGCACTTTTGGTTTGCCAACGTCACCTCGTATGTTTCTACACTTCCTGCCTAAAGTGTCACTGACGGGTCCTTGAACGACGGAACAGCTCTATGGAGCAGTTTAATTCCTTTTTTGGTTTTAATTCCTGCATCCAATTCCACACATTCCCTTGTGCCCCATTTTTTAACGATCCTATGACGAATGCATGATCCCAAGAAATGATTTCAGCAAATTTTTTACATAATAAAATTAATTAGAATCTTTTTCTTCATTTCCTCAAATGCATTCAACATAACTGCCATCATCCCTGATCTTCGTCAAATGTATTCAACATAACTGCCATCATCCCTGATCCTCCTCAAATGTATTCAACATAACTGTCATCACCCCTGATCCGCCTCAAATGTATTCAACATAACTGCCATCATCCCTGATCCGCCTCAAATGTATTCAACATAACTGCCATCATCCCTGATCTTTCTCAAATGTATTCAACATAACTGCCATCATCCCTGATTTTTCTCAAATGTATTCAACATAACTGCCATCATCCTTGATTTTTCTCAAAAGTATTCAACGTAACTGCCATCATCCCTGATTTTTCTCAAATGTATTCAACATATCTGCCATCATCCTTGATTTTTCTCAAAAGTATTCAACATAACTGCCATCATCCTTGATTTTTCTCAAAAGTATTCAACGTAACTGCCATCATCCTTGATTTTTCTCAAATGTATTCAACATAACTGCCATCATCCTTGATTTTTCTCATAAGTATTCAACATAACTGCCATCATCCCTGATTTTTCTCAAATGTATTCAACATATCTGCCATCATCCTTGATTTTTCTCAAAAGTATTCAACATAACTGCCATCATCCTTGATTTTTCTCAAAAGTATTCAACATAACTGCCATCATCCTTGATTTTTCTCAAAAGTATTTTCTGCCATCATCCTTGATTTTTCTCAAATGTATTCAACATAACTGCCATCATCCTTGATTTTTCTCAAAAGTATTCAACGTAACTGCCATCATCCCTGATTTTTCTCAAATGTATTCAACATATCTGCCATCATCCTTGATTTTTCTCAAAAGTATTCAACATAACTGCCATCATCCTTGATTTTTCTCAAAAGTATTCAACGTAACTGCCATCATCCTTGATTTTTCTCAAATGTATTCAACATAACTGCCATCATCCTTGATTTTTCTCAAAAGTATTCAACATAACTGCCATCATCCTTGATTTTTCTCAAAAGTATTCAACGTAACTGCCATCATCCCTGATTTTTCTCAAATGTATTCAACATAACTGCCATCATCCTTGATTTTTCTCAAAAGTATTCAACATAACTGCCATCATCCCTGATTTTTCTCAAATGTATTCAACATAACTGCCATCATCCTTGATTTTTCTCAAATGTATTCAACATAACCGCCATCATCCCTGATCGTCCTCAAATGTTTTCAACATAACTGCCATCATCCCTGATCGTCCTCAAATGTATTCAACATAACTGCCATCATCCCTGATCCCCATTTAAACGTGCAAATTTCACCACTGGATTTATAGGGCTGGTGTTTTTAGGAACATGTAGTACATTGTCCTTCATGTACAAGCATGTCCTAGGTTCATCAGCTTTGAGTCTGCCATGTGATTTTTACATACACCTTTTATGATTATAGTCATTTTTTTTGTTGTGACTTACCAAGCGTTTGAACTTTTAGGACAATGCTCTTGTTTGTGATGGCACCAACTGTGTGGGCGCCACAGGAAGTATTGTTTGCAATGAAGCATATTGACGAAGTGTCAATTCATCAATATTTTTCTGTTAATATTGGCAAATACGAGAAAAATATATATCACCCAATATTTAGAACATTGTAATAGTAATGTTTTTTTTATAATATGTCATTCTTAGAAAAATGCATGTTGTATGAATAAACAACCAGAAAAACTTGAAGAAAGCATCGCAAGAAATTGTGTAAATCTGAATTATGTTCTTTCTCTTGACCTTTCTGAACCCATTTACCTTCAAACAGAACATCAAAGAAAGAGTAACTATGTACATTTCATATACCTTTCAGTAGAATTAGTAAACAGACAAACAAACAAATACAATGTACGTTTGGAATGCACATTTTATTAATGTTGTTACAAATGTTCTATTGTAGTCCAATTGTATAAGACTAGTCAACCAGTGTCTATTGATCACTTTCAATAGCTTTTCATAAAAAAAAAAAAAAAAAATAAAAAAAATCTTAAAATTTACAATCATCCTTTGTTGCTGTTTTTCATATAACAATTATTTCAAATATCTATACTGGAACAATTGTAGTTCCAATTTTGAAGACCAAACTAATAAAATCAAGATTTTTCATTTCACTTTGTACCACGTTATATGTAAAAAAAAAAAAAAAAAAGTATACTATTTGTACAAAGTGAAATTATAACAAATTTTAATAACACTGAAATGTGACTTAAAAATGTTCATTAGATGTGTTATTAGGGATAATTAGTCCATGGACAATTGAGACTCGACCTACATTAATAGTTTACAATACTCTGACAGATCTAGTAACAGATATTCAATTACATGTAGCCTAACAATCACAATGTCAACAGAACATGGGATTGAAATATAATCTTTACAATAAATATATATAAATAGATTGATCAACAAAGCAAGGCATGCGTATGTAAACAAATATCACAGAATAATCAACAGACATAAACCACTATTTGCTGGCATTTACTTTTCTATTGGAATAGTAATAGTAGACTTGTTCAGAAAAAAAAAAAAATGCTCCGGAAAAAAGATCCAGCATAATGTGTTATTTTGTTACAAAGTTATGTCTGATAAAAAGTTGATAACAGTAATGATATAGCTTTTTACCAGACATGGATATAAATTTGCTTTATAAGCTTTAAGAGTATAAAAGTTATGATAGAAACCTTTCTTCTTGTCAGCAAATCACATTGGTCCAGGTAAACTGCTATAACCTTTCTGCCTGATTTGGGTGTGTGCTTTTTTTCGCACAAGATCAGCCAACAGACCATTATATTGCTTTCAATATCAGTTAAATTTTCCTCAACCAATTATAGAACAATTATCAGCATTTCTGACTGGTATTTCAGGCTACAATTGACAGAAAAAAAAACCAATCTAGGTACATTGATCATCTTTACTGTATATATATGGTCACTTCTGGTGTTTGAATTAAAAAGCATTTCCACACATTTTTTTTGCTTAAGTTTTGATGCCTTCTTATGTGTGATATGCTTTAAATATATATTTTTGGAGTTTACCAGTAGATTCAGGTACCAGTGATAATTGAAGCATGGGCTACTGAGAGGTAAGTTTTTAATATAAAGACATTAACAGTTTAATAACGACAGAATCTATGACCCACATGATACTATATTGACAATAGACTAGCTAGCGCTGCTAAAACTTTTCTACAACATATACCATCATACACTTTTATCTTATACAAAAAATAGTATACACATCATTTTCTTAACAATCTAAGTACTACAAACATCTAGGTAATGGATGAAATTGTTCCTTGCTGCATTTTCATACAAAATAGCCCTGTTGAAAGGTGTGTGCTCACAACTTAATGACTCAGATATATACATTGCAGATGGGTCCAGTTTTCATAAAGTACGATAATTCTTCAAACAACAGAGTCAGGTGGCCATTCTGGTGAATAAAGTTGTGATATTTTTGTCTTTTGGTAATGCAGAGTTATCTGCTCTTATGAGCAGGTATTAATTGGTATGTCATTAGTTTGAGTGAGAAAATTATGTCGTTTTCTCATGACATTACACTCACAAACAAATGGCTAACAATCAAAACCTGCTGACAAGAGTAGATAACTGATCATTATGGAAAAACAGAATTAATAATTTTAGATGATAGTTTATATATAAAATATGAGCAATTAATCTGCAGTAGAAAAAGCTAACACAAAGAGGTGGAGGAGTCCAACGTAATACATGAATAATTAAACGTTTTTATTAATTGGGCACTTTTCTTTCCTCCTATTCCAACAGACTAAATAAATACCAGAATTGTCTGTAATGAATAATATTATCAATAGGGACGGACTGAGAATAAGCTGCTATGTATATATATATATCTCAAATATAAAGGTCAAATTTACTGTGTCTGGTGAAAATAATAAAATAATATAAAAGATGACTTAAACAATATGTCAAATTAAGTATTAGTGCTTTCATTTCTGAATCTTTATGATGCTTAACAAATTATATGATCTACGACATCATAACAAGCGTGATTAAGGGACATCATTATTGTACAGGATTTTGTACAGGGTTTTAGAATTAAATGTATAACTAAATAGTCTTACCTCAAATTATCAGAGTTGTAATATATCATCTCTTGTGTCAATATGTCGTCACTATAGAACTGTTATTCCTGACCTCACATTTGTTTCTATGTAAAAACATCTGAAGAAACAAAAGTGCTTATATTTCACAACTTGTGTGTTTTCCAGTCTTTTGATTATTTTTTGTATATATTTATAGAGCGATACAAAAACATATCATGTATATAGATGAATGCAGAAGATTTCTATAACAATGTCATAATTTACACTACCGACGACTTTTACATATAACTATGTGAAGGGAGGTAATCCAATATGACGGACGCAGAACTCGGGAATGATAACCCCAAGAATGGCATGTTCCTGCGTATAATGTGCACCCCCTTTTTGACACGACAGTGTTAGCTTGAAAAAGTGTGCACTATACGCAAAAATTTATGGTAATTCCGCTTAGTAAAAATAAACAGATATATATTAATATTTTCTACAATGTTCATTGAAAGCTCCATCCTAACTCTGAATTTTGGCTTCTGGTGCCAATACACCACCTTTCTATCTTTAACAATCTTACAATGTAGACTGCTGCTCAATACAAGTAAGAGGTTCATTTCGTTTATGAAATAAAATTACACAAAAATGTGATAAAATCATATCGTAAGATCATCTAGCTGATTTTTTTCTCACAACGTGCTTGCTATTAAAAAACAAAAGAACTTTTTTCATAATTATGTTAGAATTTCTGTTCTTTTGATCTACCCATTAAATAACTTGATGACAAAACTTTTCTCATGCAAGGAAATCTGTTTTGGAAAGATTCCTGACTATAAAAACAAAGATAAAAAATTTTGTCCATCACATTCTCACAGTATCTTTGGTTACAACAAGAGATAATCTATATATAATAAAACATTATACCATACTTTATCATACATTTTGTAAACATGAAAAACAATACTAAAAATAATAATAAAAAAAAATGTGTAAATATACTTCTAAATGAGAGACACGATACACGTTTAATTATTAAATATGATCAAGCCTAGAGATACTCTACACTTCCTACAAATTGATAGATCTCTAATTATGTTTAGCCAGGCTGTTTTGTGAGCTTCTTGATTTCTAAGGGTCTAGTTTGAGACCATGGCAGTAATGGGCATAGTTATAATTATTTCAATATACAATATTAATATATCAATCTAACAATGTAAATATGATATTTTCCAGAGAAGTGCAGTTAATATGTACAATGCAAATTAATTAGAATATTTACAATAATATCATTGTAATATATAAGCATTCAAAATGACAATACAAAATTTTGATAAAATTCTGGAATCAATAATAAACTTCAGACATGTTCAACCTCTGTACAAACTGATAACAAGTTTGTGTTAACATCAAATCTTTTTTGTTTTGTTGATCTGCAGGAAAACTGTGAATATCTGGAGGTAGTCTTTTTGAAAAGATTAGCAACCTTACAATACATTTCTGTATGGACACCTAACACTTTACTGTACACCCCTCTATGGACTGTGCACCCTATGCTTTAAGTATATATTTTGATATGATCACGATTCCATAGCAGTACAAATACATACTTGCTATTTAAGATCTTGTAACATATTGCAAACACCAAGAAAGCACTTTTCCTGCTCGGGATTCACAGAAAAGTCTTAATCAAACTTATGTTGAATTGATAAAAAACTGTGATGACATGAATTTTGTTTTTAAAAATTCATTTTGGTTTCAATGGTACAAACAAAATAATCAACATGACTTTTTTCCAGAAGATGTTTGGAAATTTCTAAAATTATTTGTCTTTTGAACAGTTGTACCCTTTCTGTAAAAAACAAAATTCTCTCAGCTTACCATCGAGATAAAAGAATATTGATAAATCAATTTATTTTCAAATCAAAACATTTATGTTTTTTTCCTTGCAAGAAATTGATTCCATTTTCACAAGTTTTACATCAAAAAAGATAAACTTGTCTCCAAAATGTAAAAAACAGATTATATAGATCGATGATAAAATTGAAATTCATGCCTTATTTCAGACCTACCAGTGTAAATATAACATTAAATTGTTTCAAATGAAAACCCTGTAAAATGACTATTTTAATAACATACTCTACATTAGTCCCAAATCATAAAACAGAAATCAAATTAAACTTTGTTATAATCTCAGCATATTTTTTTTCTGGACTCATTTTGACTAGATCATACAAATATTTTTGTATTTATATATACACATTTTTTTCAATCTATATCATACACTGTTTTTTATTTCAATGCACAATGATCTATTTCAATATACATAATTTTGTTATTTATTTTATTTTATTTTGAAATAAAAATTTGTTTAAAATACACACACAGAATTTTATTAAATACTTATTTTTGCATAAGTGATAGACAATGGCAGGAAATGGTTCAAATCTTACCATTTGGGCAACTGTACATTCAATCATAGCTTGATTAAACTGATATGTACAATGTTTTACACCTTAATTAAAAGCATTTAAGAACAATTAACTGAAGATTTCATAACCATAATGGGACAGGGAAGCACTTTATGATTCTCTTATCACCAATCATCTACTCCTTAATACATATGATGATACTAAGTCCATCACCATTACTGTACTAGTTAGATTAACGAAAAGTAGAAAGGCATCAACATATCTAACAGTCCTTAGTAATAGATTGGGTAACTGTTCATGATCACATATTTCCATTTACAAGCAGAATAATTTTACAAAGCATGAACATATCAATATAAAAAATTAAGGAAAATTGAACCAAGCAATATTCTCTCAAATACCAGGATGATGAGGGATTTTGTCTTTCCTGGTGAAACCATTGCAATGTGGACATTTCGTTCCATAAAATCATGTGTTTGAAATAAAAAGGTCATACTCTCTTCTCCTGACTCCTTTAAAACCATCCTAGAAGAAAAAAAGTGTTGTAAGAAAGATAAGATTGATACAATTGTATTACCAAACTATCAGAAGTACCATCATCTGTTCAATACTAAAAGTAAAAGATCTTATAGTACTACAGAAAAGTTCGTTTATAAACCACCAAGGGGACATAACTCACCAAGGGGACATAACTCAACACTGAAATATGTTTATAAAATCTGTTAAACAATGATGATGCAAAACTTTAAAATAACTTGACTTCACACGGGCAACTTTTCTATGATATAACATTTAAAACAGGGAAAAGAAATCAATACACTGGAATAGCATTAGTCTTGTGTATACAGATTTCAAAGAGTGAAATATTTAAGAACTACCACAATTTTCTGTCTGATATTGAAAGTTTAACTGGTAATACATACCTTTTTTGCTTTTCTTCTCTGTCTTGTCTTTTTCAGTGGTTGAACCTTCACCAATCAGGGCCAAACTCAGGGCCTTATAATCACCAGACACATCATCCTATAACAAATATGACAAGTCAGACTAGTGGCACAGACATGTACCCATTGCTTGTCTTAATAATCCAGCTTACCTGAATAATTATCATTTTGTAAAGGAATGATCAAAGCTGTCCAAATAAAACATTTTTGTAATGAAGATATTTTTTAGACTTGAATTTTGAACACTTTAAATGAGACTGTAATAAACTTTTTTACATGAACTCACAGCAATGAACATGCCGAGCGTTTGTTTGTAGGCCTGCTGGAAGGACTCCTTGATTTGGACCATGTCCACTTCACATCGTGACACAAGGATTCGACACAAACGGTCATCATCTGTCCCAAGACCTTTCATGGATTTGTATAACTCGTCTGCAAAGTGGGATGGCTTGCTTCGTATACAGCGAACTGAAAACAGCACAGGAAATAAACAATCAACTATATGGTACAAAGATCTTCAAACCATGGAGCTAAGTTATATAAATTTGTATATGCTTTATTATTCAATTGTTTTCTTCTATTTTTGTCTCAACACCTGCACAATATTTTGTAATGGAAAATTGAAAACCTATATCTTATTCATCAAGTTGAATGAATGACTTCCTGCTCAAATAAATAAAACACTGAAGCCTCATTACTGTCCAACTCTTATGTCCCAGTAGGAATAGTAGATGGTCTATAAAGTAAGGAAACCTTACCAACAGCCAGCATGCCCTTCAAAAGATCACCCGACATCTCGCTCTTCAGTGTGTCCTCAATATCTTTGTTGGCTAGTTTGGCATATTCCTGGAAAGTAGCACGGAGCTGTGCATAGGAGCGAGACACCAAAATCACATTGAAGCGGGATTCGTCTGTTCCCCATTTCTTCTCACCAGCTTCATGTAAGGCTTGAGCATCTTGCTTAGCTTTATTGCGGTCAAACTCTTTACTTTCATCACGGTTTGCCTGGAGGGAGCTGATCAATAAGCGTTTGAAGTTTCCAGATGTGTCGCCAGCGACATCTTTCTCCAGTTCCTTTCCATATTCTGGAAAAATATTACATGTTTTTTGTTAAACATTTATGTTTAATAGTTATATGAAAAATGTCACAATATAAATATGCCTAACTAAATCAAAAGATGTCAAAGAACAAAGAACAAAGAACGACGTGTCATCTTAGGTCATGTGTATAGTTTTTTTCCCTTTTTGATTTTTTATATTTTATTTTGTTTTTGAGGTACAGGGGGTTGGGATGGATGGGGGTTGGTTAGTTGCAGGGGGTATGATCTTATATATCATTTTCGGTGTGATCTCCTCAACAAGAATTATGTTATATTGTAAATTCAAGGTAGCCATTTTGCATTTGTAAAAGAAAAGCAAAATTATCTATAAAAAACATATAAACTATATTGGATGAAATATATTACTACTTACTAGCTGAACTGATTTGGTATTGATTAATCTTGATCATTAGTTTGTGAATGAGGACAGACATTTGACATGTGATACTCACTTGCTTTGTAAGCTTCCTTGAAGGCCAGAATCTGTGAATTAGACCGAGTACAGATAATCTCCACAAGCACCTGCTCATCTGTACCAAGACCCTGCAAAAAAAGGGAGATAACTCACTACATACCAATATCCTGATATAGGTGTACCCTGTAAATTTCATAGACAGCATGTATGATATACTTATAACAGCTAAACAATCAAAATTATGAAAACCTTCCATCAAATGAGCTACATTGAATAACATTTTGAAAGGAGAAAATTAAATAGTAGTTAGGTATCCTATACCATCCAATCCAATTTGTCCAGACTCTTTTTTTTTAAATCAAATATTTTTTTGTGTTGTAGTATCAAACCACTTTGTTTTCCCTAAATCCTTCTATCAGGTATTTCCTTCAATAACATGATTCAAAAATACTTTTTTAAAAACATTTTGTGAATTAAATCATATACCCACCTTGATAGCCTTATTCAGGTTCATAGCATCAAATTCTGGACTGGTCATACAGAGGCCATGACACAACACCTTTAGCCCACCACTGAGTTCACTGTCAAGTTCCTTAATCAAGTCCTTGAAAATGACAATGGTAGAATAGGATTCAAAATAACATTAAACATCATGTTGTTTTACAATGTGTTTATGTAAATGTCACCCCAGGAGGGACACAGTTATACAAGCTGCACACGAAAGTTTATGATCAATGTAGTAATAAAGACAGTGTGGACAATGCAAGCAAAGTTATGCTCTTGACAAGATATCTTTAACAAGAAATAACTCTAACTGAGGGGTCAAGGACCCCAGATTTGGTACACTGTACATTGTCCAAGTATAATCAATGTATCCACCAAGTTTCATTATCCTTGTTTATTTGCAAACCATTAAAAGTTGTGCTCTAGTCACAAAATTTTAACAAAGGACAATAACTCTGTAACAATTGGGTTGTAGATGCTGAATTAGGTACACTGAACATTGTCTTAGCATGATCAACGTATACAACAAGTTTCGTTACCCTTGTTTATATGCATGCAAAGTTATACTCCAGACACGAAACTTGAACAAAGGACAGTAACTCAAACTATACATAAAAGGCCTATATATACACACAGAATCATAATATTGGGTAGATATGGTGATTATGTTGGGAAATTTTGCAATTCTTGTCATGTACATCATCTGAAAATTAGAAAGAATCAATTTAGCTTTTCCTACCTTTCCAAACATAGTTTTAAATGTCTTTACAATCTCCATTCTTTGTTCATTGGACCTGAAACCCAGCACGTTGATAATAGCTTTTTCATCGGTACCTGCAACATAACAAAGAACAGTTAACACTACATTTTAAAAGTGATAAACTAGACACTTAATATATCAAAAATTGTAATTTGTATCCAATTGAAAAATTGCTGAAACTAAACACTTTTAGAATGATGTTGTTGTAATCATTAGCCTAGAAATATTCCTTAAATTGCTATAGTTAAGTTTTTATCCTTGATATACACTCAGCACTTACCAAACCCTTTCATAGCTTTCCTTAAAACTTCAGCATCATTTTCAGCATTAAAATTTTCTGCTGGCTTTAGTGTTGGATCTTCCTACATGAACAAAAAAAAATTAAGGTAACAAAATTAAGAATATTCTTCACAACAAGTAGTGAGTACAACATTAATGAAAGTTTAATAGTTAAACAATTTAAATTCTTAAGTTGGTGCTGAAATAAATTGGCACATTATCAAAGCATAACATTATTTATGAAACTTTGGAATTTAAAAAAAAATATATAGTTTCAGTCAGAAATATACAGAAAAATCTGTTCTTGTAGAAGTTTTTACAGACAAATCATGCAAATGTTCATCTTTCAAAATGCTTTTAAAAAATTGCAATATCAAAGTGTAAAGGACAACATACCTGAATGTTTTCTGACTCCATTCTCACTTGTTCATCTAGTTCTTCCTCTGTTTTGTACTTCACAGCTTCAACAAAGCCCTTGCCAGCTGTCAAATTAAAATCACAACATTAAGGTTATAACAAATGTACAGGTACACACATGAATTATCAAGAATTAAGTTTACACACTTTTTATTGAAAATTTTACAGTTTTACTTGAACGAATATGAAACCAGTGAAATAACTTAAAATGGAAACAATTTAAGGGAAATAACTTAGATTCCAATCATTGGTAGCATTTACACTTAAGGTCCCAGTGATTTGTCATATACTTCCTATGAGGAAGATTTCCAATGTTTTTTATTAACAATATACCTGGGTATGTATTATTTGATACATCTTAGCTACATAATATGGTTCCTGTTATAAGAACTGACCACTGGTCACTTACATTTGGTGGCCTTGTCTGGTGGTGGCCCTCCCATGACAAGAGACAGGATAACATCACGATAATCTGAGCTCAGGTCATCCTGTAAATCAACATCAGCAGATTCATGATTAATGAAACGTCTATATGATCAGAACAATATTTTATAACATCTGATCAAACATTGTGCTGTAGAGATATCAATGCACAGGAGTTTTATATCAATGTTATTCTTGAATTCTAAGTGTACAAAACATCAATTTCGATAGAAAATTACAAGATGATTTCTGACCAGAAGTGGACATTTCTATTTAGTTTACATGGATAGTAAGAAATTCCAAAATCAGTTTTTTATAGTCCATATGGATAGTCATTCAACAAAATCATATGCTGTATATAAGTAGTTAATACAGCTATATACTGCTGGATTGTCTCACTCACTTACAGCTATATACTGCTGGATTGTCTCAGTTACTTACAGCTATATACTGCTGGATTGTCTCACTCACTTACAGCTCTATACTGCTGGATTGTCTCACTCACTTACAGCTATATACTGCTGGATTGTCTCAGGTACTTACAGCAATATACTGCTGGATTGTCTCAGGTACTTTAGGCAATATACTGCTGGATTGTCTCAGTTACTTACAGCTATACACTGCTGGATTGTCTCAGTTACTTACAGCTATATACTGCTGGATTGTCTCAGGTACTTACAGCTATATACTGCTGGATTGCCTCAGGTACTTACAGCAATATACTGCTGGATTGTCTCAGGTACTTACAGCAATATACCGCTGGATTGTCTCACTCACTTACAGCTATATACTGCTGGATTGTCTCACTCACTTTCAGATATATACAGCTGGGATGTCTCATTTACTTACAGCTATATACTGCTGGATTGTCTCAGTCACTTACAGCTATAAACTGCTGGATTGTCTCACTCACTTACAGCTCTATACAGCTGGGATGTCTCAGTTACTTACAGCTATATACTGCTGGGTTGTCTCATTTACTTACAGCTATATACTGCTGGATTGTCACACTCACATACAACTATATACTGCTGGATTGTCTTAGTCACTTACAGCTATATACTGCTGGATTGTCTCACTCACTTACAGCTATATACTGCTGGATTGTCTCACTCACTTACAGCTATATACTGCTGGATTGTCTCACTCACTTACAGCTATATACTGCTGGATTGTCTCAGTTACTTACAGCTATATACTGCTGGATTGTCTCACTCACTTACAGCTATATACTGCTGGATTGTCTCACTCACTTACAGCTATATACTGCTGGATTGTCTCAGTTACTTACAGCTATATACTGCTGGATTGTCTCAGTTACTTACAGCTATATACTCCTGGATTGTCTCATTCACTTACAGCTATATACTGCTAGCATGTCTCAGTTACTTACAGCTATATACTGCTGGGATGTCTCAGTTACTTACAGCGATATACTGCTGAAGGGTTTGACTTGTCAGACTTTCAAATGCTTCTTTGATCTGGACCATATCAATCTCGCACCGACTGACGACCACCCGCACTAATGTATCATCATCAGTACCAATGCCCTTCATTGTTTTCTGCAGCTGCCTAGCGAAGTGGCCAGCTTTGTTCCTAACACATCGTACTGTCATTAACAAAAAAAACATAAATTAAATACATTTTGTATATCTCAAATTATAAATGGAAATAATTCATCTGGTAAGTTTTTCAATTCATCAAATTCAAGTAAAAAACAACTTTATATCATCAATCATATAACAGTATGCATCGTCTTGACCAAAAGAAGAAAAAAAAATACAAATTTTCAAAGGGGTTCAACATGATACTAAGTTTACATAATAAGTTTTAAAAAATTGATATAAATTTTTGGGGGTATGAAATGTTCAAACTTCTACCTGAGAGAGAAGAATTAAAAAAAAAAAAAAACAGAAAGTAAAAGGAAACTGCTATTTATTATAATTCATGATGTGATTTTTAGTTAACGATAAGTGAGAAAATATCCCACTGAGATACTGTTGAGAGTTCCAAGGTTATCAGTAATTATCACCTACCAATAGTTTTCATGCCACTGAGCAAATCTCCTGACATTTCACTCTTCAGCACTTCCTCAAAGTCCTTTTTAGATAACTTGTCATATTCATCGAAGGTGGCTCGGAGCTGTGGGTAGCTGCGGGATACCAGGATCACATTGAAGCGAGATTCGTCTGTCCCCCATTTCTTTTCACCTGCCTCATATAGTGCTTTGGCGTCCTGTTTAGCTTTGTTACGATCAACCTCTTTGCTCTCACTACGATTTGCCTGAACCTGTGACACCAGGAGGCGCTTCAGATTTCCTGATGTATCGCCGATGATGTCTTTTTCTAATTCTTTGTTATATTCTGGGCAGATAGGCAGATAGCAACACATTAAAGAATGAAATACGAAAAAGATGAATCTTGAAGTTAAGAAATTTTTGGACTGATGCATATATTTCCTTACATGGCTTATCTATAACATGAATACAGAGTATTGCTTAAGCAATGCATGTTTCCTATTGATCCCACAAACTAATACACTGTAATGTTCATAAACATGTAGTGATGTACTAATGTTTGGTGTTGATTTGGGAAAAAAGTATAAAACTAGTTTATAACTGATTTTAATGGAAAAATGCAAATATGGCAATCTGACAAAACAGATTAATTACCAATGTGTAATAATGTATTATGGTCATTTGGTCAGAATTCTGTAATGAACAAATCACTAGAGTGCTGATTTTCTGTAAATAGTAATGATGACCTTGACCTTGGATCAACAACTCTGTTCAAGATGTTTCCCTGCCTGTGTGAAGTTTGATGAGAATCCCTCAAGGGATGAAGCTGCCAGAGCACTGACAATTATTATCTAAAAATAGTAGCAGTTACCTTTACTCTAGAACCTTGAGACTTTAAATAAGCTAGAAATAAAACTATGCAAGTCTTCACTTTGTTTTTAAATACTTACTTGCTTTGTAGGTTTCTTTGATCATTTTGATTTGAGCGTTTGATCGTGTGCACAGGATTTCTATAAGGACATCTTCATCTGTTCCAAGACCCTGTGATATGAATCACATGTATATGAGTTAAAGTTGTTTCAAGGTAACAACAAAATTATATGAATTCAAATTTTATTTACACAATAACTCATTATTCTCAAACTTATCACATAACTGTCAGTCCCCTCTTCACCTGTTCAAGATTTCTCTAACAATTCTGAGCCTGTAATTTCTATTACACATATACCTCCTAGAATATGGCAGATCACAAGTTTACAGTAACAGTATGATATGCAGTCACTTTCAAGTTTTTAAACATCACACATGCAAATTATTATCTAAAGGAACATTACTGATAAATGTTGTTGTTAAAAATATCATTTACAAGAAGGAAATATTCCCCTGTTATATGGAAGAGAAATCTAAACTCACGGGGTCAGATTCTTTAATATCTCACCTTTCACAAGCTTCAAATTACGATCAACATTCTCCTGTTATACTCTGTTATACAACATTCATAGATTATGGTTTTACTTATCAACATTTACACACATCCTAAGATACAAAAATACCTTTTCACCCCAACTTCTTTATTTAAAAAAAGACTGTAGATCATAAAATTATAGCTAGGTCCTAAAAACATGGATTAACAACCTTATAAAGAGATTTAGTTTCAGAATATCTTCACTATAATTGTGTGTGAACTATGGAATCCTTACTTTGATGGCTTTGTGTAGTTGGTAGGCGTCATACTCTGCTGGGGCCATCAGCAAGGCTTTACATGTGTCCAGGTAATGACCACTTAATTCACTTTTTAATTCCTCTATTAAGTCCTGATAACCACAAAGAAATGTTTGATTACCTCTATCAACAACATAGTGGATGGAGTAAGAAACAAACTTCAAAATGTCATGTATCTTTTTTCAAGAATTGAAAACTTAGCAACTTGGCAATTTATACTCCATGATGCAATATCTATTGCGAAAGGGGCTTTGCATTAAAAATTACTCATAAGATTTTGTAAACGTAGAATGAAAAAAAAAATCAAAACATAAAATGTTGATATATGACATATGCCCAAAACCTGGTCTGATCCTTTCTAAACATAGACTTGTAAGGAATAGTATGTTACAGAGGGATAACATTTTTAACTTTATTTTAAAATCAATTTCATACAAAATAAGTCAAATTTGACTTGAAATATCTAATTCAAGGAATATTTACTTTTCCAAACATGGTTTTGAATGTTGTCCGAACTTCTTGTCGTTGTGGATTAGATCTATAAGCAAGCACATTTGTGATAGCCTCCTCATCAGTTCCTGAAAAACGACAAAAGGATATAAAATAACAAAAAATAAATTCTCAACTGAATTTATAAAGCATTATTACCCAATATTATTTTGAAAATCATTAATTTTGAAGAAATTAAGTTTTCTTTTCTCTTAAAGTATCAAATAAGTTTACATACCAAGAATATTGACAGAATATATTACAGGTATGTAGATATGTATATATTTCCAGACTGACTAAGCTGGGTCTTATCAAGTAAGTTGTTGTAATATAGATTGATTTATACCTTTCTGTAATAAAATGTGATTTCCATTTCCTGTAAACTTCCTGAACTATTTTCCATTTTGAATAAAAGATTTTTCCCAATAGGTTAATCCTTTCAATACTATGCGAGCGCCCCCCCCCCCTTTTTTTTTTTAAATACACCAAAACTTTCTTTGAAACAGACTTAGGTTGGTTCATAGAAGGCAGCTGTATTGCCTACCATACTCTGTACTTTGAGATATAGTACTTATCAAGTCCTTTCATTGTCTTCCTCAATACTTCTGTATTGCCTACCATACTCTGTACTTTGAAATATAGTACTTACCAAGTCCTTTCATTGTCTTCCTCAATACTTCTGTATTGCTTACCATACCCTGTACTTTGAGATATAGTACTTACCAAGTCCTTTCATTGTCTTCCTCAATACTTCTGTATTGCCTACCATACTCTGTACTTTGAAATATAGTACTTACCAAGTCCTTTCATTGTCTTCCTCAATACTTCTGTATTGCTTACCATACCCTGTACTTTGAGATATAGTACTTACCAAGTCCTTTCATTGTCTTCCTCAATACTTCTGTATTGCCTACCATACTCTGTACTTTGAGATATAGTACTTACCAAGTCCTTTCATTGTCTTCCTCAATACTTCTGTATTGCTTACCATACCCTGTACTTTGAGATACAGTACTTACCAAGTCCTTTCATTGTCTTCCTCAATACTTCTGTATTGCCTACCATACCCTGTACTTTGAAATATAGTACTTACCAAGTCCTTTCATTGTCTTCCTCAATCACCACTATCTGTATTGCTTACCATACCCTGTACTTTGAGATATAGTACTTACCAAGTCCTTTCATTGTCTTCCTCAATACTTCTGTATTGCCTACCATACCCTGTACTTTGAGATACAGTACTTACCAAGTCCTTTCATTGCTTTCCTCAATACTTCTGCATCTTGTTCCGCATTGAACTTATCATAAGGCTTCACTGTTCCTTCAGTCTAACACAAAGAAATGATAAATTAAGTGAAAAATATTACAATGTTTATTAATATACGGTAGACATATCAAAATTTTGACACCTCAAACATAAATAATTAGGTCATTTTTTAAAATTTTTTTTTAGATCCTCTAATGATCAATCCTAGGTCCCTTCATTATCAGACTAACACACTACCAACTGAGCTATTCTGGTAATGAAATAACTCAAACTTTCAAGTACATTCCATAAAAATAATATCACTGACACCTATATATAAAAAGATGTTGTGTTGGGACTTACTAGTTGAGTTGGAGAGTGGACTTATTAAAAGACTGGACAGAGTATTAGATAAATGTTGTAATTTTACTGAACATCAATAAATATGACGAATGGGGCTTTTATTTATTTTTAGGTTGGTGGCTACCTGTAAGTCTTCTGTCTCCATGGCAAAGAATGGATCAGATTTTTTAGGTGCTGGTGGAGGTTTTTCCTTTTCTTTCTCTTTTTTCTTTGGTTTGCCATTGTTTTTCTCTGTGGGTGGGGGTTTCTTCAAAGTCTCAATCTTGGGTTGCTTTCTCACAGAGCCACCTGGTAATCAGTGATAAGAAACATTTAACAATATTTCAATTTTCTATTTGTTACTTTCCTGATATCTTTGTGTTGAGATCTCAATATTTATATTATATATCAAAATGAGTGATGGGAAAGTTCAGAAACACAAAGTTTCATAAACAAAGAAATGTCAAAATCAATGATTTCACTCATTTCTTTCTATTAAATATCTCCAAAACTTAAGAAAATATAATTTGATAATATGATATAAGTTTCCTGATATTGACAAGTGCAATCCTTCTGTCAACAATATCGACAAAAAATGAATCATGTTTGTCCAATCACCACTAATCTCATTGTCTCACTGTCTGTCCAATCACCACTAATCTCATTGTCTCACTGTCTGTCCAATCACCATTAATCTCATTGTCTCACTGTCTGTCCAATCACCACTAATCTCATTGTCTCACTGTCTGTCCAATCACCACTAAATCTGATTGTCTCACTGTCTGTCCAATCACCACTAAATCTGATTGTCTCACTGTCTGTCCAATCACCACTAATCTCATTGTCTCACTGTCTGTCCAATCACCACTAATCTCATTGTCTCACTGTCTGTCCAATCACCACTAAATCTCATTGTCCCACTTTCCAATCATCACTAATCTGATGTCCCACTGTCAAGTCTCCTATAATCTGTTTGTCTCACTATCCAATCCCTACTTAACAGGTTGTTCAACTGTCCAGTCACAATTAATAAGTTTGTCCCATTGTCCAATTGCAACTAATCCAGTTGTCCCACTGTCCAGCCAATACTAATCTGTTTGTCCCACAGCTCTGTCCTTATTAATCTGTTTGTCCCACTGTCCAATTGTAATCTTGTTATCTTACTCTCCAGTCACAACTGATCTGGTTGTCCTACTATCCAGTCCTCGCCTATCTAGTGGCCCTACTACCTAGTCACCATTAATCATGTCTCACTGTCCAGTCAACACTCATCTGCTTATCCCACTCTCCAGTCACCACTAATTTGTTTGTCCCACTCTCCAGTCACCACTTATCTGGTTGTCCCACTCTCCAGTCACCACTAATTTGTTTGTCCCACTCTCAAGTCACCACTAATCTGGTTGTCCCACTCTCTAGTCACCACTAATCTAGTTGTCCCACTATCCAGTCACACTAATTTGGTTGTATCATTGTCCAGTCAACACTTATCTGGTTTTCCCACTCTCCAGTCACTACTAATCTGTTTGTCCAACTATCCAGTCAACACTAATTTGTTTGTCCCATTGACCAGTCAACACTTATCTGTTTGTCCCACTGTCCAGTCACCACTAATTTGGTTGTCCCACTGTCCAGTCAACACTTATCTGTTTGTCCCACTGTCCAGTCACCACTAATTTGGTTGTCCCACGGTTCAGTCACCACAACCTTGTTGTCCCACTATCCAGTCACCACTAATTTGGTTGTCCCACAGTCCAGTCACCACAACCTTGTTGTCCCACTGTCCAGCCACAATCAATCTAGTCAGGCTCCATTACAATAAATACTTCTACGTCACCTGTGTAGTTATTCTACAGCAGAGACCTTGACCAAAGCTTAAGTGAAATAGTGAAATACACAGGTGAAAACATCAAAGTTAAGGATCTTTGTTTTAGTATTATGTGAAAAAACTGTGGATTTTTTAAACAGGAAAAGATTTGAGGCTGTGAAAATTACTTTCATGCTTAATGTTTGCATTACCAGTCTGAAGTATGTTTTAAACAAAATACACAATATTACACAAACACAACTGTAATACACTTCTACAAAAATCTGTACTATTTACATGGACTGCTAAAGACTAGCCTCCACATTCAAACTTATTTACATCCTTATTATCATCCATATCTTACGTGTTTATCACTCTTTTTATACAGAAAAAACAGGAGATACAACACAGTAGTGTTAAAAAAGCAAACATTCAGTGCCAAGATGCTGTAGAGCAGACAGCAATGATATGAAGGATCATTTTTTCAATTATAAGATTCACACAACAAATAACACTAGGAATGCAAACACTCTTTGCTTCAGAATCTTATTGAGAGATCAAGAAAATACTTTGGGAAGAAAGACAAATAAGTGCTGAAGAAATATTAAAATGACTTCAATAGGACCATATTAATCTGCAGCATCATTTAACATAGAGAATTTAGTTAAAGCACTATCAACAGAGAAATCATATTATATTTTCATAAAAAAATTACTACATTGTAAATCAAAGTCTACCTACCTTCCATCAACATACAATCAACCTACATCTGACAATAGGCCCATGCCTTGTAATTAGCCGACATCTACAGCGTTTCAGTCAAAAAATCAGCATATACTCATTTCCCAATCCAACCCCTATTTCCATTTCTTTGAGTCAGAGATTAATTTGCTGGTTTTATTCCTGTCCTTTAGCCATTCAGATTTATGAAGTCACTATTGTTGAATTCTTAATGAAATTTTTCGCTAAAATATTGTCTTAGAAACTGATTATGAAGGTCTATTTCCATGTTTCGTTTATGAAATTCAAATAGTTTTGCTTTTGCCTTATCATTTTTTCATCTGTCTCACTATTGGTACATGTGTCATTATCCATTGTTTTTCTTATTCTGTCATTATAGACAAACACAAAAATATATTTGTTTCAGGAAGCATGACAATAATTTCAATTTGTTTTACTTATCTAATTGTCATGATACCATAAATGTACTTAACTTGGCACAATGAAATATTAACTTTTTGGTAGATCATTGTAATGAAGAATTTGTGTAACTACAATAATTGGTACAGAAAATGCAATTAGCACAATTATATTTCAGAGATATACTTTCACTGGAAAAAGCTCTTAAATAAGTCAGGATACCCAAAACAAGTACATTTCTTGTCTTATCTTAATTTTACCATTTAAATATTCAAACTAAATAATCATTACACTTATAATGGTTTACACTGGTTTTATTTAAAACAGACAAAATCTCCATTCATTTGCCATATAAAGCTTTATACACATATCATGTACAGTTCAGTGCCGTGTAAAAAGTAGATCTTGTAAATTAAGACAAGCAAATATCTATACTACTCTTCATTCTATTTACACTACTATATACATCTTACAAAATGTTAACCTCAAAACATTCCTTTTGTAAAATATTTTAGTTAAAATATAAATATAAAAGATATGGTAAATTCTAAGAGAGAACACATTTAACAATGCATTAATATTCATTATAAATGACACCTTTTACATTAATATATAATATTAAAAAAATATGAATATTATCTATTAAAATAACTTTATATCACTGTTACATTTATGAAGGTATTTACACAATATATATATTAACTATAACCCATTATACTGTAAAGATGTTTAAATTGGACTCAAATTTTATCAAAACAAAAAAAAGAGAAAAGAAAAACAACAAAATGCATTTATATTGGAAGTTGATGTCATGGATAAATCTAACTTCCAAAAAATCACTTGTACTAAATTCCATGTCAATTTGTATCCATAGAAAAATTGTTGACTAAGAGTAAAAGAAATCCCTCATGAAAATAAACAATTTTACAGTACAATGTATCTGACAAAAAACAAGACAGTTGCCTGCTGATAATTAAATAAAAGTTAAATTGACAATTATGTTACTACACCACTGTCACAGAGACGCTTATCAGACACAGAAAGGCACTTATAGCATTTATACACATCATAACCTGTCTGAATTGGAACATTTGTGATTAAGAAATTCCTAGAAAATGCAATCTTATATTGAATCCAACTACAGTTAACATGAAGTGTATACAACCAGCATAATAATACAGTGTTTGGTCAGTTTAAAAAGGTAATACTGCTACAGGTCCAAATGAGACAACAACAACAGTCCTGTTTACACATCTTACTTATTCATTAAGTACATTAAATATCATGTACACCAATAACTTTTACAATGAGTATTTGATCCTTCTTCAATAATACAGTATTTAATCAAGAAGTCCTATATAATGAGTAATGATTGCAGAACCTCCTACAATTGTTTGTGGTCTCTTTACAGAGATGGTCTATAAACAGGTGGTCTTTAAACAGAGGTGGTCAGTAAACAAAGGTTATCTTTCAACAAAGGTGGTCAGTAAACATAGGCAGTCTGTAAACATAGGTAGTCTGTAAACATAAATAGTCTGTAAACATAGGTAGTCTGTAAACATAAATAGTCTGTAAACATAGGTAGTCTGTAAACATAAATAGTCTGTAAACATAGTTAATCTGTAAACATAGGTAGTCTGTAAACATAGATAGTCTGTAAGCATAGGTAGTCTGTAAATGTAGGTGGTCTCTAAACATAGGTAGTCTGTAAACATAGGTGGTTTGTAAATATAGGTAGTTTGTAAATATATGTGATTTGTAAACATAGATATTCTGTAAACATAGGTAGTTTGTTAACATAGGTAGTCTGTAAATATAGATAGTCTGTAACCATAGGTAGTCTGTAAATAGAGGTGGTATGTAAACATAGATGGCCTTTAAATAGATGTGTCTGTAAACATAGGTGGTTCGTAAACAGAGGTGGTCTGTTAACTTAGTTGGTCTTTAAACAGAGGTGCATTTTAAATATAGATGCCCTTAAAACAGAGATGGTCCCTAAAAAAGTGATATTTCTTAACAGTATTGTACCATGGCAGATGTGTTTCTTACCAATGGTAGCCTTCACAAATGCTTAATATTACTAATTCTATATGTTATCCAACTTTCCATTTTTTTTCTCATATGTTATCTGAATTCAATTTCCTGCACTTTCTGTTGGCAGTTACGAGGTATTTGATAACCAACAATTTCTTTACAACAGAGATATAAAGTGTTAGTGCCAGAAGCTGGTAAATATAAGAACATGTACTGGAATACTGAATTTTCCTTGTAATTTTTATGCATGTTTACTAGGTAAGAGTCACTGTTGGATCTACCAACACATCCACTCAGGAATGCAATTATAATCTTCTATACCAGGAGTGTTGGATCTCCAATTATTGATTCAATAATGTCAGATGGAAAGGTACTCCAAATGTTTCTAATATCTTAATTTTTCTTTTTCCACATCAACATTATTACAATACAAAAAATATGCCAAAAATATGGACCAGTCCAACACATGGATATTGTCTTAAGACATATCTATAGCCTAATTCCTTTAAGTTTTAGCTATTTTCCCTATTACATTTGATGTTGTTGATGTTTTAGGTTGATTTGCCTGTTAGTAATAAACTGATGCAAGTCCTAAATTTTATTCTTTGATAACATGTCATTTCCAACAGGCGTGTTATTTTACCCAAAACACCTGCATGTGTTAGAAAAATAATCTATAATAGAAAAAAATTACTAAGTCAAAAATTCTGGATCAATCAATCTAAAGTATTGTAAATATTATACATATATGGCACATACAACGAAATACATCAGAAAACAGCACTTTACTGAGTAGTAAAATGTAGCTTAGGAGAAAAACATTTAATATCATTTACATTGTAGAGCCATTTTATAAACAACTTCTTCAGTTTATTCTTCTGTTGATCATTTTTCCCTTTCTAATCCATAGAATGAATCAACCATTTTTCACACATTTCAATTTTCATACTTCTCATAGTCATTACATCATCACATTAAGCGGTGTAGCAGTAACACCTTTATTTACAAATTGTTCTTTATTACAAATTCCACAATTGTTTTTACAAAGTCATAAAATAATCATTTTCACAGCCTTTAAATTTTCCTGTTTTAAAAAGTTGTGTGCTTTTCACAGTGTCAAAAGCAATTTGAATATAGCAATAAATTCACAAGGCCATCTTATTTCAGCACCAGTGAATAGTGAAATCCACATATCCTGATAGGTTAAAGTTTGTATTTACAAATGCAAGACAAAAGAAATTGAATATCAAATCTTACGTGGAATTCCGGGTTTTGCCATGACAACCGTAATTTTGTAGCCATCACCTTCATCTTCAAACTTGGCCTCCAGCATCTGTATAGCAATAATTTATACTTATCCAAACAAACAAGATCACCTCTGAAATTGTCGTTAAATGTAAATATAAACACAGAGGCCTGTATTAAAACAAGAGGCCCAATGGGAATGAATATCTCATCTGTTCTGCAGTTTAAAAAGAAGACTAGACAGTCTAGTCAGTTTTGGAAACTTAGAAGTCCATAATCCAAAACTTCTGCTTCATCAACACCATGGCCCTGGGCTTATTGCTTGACCTTTTTAACATATTTTACTCCTGTGATCTTGCAAGTAGGTCAAAGTCATATAATTGAATAAACATGGAAGTCCTTCTTCCTAGCATTTCATTGGCCCAATATTAGTACCCTGAGTCATAAAGTTGTTAAGAAGTGGTTAGAAGATTTTAACATGTTTGATCTCTGTGACTTCAAAAGAGGGCCATTGATTTAAACAAACTTTGTAGCCCTTCATTTAGAAAGCTACAGGTTTAATATCAGTACCCTGGGTCTCTTGGTTATTGAAAGGAAGTGGTTTGAAGATTTTAACACATTTGACACTGGATCTGATGACCATGAAACTGAGGAACCTGGATCCTATCAGTTATTGAGAAAAGGGTTTTAATGATTTTAATACATCTGATTCTTGTTACCTTAAAAATTGAGTCAAGATCATTCATTTTCACATACTTGGCAAACCTTCTTCCTAGTATGTTACAAGTCCAAAATCAGTATCTAAGGCCTTGGGTATTTAGAAGAAGTTCTTTAAAGTGAAAAGTTAATGCCATATACACATTCATCATAACATATATCCCAACACAGGTTAAGCTGGCATTACTGGCAAATATCGTATCCTCCATTCACTATAGGTAATAACGGTAGAATTAGGATGAATGTTTTAGCAATTCAAATCATACTTGTATGATTTTGTTAAACTTGTCTATTGTTATTAAATGTATAAATCTTCAAACCAGGTCAAAAGTGGAGGACAAATATACATACATTATAGGACAAAGAAAAAATGCTGACATACCTTCCCCATCTGTGGTTCAGAAACAGGAAGTCGAAAGTCTTTGTTGTTCTTAGCATACTCCAACATGTGTGCGTATATGTGCACAATGTTGTCTTTAAAATCGCCTGGAACACAAAACAATTAATTAAAAATTTTGGAAAAAAATTTTGGCATTCATAAATGCCAGTTTCAATTGAGTTACCTTTACTCAACTCAAATTACTCAACAAGACTAAGGTCCTATCTACTGTCTCCATGACATCTCAATCAAATATAACCTGAAAGTCATGTGACATTATTTGGTCATGACATTACGATTGGTCATATCACAGCAATAAGAAATTACATGACAAATATATTCTTTGTTGTTCACATAATACAAATGACTCTGTTTAAATTCTTTTTTTTCATTTAAGTTATGCTCCAAATATATCTTTACTACAGATTGACTCAAATGCTTTGAATAATGTAGTAAACCATAAAACGCAATGATTAATCACTGAAGATGACCCCAATATTTATCAGATAATGAGATCCTGTGCTGTAATAAGCCCACCCCTTAATTTTGAATCAGATGTAATGTTTGGCCCTCTGGGTTTATTGCAGGCTAAATATGGAGTGGTAGTGATTACGATGTTGATATTACCTTTACCAGGGCTGACAGAGTTCAGAGGGGGATCCTGATAAATGGGATACTCAATAGCAGGTTTGGGGGCTGGGGGCTCCACAGGTTTAGGGGGCTCCTGAGGGGGCTTTTTATTGCCAACCATTCTTTTGATATCACCAACAGTTACATATCTGCCATCTGGATTACAGGTCTGCAAAATGTGGAAAGGAAAAAAATTCACACATTGATAAACAGTATCAGTATACCAGTAATTCTGATGCATTTCTGTCCATATTTATGTTAAAATCATGTTTGAACATTGTGATATCTGAATGAGTATGCTGGTCTAACAGAGTTGATCATTTAAATATTATAATCATGGAAACACTTTGCACTGAACTTCATCAAAATCAAACAATCATCAAACATAAACAAAATCAACAAATGAATGAAGTCAAAAACAGCAACTAGTTGTCTCCCTTTTATCTTAACTTACATTAATCATGTTTTCAGTAAGGTACCCATACTGTGTTGGATAGAGGGTTGGGGGTACATTTGGCCCAACTCCTGGGATCTGTGTAGGAATAGCCCCTCCCCACACATTAATCTGGGTTCCAGCATAGTTTGTGGGATTGAAGGGACCATCTGGTATGGGTTGTGCTGCAAAAAATTAAAAAACAGTTCTGTTTGACTTTTCTTTTCATTGTTAAGTTTTTTGCTAGCTGGATATTACATTATCATGGTCACTGTTAGCATTATCTTTGATGAAATTTTACACGATTTACAACAAAATTCCATCCTTTCTTTGTAAGTCACTTATACTTACTATCTGATTTACTGATAAATATCATCAAATCCTTGACTGGCAGGGTTTACTGGATTAACAATATTCTGTACATTAGATTTTCAGTTATAGCAGGTATCTATCTGATGTTATGGATCATTTCAATTTTGAAATCCCATATCAACTGAATAATGGCTCCTGACGCCCAACTGTCCTAAACCCAGGACATGCTAGACCAATGTTCTTAAGTCCCCTGGCAACTGGGATAAGAAGTACCATGCTACTTATCATAGTAATGCAAACAAATAATTACATGTTTTAATTCGTTATTTTTGTGAGTGTTTGTGTGTGTGTGTGGCTTACATGAATATGGCCCATCAGATGCTGAACCAAGAGTATCAGACAGAATCGCTTCACTGGCCCATGCTTCTCTTGGAGGTTTTGTGAGAGATTTACGAAGAGGAGACTTTCCACGAACTGGTGATTTATTCTGAAACAAAATAAGATGACATATCAAAAAATGCAAAAAAAAAATATATATATATATATTTATGGAAAGTTTTTTAAACTCTGTATGTATTAAGTCTGTAGTTATAACGCTCCCCTACCCCATCCCCACATACCAGAATTAAAATATTCAGAATTAGAAGAAAATTAGGCTTAATCATAAATTGTGATTGATCTAAGTATTCATTGAGTATCAAAGGGACGTATACTTAATTTTCTTGGAGTACAAACAATCTGGTCTTGTGGAATTTAGTGTTTATAATATTACAAGTGTTAAAATGACTCATAAAAACTACTGGTAGGAGGAATCTTTCAGCAGTTCCTCACCTTTAATATGAACTGCAACTGCATGAATGAAACAATATTACAGATACCAAAGATCAGGTTTTGATTTAAATTTTTTATCAAAGTTGAATATGTATGTACTAGAAAATTAGGAATACCGGAAAGAGTAACAAATGAAATATGATGTATAGAAATTAGTGTTTTACTTTTCTATTAATTTTTTTCTTTGTTTTTGGTTTTATGGTTGAATCGCTGTCTTGGTCTGAAGTGTCAAAAAATCCAGAGTAGTCGTCTGTTGTAGTGCTGTCATCTTTCAGGTGCTGTGTAAGTCGACCAATATCCTCTACGTTAAACTGCTTGGTCATGACATCACTCTCTCGCAATCCATCTCTGTTCAAAAATAATATCATGTATCATGTGGTTCTATTTCTTGGCAATACTGCTCTTAGTATTATAAAGAAATACAGCAAAACAGCTGTTTTTTGTTGAATATATATACAATGCGCATTCAAAATACAAAATTATGAGAAAAAAAAAGGAGAGAAAGTTGTATTTCATTTGTAACTTCCAACCCTAGCCTATATAATATCTTGCATTACTTTCACATCTATTGCTATATCTGGTTATTGAAAGCTAATGAAATTATTTATGAAATATTTGCATTTAAAAGTATTTGTGTAACATAATTTGTGAAATGATGTGGACATACCTTGCCACCGCAATAGCCTTGATAGTCCTCTTGCCAGGCTTCAATGTAAAGGGACCAATGTATTTGAATGTTACCTCTCGTCCAGCAACTCTGCGCTGAAATGGGTTTGGCTTTGTGCCATCTGAGGTGAAAAAAATCTTACACTCTGTTGTTTCTGGAAAAACAAAAAAAAATTATAAATAAAGCATGAATTACATAGTTCTGTTTTGTTTAAACTTCTTATTTTGATGTTTATTTTTTCTATTAAATGTACAATTATAGTATTAATATACAACATCATCTTTACTGTATTTACCCTTCAATGTCCTAGGGGGCCACTAGATACATCATTTCCGGTTCAATGTCGGGGAATGGGCTTATTAGAGGGCAATGGAGTAGCATTGGTTCATGTTTTTACTGAACATCCACATGCATGCATATTATTTGTCAGTTTGTTAATCAATATTCATGAGTATTAAACCAGAATTTGTTTCAGAGATATGATTTTCATCTGCATATTTGAAGTACTCTTTGTTCAGAGATTTTTCTGATCTATATTTGGTAATGTTTGGAGGATTCCTTTGTCTATATTTAGAATAAGCTTTGTTCAATGTTTGAAGGATTTCCTGATCAATATTTGGAATTTCTTGATCTTTATGTGTATCATGCATATCTCTATGTTTGCAGGACTCCCTCAATTATATCTGGAATATTTTCCACCCAATGTTTGAGTGATCTTTGTAAAATCATTGGCCCTTCTTTAAGATTTGAACATTTGAATACTTATGCACCCATGATTTCACAAATCTTTAATTAATCAATTGATAAGGAAATAAAGGGAAAAAAACTGAAAAACAAATAAATATAATTCAAAATAATTCATGTTAGCTTTAAGCCAATATCATATCTATACTGCAATTACAAATAAACATGTAACACTAAAAGTAAACGGAGTCATCTTGTGTTAATATGATAGAAGGTACCCAGTTTAAATAACTCACCAGTGCATAACTCAATCAATGTTGATGTATCAATTTTATTTCCTGACAGGCCTGGTATAGCTTTCCGGAGTGGAGTTATAACAGGGGGACACACAGCCCCAGCGCTTGGCATGATTGTTTTTACCCTTCAATTGCCCTGAAAAAACAGAATTGTTTAAAACTCATCATCTGCATCTAGATTGATAAAGGACATGTTACACAAATCAAGCCGTTTTGTACTTTGTGGAATTTGAAGACCATATTTTTTATATAAAATTTCATATTATTGTTACTTATATCAACTAGAATCTGCCGTAACACAAAGTATAGTACATAGACGAGAAGCATTCCTGAGTCGACGATGAAAACTGCTGAGGAAACAAGTCTGAACTTCTTCATTCATAAACAGAGTTGTCGTTTCAAAACATTCCGAAGCTCCTTCACCATAAATATTCGTGTTTAATCTTCCATGACTACAACTTACCTGAAATAAGTCAAACGATGTGGAGAATATGATACTGTATCTCGTTATAATGATAATATTTGAAACTGTTTATGGTTGTTTGTGTCGTCAAGTCGCCATCTTTTTGCGCCTCACGCACCAAAGAGCGCCGAACACTTTGCGGAAATAGTTCAACCGGAAGTTCCTTTTACCATACTGGAAGAATTTGGCTCAGATCTCAAGTAAGCATGGGGCTCTTCAATCGATTAATATCACACATGTTAATGACCATCAACGTCAGATATTTAATTGTCATGCAAAATATTGTAATTTTGTCTACGTCTTGTTGTATAAAAGTGATATCCTGTGTGTAAAACATGATTGTGGCGAAGCTGGTTTGACATTCTATGCTCGAATACCGCCTTATATGTCGATTCTGTTGTATACGCTCACGTGAAACGATTGCAATCGCGACCTCCTGGTAGGATAGGAATATTTTCTATGTTTAAATGTTGTTGGAGATGATATAGTTTTAGATGGGCAACTGTTTTCCATTTTCAAGGTAACTATGTAAGCACCTGGCCCCAGAGAAATCTGTCGAATGTCAATATTAGGTTACGATTTATCATGTTTTTTTTTCAACGTCGCTCAGGAGGTATCTTGTATTTCGTTTAAATTTTGATGTTTAATTCTTTGACGAAAAATTCACCGTCGGTAGGGGTTGAACAACTTTTGGTTTAGAGTAGACGTGGAATAAAAAAAACGTTACAAATGATTGCATGCAAGTAAGATCTTGCAGTAAAGTTTCGACTGCTTTTGCTATGGGAAGTGCCTTTTGCCTATTTATTTTATTTTTGAAAGGGATCTTCTTTAACAGGCTTTCATCTGCTATCAGACCCTTTAGAGTATTGCGATGGCCAATTTGAAAGCTGTTGAATAATGATGCCAGTAGTAGAGTGGTTTGATGGCAGCTGAGTGCGTGTTCTGCACGAAATTTGTGATTTAGGTCAGAAATTTTAAACTCGTTGAAAGGCAACTTTATTTAGTTAGACCTTAACTGGTTAGGCAAGACATTTCTACAGCATCCCTTTTGATCAATTGGTTTTACTTTTAACGAGATTTTGTGCTGTTTAGAACAATGCCTGAAATGCATTTTTGGATATCTATAGCAATATCCAACAAATTATACTGGATGAGGTAGCCTCCAATTTCCATGTAAATTTACATTGTTCTTGACACTTTTTCTCCAGAAATGCCAACTGAAGCTGTAGAGAGACCAATTGAAGACCTGAAGCCCGATGAGGGCTCAGCTTCAGGCACTGAATCCGACAGCAGTGATTCAATGCCGGAGCTTGAAGAAGGGGATGCCGCACAGCAGAGCCAGGTATTGGATAAAAAAACATTTTTTTCACATCACTGAAAAATTATTTGAATTTGGTTCTGTTTAGATTAAGAGATATCGGATATTGTTAATGTATTTAATGCTGAATTTTTCTTTAATCCAATTATAGATTACTTCATGTCATATTTTTTGTAGCTTGCAGCAGCAGCAGGAATCACAGAAGAGCTCACGAGCAAAGCAAAACAAAGTCGCAGTGAAAAGAAGGCCAGAAAAGCTATGTCTAAACTTGGTAAGCTCTTATAGGGTATGAAAATGAGGCATTTTCTAAAACTACCTTACATTGATATTCCATACATGTTCAGATTTTTGTACATAAAGTATCAGATGGTGTTGTAGACCTCAGTCCAACACGGAAAACAATTATAGTAGTAGGAAATCTGTAACAATCCTTAATCAAGGAGTGGTAAAAATCAGATGGGCTTTTCAATGTAGCTAATCGATTACATTTTTGACTGACATTGTTTTCAATATTCATAGAAAGTGCATGCATTCTACATACATGGCAGAAGTACTTTTTTGTAACTTTAACCTCGGATACCTCAAGAATTAATATTATTGGTAATTGTTGTGTTTAACAAGACTTTTGTTATTGCTTAAACATGCACAAATATTAAGGTACTGATAACTGATCACGAAAAATTACAATTGATCATAGCATAGAATAAGATAGGTTTGATAATCGATTAAATCTTATCTTTGTCCCATCACATATGTTTGCAAGATACATGACTTAATTTGTTCAACCATGGGACCACTAGTAGAATATTACATGAAACATGATTCAGAAAGTAACATGATGACAAATAAGGAACAAACCATTTTTGTGCCTAAAGTTATCTCCCCTTGATTACAACAGAATATGAAATCGGAGCATAATTTTCATGCAAAAATGTTCCCAATGCCTGCAAAATTGTTTCATGTTGAGTATTTAACAGCCAGATGAGTTAATCTTTGCAATTTAGATAATTAAATGTAGCACATATAATAGTCGCCATGGAATTCTACTTTTCAAAAACTTGGCATCATCAATGTCATAGGCATTACATCTATATTAAGCCATGGAGCAGAAATTCTAAATTGACTTGCACATTTTCTGTATGCAGGATTTTTTACAATAGGTAAATTGTTTTCAAATCCAAAGTTAGATTTACACTTGAAATATGTGGATTATTTCCCGTCCAACATGAATTTGCATTTTGAGTCCATTTAGTTAATCATAAATAATTGCTTTAAGGTTACACTTCATGAATGACTTAAAACCTTGTAGTTTTCATATTAACACAGATTTAGTTTACATCTGCGCATTGCCTTGCCAACAAACGTACAGTGACTTCCTCTAGTCTATTCAGTCTTTATCATGCATATCAGTATCTATAAGTTGCAAATATATTTGTGTTATTTAAAGAAAAAAGCATGTTAGGTTGTTTGATTAGTGCAAAGAAAGCCAAATTGCAAGTCAGAATTTTTTTCATCCTAATTATTAAAGTTATTCTTTCAGAATGATATAGTTAATATTATAAAGTGCTTTTTATGATGAAAGGCTGTCCCCAGTCTTTGAATATATGGCAGTTGAGGTGCTGCACTGCTTTGTTTTCCTGTGATGTAAGTTGTTTCAGTTTATAAACTGTACTGAAATATATTGCCTTCGTCCATGTTACAGGTCTGAAGCAAGTACAGAGTGTCACGCGAGTAACAATAAGAAAGTCCAAAAACATTTTATTTGTAATCAACCGACCAGACGTATATAAAAGTCCTGCATCAGATACCTACATTGTGTTCGGTGAAGCAAAGGTAAGAATTTTTTTCATAACCCTGCCATGTTATCCAGGATGGGAGATAGCATCATCCTTGTTCATCTGTTCTATTCTGAACAAATCTCGTGCCATTTGATTCATACTTGCCCTTTATTATTCAAAGTTGGAAACCTTGTGTAAAGATGTCCCCTCTGTCAAGGTAAAAGTCACATTTGACAACTCTAATTATGTCCTTTGACATTAATTCAGAACCAATGCTGAATCTTAACAAACTCGGAATATTTGATTCATACTTACCATTAATAATATCTAGTTCTACACCTTATGTTACATTGGGTCATCAATTAGGATCGTGTTACATTTTATAATTTTTGCAAATTTATCAGACTGATACTTGTATGCATGGGCTTTTGGGCATTCATGTCCTTCAGACAGTCTGAGTTTTAGAGTGTTACCTATTACAGAACCAAATTTAAAGTGAACAATAATAATGTTTTCTACATGAGCAAACAATTACTATTTTTTTATTTGGCAAAACATCTGCCATTTGTTGGCATCTGATTGGCTAATATGTTATAGTGAAATCTGGAATGTAGTTGACGTATGAAATGGTATCTTTGTACCTCCGGGTTTCCTTCCAATCTCAAGTTAGTGTATGCCAGTCTGATCACAGACCATATGTTGAAGTTCTTTAATAAGCATCATTCACAACTGAGGGAGGGCAGTTTGGGGGCCTTATGCAACTGGTTCTGTAACAATTAATATCATATAATTGGTAACACATTATTTAATCCTTAATTTTTGTATGTCAAAATTTTTACAAAGTGGAATAGAAATCATGGAAGTGGAAAGTCTTAATAGTGCAAGTCCTAATAAGCTATCATAATTATTTAAGATTGAAGATCTGAGTCAACAAGCCCAGATGCAGGCTGCAGAGAAATTCAAGACTCCTGAGAACCCCATGAGTCTGGGCGGAGACAGTCCAAGCACCATAGCCGAGCCAATCCAGGAGGAATCCGAAGAAGAGGGCGAGGTATACTTTTATTCCTCAGTGTCAGGGTGGCGCAATATAAGCATTATTCTGAAGAGTTGGGAAAATATAAATAATAAATCTGCACTTCATGTTTTTTTTTTCAAATAGAGGTGCAAAAAAAGGTTGTGCTTTTGCGAGGTCAAATACTACTACAAAAATCACTACCTAGAATGTGATAAATTTCTTATAGATGTTTGAAATAAGGTAGATACAAACCAGTTGTGTCTTTTGGTTTTTCAGGTTGATGAGAGCGGTGTGGAAGCTAAGGATATTGAACTTGTTATGTCCCAAGCCAATGTATCAAGATCTAAAGCTGTCAAAGCGCTTAAAAATAATAGTAACGACATCGTCAATGCTATCATGGTAAGGTTTGCCCATCGTATAGTCAACACAATCACATATTCATTTATTTTCAGGTAAATGTGTTAATGCTTTTGATCAAATAAGTAATGAGAAACTTAATTTTCATTGTCAAAGCTGTTCCTATAGAATCATAGTATTGATTTGTCAGCAAGATTTGTGCTACTGTCTGAAATCGTACGAGGATATACTTCAGATGTACGCACAAGTGATATACTTGCAAAGATATCTTTGTAACTCAAATGTTTTCAAAATTAATTTCAAAGGAACATAAAGCATTTTAAAATTTGGCATGCATTCTTAATTGTAACAAAATGGTTCACACAGAAATCAAAAAGTGCTTCAAAATTGAATTTGTAAATCAAAAGTGCTTGAATTTCAAAATAACCTTAATTCTGCTTGAAAATTGCTTGAAAAACATGGAAGTCAATCAATATGAATCATGAACAAGGAATTTTGTTACTCCTCTTGGTATAAGTTGTTGTTTTCTGTCTTTACAGGAATTGACGATGTAACCTTTGCTGCCTCGATGTCCCCAATGTTTATAGCTTCACACCCCATTGTGCTTGACAGACTCTTTCTTTCATTGTGATATTTATATGTATAAGCCTAATAAAGGCATAAAACATTTTTCTACAATACATTGTTTTTACTTCACACTGTAGCTACTACTCCACTATAGGTTCTCAAGTGCTGTGTATAAAACATGGATAGTTACATCCACCACTTTATAGCAAGATAATGTGTAGAAGAGTTATTTGTAATCCAGAGATTCTAAAGGTGGTTGTCTCTGTGTTGACATTTCCAAGATCAAGTGATCAAGTTGGAAGTTTTGAAGATGGTGGTTAAATACTTAACAGGAATTACCCTTTGATTTATTGACAGTAAATGATCTATGCATTATGCTCGAACCAAAGCATTCCTCTGTGTTTAGTTGAGGTCGTAAATTGCACCGGGTACAAATACCTTGATTTCAGTAATTATAACAATCACCATCAGAATACTATACTTAAGAGTTTTCAAAGTTCTTCCTTTTTGTTTATGATAGCTAAACTACTCTACGGTGGAAGTATTTGACAAAAATCAATAATTAATCGTCGGCTCTTGCGATTAGCTACTTAAAAATTGGGTGCATAATACGCCAAATTAACAGTTTGTGTAAATTTATTGACATATATTTACTGTCGAACCTGTATATAAAGAACGCTCATGGGGAAATAAAGAAAAAAACTGGTCTTGATAGACAGGTGGTCTTTATAAGAAGGTTTAAATGAACATCCAAAATTCTTGAATCAAAGGGAGATAATCAATTTGCACCAATCCTGTGTGAAGATAATGGCAGTATTCCTGATTCATCATAAAATTATAATTACAAGCTGTTATTAATTTGTGTAAAAAAAAATCATTTTAATTTTTGATATTTCATTTTCAAAGAATTACATATTTATATCGGCACTAAATAAAAATACAATGTAAGAGAAGAATTGCTATCAAACCATACAAAACATGTCTCATTTTCTTTGTGTTGATAATCATAGTAATTACACTTTTCTCAAGAAAAGGTCATTGAGCTGAAGATAAGTGTCAATGAGGTCAATTTTATTGCATGTATCTTTTTAAAGTCGAAACCATGAAGTTAATTGCCTTTTACTCATCTGTACTTGTAAACAAAGCCTACCTGTGACACTACACGACCGTCGTATACATAAGACAGTCATGGAACACGGCATTGTTGACACAGGTGTAATTAGCGTGGTTTACAATGTGGTGGGTTTCGAGACCCTCTCGCTGTTATCCTCGGTGTTTGCTCTTGTAACACTATATGGACCCAATACTGATCAACCTACTTTCTGTGACGAACTTTTAAATATTACTGAAGACTTTGGAAATTCGAGTTTTATTCTGTGGTGACTTTAATATGATTCTTGATCCAAATTTAGACTGATTATTACAATAACAAATTCTTGATCCAAATTTAGACTATGATTATTACAATAACAAATTCTTGATCCAAATTTAGACTATGATTATTACAATAACATAAATAATCCAAATGCTAGAAATAAGGTCTTGGATCTAAAAGAGGATTTCTGATTAATAGATACATTTAGAGATCTTCACCCTAACAATAAACGATACAAATGGCACAAGAAAACTCCACGTAAGCAGGCAAGACTTGACTATTGATTTCAGACAGTTTATTACCTAGTTTATTATCGTCACCCATCGAACCAAGGTATCGATCAGACCATTCTTTTTCAGAAATACAGTTAAAATTCGACAACTTTACACGAGGTTGTGGTTTATTGAAATTTAATAATTCGCTTCTATTTGACCCAGAGTACTTAGATCTTATTAAATAAACAATAAATGACATAAAGCGACAATATTTTATCCCAGTTTACAATATAGATAACTTAAATGATATTCCTCTTGACGAGATTACCTTTGCATCAATGACCAGTTATTTTTAGAAACACTTATGATGGAACTCAGGGGTAAAACTATTTCTTTTTCAATTTATAAGAAAAGAAAGTCTAATGAAAGAGAGAGAATTTTAATAATTGAATTTAGGAACTTAGAGAAAACAGGGCCTGATGCCATTTTTTTTAATGAACTTGGGGACAAAAAAGACAATTAGAAGAAATAAGAAAACACAAAATTTAAGGCAATATTGATACGCTCTCGGACAAAATGAAACATGTCTTCAATAGGGTTTGGTATAATAATGGGATTCATACTATTAATGACTTAGCTAAAGAGGATAAAACATTTTATAGTCTTGAAGAATTAAGAGAAAAATATAATATTCATACTAATTTCTTAACTTATCAAAGTATTAAAAGAGCTGTCTATCATTTTATCTTGAGGAACCAAAATGTATTCGACTTAGAAAAAAGAACTGTTTTACCTAGTATTCTCATTAACTTAAAACTTATTTTTAAAGACAAAAAGGGAGCTCAAGAAATTTACAAAACAATTAGTAAAAATTCTGCTAAACCAAAATCTGAAAGAAAATGGAACACTTCATTAAATTGGAGAGAAGATACATGGAACATTTATTTAGCTCCTTTTAACACAACATCCAACTCCAAACTTCATTGGTTGCAGTATAGAATTAATCATAGAAACCTTGTTACAAATACATTCTTATTCAAAATTGGAAAAACTGACAATAACCTATTTTTTTTTTCAAACTTCATCCAGAAACTATTATCCATATATTATGGGACTGTCATCTGGTGTCATACTAATTGATTATTTAAGAATTAACATTATAGCTAAAAATCTTGGTCTAAGATTTGACAAAAAAAAATTAATTTTAGGTAAAACTGTAAATAAACAATAAATTTGACATTGATAACCTGATACTACTTATTATAAAACATTACATATACAAGTCCAGATGTTTTGAACAACAACTTAATTTTAATAGTGTTAAAAGTCACATTTAAGTTGAGTTAAAAGCACACCAAATTCTTTTATCTAAATGTAAATTTAAAGATAAAGCTCAATTAAGTGCACAAATTCAACAGTGGTAAGATTTTTAAAGTTAATAGTTAGTATTCGAGTGATTTACTTTTGTCTAATATTTATTCTATTACTCTACCTTGGTACAAAAGTATGCCTTTGTCTTTTAACACATGTATTCACTATATATTATATCTTCTTTACATTATCAGAACCTAGACTTATTTTGTCTATTGTACCTGTTGGTGTAATTAGTGTGCTTTTTTTTGTCGTACAATGTGTTCTTCTCCATTAGTTCCATGTCTTATTTAAATGTGTTTTGTTGTGAAAATGAATAAGATGTAAATTTTAAAAAAAATGCTAATAAAATGAGTACTAACTTGAAACTTGTATGTGCTTTTTTCCCCCAATTGTTATTTGGAACTATGTTTTTTGCTTTGAATTTAAAAGGCTTTATCAAATATTGCTGGATTACCTCTATTCCCATGATTACCGTGCGTACAGTTCATCCATGGAGACTGCAAATCGACCTTGCATTCCTTTTGAAAATCCATCCACTAACCTGACCTTGACCTGTTGCAAATGGAGTGGAATGGCTGTCACGTGTTTGTAATAAAGAGCTCCATTCCCTAATTAACAGATAGATCTCTTTGCTATCATCAACTTTCATTCCATGTGGTCATTGTTTTCTTACAATTCCATTTAATTTTGCATTTTATGTTTTTAAAACACGTGAAATCTATGAAACAACTCTTAATTTCTTGTGCAATGAAAAATAAAGGTCTCACCCACAGGACAAGATTTTTTAGAATCAACACGACTCAACAAAGAGGATTTACTACATGATGTTAAATCGTAACCGTTCTACTCAATTTCCTACTCTTAAACTATCCCATTCTCCTTTGTATGTGCATGTGAATTCAGCACATTAAGTGGTCTTCAGTATGATCTAAATTGGCTATGTTTAAAACTTTTCAAAACATTTTTTTCAGCATTGTGCGTTTTTTATTTATGAATTTCATTCTGATTAATCGAAACGTATTTCGAGCTTGATCTATTTCATTTTTTTTGAATTTCCCAAAGTATCAAACCTGTTTAAATTTTAGTGAACTCAGTCCATCTGTTTGTGGAGTTCATTGGATTTCACCCTTTCATATATTGATGACGTCCTGTCTTTAAATAAAAAGAAAATGATTGACTACGTCCGTATATATCCGCCAGAACTGGAAATCAAAGATACAACAGACTTTCTATATCAGCCGCTTATCTCGATTTTTTCATACAACTATTTCAATTTCCCTATTGAGAATTTTCCATTTCTAGATAGCAATATCCTTACATCTCCTACCTATGATATTTACATGTCACACTTGATTCGATGCTCAAGGCCCTGTTCCCATTATCATGATTTCCGTACACGGAGTCGTCAACTGATGCAAGTTGATGAAAATTATTAGAAAGTTTTTTGGTCGCCATAGTGATTTCATTGAGAAATCTTTTTCCTTATCCAACACGAAGCTGGACACTTTTGATGCTAGTTGGTTTACGTGTTGGTTCCGCTGTTGTATACCTTGTTCTAATTTGAGAGCTTGACATTACTTACTTTGATTGGCCATGGTTTACATAGCGGGTGTCGTCGATAAGGCAGAAAATGCTTACTATTCCACAACAACTGTTCTTATTCTTTATGTAATTTTTCAGGAGTCACTGTGTAAATCTTTCTTTTGATCATATTTTGCCCTAGTTTATGGAATTAGAGTTTGAATTACGATTATGTTGCCATGTTGGTATTTCAACTGATTAACAGATGGGCTGACCGAAGCACGGAATCAGGATCAGTCAGGGTAGCATGGGGAGATGGAGGGCTACCAATTTTTGTTTTCAATTAATTACCTTCACGGACTTTCAAGATTACACGAGTCCAACGTGTTATAATCTTCGAACGACTTCTCAATAACCAAAAGGCCGAGTTGTCTGAAATTGAGTCTGTTGCATGGTAGGTTGACGTGCTACCACGTGTGTAAAAACCATCATCTAAACAACTCTGGAGAACACTTGGTACCTGGAGATTAACCGTAAACAGACGGAAACCATAATCTAAATGAGATTCTTTTGGAAAGTTTACCGAGACTTCGCTTGATTCATTATAATCGTTAGAGCTAACGAACCATCTCGGATGTCAAATGAAATTTTGAAAAGTCAATTAGGAAATGAAAACGTGGACATAAATTCATGCTCACTGGTGTTGTTAGCCAATTGCTTAATAAATACCTTAACACTATTAAACATATTAAAGTGGCTTATATCGGTAATCTGTGGGCATCACTTAGGAACAGTAATCTTTTTTTTTTTTGGGTGGGGGGGATCACTTAGGAACAGTAATCTGTGGGGATCACTTGGAAAAAGTAATCTGTTGGGATTACTTAGAAAGAGTAATCTGTGTAGATCTCTTAGGAACAGTAATCTGTGGGATCACCTAGAAAGAGTAATCTGTTGGGATTACATAGGAACAGTGATTTGTGTAGATCTCTTAGGAACAGTAATCTGTGGGAATCACCTAGGAACAGTAATCTGTTGAGATTATTTAGGAACAGTAATTTGTAGGCATCTCTCAGGAACAGTAATCTGTTGGGATTACTTAGGAACAGTAATCTGTTGAGATTATTTAGGAACAGTAATCTGTAGGCATCACTTAGGAACAGTAATCTGTTTAGATTATTTAAGAACAGTAATATTTTGGGATTATTTAGGAACAGTAATTTGGTGGGATTATTTAGGAACAGTAATTTGTTGGGATTATTTAGGAACAGTAATCTGTTGGCATCACTCAGGAATTATGTAGGAATAATGATCTCTACCATCATGTTCATTTAAAAATTGACTGTCTTGATACTTAGTGACATCATGTCTGCATGTAGGGCGTACGAACGTTACCCACTCCCCCATCGTACTGTTGTGAGAGACAGCACAATCTAATCTATCAATCAATCAACTTTAGGATCTTTGTCCACTCTGGCCTTTAGTTAAGCAGCGTTCGCCCCTGTGTGGAAGGGTTTGAGTTATGTCCCTGGCCTTAACATATACCAGAGTACACAGTATTACAAACTGGTAGTAATATCAAATAAATACTTAATAAACGTTTGAAATTGGAAAAACAATGTTAGAAAGTGAAATTTGGACTTCGAATAGAAAAGAATGATTAGTCGTCCATTTTGCTCAATATAATCTGTAGCTAAAGTGATGCTGTACAACCCCGACAAAGAGAAGCTTTTATTCAAAACCTGAAAAATACATCAATAAAAAAAAAAAAAAAATTTTCCAGTATTTTCTTTGTCATCTTCACAAATAATACATATACCTGTACAAAACTTCTGAATCACGACCTGTTCGTTGTCAGTTAAATTTCGAAATGAAAAAGAATATTTTAGGTTGTAAACTTTTGTTGTGCAAGCGTTGAAACTCTCAGTACAACACTTAATAATGGTACAAGGGTATTGATATTTGTTAGTGCCAGCGTCCTACATTTCACAGACATGGATGATTTACATGTATAAAAATATTAGTAAGATATTTCGTCTTAACAGTTCAGAACCACAGGGATTTGGCACAGTCAATATCATATGTATTAATACATATATATGGATTGGGAATTAGTGCCAAAAACTTGTGTTCAGAATTTAAATTAAACAAAAAGAAATATTAATAGACTAACCTCCCAATGTTTTGCTTCATCTAGATCAGTGAGAAACCGAGACAACGACCAAAATTTTGTTTATATGTCATATATGAATGATTTTGTTCTATCACCCTTAAAAGAAGAGAATATTTCAAACTTCGCACTGATTGCCCCTGTTTACACAAGGTTCGTTAAACCTCATTAAGTCGGTGCAGCTTAGTTTCAAACGTAACATTGGACTCTTTGATAATGGTTGATATTATTTATTTAGAGATGGAATTAATTTAGTTACCTGAAATTAGATTCATGTGGAAAGTTTACCGAGACTTCGCTTGATTCATTATAATCGTTAGAGATAACGAACCATCTCGGATGTCAAATGAAATTTTGAAAAGTCAATTAGGAAACGAAAACGTGGACATAAATTCATGCTCACTGGTGTTGTTAGCCAATTCCGCAATAAATACCTTAACACTATTAAACAGGCTAAAGTGGATTATATCGGTAATCTGTGGGCATCACTTAGGAACAGTAATCTGGGGGGATCACTTAGAAACAGTAATTTGTGAGGATTAATATGTGGGGATCAATTAGGAACAGTAATCTGTGGGCATCACTTAGGAACAGTAATCTGGGGGGGTCACTTAGGAACAGTAATCTGTGGGGATCACTTAGGAACAGTAATTTGTGAGGATTAATATGTGGGGATTACTTGGGAACAGTAATCTGTGGGAATCACTTAGGAACAGAACTGTGTGGGGATCACTTAGGAACAGTAATCTATGGAGATTCCTTAGGAAACAGTTATGTGTGGGGATTACTTAGGAACAGTAATCTGTGGGGAAACAGTAATCTGGGGGGGGTCACTTAGAACAGTAATCTGGGGGGATCAATTAGGAACAGTAATTTGTGAGGATTAATATGTGGGGATCAATAAGGAACAGTAATCTTTGGGCATCACCTGGAAAAAGTAATCTCTTGGGATTACTTAGGGACAGTAATCAGTGTAGATCTCTTAGGAACAGTAATCTGTGGGGATGTCTTAGTAACAGTAATCTGTGGGATCACCTAGAAACAGTAATCTATGGGGATGTCTTAGTAACAGTAATCTGTGGGAATCACGTAGGAACAGTAATCTGTGGGATCACCTAGAAACAGTAATCTGTAGGCATCACTAAGGAACAGTAATCTGTGGTGAATTCTTATGAACAGTAATCTGTTGGCATCACTCAGGAACAGTAATCTGTTGGGATTTCTTAGGAAAAGTAATCTGTTGGGATTACTTAGGAACAGTTATCTATGGGGATCACTAAGCAACGGTAATCTTTGGTGATCACTTAGCAAAAGTAATCTGTGGGGATTATTTAGGAACAGTAATCTGTAGGCATCACTAAGGAACAGTAATCTGTGGGGATCACTTAGGAACGGTAATCTGTGGCAATCACTTAGAAACAGTAATCTGTGGAATCACCTTGAAACAGTAATCTGTTGGGATTACTTAAGAACAGTAATCTGTGTAGATCTCTTAGGAACAGTAATCTGTAGGCATCACCAAGGAACAGTAATCTGTGGGGATGTCTTAGGAACAGTAATCTGTGGGGATTACTTAGGAACAGTAATCTGTTGGGATCACTTAGGAACAGTAATCTGTGGGGATCACTTAGGAACAGTAATCTGTAGGGATCACTTAGGAACAGTTATATGTTGGGATTACTTAAGAACAGTTATATGTTGGGATCACTTAAGAATAGTAATCTGTGGGGATCACTTAGGAACAGTAATCTGTGGGGATCACTTAGGAACAGTAATCTGTGGGGATTACTTAGGAACAGTAATCTGTGGGGATCACTTAGGAACAGTAATCTGTGGGGATCACTTAGGAACAGTAATCTGTGGGGATCACTTAGGAACAGTAATCTGTGGGGATTACTTAGGAACAGTAATCTGTGGGGATCACTTAGGAACAGTAATCTGTGGGAATTACTTCGGAACAGTAATCTGTAGGGATCACTTAGGAACAGTACTGTGTGGGGATCGCTTAGGAACAGTAATCTGTGGGGATCACTTAGGAACAGTAATCTGTGGGGATTACTTAGGAACAGTAATCTGTAAGGATTACTTAGGAACAGTAATCTGTGGGGATCACTTAGGAACAGTAATCTGTGGGGATTACTTAGGAACAGTAATCTGTAAGGATTACTTAGGAACAGTAATCTGTGGGGGATCACTTAGGAACAGTGATCTTTGGTGATCACTTAGGAACAGTAATCTGTGGGGATCTCTTAGGAAAAGTAATATGTGGGGATCAGTTAGGAACAGTTATCTGTAATCTTTGGGGATTACTTCGGAACAGTGATCTGTTGGGATCACTCAGGAACAGTAATCTGTAGGGATCACTTAGTACAGTGATCTGTGGGGATTACTTAGGAACAGTGATCTGTGGGGATCACTAAGGAACAGTAATCTGTGGTGATCACTTAGGAACAGTAATCTGTGGGGATCACTTAGGAACAGTTATCTGTGGGAATGACTTAGGAACAGTAATCTGTGGGATCACCTATTAATAGTAATCTGGGGGGATCACTTAGCACCAGTAGCTTGTGGGGATTACGTAGGAACAGTGATCTGTGGGAATTACTTAGGAACAGAAATATGTGGGGATTTCTTAGGAACAGTGGTTTGTGGGGATTAATCTGTAGGGATAAATAAGGAACAGTAATCTTTGGGGATAACTTAGGGACAGTTATCTGTGGGGATCAGCTAGGAATTATATCATAAAGAGAAAATAAGAGGAAAGAAGGAATAATATTCATCTTTTAGTGAGCAAATTTAGAACAAACAATAGTGGGCGTCAAGATCTCTCTGGAATCTATTGATTGACAGCTCTGCGAGGTCATCACATCACGGTTCATGATCAACAAACTATAATGAAATATATACATATGTAATATACATGTATATAATTCATTAGCTCAGAAAAACACTATATATTGTATGTGGTGTTTATCAGTTTGTCACGGTGTTATGCTACTTTGAAAAAAAAATACAGAAATCCGAACGATATTTGTGGTGGCAATTACGGGATGTCCATTTACAATACAAGCAAGATATTGCTTGTAAAAATATGCTAGGTTTATTTCTTGAAATATAGTTATGTTTACATGGTAAAATGATTATTTGCTTTTTAATTTATCGGGCAAAACTAAGCAAAACAATGTTTAATACATTTTACTTTGTTGTTTTATTGTCATTGTTTTATTTATTTTTGAGTTCGTTATTTGGCGTTTTACATGATTTATTTATGGTGTTGTTGTTGTATAATTTAAATGAAAAAGGTTTTAGTATAAAAAAATAGCAGAAGAAACCCATTGAAACTCATGGTGATTCGAAAGTTAAAAAGATGGTGTTTCAAAATGGCATGATTGTCATGTTAATGTAGCAGGGTTATCCCCCTTCTCGGAACTCCTGTCTATATTTGGTAGCGGGGATTTCTATTTTCTGTGTCGTATGCTGAACGTTTCAAGATGTCGGACGTGTTTACATCGCTGAGCGATTCACACAGTACAATTCTAGGAATTTTACCGTCTCTAGTCCCCCAAAGAGTGAGTTTATTGCCCCATACAAGTTCAAGAATTATGTTCTTCCAATTGTTGTAAAATAGTCACTGCCTTTGATACGCTACGCATGTTGGAACTTATTACCAATCTGCCAATTTTTCCACTGTCCCATTTTGCCCCATAATGTTTTCATCCTGAATCGACCCACTATTTGCTACCATCTCGATTTCGTGTTCTTTCTATGTTTTTGCTAAATATGAGCCGTAGTAGATTTTTCCCAATTACTCGTGTTGTGTGCCCAAATTTTGGTAAGTGACTTATGAGTGTTCATTTTGTTCTTTCAGTTTTTCACTACATACATGCTCACATCCGTAGTCTGATCTAAATACATACATCGATCAACATGTTGTACTTCGTTTGACTTCTGCGTGTTAGCGACATACTTGAAGTATTGCTTTTTCTGGAATAAAATCGAAGCCAACATTTCTACATGCTTCAAGCGTTTTTCATTTTCATCGATCACAGGCTTGATAATGATAAACGAATACAAAAGCTTGCGTGTGCTTTTGGTAGGCTCTGTAGTAGTACGTTTACAAAGAAGTATTTAAGCCGAAACACATATATACGCAATATAGCATCTTTTTCGTGCCAAAAAATGTATGTTTTTTTTTGCGGAAATGCTACAATATTATTTCTTGATTTCTAAGTAAAACTAAAAATGAAAATGTTGATAATAATAACATGCTAGATATCATATATGCAAAGCACAGTTTTGAATACATTGGGAACAGGAGATAAAATTGTGGCGGTTTTAGAGAAATTAAGCGATATTTTCTGAAGGTTAAAAATACAACTTCCTATTGGAGTCCATTCGTAATTGTTTGCTAAAAAGCGTATTCAAACAGTATAAAATAAAGTGCCCCGAAATAGGTATTAGAAATTTTATGCAAAGTAATTAAGATTGATTGACAATATTGTTATGTACTTTTTAAAAGGAGAAACAAGCAAAGTTTTGGATTGAAGCATTGTAAAGAGAACTGAAATAAAATGTTAACATTTGGTTTTATTAATACCTACACTAATAACCCACTAAAGTGAAATTTTTACTTTCAAAATGGCCGTCTTATTCATTGATAACCACAAAAATTTAATGTTCTTACAACTGCTGAATCAATCTTCTAAGAAGAATGCCAAGTGATGGATTGAAGTTGGTTTACACATTAAACAACCTAATCTGAAATTCAATAAGGCTTCTTCGTCCTTGAATCTGATTGGCTATGTCAACGTTGGTCTACATTGTACAGTAATGTATTTCTAATTGTCCAAGTCGACCATAGCTAATGCCTTCAAAATGACGGTTGGTAGCGAAAATGTCTAGAGATATTTGGTCTCTATCTTATACATTAAAAAAGGGATTTTTCTTTTGTGTATATTTCACACTGTTGCCTAAATGTTCTCTGTTATCGCTGCGAGTGTCATAAAACGTCGGAAATCAAGTATTACCCTATATCATATGTATACTAACCACTCTCCGTTATGTAATCATCCATGCTCTCACAAGTTAAAAGTGTATAATTGTTAATTCCTTGCCACCAACTTATGAATGCGCACAATTTCTTGGTTTTCGAAATATAACAGAAATAAGATTTTACATAATTTTCATATTTTGGAAGCAATTTGCATAAAAGATATGGAAAAAACACCAATATATTGAATATATATCAATTAACACCTCGAGAAGCGGATCGTTTCTTTCCGAGTTTGCCATGTCCAGCTTTTCAACTTTTAATTCATTCGAATCGAGGTACGGTTTAGAAAATACACAGGTACTTGCCGCTATTCTAAAATTATGTATGAAAATAACGAAATTTATTCAATTATGAATATGGGGCAGCTGCACATCCCTGTACATATTTTGTCTTCTTTTGATCACTTTGGAATTTCCTTTGTCACCTCATAGACTTCAATTTAGGCCCTTTGCACCACGGAATTGTCCTAGAAGGACGAAAGAACTGTATGATGCAGTTTGATTATTAGTTTTGTTCTACTGTATTTCAATCTAAATTATGAAAAGGTGCTATTCACTTGTGATTTTGTACAATGCATTTATTAAAGTTGTAGAGAAGACCGATTACTGTTTCCACCTTGTCTGTCTTATGAAGTATGAGTGTTATGTTTCAAGAGGGCCATATATTGTTTATTCTTATTAACAAAGTATGTAAAAATCTGAGCTTAGTGTTATAATACAGCATTTTGCTTCCTTTGCAGGAAGTCAGAGGTCAACCTCTACACCTGTTCAGTCTACCACATATTCTGATGCGATAAATTCATTTGTCGAAACAATGTCGGTTGACACCAATTCTCGTGACAACATGTGTTGTAAAATTAAGTGGAACGATTCCATGAATTTGACCAGAGCACAAACAGAGAAACTACTGTTCCAGCTGCAAGTTCAACTCAAAGTAAGAAAGAATTCTACGTCCATGTTAAAACGAAAACTGATCAGCATATATGATTCGCGTCCAAGCAGTACAGCGATGGGGTTCTTTGCAATTGTCCAAGCAGTACAGCGACGTTAGAAAGTGTACGTGAATGGCTTTAGTAGGATTAAATTTTCAACTGCTACAGATTCTCGTTAGGAGCAAAAAGTGCGACTTGGCACTTATTTTCGGTGTGCTGAAAACACAATCAGCACACCCTTCATTGAACTGTGGTTATAATGCCGCATTCAGAACGCAAGTTTTGGGTGAACACTTTAAGTTGTAGTATGTGTTGGAGAGATAAAAAATTCTAAACCCAATTACAATATGGTGAGATTTTCTTTTTGTTATCAGAATTTTATATATAAACGTATTGAAATGTTGATAAAGCCTTATTTTTTTCATTGTTACATTATTCACCATAATTTATCTGTAAATTGTTGTTACGGCTGTATTTATCAACGCTTCTACACTTTGTTATTCCATGATGATGGTCATTCGCTTGATCGACTGCAAGCAAAAACCTCCATTATCTAAATAAACTAACTTTCAATATCGTTCATTATGACAGTTCTCTTCCTCCTCTTTACGGATCAAAGCAGAATTTTTCTTCCTGATAGAGTTGGTTTCCCTAGTAGTTATGATTTACGAAGTAAATTAACCTGCTTCTATCGTTTTACACTAATTTAGATAGAGTACATTTTTATTGATTTATTGGTGATGATCATCTTATGTATCTGGGATAAAATCAATTTAGTGGGTGTAGGTTTGATAAAATATACAGAGGAAGAGCTGAACAAACATATCACACATTGTAAGCATTGACTTTCAATTTTGTTATCAAAATAAACTGGGCCATAACTAAGCGCGCGAAGTGTCTTTACAGTTGAAAGAAATCGGAGTACCCAAGGATAACCCGGCCGTCTAGCTGAAAGGCGAGTTGGTTACCACCTCGCCACCAAATGTAATCAATATTTCAAATTTTATGGACATTATAAGTGCAGTCAAATTCATTTTGAGGCGGGGTCTTGCTGTACCAGCTGGCGGTAAGCTCTCTGAAAGTAATGCAATAGGCTTGAAGCATGGATATAGAAAAAATAGGAGTACAAAAGTGATAGCAGAGGACCGCCTGTAATGTTCAGCTGAAGACCAACGCTCAAAATTTCAAGATTATGATTTGATAGGAAATCTTAATAATGGAATTTATCACAAACTGGCGTCAAAACATTTTAAGGAGTGCGAGCATTCCAAGTATCGGTCAAAGGTGAAGGTAAAGTGTAAAAGCAAAAAGAACATTTCTCTATAATTCCAGAACAAAACAAGAAGTGGGGCTTACTTTATACAGGATTGCACTTACTATGAAACATTTTATTTACCGTAAATTTGAAAGCTATAATCCGTATCACAACATTGAAGATTTTGAATTGAATTTAACATGATAATTTCTCTATACCGTTTTTCTTCAAAGGAAACCATCTCAATAAGTGATTAAGTTTTTCAACAAGGTTGTATTTCATGTGTTATATTAGTATACTTAGTTAATGTTGCGTTTAATGTTTTAAACATCGGAAACTGTAATATTATTGATTTTCATAGGGCGATTTTTCGGGGATAAGTGTTTAAATAAATATAAGTTGATTTATTGAGTTTATCAACATAAGTTAATGTCCACGTAATAACTTTTTTAAGAAACCCAATGGAAATGTATTATTTTACAATATTTCCAGTCTCTTGATTCTTGATTGTTCCACGCTCACGTCTCGGACTATGAAAACAGCCAGACGGTAATAAGAAGATTTAGAAACGAATAAAAACATTAACAAGACATGATACATAATGACGTACTATGCATGCACTTTTTCGTTTTAGCTCTCAATAAAATTAACTTTCAACAAATTCATGTTTTGCTTTGTTTTCTCCTCAATTAGAAATATCACTCACACTATAAATTTTCCATTTTCGGGATGATTGAGTCATAATCCTACCATAGGAAAGGTAATGCATTTTCCATTACGTAAAGTGATATTTCGTTATAATTTCATGGGATGCTTTTGTAGAAATTTGTACAAGCTCATCTACTTATGCACTTATGGTAATAGGACACCAGTTTACCATTTAAATAAATATATTATATTTTATTTGCGAAAATTCGTTATAGATCTAGAACGATTTTACAAACGTCCGCGCGACCCTAATTACGTCATAACGCTATAAGCCGAACAGATTGAACTCTTTGTTTACATTATAAAATGAACAGAATGTTTAGTCTAAAGAACAATAAAATTGTAATCCCAGCAGAAATTGTAGTGCACCGTATACACACTTGTGAATTTACCCAATACTCTGTATAAAATTTATGATCCAGTTACCTTTACTTTCAGTTCCGGATCTTTACTTTCTTCAAGACAGATATATGATATTCCTATTTACCTTCTGCGTTCAGAACTGCTACCAAATTATATGACTGCCACTAAAATAAAAAAAGTTCATTAAAATTTAATTAGAAATTGCCATCAAGATTAACAGCGTTAGTAACAAATAAAACACCAGTTTTGCCGGCATTAAAATCAAGTAACCAAGTGTTTGCCCAATTAATTAATGAATCAAGATTTGTGTTGAGGGTATTTTCTAATTCATGACAGGAAGATCACATGCGAAGAAAAGTGCCATCGCCAGCGAAAACCTTCGAGGTAAAAAACAGTACATCAGATATATCATTGATATAAACTAGGAACAAATGTCCCAAGATAGAACCCTGAGGCACCCCAGCTTTTATAAGACCAGTACAAGAAGCAGAATTTGTAATGAATACTTTCTGCTGCCTATCTGATAAATAGTAAGTGAACAAAATTGACAGCTCACCAGATATATTCGTAAGACTTTAACTTAGTGTGCCAAACAGGTCAACTTCCTAAGAAGTATCACAGAACACTAAACAATTATGACAAACCACTCATCTTTGTCTGCTATATACACTGTTGATAACATGTATGCCTATAAATAAATATTTATTTCTTTATTTGGATAAGCTAGTACATGTTATGCCTCCACTCCTTCAATTTTTGATCATTCATATGATACTTATGATCACATAGTTCTTCATTAGCTTGTTTTATATTATTGTTTCAACAACAAAAATGTCCAAATTCTTTTATATATATAACAAAGATTGTTTATTATACATGTGAACCTCAATATATTATTGAATTGGTTTCAGATTTCATGTTCAAATTACTACATTCTGTCAACACGAAAATAACGTCACACAGGTATACGGCACAAAAAGGTATGGAATGCCGACATAAAGCTTGCTTCAGGTATTGTTACCTATTGTGTAATAGGTCTTCCTATTGGAAATGTTTTTCACAAGTATTTGTTTTTACATTGTATTAATTGCTGGATACATTATTGATATATGATACAGTACTGTCAAAAAAGTACAGTACACATTATTTCATCACAAACAGTTGTCTGTGTTTGACTCTTCTTCTCTTTAAGAGGTCGAAGGAGCAAGACCAATTTAAAAAGTTCGGAAACATAAGGGTAACCTGCCTGTTTTACATTTTGGGCGAACACATTTATTTCCGCTTACTCTTGGGCTGGAAAAGGGAAAAATTTCTTCCCATTTTATGATCTCAACACATTTGAATCAAAGGCCATGAGGGCACCTGTAATGGACCCTAAGCACTTGTGGCGGTTACTCCATGTTCCGTATGACAATCTAAAATAAGACAAGGAACCTGATGGTTTAATCGATGGATTATTTTCATAGGGCACGTGCAATAATTAAACTGGTATATGTCTTTCACTGCCCTATTCAGCTATGGGTCTTTATTTACCTGCCTTAAATCTATTAAATATATTGGAATGTTCAGCCTATCAAGGCATTCGGAATTCTATATATATGTTTTAAGTCAATAGTAAAAGCAATATTTACATCTAAAACAATCATACTAATTTCAGAGATGTATGGTACCATCTTTTCTGCCGTACCAAATGTTCAGAACAGTATAAACAAAAACTCTACAGGCTATAGATATTAAAATACTGATATGAAAATTATGAAATACAAGAATCGAGCAATATAGTATAACTGACCTGATGATAATATTGTATAGAATAATTGAATAGAATAAATATATAATCGAACCTCGTTATCTCGAACTCGGCGAAACCATGAAAATAACTTCGAGAAATCCAAAATTAGCAGCTTTTTCGATCCTTGTTTCCTTGTTTTAGTTTATTTTTTCCGATCTACACAAGATTGTTAATTTAGCAAATACACAACAGAAATCAGAGGTCGTCATCCTTCTTCATTTTATATTTAGAATGCTTATAATACTCGTTTAATTCAGCTGTTAAGAAAGATTTCGAATGCGGACAGATATATCAATTGATTTTTACCACAACAGTCGTACATCTTTCATAACATAGATGTTTAGCAGACTGGATCAAAAAGCTTGATGATGCAGCTTAATTTATTGCTTTTGCTCTACCGTATCTTACTATATTTGTGTTAAAGATGCTATTCACTAGTGTGTGTTTTGTACATTGTATCTCCGAGGTTTACCGTAACCTGCTTACTGGCACGGTTCAGAATATGAACAATGCTTTAAAATTGACAGATATATGAAAATCAAGTAATTGTTTGAATCATGGACTAGTGAACCTCCACATCTAGATTATGACTTTTCTTTCGATCATTTTGGATTTTCCTCAGTCGTCTCCTAGGCTTCAAAAGTTAGGTCCTTAGCATCTAAACTACTTTTGCATAGTGGAAGTGATCCCAGGTCCACATTCTCCTGTATGCGGATGTATCGCAGCTCATTAACCTTGTGCACTCTAGCACGACCATATATGGCACACGTTAATTACTCCAGTTCATCAACGAGGTCTTCGGTTATGTCCCAAGTTTCCCCGAACATGCAGAGTACAGCATTAAACTTTGGAGTTTTCCGGAGAGTTTTCAGTGGCTTGATCTTTCCTATTCCTTTGCTGGTAGTGTCACATCTGGGGTATTCATGGAGACACATGAGTTCTGTGCAGTGGTTCTGTGTATAGTCCATCTTCAGACGTCAGCTGGTATGCAGCTCCTTCACATATAATGATGACTTTCCTTCCATGGAGCTTATTGGCATATGAATGATTACACATGTTTGCAGAGGAGATTGATGAATTGTATCTTGTTGTCATCATTTGTCGGGAACTGCTTCCAATCAGGAGGTTTCTTTGTGCATGCCCCCTTTACTATGAGCTTCTCACTACTGTGAGATATCAGGCGTAGTTAAGACCACCGAATGCAAAACATATGTCTGTCATAAGATGTAAATCTCATATACATGTTATTTGGCTTTACAAACTTTTCAATTTTGAGCATCGCTGCAGAGAAATTAGTTTTCGAAATGTGTCACATACGGTGCACCAGAATTTGGGTATTATATATTATATTCTACCCATATGAAATAAGAAAGCTAAGGTTGTACTTCCAATAGGATATATGATGGCGTCCGTCTTCATGAAGTTGCGATTGACTGCTCCTGGAAATTGTCATAAATCTGTATTTTATGTTGATTGAATGGGGTTTGAAAAACAGGCATGCAAGAATTTTGAGCCAAAAAAATCGATGACAATTATTTTATGAAAATGTAAAATTATGACGTTATAACTGGAAGTTCGCCCCAACTTACGCAATGTTAACATTTATTTTCGTGATCAGGACATCATCGGGCTCCCGGTCTAAATCGAGATTGGATTAAGTTGATATGTCTGTTTTTTTTTTTTTTTTTTGCACGTAATAGTTAAGGTTATGCTCTGCCAACCGGATCATGCGAAGCAACTTTTATTAGAAATTCATTGATTTGTCTGTAGATCATTATTTAAAGGAGAAAGACATGACACATTATTGATACATTATAGATAGGCGAAAGGCCTTTGAGCGAAAGCACATCGTGTTGCTAGTCCATGCATGAGCAATCGCCTCATACGGCAAAACCGTTTTAGAATAGAATATTCCTGAAGTTGAGAACTGAACGATTTATTCAAACATATTCAATATAATCGCCAACTTTAATAAATTGCATGGTGATATTGTTGTGATGAGTTTTGATTATTATGGTGTCATGAGTCAAATATTTTTCATGAGAAGAAAAATCATAAACGGACAGGGAATTATCTACAATGCCATTGTTGAGACGTTACTATATGCTAAGAATTAAACCAAGAAATAATCAATGATCTAACTGTTATCCAGTGGATTTGTCCATATTGTTGTCCATATTGTCATTAGTGTATAATATATTGGAACCTTTTATTCATTTGCTGCACTAGCGAATAATGCATTGTTATGTAGTAATATCGACAACGAATTGGAGTTCATATGGAAACTCATATAGCATCGTTCATATTTGTATCGTAAAACAGCTTTATGATTCCATCGTTCTGCGTTATTCAGAATTATGTTGTCATATTTTTGTTTTAAAAAACTCTATCAGAAGTGTTACAAATGCATGTAAAGTTTAATTTAGTTTAAATATTTGATGGCCTACTTTTTGTGTTTGAACGTCAGAATATGGTGTAATCAGCGTATGGAATACATTGCATAGATTATTATTATTGGATTATGTTAAAGATAGACACCACTACTATGAGAAACCATGATTTATTTGTGCATATTATTTCATAGTTTCCAATGTAGAAGGATGTAAGCTAACTGTTTTGAAATGACCACGACTGTTTTAAGCAATGCAATGGTCCACTGGATCAACAAAATTACGAATAAACAGTGTGAAGGTATACGTATGTTGCGGATGAACAGTAATACTCAAATAATGGTTTAACAACTAGAAAATCATCAGCATTTTTAGCAATAGGATGAAATTTGCTACCACTGTACTCTGAAATGAGGAAGGCTTCTCGGAAAATGTCATCTGTTTGTTTGGTTGTTTTTTTTTAAAGACTGCTGCTATTCAAATGTTGAGAAATGAAGGGAAGGGGGAAGGAATGTAGTTAATTTAAGAAATAGATCTGTATCAATTCAATGATTTATAAATAAACAATTGCTTTTAGTTTGTTAATAATTATTTCATATTGTCTCTCACAATTATGATTTAGAGACCAATCAGGTTTCCTAGCAAAAGTTTCCATCGTCAGGCAACTTTTAACCATTTATAATGAAATTGTTACGCATTTTGGCATTTCCATGTCTTTCTGCAGTTCACTGTAAATCTTCTGGTTTCTCCGATATACGATGCATCGGAACTCTTGCTTCCTATCTCGTACACGATTCTGCAACGGTATCTTTAGGTGCATTAGCCTTAGAAGGACTTACTTATAAGGTTTTCATGATTTAATTATCATCTCCAATGTTGCCGTGCAAAACTTCAGTTTCAAAATTGTATTTCATATATATTCAATTGTTTAGCATAAACTGAGTGCTTTGTTGACAATACTGACCGACATTTGAAAGGAACAAGCTTCAATGATACACAACTTGCTATAGATCAGTGCATTCAGTCGTGAATTCGCCGTGACTACAAGTTTGCTGGGACATCGGTTAGTATGAAATGATATTTATAAATATCTTCACAGGATACCAAAAAATACTAATTACGTATAAATAAACCAAAATAACAAAGAAATACAGACAGGTCAGTAGAATGTTTTTTCACACTCGATGAAACTAAGGCAAATATAAGCACCAAAGAAAGACTTGCACATAGACCCATGAAAAAGTGGAAAAGAAAAAGTAAAACAAGCACTTCAGAAAGCGTAAGCGTCTTCTACGTCATCGACGCAACCTGTCACATCAATTGAAATCTACCTTAAAGTATATACCGACACAAATATGGACACATTGATAAAGGATAGATTGGGGATACACAAACGAAAGTAATGTAACTATTTTTGAAAGCCCAATGCTAAATTCATTAATCAACCTTCCCCTTTGGGGACTAACTCGTATTTGATTACGTTTCGAGCAACGGCTAAATTTTCTGTGTCATTCTCTTTTAGAGTTAGAAATTAATCCTAATACATAAAAAACAGAACAATTAGTTACAATTGTTTTTTTTATTAATATAATCAAATTTATTTATTTATCAGTATTTGTTTTTTAATTTTTTCAAATTTTTGAAGTAGCATTCATGGTAAAAACAACTTATGATACAAGAAACATATGTACGTTTAAATCACGAATATAGAAGTTTATCACCATGTGAACATAATGCAGTTATAACAGATATTGTCCTTGAGCATTGTACTATATTGCTGGTTACTGTACGGATTTAAGTGTTTTTGCCGCGATGGCATCGACATTAAGTAATGAGGAATGCAGTTTTCCATGTAGTTGGAATAAGAACGAGATGTGTGAAGGAACTTTGAGAATCGATATATCAATATATATATATATAAAGAATAAGAATTCATACTTACTTAACGTGATTTATTTTCGTTGAACTCGAGTGTATGATAGATAAACATTGATATGAATCTATAGCATTTGTTGATTTTGAGGGTAAAATTGGTCATTAAAACGAAAATAGATAACCTTGAAATTTGAGTCAAAAGAAATAAATGCTTTTACAGTACATTTCACAAAGAAAGTATGCGTGTTTTATGTATCTATATTAGAAAGATTTGCATTTATATAGCACATGCGTTGCAGCAAATAATAAGGTTTTGAGATAGATACTGAGTCAAAATAGAAATTAAATAAAACGGAAATATCGAATAAATGTCGTGGTACAAAATCAAATTAGGATTGATATTTTCATATGATTATTTTACAGATAATCCAACCACCCCAGTCCTTGAAACAACAATAGAAACTCAAACCACAAATACTGATACATGTATTCGATACACTGCAACCTCTGAAAAAACTACTACAGACAAGCAAAGCAAAAGGCGAATGTAGATATAGAAACAACAGCTACAATACTGAAACAACCGAATTTCAAACAAAAACATACAACAAGAACATGACCATTACCCAAACGGTTGAATCAGTAAGCAGCTTTAATTTTAAGCAGCTATTTTATCTGGAACAACCAAATCGGTCAAGGATGGAGCAGCGGCAGCTTCTATCTAACATGCAACTCTACTCACTATTTGGAAAAATGACACATCAGCATTTAAACAAATAATTGTCAGCAAGTATGATTCCCGTCCAAGTAGCAACACAATGGGAGTTTTGTCATTTTCTTTTAATCTGTGATTACAGGGAGTAATTATCACTCCTGATATAATCACTCTGGTCTCATATAAACAGATGGCGCGATTGTAGCAGACGGATTGGGATTCCAGGAACCAACTTAGTGCACCAATTTGTGTCAGAATCGTCAGAATCGCCTGGTTCTTGATAAAACAGGCGCGTTAACATAACACATGGGACACTTTCGTGTTGATTTTAATTTATGTCGGAACAAACGTGAAATGAAACACAAACTACAAAATGTCGATGTTAATTTTGTTGTAACATTATTATATGCAGATAGAACAAAATATAGATAATGGCTAGATGTGCACGTATATTGTAGTTAAAACAAAAAATAATCATATCATAAACACTATAAAAATGGAAGAACACAATAATTGTTTTATGGAATTATCAAAATGCAATTGAGAAAACACAATTCATGTTATTATGATATACCTCTAATTTGAACAAACCAGTTCACAAATAGAGAGAGGATCTAGTATCAAAGATTCTACGGTCAAGAATTCTTCCAAAATCATTGTGTCAGACTCACATGCGGGGAACAGTATTATATGTTATGATGGTAAAACCGATCAGTCGAAAACTCCAAAAAATCTCTTCACAAAGCTCTTTTTCTGAAAAGCTCAAACTCATTTAACAAGTGTTGAATTAATGCCATTCAGATAAAAAAACATTTCATGTGATGGTTTTCAAATATCAATATTTTTATGAAAAAGGAAAGAAAAGAATAGTTCTACTCGTTTATTACTGAACGAAAACAAAAGACAAAAATGCCTTCATAAATGTTGAATCAAGAAGCTGTTTAGGCACGCATAATTGGTTATCAAAAACAAGTTTCAAGAAAAAAGGGACAACACATCCGTTAAAGATGTAGTTCATCTGCCACAATGTTATTGTCATTAGACTTGCGTCATCAGCAAAGCTCAACTTGCACTTTTTGTCGTAAGTCATTTCAAAACATAGAGTTACCCCTAAGCGATAAAACAGAGAAAAAACTGAATGCGTTTATTTTATCATCATTGATGCTGTAGTTTTCAAGATAAACGCGTTGAATTAAAATTGCTATTTTGGAAAGAAAATCAACATGACTTCAGTAAGAAATCAACATTACCTTTTTATCCATCATAGAATAATTATGAGTCAAGTATAAATATTCATGATCAGTGAACTAATTGTTAGTTGATATCGTTTAAATACTTTTATTTAATTTTCAATATTTCGATATTATACTCGTTCATATATTGGGGAGAATAGTTTACTAGAGAGGTCACAAAATGTCGTAAAACCCCAGGGCTTTGTTAAGGGATTTAATATGTCGTGACCGCAAGGGTGAAATATCCCATCCTTCACCACAATATAAGAGTATTTTTCTTTCATTTCTCATTCCAAAATATTGAAAAATTTAAGCTTCAGACTTCGCAAATGTACTAACAAGGACGCCATGTCACACAAAAAATCATTTATTATCATCGTTTTACAATTAATCGACAAGTTGACAGAAAATGACTTCTCCGTACTTATATTTCAAATATTGCTGTAGAAAATGAAAACAATATGAACTGCAAATAACTATTTGTACACATGAGTTTATACGTTTTATCGGGCGATAAGGTCAATTAGGAAGGTGACACGTTCTATCTCTAGCGCACGTGCCTATATTGTTAGCTTTGTAATACAAGAACAGTTAACCTGGATGCATTGCCTTAGACTGACCACTATTACACGGGTAGAAATGAGAGAAAATGACTGCCATGATAATACAATAGAAAGAAACTCATATATAGTTTTATCTGCATATAGGTTAGGATAGATTTCCTTGCAGCAGTAACCACTTTATTGAACAACATACATGAGGCCCGTCGCATGCCTTCCAGACCAATAAAGGTAGAGTTCTGGAGATTGTTTCGCAGATGGGTTCCACATATCTAGAAGTTTGTCTTTACCCGGTATGCTACCAGGATTTTTATGAATGGTTGAATCGAATTGACGGGGTTTTTTTTAAATCATCAAGTAATAAGATATAAATGTAAATTATATAAATCACTAAATTATTAAGTTATTGCAACCAACCTGCAATTCCTTCGATATGGTAACATTTGTTTATATCTTATTTATTTTCTTATCTCCTCGATTTTCACAGTATAGGCCCTTAACATCACGGAAATACACATCTTGTTTATCACTAAATGTGTGTCAACAATCATTCAAAACGAGTTATCTCCAATTGCTCATTCGTACGATTATTTTTTATGCAGATTCATTCATCAGAACTGTTCATAAAGATCATGAAAAAAAAGTCCTTCAGTTTCATTTTCAGATATATTGAGAACGTTTTGTATCTAAATAAAAAGAGATTTATTGACCACGTGCATCGCATACAACCAACATAATTGGAAATCAATGACCTGACAGACTGCAATTTCGAAACCCTTTGTTAAGAGTTTGTCCATCAGTTATGGACTTCATGCATTAAAATAATGATTATGGAAACAGGCCCAACTGCGGCATATGAACGCCATAAGTTGGGGTTGCAGGATAGGTGCTGTCCAGAAATGGAAAACTCACTATAGGCTAAATTGAAATCAACACGCTAATTACATATCCTGGTGGAAAACTGCCCATGCTAGTTTCATTGTAGGAAAAGATCGAGATACGCGATGGATGTATAAGAGTCTGCCAGGTCTTTGATTTCCAATTATGTTGGTTGTATACGATGCACGTGGTCAATTGATATTTTGTTGTGTAGATACAAAACGTTATCATTATATGTGAAAGTGAAACTGAAGGACTTTTTTTACTTGAATAACAATAATGCATATTGTTACATATAGTGAAATTTTTCATAACAACACAGAAATTCCAAATCCACAGCTCAAAACGTTATCACATATTATAACTAATTTCCCTGCTCAACCGTAATTCATAACGGGCAGGTTTAACTCAATGTCATTAGCACTAAAATATATGTATCATTCTGTCAGAAGGTATTTTTTTCGGTACATATGATCACTGCCTGTGGCATCTATCTTTCTACGCTTCTTAATATAGTTATCGAATTAACTGACCTACAAAAGGAATTATTTGTTGTCTATCATAGTTATTACATACTTAAATGAATATATTTTGTGAAACGTCCAGTTCCTGTTTCTGTGGCCGTTTCTTGTTGGCATTTGTGCGTGAATGTGTGTCTGAGGGCTAGGAAGAGGGTGTTAGAGTGTCCTGAAAACCTCCTGCTTTTTTCTTCTAAAATTATAATTTCACAATTTCCAATCAGTCATCGCCTGTTCAACAGTCCGTTCTGACGATCAATAAGGTGACCTGGTACCATGTTTTATAATCTTTTACCAGGAAATGTTTCTGAATTGATATGGTACTTAAGTTGTATGTGGGCATGTTAAGCCTTCCTTTTTATATCATTGATTCAAATTCTCTGCGTCCTGACAATTCAACCACACGTAAAAGCAATACACCCGATTGATTTAACTAGGATAAATACTTTCCGATATCATGATTAATCCTGCAAAGGATCCGTTCGTTTACCAGTAGACACCCTAAATGGGTTAGGTAGTGATTGCGTTAACAGCAGACAATTCACATTTACAACGATGTTCACACTTCTTGAAAAGATATTGTAGCCGAAAGCTTTTATTCAGATATGAAGTGTCTAACTTATTTTTAGAGCTTATTTTCAATGGAGTATGTACATCTTCAAAGAGACCGCCAACATAAAACCAGTTCAATACTGGTAAGGAACCTCAATACTATACCAACATATTTAACATAATTTTAATTTTTTCATCTGATCAATACTGGTGTCAGTTTTACGACTCAATTCAAACAAAGAGAACATTAACAACCAAATTAAGAGATCTAGAAATACAATCAATAAACTAAAAATCGTTTAGATGTATGTGACAGCTTCGCAAACAAATAAACTATACAAATTGACAAGGCGGTGTTGCAGGAAATTTATCACTCATGAACATGTAAAGACCGTGTAATCCGCGATTTTTAATCAGATATACTCGATCATAAGTACGAAATATAGCATCGTTCTTTGTACAGTTGTCATTCATATCGGCCGTAAATGGCATGAAAGTTTATTTTTGATTTGTTATGAAAAGTGCTTTATTAATTTCTGGATACAATTATAAAGTGAAAAGAAAAATATGTTTATTGTTGCAAAACAATTTGTGCGAAGCAATTAATCGATCCCATGGTTAGCTATGGAAATTCATGAATATTTCTTGCCCGCGGCTGTCTATTGCAAAAGGTTTTTCTCGTTATGTTTTTTTCGTTTGTTTGGTTCTTTTTAACTAAACGAACACTTGTATTTTCTAAAGTATCAAAAAATAATAACTTACAATACGACAATCGATAGTACGTTTTTCAGTAAATAAGCACTTCTTAATTTGACTAGAACTACGAAGAACAATTCATTTGAAGAAATTACCCATAAGATCGCTTAAGTCTGAGTCAGCTGTTAAAGGAAGAACGAAATGAACTGGTTAATATCAGTGAGCGATGGAAAAGCCCTATCAACATTAGAGAAATCAGCGAAAGGTAGAATAAAGCGAAATGTCGTAAGCTGATGTTTTCTGATGGTTATGATTATTAGACGAAAGGTAAATCCTTGTACAAACGTCTAACAATGAATAAAGCACTATGAAGTATGATAAAGAGCTGAAATCTCCGAAACTGTCACGTTCGTTGTAGTTGACATGTCATTACTACTTTAATTGGTTACAAGACGAAAGAAGAAAATCACATTCACTTTCATAATCCGATAGATATCAAATATTAAATACATTTCAACGTTAATTTTAATTATAGATATTGCTCTATATTCATATAATATATATCAATCCATGTGTTAAATGAGATGCTATCTACAACGAAGGTTTGCTAAAACCTAATACAAAATGATATTAAGAAATGTTCTAGAATTACAATACAATACAGGCAAGCAATAAAGCTTTGCAGCATTATCTGGTAACAGCAGTAAAGATATCTTCATCATGACAGCAGCACAAATCAAAGAAGCACAAAATAACGAAACAAAATTGGGCACATGTTCAAAGCAAAATCTAAATGCAGAATATAACAAGTATCATATGACAGACTAAAAAGGTGTTTGCTGGCAGATTTTAGATTTTAAGTGTATGCTATAAAATTATGATTAGCAGGAATATAAATAACTTCCTATTTTCCATGAGTTTAACATCGTGTGAAAACATGGCATGTGGGTCAATATGTAATTTCCGTTAGCGGGAAAAATACTTTTAGGTAAAAGATTATATATTCATGACTAATGTACCGCTCTAAACAAATATATAGTTGTGCATTTCTCTACTTCGTTCGTTACCAGGAAACGTCGTAAGTGGTCCATATTTAAATGTGAACATGGAACGTGGAGACTTGATCTGTTAACAGCACTTGAACAAAACACTGAAGTGTTTGTTATCAAGGACGTATTCATGATAATGTTTACTGAATCAAAACAACTTGAAAACAATGAACAAAGCCATGTTCTATAAAACCTTTCAACACTGATGAAAAATTATGATGGCAAGTGTTGTAAGTTTCTAGCTAAAACGATTATTTATAATTTTTTACAATTTCACCTTAACATAACACATGGGCATGACATTCATCAGGGCGTGCATGCTATCTTTCATGTCACTAGGTTTGGAAATTTATTATTATTACATCCTTAACGTCTCGTCAACATATAAAGGGTCATTAGGGCCATCTACCGGTAAAACACACAGCTATCCAAAAAGGAAATAATATCAAAACAAACTAAAGGTAAAAGACAAATGCTAAAGATCTTAAATGGGTATATTATCATAACAGATTAGATTGGCATAGTATAATATAAAGATCAACATATTTTCAGATAACCTAGCATTTCATATATCCTATACACCTAGGATTATCTTTGCGTTTTAACAGATATGAATGTGTAAGGTATGTATGGCCCATCCGAAGACGGGAAAGGACAACTTCGTCTCAGTGGTTGTCTCTAGAGCATGGAGACCATCCATTAATGATAAGTTTTACAGAGTGCAATTTATCATTGGTATATTGATTCCATTCCTCCTGCCACTGAGCTGTTAAAATTGTTTGATAAATGGTTTAAAATCAGTAAAGTAAAGTTTAAAAACAACAGATGGTAACGATAAAGCGCGATCTGCTTTTTCCATTACCTGGTATTCCCATGTACCCAGGAATCCGGCAAAATAGCAATACGAAAGTTAAAGGCAAGTTCATGATATACTATTTATGTATTACGAATGAAAATGAAAATATTTTCGATATCTCTATTGCCAACATTTTGTAGTACAGAAAGAGAGTCTGAATAGATAACAGCTCTCATTACTTTGTTTGAATATTTTCAAGGATGAGGTAGAAAGCTCGCGCTTCCGCCGAGAATATCAAGGCGTTCTTCGGTAGCCAGCATCCATAGGCTTCATCTTGTGAAACCATTTCTGCGGCAACCTTATCAATATCTTTTGAACCATCCGTATATAATTGTAGAAATGTTTTATATCTTAACTGAAATTTCGAGAAGGATGACCGAAAGGCGCAGCTCTGAGTGTCTGGTTTAACCATTTTATGAAGTGAAAATTCAACTTCAGGTGAATTCAAAAGCCAGGATGGAATTTCTACCGTTCGCACAGTGAGCTTGACCATCTCCACAAGCAATATCTGCTGACCCATCTTCGTGGCCTACAACTTCACACTTTCCACAAACTTTCTGTTTCTTGTAGTTATCTGAATGATGACTAATTTTCTGTAAATTGAAGCATAACTGAAACACTCAAAAGTAAGAACGAAAGTGTTGGTGTCACGGGAGCTGCTATCTCTCTTCACCCTAATCCATTTAACATAGTTGACCTTCTGCAATTTTTCTTTCAAGTAACTGAGTATGTTCTCCTCTCTCTCTCCCTGAAGAGATGGACAGCGTGCAAAGACCTTTGATGTGTTCAGGGAGGAATGAGGGACAACTTGCACAGCTCTGTCAAAAAACTATGCCATCCCTAAGAGGCTCTTGATCTCTTGTTGGCGGGTTTCTTCCACAAGGAGTTCGCCAGACCGCAGTTTTTTTGACAGTCTTTGGAGTACCGCATGTTGACAGGACGGTCTTTTTTTTATCACGAATGGCAAAACGCATGACATTGGTCTATCCTTTTCCACTGATCGTATTACGATGAACTAGTTAAAATCGTGGTCATGTTCTGAATCGGATATGAAGGGTAAGGTCGTTCATTATTTTGTTAAATTTATTTTTGTGCACATAATGAGGTGCTTAAAGTTTCATAACCCTTGCTCCGCATCCATCTTGGAATCCAACAAAGGTACACTACTAACGGTACGCCCATCGGTACTAATGATACACAAGTAGTATACCCGAAAGAATAGAAGTATCTCGATTGACCCTTAAGCCACCGTCTTCTGGGTTTCTGGGATGCAAATGGGTGAAATAAAACATGCAAAAAAAAAGATAGGCATACGCTCAAGTGAAATAAAAAGGAAAAAACTGAATACTTAGGACATAGAGTTGACCAAGGGCTTAGCATGACCAGCAGATTGGTCATTGAGGGCCGCAATGATCACCGGTTTTACTGAGATAGAGACCAAATGATGTATTGGGGGAAGGTCATGCAAGAGTCTTGAGAATAGACGCAAACCACATAGCCGCCTCTCAGCCATCAATATCCTAACGGGACGCAAATAATTGAAGACAGGTCGCTCCCTTTAGTGGACTTTTACCTCATGTAGTAGGACAAAGCGGATATATATTAACCTCTATCCGTAGAGAATGTTTGGAAAAAAGGACGTCTACTTATTATCTTACCATTTGGCGTTCTCTACTCTTTCAACTACTTCTATCTTTTGTATCCCCTCTTCACATATCTACTGTTACCAAATCATCCCTATTTCGTAACCCTCTTATCTTATCTACGATTTACAGATACTCTTTATCTCCTACCTCCTCTTCACTTTTCTACCAATAACACATCATCACTTTTTTGTATAACTTCTTCACACATCTAACATTTACACATAATCTTTATTCAGTATCCCTATTTACTTACCTACCATTAACACATTATCGTTATTTCGTATCCCTTTTTATCTGAATTTTGGGTTTCTTTCGTTTTTCCATTAGAGTTTACACATGAATGCAATTCCTATTGTTAATAAAGGAAGAAAAACTGAAAATGTAAGATATCTTGACTTGAGGTTTCTGTTTGTGGCCTATTAAACCCCCGCCCCTACTTTCCGGGTTTCAACATTGAAATACAAGAAAGCTGTGTTGATATCCTTAGTTCCTGATGAATCAAGTGTATAAATAGCATTCATTCATTAAGAATGTCAGAGGCCTAATGACATTATAATTTCAGTATTTTATATTTACGGTTAAACCTGTTTATTACGGTCATCAAAAGAAGCAGATCAAAGTAATTTTATAGACAGATGGTCTTACTAAAAGGTGAAATTATTAAGGATTAGCATTAGCACTTGTATTCTTTACAGACAGGTGCTTGTTTTATACAGATGGCCTTTCAGTCAGGTTTGGCTATCATTCTGGATATTTCCCTTAAAGAGATAATGATGTTTTGCTTATTTTTGAAAAGATATGAGCGCTGACAATTGAATCTAGCTTTTAATTTCAAACTAATTTTACTAAGTGAAAAAATACGTATCATACTCTAGAAATAGTGTGATATGTCTCTGTGAAATCCAATTCCCATATGTTTATTTGTCGCTATATATCCTTCATGAATAACAATCGAAACAAGACAATATTACTATGACATCATACATTCCAGGTGCCATACACTTCAAATAGTCTTTTCTTTCTATAAAACATACAATAACCTTCATTAATGTTTTTAATGTCTTTAATTACAATACTTTGTACTGCCTTACAGTTATTAACATTAACACTGATAATTATTTTACTTTGTAGAGTTTTGTGAATATACAGATAGAAAGGTGAGCTCTAAAATTCATATACAGTATGTTGCTATGTTGAATAGTTCCTAAGGTACAAGAGGAGTGAGGTCTATTCTCCTTGGGAGCCTAAATATATGGAACTGTGGATCCCTCATTGATCAAAAAGGTAATGATGGCCGTTCATTAGAAATTTTATTACAAGGCTTACAGAAGCTGTAATTAATATCGACAATAAGCTATAAAACATTTATTTATGGATGTTATCAATTAACACAGGAAATAAGCAATAAATAATAAATCAAGTATTCAGAAAAATAATGATATTTGAGTGATGCCGAGGGAAATATAGTTGATGCAACCCTATTCATTGGCTCTAGGGAATCATGAGCTTATAAAAACAGGTCAAACGATCTTGAAAAATCCTTCAATTTCATTTCCTTGCATATTGATGACGTAGTGTCGTTCAATATCAAGAGATTTATTGACAAATGATTTTATATGTCGCAGTTGTTTCCATATTCAAGGGCCTGGTAAATATCACGATTTTCGAGCAAGCTAACGTCAAATGACAGACAAACGCATTACACAGAAATCTGCGAGATGCAGAGTGAAATCATGGAAAACTTTTTCGATGGAAATAGCCACCAGCTGCTACAAGGAGACCCTCCCTCAATATGAAGCTGCTGTGCTTTTTTCGTCGTCGCCGACGTACGCCGTATCTAACTTTTTACATTAAAAACTACTGTTGCTCCACTGTTGTGATCGAGCTGAAACTTGTCCGAGATGGTCATTAGATGGTCTTGTTCAAGCATTATTACTTTTCGGCTCAATCTGGAAACCAATAAGGCCGCCATCTTAAGAAACACATTTCAAATTTCTCCAGATTCACTGAGCTGAAAATTACATGGAATTGAAGAAAAAGAAATCGATAAACTGTTGCAGCAATGACAAGCATTTTGTAGCATGATTGTGTAGTCATAGTTTATCTCAATAATGCCAATTTTAAACTTCTTATGTTATATCGGTGCATTTAAATAAAAAATTGGGCGAAATGTTAAAAATCAGAAGCCAACAGAGTGTTGATACTTTTCGACCTCGTTAAAAGTTCAATTTGACAGCCATTTTGTTACATGATTGAGCGATCACGGTTTCTCTCAACAATACAAATTTTAAACTTATAAAGTTTCACAAGTGTCATTGAGATGACGTTTGGTGGGAATGTTAAGGAAGGGAAGCCGACAAAATGAATTATTTTCAACTTGATGACAATTATGGGGAAATTTTATTGTCGCCATGGTGATCTCATTGAAAAATATTCCATTTCTTCGTTCGATATAACGCTGGACGTGTTTGATGCTCGTTAGTTTTCCTGTTGGTTCCGATGGTGCATACCTTGTTCTCATGAAGCGGAAGATGCTTACTCTTCCGGAATACCTGGTCTTATTTCTCCTTGTACCTTTTTTAGGAGTCTTTGCGTGTAAATCTTTCTTTAGTTCATATCATGCCCTAGTTTTATGGAAATGAGTCAGGATCATGATTTTGTTGACATGTTGGTATTTTCTTGATGTTCTTTATAGTCAAGTGACCGTTAATGCTAATTGGCATTATGTATTTACTTGTCACTGTAGAGCTCTTTCATTATTCAGGGACTGTTATAGATTTAAAGCACATTTTATCGACATTTTACACGTGTGGCAGGATCTATAATTTTAATATTTGTATTGAATTGTCTCAGTATTGTATTAGTCTTATTTATTAGTTTCGTTTATACTGTATGCGTCTAAGTGTTTAGTCTAGTTTTCGTCTGCTTATATCGTATCGTTTGGTCATTGGTCAGTTTTGTCTTTGTCTTACGTCACAATCTTGTGTCTTATTTTATTGGCTCTTGTCCATTTCGCGCTTTTTGTTTGTTCCGGTCATTGTCTGACTGGACAGTGAGGTGACCAGAGAAATTGTAAAGTAGTGCGGGTGAATATCTGCAAACCTCATGTATAACTGTAAGTTTTGCTATTTTATTATCCTGCAAACTCCACTGATTGCATTTGTGTCGATTACTAAAGTATATTTGGTATCAGAAGTCAGATTTAAATTACTTTCATTATCAATATTTTTCTGTAATACTAGTTTGTACTTGTGCCGATAATCTCAAGTAATGATATTATTTGAATATCTGTATTTCTAATTTCCTATCTAGGTATATCATTATCACATAATGTTACTACCGATTTAGTTCCGTAATTTAGATCTGTACATTTGTAACTTTACAGACCCGCTCACCTGTACGATGCCGGTCATATTTACAACAGACAAGATTTCCCCTATAACTCTGTGCCATACACAGGTAATTTTGATAATTGTATTTTTAGTATGTATACAGATAATTGTACAACTGTATGTTATATTTTTATTTTCCGTACTTACCGTATAACGTACTGTATATCTATACCGAGCTAGTTCATATTTTACCTGTATATGAAATAAGTCAGTCAGAACACATTGTTCAATGTAATATCTTTCGTTTATATATCCAGTGCAGTATCAACTATATCTGTAACTGTTATAGTTTTTTTATACTGTGATACGTATTAGTTGAGCCAGTGCTACATGTAAACTAGTATTGTAACCGTGACGTATTAGTTATCACGTAATAGGTGTATTGTACTTGTATATTTATCTGTGTGAAATGTGTCGTATGGTCAACTTTATTATGTACATTATCGTTATGTTGTTTTATCTTTGTTATTGCAGAGTTAATCTCTTGTCGCCTGCAATAAAAACCAGGTTAATGGTTGAGAAACTTACGAAGGTGTTGTTGTGGTGTTTTGCCCATAACCCGACCCTGTAACACACGTGTCATTACTTATTTATAAAGTCATTAGATATATTTGGAGAAATCTCCATGCGCATGTGTTTTGTATTGATCAGTTCGATAGACCTAGCAAACAGAGTGTATCGTGCGCCACTTAGTCCCTATACCATGGCGGCGTCGCATGCTTTTTCCGTGATGCTTGTGCTCATAGACTTTGTAAAAGGAGGTGAGTACAAATGTATGTTCATAGCTAATTTTAAAAACCGGTATTTAGTTCTCATTTATATCGTTTACTGGAAAGCTAAAGTAATGCAATTACCATGTCGATCCAATATCTGCATACATTTGATTTAGTCGTGAATCAAGTGTATATTAATAAGAAAAAAAATCATAAAACCATATGATAATTTCAGAGAGGTAACAAATACATAATTCCACTGGAACAATTTATCCGTTACAATTTTCCAATATTTATTACTATTTGATATATCTTTCGTTAGTTTTGTGCATCATTTTTTATTTTAGTGTATCCATCAATGTTTAAGAACATCTATCTTAGTATAATCATCATCATTATATAATATTTATCAATAGTTTACTTTATCCATCAACATTAAGTATGTTCAGCGTATTTTCGTATATGCATCGCTGTTATCATTATTTAAGTATATTTTTACCGTTTTAGTGTACTGATCATCATTGTAATGTATCCATCACTATTTTTGTACATGCATTATTATTTCATTATAGCCATCAATATTCTTAAACATTCGTCACTATTTCAGAATCCTGATTATTAATAAAAATATTTATCATTATTTTCAGTATAAATCATCATTTAAGCCGTCATTATCTGATTTTGTTCGTATATTTATCATTGCTATGGTTTATGGATCATTGATTTGGTATATACATCACTATATCGGTATATTCATCACTTTTTACTATATCCATTACTATTGTAGTATAAAGTGTAACACACCATATCTGTACCTTTAACCATTAAATCCAAACCATGATGTGGAACTAGAAAACAGCGGGAGCCGTAGGTTTGTTTGTTTTGATTTTCACTTTTTACTTTATCACGGTTTTTTTCTGCTTGTCTGGCCTGGAACACTTATACGACTGATCGATAATGAGGTGATGGAAATAACCGCCTGTTGTGTAATCTGTAACTGTTGGTGAACAGTCAGTAACACATATGTGCACAGTGGTAGTTTGAGCATTTATCTTGCTCCTGTTTCAGCATTTTGACTGCTAAATGCTGTCCGCATTATTAGGGGTTTTGTACGACACTAATAAATTAGATGTGATACGGCACCGTTGACTTGGCGTATATGCTGCTCGTTTATTGAAAACTCACGCCCATACGAGAGTGAAATAACATTTCACACTAGGAATTATCAATACCAGTTTACTACCCTTCACTCAACTTTAAATGATTATTGATATATAAAGAAAAACCGAATCACATTGTAACTGGCCGATATGTTATCAGCAAAGGTTTTGACAAATGTCATAAACTATCAATTTAATATTTTATTCATTAATAGCACAATGACTTTATAAACCAAAGTACACGAAACTAAATCTTCGTGATCGAATGTGTTTTTATCTCTCCAATTTTGCCAACGATTTACGTGATCTTACATTTGTTGTTGATTTGACCTCGAATGATTGATCTTAACATGGAATAACAGTCTTCCAACCCTTGTGATAAAATGTATCTATCGCACGACTACCCGGTTATCATTGTGTAATTACTGAAAATACTTTTCCATTAGGACGCCATGAATTTTTGATGTCATATGTATTGCGACGTCGTCAAAATAATCATTCTCGATACTCCAGGGATTTCTTTCGCTATCTACACCCTTAGAACATGTCGCGGGAAAATTAAAGGTTCCGTGTGCGGCACTTTGTGTACAAGACGAAAAGACTAGTTTGATCCTTTAATGTATATCAAACGAATCTCGAGGTCGCATAACGGTGTATTGTAAAGGTTTTGAAGTCATATATCTCTCCTTTGTATTCTTCAGTCTGTGATTGTTCAGTTTTTTCTCCTTGAACCAACCAAATTATTTCGCTTGTGCCTTCAATTTGCCACATGTTCCAGGAAGCGAAAGTGATCGCAATCCTTGGAGTATCAAAGAAGTAGTGACCGTAATCCCTGGAGTATCGAGGATGCAAAAGTCATATGAAATGTGAATATAGTATATGTAGATTTTCAATCGAATATAATATGCTGCTTTCACGAATGTTTGCTAAAGCATCTCAGTTATGATATGAACAAAATCCATTTCATATAAGATTGATGAAACTCAGCTTATATCATGTATTAATAAAGGGATCGTTTTATATTTTAGCATACATCGGATGTTTTATCGATACGTCGGATAGACTTTTGAAAGGAAGCAAATTATACGACTCTCTACTTACTACAGAAAAATGTATGCAGTGGTGTTTTCAGGGTAGCTATACATATACTGGCACACAGGTGAGCGCAGAGCCATTTTCTGACATTGAAAGTGTACAAGTTTAAATATCAATATTTCAAACCATTTTTGAAACATGAAATACGTATATGAAATAATTACGATTGTTGTCCCTGGTTGCATTGTAAGTCATATTATTATGTGATGAAATTTACATATCTTGTATCTCCAAGGGAAATATGACAGCTTAAGTCAGGTATTTAGCGCATGCTAAAAATGTTTTTTTTTTATTTTGAAAAAAAGCTCGTTATCCAATATTCGAAAAAAATACCTGGGATGTCCGGATGACAACCAATGATTTTTTTAATGGCAAATTGGGCAATAGCACCGTACCACCGAGTGCGCTACACACCACTAGGGGACACCATATTGGCCAAATGTATGAGAGATCGATCAATTAAATCAATAGTTTAATCGATTGCTTAATGAATAGTGAAAAGATGTCATTTATCACACTCTTGGTAAAGAAAGAATCCGGCAAGCCTGATAGCTGTGAACGATATTTATTGGGTCACGTGTCTCGTCAAGATATATGATTTCTACTCCTGGTAAAGAAAGAGTCTTACAAACCTAATAGACCATTATTTACACTTTTAGATATATCAATGACGATATTTTATCTTTATGAGACAGGCTGCCGATCATATTTACACTCTGCAAATTAATTGTTGTAGAACTCTATTAACTTGACACTTAAACTATTATTTCATACCTCCTTATTATTGTACTAATGAATATATTATAAACTTTGGCATAAATCATTAACATTGGGAGTTGACACGAATCTCTACTTGTATTTCTAGGAATTCAGTTTATGTCTTTTTTAAAAACCCTTTGAATGTTAGATGCAATAATTACAAAGGCAAACCTTATTTTCCAAACTTTCCGGATTAATGTGAATAGACTCAAATATGAATGAAAGTCTCTAAATTTTAATGAGAAATATAACAAGTCTTAGTTATTGGTGTTTCATTTCAAATTCCTGACTAAAATGTCTTTCCAGTACAGTACTCAATGTTTTTGTGGAAACAGTATTGACCTCACCAAGCAAACGTCAGAGGGTGCTTGCGACATGAGCTGTCGAGGAAAGCAGAGCGAGAATTGCGGTGGCATCTGGAGAATGTCCGTTTACACAACAGGTAGTAATTTGATTTAATAATAAAATTCATTGACTTTCATGGTATGGCACTTAAAGAGACCATGTGCTCGCTTTTTCCAATACAAAAAAAAATCTTCACTTTGTTCCTTTTACGTATCAGGTGTTGTTTAAAGGTAAAAAGAAACTTAAATACATAGAGATTATTTAATAGTGCTGCGCATTCGTGAAAGATACTAAAATATTACACACATTTGTGAAATATATTTGTTATAACTGAAATCACTCAAATATGCTCTATCTATTTAAGTATAGAAGGATGACATCAAATATATTTGTTAAAATAAATCATTGAATTATGTTATGAAGAAATATATCAGACCAACCGTTTAAGCAATTAACTTGTCTTATACCAACTTTGTGTTCATATCTATATCAATTTACAATTTTCTAACTCTGTTTCCATAGCATCGTTATACATGTGAATATGACAAGGAATGGGCTAAGGCTCATTGTTGTAGTCATTGAATTTGAGTACCGAACAGTATGATATGATATGCTGAATTGAATTGTAATTATAACTGATTCAATTATAGGAGGAAAATGAAATCTAGAATCGATTTGAAATATCACATACGCTTTGTGATGTTTTACATATTGTAATTTACGCAGACAATATGTAAATATGAATAGAAGTACTGATTATTTTTATTTCAGAATTTGCAATTACGACTGAAAATCTTGTAACTACCACAAATGCTGAAATCGAAACATCAGCTGTAGACATTCTCACTACAACTGAATATATTGAAACGTCTGCACAAACTGAAAAAACAACTGTAGTTATCCATACTTCAACCGAAGAGACGAATGTGACCATGACATTGTCAGATGACAGTGAAAATACCTCTTGTATTTGTAAATGTCAGACATCCACCTGGGGTAGCTTAGCGAATCTGACGATGTCACAAAAACAGGAAATACTGTCTGAACTTCAAGCTTTACTCACCGTAACGAAACATACTACGTCCATGTTTAGACGAAAACTTATCAGCAAATATGATTCGCGTCCAAGTAGCGTTACCATGGGATACGTAGCGATTGCTATTTTGTCATCTGTAACTGCTATGATTGTCGTCCCCGACGTTATCTGTTTGGTGTTGTCCGCGCATAGGTGGCTCTGTTGTAGGAGTAGAGAGTAAAAAACCAAAGAGAAAAGACGAAATGAATATATAATTAATATTCATTCTTTGTGAGTGCAGATGAGAAGATACTCATGACAGTGATATGGGGCCATTGGGGAGTCAGCGGCGACATTATTAATATTGCAATACTGTGTGCTAATGTGTTCACTAAAGCAGTCGGAACGCCACCACAATGTCATTGACTTTTGAAATATCTGACTATCAAACGACAAAATACGACAATGTTCATATCACAAATATTATTTAAACAACATAAAGCCATCCATTAATTTATTGTCAAAAAACTTATCTAAACGATGGCGAGATGTTGTAAATGAATGGATATACGTGGCTAGCAAAATTTTGTGGAGAAAACATGATTTTTTGCGATGTCCATAAATCGCTGTGTTATGAATCGAATATAACTCTAGCTTAACGCTGACTTATTGACGCATGGCAATGGATTTTTATTCACCAACGAGTAAGGAAATATACCGCCACTCGAACTTCTCCGATATACTTGTGATGTATGCGAGTATGATCAAAATGCCTGAAGGAATCGACCCACCAGAGCTGATTAAGGCCATTACACACTCACGTGTATACGGGAAAGTCCGTATATCCCCCTCGGGCTTTTAGTCGCGGGAGGATGACGAAATATGTAAATAAAGTATGTGCCTACAAATTCTGCTTAATTTTTAATATGATTTCATATTTTTTTAAAATATTTTGACAGGTATATTCTTCGACAATTCACAATTATCGTTCTAATTAGTTTCCCGATTCGTCAAGCAAAAAGTCACCAGAGATATGTGTGGCTGATTTCCTTCTGAACAATATCCAAGAAAAAATATATATGGATTAAAATAATGGATATTGATGTTCTGTCGGCATGAGTTGGGCAGTACCCTATCCCTTTACTGGATTGTTGACATCACGTTTGCGGCAACTTCCTGATTTGACAGGCAATGCGATAAAAAAGGTTAACGTTACACGAAAGTATAATGGTGCGTGATAACCGGATACAGCGTGGAATAGTAGCTCAGATAGCTTTAATATTGTAACATTAGATAATTAATTATTAAGCACGTGTCAGAATTAACGTCGAATATAATTCACTTAATAACGATGAAACGAAGAAGTCTCAAATATAGCTAAGTCAATGAATGGTACTAAGTGGTTACCGTTTGCAGAGTCCGACTCCATACTCTTCCGGTGTAGGACATTTAATGTAGTCTCGTAACAGCTGATATACCATAAACACAAAATCAAAAAGATTCCTTAAATTAGACAACGGATTCAACGTATCAGAAAAAGGGAAGGTTCGCAATGTTAACTTCAAGGGTTATTTAACGTTGAAGCAAAGTTTCCTTGTAGTAGCTGATGGTTTTCTCATGGTTGACTGTAGTTTCATGGTATCTCGAAAATACGCCACTGATTCTCTCAGCTGCCATAATGAAGCTTTACAATTCCCTTTAATGTGTTCATTATAAAATTTGATTGATTTATCGAAAAAAAAAAAAAAAAAAACTGACAAGCAAACGATCTCATTATTGCTATTTTTGTTTGATGATGTTTTCATACCGAACTACAAACTATGAAGACCAAAGTACAAAAATGTCGTTATCGGTAATATAAAAAAACCACCACATAGTGCATTATGTCCATCTGCTGTGTACATTTTCTACTATTCAAGTATGTTTACAGACTACTGTTGCTTCAGTACATTTTTACATTACATAGGACTGACTTTAAACACTGAACATTTGCACTTCCTAAACCTGCAGTTCATACCAAACTACATGGTCGTAGAACAATCAATTCCTTCGGATTATTTTCATTGCATTTTAAGTAAGATCAACAAGACAATAGAAATACTCTTCTCAGAATACGATTTTGGTATACATTTATTGAGAAATCTTGTCTTAATCACAGGAGATAATTGGAAAGCTTTGAATAAATGTCTTGGTGAGACATTTCTTTTTCACATATCGCGGAGTTACTGGCCGACTTCTACACTTTTAGCGCTCCATCTCGTCAAGGGCCTACACCACCCACAAAAAGAAGTTTAATAAAACTTCGAAAATATGTTAACGAAATCTTCAGAAATACGGATACTGAAATTTAATTACATCAGTTGAATAATTTTGCTTTTGTCAGAAAACTGTCTGGTTTACATATTGCAATTTGACATTAATCAATCTAGAGTATTACTGGTCAAAGAAATAACCAAATTAAATTATGGCGCGCTTTGATATAGCCCGAAAGGGTTGTTCGGGTTTTCAATATCTTTGCAACATCCGGAGACATATGAGCAAAAATGACAAGAAGACTAGAAAACATGCATCCAACGTGTTGCAATAGTAGCAGCGAACTTTGCATTAACATAAGCTCAATCTGAATCCTCTATATACGCCAACGAGAGCTTTGTGATGCAAACGCGTCTTTAAACTACTAAATTGGCTTGTTGATTATATAGTATCGTACCTTTCTACTTCCAGTGAGGATGACTGAGTGGAGATCAATTATACATTTAAAATAGTTTGGGGATGTTTCAACTTGGAACCCTCAAATGTTTTCATTTACAAATGAAATCTATGTTTTGTAACATTTTTCAAATATTAATTCAAGAGATCCTGTATACCAAGTTGTGTTGTTCCTTTCCATAAGTAGCATTGGTAATGAGAGAACTAACAGTAACGTTATTATTTCTAAATGTTTCTGTTGCTAGGATTATCCTAACATTCCATTTGTAAATGGCTAGCAAGGAGCGCTGTCTTGATGTTGATTTAGATACATAGTTAGCATTAGTAAAAGCACGTGGTCAAAAAATGCGGCTCATCTGGAGAAATATGGTGCGAAATCAAGATGCGAAGTAAAATTGAATGAAAAGTAGCTGTTGTTGTAATATTAATATGGTCATTACCACTCAACCTTAGCAGTGTCTAGATTTTGCAAATACAAACTGATTTGACCGATGACACAAAAAGTTATTTGTACCAATGTTTGGTCATGAGATTAGCATAGAATTGCAGACAAACTGATTAACGCGCTTTATCATTGGCTATACAAATTACATCTTGCACTATACACAGAAATATATAAGAAAATCGCCAATTATGTATTAACTTTTAAAATAATCGGTTATAACTGTCCATATGTATACCTCTTGCCTCATTAATTTCTTCACATAACGGCTTGGGTATCCGGAGGTTTGTGGTACAAAAAACCACTATAGTTAATAGTATTTATGTTACGAAAAGATATTGGGCTATCTATATGAACATGAACCGAAACGACAGACACAAAATGAACGTATCATGACTGTGTGTATGTTACATTACATTAAAATATTACCCATTGGTAACAAATAGATGTCTACATGTATATTTTTGAAATAGTAGAGAACTTTCTGCAAAAACTTCGGCAAAAGTTCAAAAATCCGTTAGGTTGTCGACTCTTAAATCAAATTAGAGTAAAATGGTCCAATAAGTTTCTTGTACCATATAATAATAGTGGTTGTCGCCAATGAAGCGGAAGACGCTTACTCTTCAGAAACATCCAGTGTTATTCTCCTTGTACTTTTCCAATGGTTTCAGTATTAATCTTCCTTTTGCTCATATTTTGCCCTCGTTTTCATCTATGTTGAACTACAATCTTATTGAGAAGTGACAGGTTTGGAAGAGATTTTGCAAACCGTTGCTATCTTGTCGTGTCTGGTTTTGGCAACGCATTTAGCCCATACTCTAAACTAAGTTTAAAATGATTAGCTTAAAGTCCCACCATCTACAATTCAAACGAGGGGAGTTTTGGGGCAATCCTATTCAACCCATAGACACATACTGCTTTCATAACACTTTTGTGTTCTTTGAAGCAAATGAAGTATATTGTCTGTACACTGTCCTCGTCCTGCCACGTGCATATACGTAACTTGTCTCCAACTTTACTTTCGCCCATCAATGTGATGTCAAACTTTTCCACAGGGTACCAACACATATCGGTGTTGAAATGTTTGTAAAATCCAGAAAAGGCAGCCGCTGTTGCACAATCGGTAAAAAATTGGATATACCGATGTGTAGTTACATGAAGATTTCGATCCATGTCACTATAACGTACAGTGACAGTGGTGTCATAGATGACTTTCGGCATTTCTGGTACACTTGGTAATGTATAAGGAAAGTTTGAATTATGTAACGGTACATTCCTGAATTTATCTGTAAACCATGTAGGCATAGGACAAGATTTTCTTGTCGTTTTGTCCACAACAACAAATTTTATGAAAAAGTCTCCCAGCTGTTCTTTTGTGACTCCATCGGTCATGGAGGTCAAATAACTGTATGAACTCGTACCCAAATGATACACAGAGGTAGACATGACTATTTTGGCGGCTGGTTTACTATATTTTGATATCAAATGTATTTTCGGTGTAACAGAGCATGACATTTGTACAACAAACAACAATAGTTGACGGTTCTTAAACAGGTCCTGCTTACTGGTGAATTTGTAAACATTAGGAGGGTGTGTTCCGGTCAAAAAGAGCTCCACGATGCTCCATACCGACAGGTTATCTGCAAAAGTAATAAGCGTGATATGTATAAGTAAGTTTTAGAGGACTTACGGAAAATGATTAAAATCAAGGTAAGGAGAGTGACATAGAAAATCTGTGGTCTAAATGGATATTTCATAGTTCCTTTTTCTTCAAACTTTGCGTATTTTCCTTTTAGAATTTTAGAAATATTGGCTCTAGTGGTTATTGTGATATATTCCAAACAAATGAATGTAACTGATTTATTTTACTTTGTAGTTATTAAAGTGTATTGTTATAAGTTACAATAGTCTATAATTTAACCTGCTTTTCTTTCTCTGGTATTGTAATGGTCAATAATGTACTGACGTAATGAAAAAAGAAACTCGTTTTTTATGAAAATAAACAGAATTTCGGATAAAGCATATATAAAAAAAAAAATCAACGATCACAACTGGATCTTTTTTTTATAACATCTCTCTCTCTCTCTCTCTCTCTCTCTCTCTCTCTCTCTCCCTCTCTCCCCCTCCCCCTCCCCCTCCCTCCCTCCCTCCCTCCCCTACTCGTCGAAAACAGCTGCTGGCGACTCGTCTCTTTTAATTATCTGATGAAACTCAGAACAAATACAAAAGAAAATCCAAAATTCAAGAAAAACTCTTGCATTGGAATTCGATAAAAATAGTATTTTGACTGTCTGACGCACAGACGAACGACTTTTGTACGAAACATGAGTTGGAGAGCTCAACAATTTGCGATGATAGCCCGAAATATATTAGCAGGAATTCACCCAGTCTATACATCATATTCACAAACCAATGCAAATAGTAAATTGTTATTGGCCAGCTTACTCATACTGCTGCTGGCTCAAAATACTCTGCGGATATAGTCAAGATTCAGAATACAATAAAATGTAAGCCTTTTCAACCAGGGGTATGTAGTGGTGTGCAAAACATGTATATACCATGCAGGTGCAAGACAAAAGTAACAGAGACAATGCTTATTGTAGATCGGTCAGAATTCGTCAGCTACTCAGTGCGGACGTTCGAGTCCACCATAAGGATAGCACACAAAACAAATAAATACTGTCATTGACTGATCATGCTTTACCGGATGTCGATGAAAGGACGGATTTTCCAGAAACAATGTTTTTCAATATTACTTTTCAATCAACTTAAACGTAGCAGCCAAAGATATAATATTCTATAAGACACTGAGAAAGGTAAGTGAAAGCCATAAGGACAGATTTTTACGCTGTCCGTGGACTATTGTTCATCTGTAGGAAAAACTGCCCCATAACCAATTTGTAGTCTTGGTTTGACTATGGAAAATACCGCTCCAGAAAACTGTTGATAGGGGTGATAAAAGGCTAAGAAATCCGTCGAAAAGCACCTAGAATAAAGACACGAGCAAAATGATTGGTAAACGTATACCAAGAAATACTTAAAGCTCTCTCATATCTTGGCTATAAGTACTCACTTGTACGGTCGAAGAAGTGGCCTGGTATTCCGTTTATCTCGACATCTATCCGTGCCAGGGACTCGTGTGTGATCTTCAAGTAAGCCATCTTTTTTAAAGAGTGTAAACAAAGTGCATTAACTCCATGTCCTGAACAAGAAAAAATTTCTTTTATGAAGAAGTATAATACGTTTTTTAATCTCCGTTACAATATAATCTTCCATCTTGATTTATTTTAAGTATTCTATTTCTCTGCAATATAAGTCAATAATTGTAATATCATATTCCATCATGATTCTTTTATATTATGATATTTTATAACATGACATTACTTACTTTGATTGACCAATATTTACATGGCTGAAACATTGCGGAACACCCAGCAATGGTCTTACATTAATTTTCTCTTATTCAAATTTCACTGAGGTTTAGTTTTGAGACTTTTTAAACTGGAAGGCTTGTTTTTTGTTTAGCCATTTTGAATGAACTGATTGAATGCTGCTAAAAGTTAAAATGCAAAACAAAAAAATCGTTTTAAACAAGAACAGAATGTGTTTATAGAAACAGATCCAAATCGTACATGCATAAATGTAAGATCTAAGCCACATTATGACTTCTTATTCAGAATCGGCAAGAATCGGTCGCTCAATAAGAGCAAACATAAACTTACAGTGTGGTTTATGTGAACCTACTTCAAAAACAAGTTTTCACTTACCGAATTTAGTCATGTACAACATGGATCGCTCGCTTAATGTAATGATTTCTTCATCCAAAATTAAATTTGTAAGGATTGTTGAATGCAACACCTTGTTTAAGATATGGAATTGATTCGTTCCATAATTTGTAATCTTACAATTCATTTCCTTCAATCCGACATCTAGATCTAAACCTTGTTTATTGTAGAGGATAGAAAAAATAGACATGTATAAAGGAAATCTAGTGACATCCGACACCTATATCTAAGTCTTGTTCATCGTAGGGGATAGGGAAAATAGACATGTATAAAGGAAATCTAGTGACATCCGACACCTATATCTAAGTCTTGTTCATCGTAGGGGATAGGGAAAATAGACATGTATAAAGGCAATCTAGTGACATCCGACACCTATATCTAAAATAGACATGTATAAAGGAAATCTAGTGACATCCGACACCTATATCTAAGTCTTGTTCATCGTAGGGGATAGAAAAAAATAGACATGTATAAAGGAAATCTAGTGACATCCGACACCTATATCTAAGTCTTGTTCATCGTAGGGGATAGGGAAAATAGACATGTATAAAGGAAATCTAGTGACATCCGACACCTATATCTAAGTCTTGTTCATCGTAGGGGATAGGGAAAATAGACATGTATAAAGGATAGGGAACCTAAAAGTCTTGTTCATCGTAGGGGATAGGGAAAATAGACATGTATAAAGGAAATCTCGTGACATCCGACACCTATATCTAAGTCTTGTTCATCGTAGGAGATAGGGAAAATAGACATGTATAAAGGAAATCTCGTGACATCCGACACCTATATCTAAGTCTTGTTCATCGTAGGGGATAGGGAAAATAGACATGTATGAAGGAAGTCTAGTGACATCCGACACCTATATCTAAGTCTTGTTCATCGTAGGGGATAGGGAAAATAGACATGTATAAAGGAAATCTAGTGACATCCGACACCTATATCTAAGTCTTGTTCATCGTAGGGGATAGGGAAAATAGACATGTATAAAGGAAATCTAGTGACATATATGTATGTGTTCTTCTCATTTGAACCTTTTTAGGATTGTTTTCTATCAGACCATATTTCCTAGTGAACTGACAAATGCTTTAAAACATGATGCAAAATACTGTCGTATCATCAAGTCAATTGAATTTGAAACATTGAAACGAAAAAATAATAAATAAGGAAAGAAAAGCACGAAAAAACCCATAGTAATGAATATCTCAGTATTTCCGGGATTGAAATAAACTAGACATCTTTATTACAAGGATATCGATATTTATAGCGATACTCAACGCGAATGACTTTAAAATCTTATGTATTTTCAGCAGAACACATGTTGCATACCGAAAAAAAATCATTTCGGCGATACCTGCGATACGGCGTGCGAGACATTTGCAAATGATAAATTAAAAAGTACCAACCAGCACAGAAGATTTTGAAGCAATAAAGATAATATCAGGTTTGTGGGTAACCAATTGTTTGAGTTGGAACTTAGACATCGGTGTAACACAAGTCATAATCTAGCTGACCTATATGATGGCATGAAAAAGTGTCATTCTTAAAAAAAACTCAAAGAAAACAGGAAACTGGAAATTCAAACCGTGACGCTACAAGTTAAAACCAACAGTAAACCTAGCTGGGAGATTGTTTATGAAAAAATCCAATAGCTTTAATAACCGCTTTTGTATTTCTGTACAATCGACTAATATTATATTGATCATAAACAATTGATCGGCAATATACACAGAAGACAACCATACGCATGGGAAGTGAAAACAAGTCTGTGAAGTGAACGTGTTATAGAAGCATACATGTATATACATTTTCGATCAACCCCTTTGAAGTGCCCCTGACTTTGGTTTGTGATATAAACATCCGGTTGTTTTTATTCAACCAGCCAATTATATAAACACCGACATATTTTACTTTGACGTCCTGTGCGTTTTAGTGTGTCTGAGAATTTGAATAGTTAACCTAACGCTGTATAATCAGTATATGGTGTAATGGAGATAGAGATAATCAGTATTGACAAGCTTGAATGTACTCAACTCAAGTACTCAACACTGATTTTTATAATCTAGTTGAATGATTAACCGTAATTGCAACATACGTTCTATATATTTTTCGTCTCGGCATGGTGACGCAATTATTTCAATTTGGTTCCATTTATTTATTTGTATATTCTATTCGATATTGAAGCTTACCTTTATATCATATCCCTTCTTCCAACCGGTACGCTGTCACATGCTGTCTACCGCCGTCGTTTGACCTTTGAAATAGGGGCGACCTACGGGGTATTTAATTGTTAAGATATAGTAAATTTACTGCATTTATCGTAAATTTATACATGCCAATAAATACTATATGAAAGACATCATGACACTTAGAAAAGGACTTATTAGAGTGAGTTGGAACATGAACATTAATATAACAGAGGTGAAAAAGCAGTTTCAGGGTATCTTCAAAGGTTCAATCATTTATATTATTTGATGTTAGTATGTAAAAGTTTTTTAACACAAACAAATTTGAGTCTCGGCCGAACTCGATACAAAGATTTAGCTTCTATTACAAGAATGCATGCATATCAAATAAGACTTTTAGATCATTTCATTATTTAGATTAGTTAGCTTGTCAAAAACAAAATGCAATGATAGAATGAAGTAATTACATTTGACGAATGACTCATTAAGAAAGGAATCTGTTTGGAGAGTTGAATTAATTAGATACTGAAAAAGAAAAACGACGTGTTATTGACAAAGAAATTCTTCGTTTTTATTCTTCCTTAGCAACACATCGTTTTACTCTACATATAATTACCTTTCCGTTAAGTCGTAACAAATAATGGATGGGTATGTTGCAAACTACCTTGCCCATCGTCGATGAGATAAGGATTTTCTAGATCTACTTTTTTCACTGTATATATAGATTAGAGAAAAAATTAGAACCTAACCTAACCTAACCTAACCGAACAGTAGTCTTTGTAAGATTTGCACAATAATCCATATACATACATACATACATACATACATACATACATACATACATACATACATACAATTGTTTTAAGCATTACAGAAATAGGCACGAACCAATTTCACTTTTCAAAAGAAATGAAAAATATTCATTTAAGTTAACAAATTGAAACCATCGCCAATGTATCGGGAAGAGGTAGGTTGATTTCAAACATATTTGCCCCCAAACTTCGTGGGAGCAAAGCAGCATATAATTGCAAATGTCAGAGGACCATGAACGCCCAGTTCCAGGATGATGATGCTTATTATCGGTTTCCTCTAATGAAAGCGTCATAACTCATTGTTAGTATACGACTGGTTGATTTGCAGATTAGTTTATTTTGCGATAGAAAGAAAATGCTCCTGTTCATTTCTATATATGGGAGATAGTGAACATTCTTTGCTCCTGGCCATAATTCGCCGATTCATTCAATGAGCAGGTCGAACCAAGACACGATAGAAATCAGAAACATATTCTGAACCACTTGATCAATGGAGTTAGAGATGGTTAGAGTAACAGTGTTGTCTCCCTTTATTGTTCTAGTTGTGGACTTATTTAGAAAGATTATCTGCTTTTTATACTATCTGGGCACATTGCTCATTCCTCTGTGTAAGATAAGTTGTGTGAGTGCTAAATATTCTATAAAGTAACTTCACTTCAAATAAATATATTTCTTTATCATAAAAGTTCATGATCAAAATTGCTTAATGGTATATGCTTAGATAATGACCCATTAGCCAGGAGTATCAAACACCGCTTTTTTGTTATATCATTGAATACTAGGGGTATATTGATTTGTTGTGTTAATACAATATCAATGTTATGGCTAACCTGTCCTCGTCACACCGTCCATATTAATTTATATCAGTCCATGACGTTTTTCCAGTGTACAACAGTTAGCTAGCCGATTAATGGATAGAGATACAATTTTTCAAAATTACCATATCAACTGAGCGAAGAAAAATATATAACATCTTCAAATATCAATAATGTTAAAGATTTTTATAACTTGAATGATTGATATCTGGAAGATTTTTCGCATAGATTTAGAATCCAATACAGTATAGTCAAATAAAGACTTAAACTGCATCATATTATTGTCTATCCTAGGACTCGTCACTAATGCTTAGGAAACATGATGATCCGTAGACTTGACGTGAGGTGAATTTCTTGATATATTCTTACAAATGTCAGAAGACCGCAACATGAAAATAATACTCTTATCCACTTCCCAAAATATATGGATGTCACGAATAAATGACAAAATGATAACGCATTGGTAAAAAACTTGCGATTGTCATTAGACAAGGCTAAATTTAGTCACTGTGGTGTTATATAATGTGTTGCGTTTTTAATTAATTTTTCAAAATAGATTTAAACCAACAGCGCCTACGACTATCAAAGCGGTATGCCAGTCAGGTGTTAAGCAGATAATGTCAAGGCAAACATTTGTTCGAGATGATATGCACATGAAGTTCACATATTTCCCTGACTTCAGTAGTAACAATCAAAAGTAACTGGTTTGACCTCAGAATTGGAGATGATATGAAAGTCAACATTGTGTTGTATCACAAAGAATGTGAACGGCCAACAAAGGGAGGTGATATACTCAGGGTGGGGCGTCGAGGATCATCCTTTAAGCACCAGTTTCTGGTCAAGTGACTGATCATGGTGACGGGTCATATACCAAGATGGTCCGGGAAATCAGAGCTGATGCAAATCGAAGGAGCACGTTGGAATTCACATAGCTATTGTACACAAATATGGTTTAATGACGTTTCTTAAAGAAGGCATTGGAAAGGAAAATGTGAAGGATACAAATTTATGTAACATTGTACCAAACAATCATAAAAATGTAACTTTAAGGCCCAGATTTACAATATGTTATTTCGTTGTGGTTAATCTAAGACAATGAGCGATTGGATTGTATACGAACGAACACTGGATCAGCACCCCTGCAGCGAGGAACAAGAGTCATTAATTTTGTAAGAAGTGTAAGGCAGTAATAATTTCAATTCACATCGATTTCAATACTAAGTATTTTCATCATATTATTCTTAATCTTACGTTTCACCTATTTTATTATCATCAATTCCTGAATTTCACCCATGAAAATTCAAAATATCAATAATTGTAAATATTTCGAAATTGATGTGTAACCATTGATAAATCATAGCATTAATTATCGATGACATTACATTTCATGTCATAATTAGAAGGAAAAAAGTTAAGAATGCATATGTAATCGCCTGAATTGAAGCAGATTATTCATAATTGTTGTTATTAAAGGGTTAAGGAATTTGATACATTTCAGAAAAATATAAGTCTTTCAACAAAACTGTATCCAGAATAATGTGCTACAAAGTAAGCATGTTCATATATCATTGTCTAACATATGACTTACATATTATTTTGTCTTTTAAACTTGAAAGTGGAAAATAGGAAATTTTCCGTTATATTTTTTTTCTTTTTCTTTCTTTTTTTTTTTTTTTTTTGTATTATTTTGAGATTCATACAAACATTTGTTTTTTGTTTGAAACAAGCTTTTCTATTGGTTGAAAAAAAGAGTCTTGTATTGTGTAAGTGTAGATTAATTGACAAGTATCTTTTTTTAAATCATGATTTAATAACTGGAGGGTACAATCTTCACAAGTCGCCTCGTGATTTATAAATATCACATTGTGAGTTTTCTATATTTATTATTATTTTATGTCTGCATAACGAAAAAGGCAATACAAATTTGTTTATTAATCATTCGAGCTAGTAGTACCGTCAGTACAATTCACGGAGAAAATCAACACCGAACGAACAAGTCGTCGCGTGACAGAAATCTTATGGGGTTTCTATCCTATATAAAGACATCGAATATCAAAAAGGTTTTGATGTATTATAACAGTTATTGCTTCTCCTAACCGATTCTGTTAAAAAGCAAAATTAAAACGTTTCGGTGGTGATAGCACTATTTGGTTTTCAAGTTAAGGAAATATGTTAGAATTAAAGATATATTGATCTAAAGAAAGTAAAATGTAAAGCGTGGTATACATTTTTTTCGGAGGCTGAAAATAGTCTTGAATCACTGGCATCATATCGAGCTTTTCATGGAATCCCTTTCTTCAGCTATGAACAAAACAAGAATCTGCGATCTGAAAAGTGTTGTTATACTGCATTGGTTCTGCCATTTAACAAGAATAGCCCTACACTTACAAAATTACCGGTAACATTTCCGGAGTGCCAAACACACTGTAACTTTTTGAGACGTTTTCCTTACTCAAGTGTTGTATCAGTGGCCCTCATGCTTACGCAGATCACTCGTTTTAATAACGGATTAGTTACATTTAAATGCTTGATAAACAAAAAGTGTACGAGGAGTTGAAAGAGCTACAAAAAACGTTTAGTATATTGATCAGTGGGATGCAACTATACGAAATGAAGCTTTGGTTACTCACCTACTTTTGAGTGACCAAGTGAATGAGCAAAATCACAGACCTGTAGGCATTTTACCAACAATTGCAAGAATTTCATATTACCAACTCAGCGAATTTCAGCCGATTTTTACCTATACTTGTTGGCCCTCAAGAGGGGTTTTGGATGCCAGTCTATTCTGTTGAGACTTCTGAAGCATTTTCTTCGGCCTTTGGGTAGCAGGCCAGTATGTTGTAGCCATTTTGATGAACCTGTACAAGGCCTTCGACTGCATCCCACACAATCTGCTCCTGAGATGCTGTAAACCTTTGGGGCTACTGCCAAACTCATCGGCAGCTACCTCAGTCCAGGTTGAGATCTGCTAAGGCTGCTAAGGAAGGGCGTATCTCATGGATCTTTATTTGGTCGTCTGATTTTTAATGTTTTATGAATTATCATTTTTTTATCATGCTGATGGTATTCTAGTGACATGATCAACAGTTGCTTTATTTGACGACTTCTTCCACGAAAATGGTGATGATGGCCATTGAATATCGAACCAACTACTGCAACATCATAGGTTTAGAATGCAGAGAATTGTTCCCTAGAAATGGAATGTTCACAATAGAGTAACTGAAATAATCGCGCTTATCACAGAGCTTGGTGGAAAACTGTCTATGTTGATTTCATTGTTGGAAAAAATTAGATCATCAGCTTATGTTGAAAAGTATGTCGTGATTGTGATTTCAAATTCTAGTGGGTAAATACGATGGACGTGATCATGAGAGCTCCTGCTACCTAAGACAAGACATCAATATTATATCTGAAAGTGAAATTGAGGGATTTTGCAAAGTTTTTGTGTCCTAATTTGATAAGTTCTTTGATAAATTCCTCCTCGTATGAAAAAAATCAGCCAATAGAGAGAATAGCAGAAATTCGATCATTTTGTTTACATTTCGCAGTTGATTCGATATTCAAAGGCCCGTTTCAATTATTACGTGTAAATCTTTCATTTGTTCATATTTTGCCCTAGTTTTGTTGAATTCGATTTTCGATTATGATTATGTTGACGTCAGTGTTTTGTTTTTTGTACCGCCCTTCGACTCTTCAGAAAGAGAGCTCTCATATCAAGAGAAAGCACGTGTTTTGTCAGTTTAGGATATGATAAATACACCCGCTCAAAAGTTAAGCACCGTCATCTTCAAATTTGAAATCTGAACCAAAAATCACACATTCAAGTAGATTGTCAACACTGTTTAAAACGAGGTCATTTTATAGAGATGTAACACACGTAAACCCTTGTGCATGATATGCACGTGCCAGGTAAAGTTCACACCTACATTTTTCATAGTGTTTTCAAAGTCTTTTATCGGTTGTATACCGCGTGCAGCTATGCCTAGACGACGAATTATTGGCATTCATAATACGGGAATGTCATGTAGGGAAATTGGACGACAACTCAATATTACCCACACCGTCATCAGTCGTCTAATACGTAAGCACGTTGCTACTGGGAATGTCTTAGATCGACAACGAAGTGGAAGACCCAGAAAAACAACTGCTCGTGATGACAGAATGATTTTGAGGAGCCAAGATCGACAAGTCGAACTCTAAGAGACAGATGGCAAGTCAACGCCCGATTGTCTCTCAGCACGTTGAAGCGGAGACTAAAAGCTGGTGGACTTTCTTCACGTCGTCCTATCCGACGTCCTCTTCTCACCCAGAGACATATCCAGGACCGATTGCAGTGATGCAACACACGGCGCGGTTGGAATATTCGGTCATGGAGACGTGTTCATTGGTCTGATGAAAGTCGGTTTCTTTTGCACGTTATTGACGGGAGAAGCCTGATATGGCGACCACGAGGTACTGCCTACCATCAACATAACATCCAGCCAGAAATTCCATTCGGTGGTGGGTCTGTGATGGTATGGGGTTGCTGTTCATATGATTGTAAACTTGACCTCGTCCAAGTCCAAGGCAACCTCAATGGCGAAAGGTACCAGAATCAGATCCTTCAAACAGAAATTGTGCCTCATATTGATAACCATACGCTTTGTGTTAACAAATTATTGTTTCACTTTTTGATGATAAAAAGTTGACTGCTTTTCGTTAACATGAAAACATACGGATCACTTTCTTATCTGCTGTTCTATAAAAGTATTTCTGATAAAGAAATGGACAATTTTAGTGGGATGACTGAGGAAAATGTACCATAAAAAGGGAATGGTGAAAATACAGCAGGTGTAGTGAATAGATTACGTAATAACATTGGTGAACTGTTTGAATTATGTAACCCTGATATTTACGGCATTGAGGGTATTAATGAATGTGTTGAAGGATTCACTGATAGATTAAATCAATTGATTCTACCATTATGTAACAAGGTAATTAATAAACGACCCCACGTATCAGGGGGTGTTGCTGAACAAGACAAACCATGGTTCAATCAGGATTGCAAGAACAAATATATGGAGTATAAAAATGCACTTTATGATTTTAAAATATATCTAAAAATGAAGAGTCCCATCGTCACCTTGTATTTAAGAAGAATATATACAAGAAATCTGAAGTGAAACTCAAACGAGAGTATAAAGGTCACCAAGGTAATATGTACAATTATTTAAGGAAGCACAATGCAGTCAGTACCTTTTAATCATTCTGGAGTGTAATTTGAGAGAAAGGAATGATACTAACAATTATATGAAAGGATAAATTCCACTGTAACAAAATTAGGTTACAAGATAACATATTGAATGAGCATTTTATAAGGTGTAAAGAAGTTTTGATGCCATGTGTAATAACACTTTTTAATGTTTTAAAGTCAGGTAATTACCCTACACTTTGGTCTCAAGGAAATAATGTACCAGTTTTTTAAGAAAGGAGAAAGGAATGATACTAACAATTATAGGGGTATTACACTTGTCAGTTGTTCAGGAAAACATTTACTTCTATTTTAAACTCAAGATTGGTGGAGTTTGACAAAATTATAACAAAATTTCCGATGCTCAGTATGGCTTTAGAAAAGGAATGTCTACGATTGATGCTATTTTTGCTCTGCAGTCTTTGATTAGTAGAACACTAAAGAAAAGAAAGAGGCTTTATTGTTGTTTCATAGACTATAAGAAAGCGTTCGATTTTGTTAGTCGTCAAAATTTATGGTACAAACTAATAAAGGAAGAAATTAATGGGAAAATATTAAATATTATTAGATCTCTTTATAGGAATGTCAAATGTTGTGTTATGGCCGGAGGGTCTCCGTCAGATTTTTTTAATTGTGAAAATGGATTATTCCAGGGAGAAATTCTCTCACCTATTTTATATTCATTTTATGTTAATGATTGTGAAAAGCATTTTTTTAATGACAACTGTCCGTCTATCGAAATACAGATGACAAATATATTTCTTTTAATGTACGCCGATGACATGGTGATATTGTCGGAAACTCCGGAAGGGTTACCAAAATTACTAGACTCCTTATTGGAATATACACAGAAATGGAATCTTACAGTAAATACTTCTAAAACTAAAATAGTCATATTTCGTAATGGTGGAGTTATCAGGGCAAATGAAACATGGATTTATAATGGTTGTGTTTTGGAAATTGTCAACGAATTCAATTATCTTGGTGTTGTGCTTAATTACAACGGTAAGTTCCGCATAACTCAACAGAAAGTAGCAGAACAAGGAAAGAAAGCGTGGTTTGCAATAAGGAAATTATGCCGTAGTATTTTTTTCAATCCTGAAACACCAATCTCGGTTTTTGATACTTACGTAAATAGTATACTCACTTATGGAGCTGAAATCTGGGGACTGCATAAAGCACCCGACGTAGAAAAGGTACATTTACATTTTTGCAAAAGATTACTGAAAGTTCGTAAAAGTACTCCTAATTGTATGGTTTATTTTGAACTTGGTAGATATCCTTTATATATCACACGTAAATGCAGAATAATAAAATATTGGTTAAAACTTAAAAACACAGAAAATTGTATTTTACAAGCATGTTACAGGGAGATGGTCCAAAATAATGATATTTGGATAACTGGTATTAGGAATGACCTATAATATGGGAATCTCGACATCCAGACATTAATATGTACGCTATTTTCAAACAGAGAATAATTGATATATTTCGTCAAGACTGTATTGATAAAATAAGTTCTTCCCCAAAAGGTAATAGTTTCCTCTGCAACGAATTTTGTTTACAAGAATATCAGAGAAAGTCACTTGATAGTCTTAGCCTAAAAGAATTAAGTAGAATTAGACTGTCTTCACACGAGTTACTTGTAGAAACTGGGAGATATATAGAACGAAACCGTAGACTGTACTTACTTTGTACAATGCAAGACATCGAAGATGAATTTCATTTTATTTCAAAATGTCCTTTCTTTCATTCACTTCGCAAGAAATTTATTAAACCTTATTACTATAGAAATGTCAGTATGTTCAAATTGATAGGGCTCTGGTCTACTAAAAGTAGAAAGGATATCTCAAATCTGGCAAAATTTTTAAAACTTGCAAACAAGAGAAGACTAGAAGGTCTGCAATAAGTAAAGGCTATTTTTCTTAGAACTTGTACACTGTATGTCTATACTGAAGTTACACAGTGTGAATCGTTTTAAAAACATTTGAAATCTGTGGTAAAATCCTTTTTCCTATGTTCGTAACATGGTATATTAATAGTTCTATGCATAACGTATGCTTGTTATTTCAACCTGTAATCATTGTAAGATGGTGCTATGACGAGATTGATAACAGGAAATTGTTTATAGCTAGAATATGTTTTATTTGTATTAAGGTCATTCTCTACATTATATGTTAGATTTGTGTGTGTGTGTGTGTGTGTGTGTGTGCGTGCGTGCGTGTGTGTGTGTGTGTGTGTGTGTGTGTGTGTGTGTGTGTGAGGTTGTGTGTACGTGTGTGTCTTTCTGTGTGTGAGGATATGTGTGTGTGTGCGTGCGTGCGTGCGTGCGTGTGTGTGTGGTGCTAAAGTATTATGTGACGTCTATACATTGTAAATATTCAATTGTCTACTGATGAGCCAGATGGCTTAAAGTAATAAAGAACTTGAACTTGAACTTCCGGTTTCTTTTTTCTCAAAGGAATTATATAAACCTTGGCGACAATAGAGGTGTCATTTTAGTCTGTTCTGATATAGTACCAAACTACAGGTGGAATATTTACCTGTACTTTCTGATATAGTATTTATAAACAGATAGATTATCTACCTGTAATGATTTGATATAGTACTTATATACAGATAGATTATTTACCTGTAATAATTTGATATAGTACTTATATACAGGTAGATTATTTACCTGTAATGATTTGATATAGTACTTATATACATGTAGATTATTTACCTGTAATGATTTGATATAGTACTTATATACAGGTAGATTATTTACCTGTACTGTTCTGATATAGTACTTATATACAGATAGATTATATACCTGTAATGATTTGATATAGTACTTATATACAGGTAGATTATTTACCTGTATTGTTCTGCTATAGTACCTGTATACAGGTAGATTATTTACATACAAATGTACCTGTATTGTTCTGAGATAGTACCAATATACATATATATTATTTACCTGCACTCTCCTGATATAGTATCTATATACAGGTAGATTATTTACCTGTACTCTTCATTACTATAAAATAACACCTTTTTCCTGGTTTTGATTTTAACTTTAAGAAAACACCAAAATCAATTAAAAAAAACCTTTGTATTTGTTCTCTTGGATACTATAAACTACTGACATATATTAAAAGATGCAATGAAAAAACATTCAAGTTATGTAGCAATATGACGGAAAATATAATAAACAGCAAAATGAAATATGTATTACATTGTTTCAATATACAAACAAATATCCATATGTACAAACAAAAGCTATGACATCTACACAGGGAATTCATAGAATAGGTTAATAAAAGTTAGAATATTTATGAAATACACACATACAAATATATATATTTGATACTTATGCAATAGCACTGATGAAATGAAAGTCCATAATAAGCACTAACAATGAATAGTCCATATTTGATACTGATTACGAAATCGTAAGCGGATGTGAAAAGGTAAAGCATCACTTGTCCGACCAAGTGGTTTTTTCTCCTGGGTCGGCCAACAAGAGCAATCAATCTAAGCTATAAACCACAACTGTTGTAAAATAAATAAAGTTTATATCAATATACCAAATAAAAAAACCCATAAGAAACACATTTACAAGTTCACACAATGTAAATTCAATCGCCCATGAAATAAAGCTAAGGAAATGCGTTATAACACGCTAAAACTATCTACTTATCTGATGCACCAAAACATGTCACCAAAATCTACATGGAATATTTAGTTACTGACCCTACTTTGTTAGGCTTTTCAAAATGCAGCATATAAATAGATATGATCTTGGACCACGGATTCCTCATCGTAAGATTTTCTGGGATTGTAAAGCTATGCTTTAAGCCTGCCAAACTTTCAATATTTGATAAGGAAGCATCATGTAATACAGTGGAAGTAACCCTAGAGGTGGCTACATCTGATGTATGGGGAAAGTGCATAGAATTTCTATGTAAATTACAAATGACAACATATCAGAAAAATGATATAAGCTGATTTGTATTCAAAATGATAAAATAATCAATTTGTACATTTGAAAACTTAGGTAAGAGAAAAGCAACGAGGAAAAAAATGCAATAATCTGAGTATTTGCGTTAACATAAGGCAAATTTTATCAACAAAAATTTCATAATGTTTCAAAAATCAGAGTTCCTGGTGAACATTCTCTGATTTTGGGTACACAACATCTACACCTGCCAAAGTCCTTGCGTGATCTTTACTGAAATGTAGAAGGAGGGCACGTTTTATCTCAGCTTGTTCCTCCTCAAACTCATCACTTATCATTGCCTTCTCGAAAAATGCAATAGATTCCTTAACAGCTGTTGTCAAAGGAGTTGGATTCCATCCAATAATGCGCTTTGCTTTGGACGTATCGATAGAGCCCATGGATACGGAGGGGAACATGTATAGAGCAGAAGACCAATTATCGTCAGGGGCAGACAACTCTGGAAAATTATACTGTTGCTGTGATGGTGCAGACGGCCACAGGTATGTCATAGCTGAGTTTTTCTTTACATTAATCTGAATATCCGGACGGTCTAAATAGGTTGCCATCAATTGTAGCATTTCTGTCAAAGTTGGGTTTTCCTCAAATGCCAAATTGTATGCCTCATTGAAGACACCTGCATCAGAATCCAAAAGCTGAATAATCAAATCTGCTACATCATAAGAATAAACAAAGCTCAATGGCCGATTGCTTACTTCATCTGGTATCTCCAAGGGGCGATCAAGATAGTCAAGCATTTTAATCCAAAGCTGGTATATCCACCAGCGGTAGGTATTGTCACGTGGTCCGATTACATCTGGTAGGCGCAAAGCAACATATGATACACCTCCTTCCTTTTGTGCCTCTAGAACTTCTTCTCCTTCTAACTTCCTATCGCCGTAAACATCTTTTTGATTGTATAGAACTCTTTCTGCTTCCGATACAGGACGAACAGAATCTGACTCAACAGTTGGATTACTATGGTTTTTTATACAAACCTCGTAGGTTGAATCGGAACTGATAAAGATATATTGTTTGATTCTACCCTTGAGAACATCCAACACATCTGCCACATCTTTTCCTGCAAACGAACTGAAATCAACAACAGCGTCAAAGATAACATCCTTCTCATCACCTGAAAGCAAGAATTCCATTTCCAGGCACTCGCGCAAGGAGTTGTGACGATTGCATTGTATTGGCGTTACAAATGGAAGGATGAGCGTGGATGTGTCCCAATACCAATTACCGCGATTAACAACCATCAAGTTGTCCCCTCTTTCAATAAGGCGCTCCATAGAAGCAGAACCTAACAGTCCATTTCCACCCAGTACAAAAATTGTCTTTGCACTCCCAGTACTGAATTGAAGCAGCAGGTATAGAGATGAAAGTATCGTGAAGGATTTTAGCCATTTGACAGTCGTTGTCATCCTGTCCTTTTGGTGTGACAATCTGGCTTTCTCTAAATTCAATGGAAATTTAGAAATCTGGAATAAAAAGAAAATGAACTAATTAATTGGTAAATGCTTCCATTTCAAATGATTCCATGCTGGATTCATCAATATAAAACAAAGTGCACTTTTTTTTCAATTTAAACATTTACATTTCCAGAGAACAGACATGGTCCTACATATGTAGTTCCACAAATATTTGGTGACATGTAAAAAGAGTAAGCTATACTTTGAAAAGTTATCATTAAAACTCTGAAAATTATTGAATCTCTTCCAAACAAGAAGATGCCAACATTTGAACATAATCATAATCCAAACTCAAATTCAATCCATCGATATATTTTCCACGAATCTAAGACCTATCATATATACAAAATGCCTGATGATGATAATGGGCAAAAAAAGAGAAATATTTTCTTAGAATGCTTCCAAGACCTCCATCCTGACACTATGGATACTTTCCGGTCATCGTATCTAAGGAAGTTGCAGACATTTTAATCCAAGCATTGCTTGGAAAAGTGTATGGACATCCCAGGGTATACATAGAAATACGGCCTTCTAAACTGGTAGATGAACAATTTTCATTAATGAAATCCATATCACAATAATAAATGAAAAGACGATATAAAATTGGTGATAGGATTTCCTCCTAGTAGAAACTAGTCGTGTTAGTGAAGTAATTTAAAACAAAATTTTTTAAAAAAGTAATGAAAGATGAAATAAAATATCTGCCACTTTTATAATTGATAATATACAACCGGGTGACCACATTTCTGGAAAAAATTCGGAATCAAATATTTTTGCAAAGAGTTTGTCACAATCCGACTCTATTTTTACGGTAAGTATTGCTTTACCGGCGATTGTACGGTTGCTCAGGGCTTCCATAGGAGAGAGTCCACCCGGTATTGAATACAGGTACACAGCATGGAAATGCAGATGCCGTTTTATTCTGCCGTTTTATTCTGAAGAAGCGTGAATAACAGTCACGGTAAGTACACAAATGATCTCATATCTCTTTCGCTTTCTTTCTCTGTGTATATATAATCTGTGGTTTGAATGTTTATGCCGAAAGTTATGTTTAAGTGTGTATGAATGGATTTGTTTATTGTGTTTACCGGGTACGCTCGTGCAAGCTCGTGCGAACTGTTTACGTAGCTTTCTACCTGTAAATGTTGCATAACGAAGATACATAACGCTTGTTATGATAACAATACATAATACCTAATGTTGTAAAGGTGTAACAGTAATACTGTAGGGTTATTTTCATATTTTGTAGCTTTTTGTATGGATAGGCTTTGTCCAAAGTGGGAAGTACGGAAGCCAGGAGACTTCATGTGTCTACAGCAGTTCTGACTCTGCTTTATGTATATAATTGAACAGTACTTGTACCAGAGTTCACAGTACATGGTGATAGTGGGAGGTAGAGTACACTACGCAAGTGCACTCGAGAGTAGCCAGTACGGCCACTAATTTGCCCTGTGGTTGACACTTACATGTTGGAAACCAAGAGGTGTCGTGCCAGGTTCGTTGTTTCAAACTGAAGCCATCAGCGCTGGAAGGTACAGAACCAACGAGGCATCAGTCGGTTTGGACAACAGTTGTTTCTCCATGAAAGTGTTTTGGACAGACTTTGACAATTCTATACCATCTGTGCTAACCCAACTGTGATAGGAATGTGAGGCTACAAAGACTTTAGGGTTTAGGTTTATTTGTGTGTGTATGTACTGGTGATTGTGGATTGTTTCAGTGGAAGGTGTAATGAGTGTATGGTGAACTGATTTTTATAGAAAGAAAAAAACAAAAAACAAAAACATAACTTGTATAAATGTAAATATATAAATATATAACAATGTGTTTGTTGTCTGTGTGGCAATCGATCGGCTAGGTTACAGAGTTCAGTAATACAAAGAAGAAAAATAACCTAAATCCATGAAAAGTTGGTTTAAAATTTTCACTACAACTTTTTATCTTGTTTTAGTTTATGAACACAATATGTACTTTGTCTTCTGTAAAAAGAATCTATATTTTCAGCTAAAGCATCAGCACCAACTAGATTCTTGTTCTTACCCCCATCTAAATTCTTGAAACGTTCTAAAAAATCTTCAATATCAATATTAGATTGCTGTAACTTATTTCATTCCTTTGACAAATATCTACTTAACATTTTTGGGTTTGACTAATTTGAACAAATCATCTTCTTGATACTATTATTGTTATTTTAATCAAGATTTTAGTTACCTATACAAACTTTTTTTTTCACTTAGTACAGCGTGATGTGATTTTCAACAGACTTACATTTATTTGACATTATTTCAAAAAACCATAGTTTGTCACCAGCTTTGTTTTTTTCTCTCTGCCTTTACGCTACAATTTGACAAGACCACTTCATTAATACTAACTACCACAGAAAATGTCAGTTCATTTATCAGCACCTTCTTCAGAGTTGAAAAGCAAGTCACAAGCATCATTAAGGATCTCCACTATATCAATGACATCGCCTGAAAAACCACCATTGTTATTTCTGTTCCATCTAACTTTTCTGAAGGATTTCACAGTGCGTGGTTTGTCAACATGATTAACACTTAAACTACTAAAATCAAGGTTAAGAGATAGTGGTAAACAATCAAGAGTATCAAACTCGCCTGAGACAAATATACAAGGGCTGATTGATAAGTTGTGAGCCTCATATTTAAGGGTTTGACTTTTAGCGGACATATTGCAATATTATTCAACATAACCCCTTAAGTATCTTTACACTTTTGACACCAATGTTAAGGGCCTCAATGCTGTTTTCAATGAAATCTTTTTTAAGAAATACATGAAAGTCTGATGTAGCAAGATCAGGCTAAAAAAGCTCAATAAATTCAAAACCACAATTGTTAATGACAGCCATGACAATGACATAATTGTGAATATGGGCATTGTCCTGGCAGAACAACTCACAGCCATTGAGTTTAATATTTTCTCTCAACTGCCCAAGAGGTGATGCATGTGTTTGTTTTATATTGCTGTTGTAACTTTTGGAAAATGAAATAAAGTTATATAATACTTACATAATAATTCAAGTTTGTACTAAAACAATGATAAATTATGGATATAAAATTTCACATCCACTAAGAAATGAAGTTGATTTTTCAAAGTACACTAAGCAAAATATGATAATTTTTCATATTGTACTACTGCCTCATACATTATCCATTCAACAACTCCAACAATAATTTAGTTCGATTTTGAAAACTACTCAAAATGTTAATCATAAGTTTACAATTATCATCTGTCATTCATCATCTGATTAATTATCAGAGGTGAGTTACCAGTAATCTTGACCTCTACACCTGCAATAGACTATAACTCACTGTCATCACAACCGACCACCTGTGTTAACGTGCTTTTGAAGCAGAGTATCTCTGAAGAAGGCACCACGAGAATGTGAAAATTTTGGGTCGTGGCTAGCGATCGATACAGTTAGGCAGCAGAGGTCATAGTTCAGTGATCAATAGTAATGCATATATATATATCAATGCGTTCAACATTTCCAGGGTGAATTTGTGTACACTGTTTCCCAGTTGTGGCCTCCAATACCCATACATGTAAATTTCAGCCTGTTTAAACCATTTTTGACCCTGCTCAATATCCCCTGGGAGTCAGCTGAGGTCAATAGTTCTAACCAGTTCTGAACTATTTCAAATAGAAAATAAAAAAATGTGATTTTCCTATATAAACTATGGTAAATTTTACCCCTTCTCCTGGCCCTGGAGGAAATGCAAGACCCTTGGATCTTGAAAATTCACAATTTTGGTAAAAGCATCTGAAGGCTTTTCCATCCACGAAGAGCACTGGATTCTACTTGGGATTTGAGAAGAAAATTTCTGACATTTCAGTCTATTTGACCATTTTTTGACCTCACCCAACAGCTCCTGGGGGATGGGGATGGTATAATTTACAATTTTAAAGCGTCTTTAGTCATGAAAGGTTTTTATAAAATAAAGTCGAAAATGTTTATAAGTTTAAAAAGCACCACACCGGACAATAGAGGATTGCATTATCAGAGACTTTGTCTCAAGGGACTTAATAAATCTCATTTTTCTACATAAATCTGCTTACATGTTTTAAAAATCTGACACTTTGAATGAAGTTAGATATCAAGATTTTTCATAATCAAGGTCTTGTTTTTTCATGGGTTGAAAACTTGTATGCCTATTTCAACCAGCATTGCCATTCTCAATTACATATATTATATTACTCAAAATAATAATTATTATTAAATAGAATTATTATTCAAAATAATTATTGTTATTGAACAGAATTACAAAAAGTATGTAATGAATAATAATAATAAAATTATAAATTGGGCTTCCATATAGAACGGAGTCCACGTTGCAAGACTTTGTAACATTTTTACTTCACTAAAAATGGCTGAAAGTTCTACAGTTTTAACATTATAGCAAACATGCATCGGACAGTGATTACTCCTAGCATGGGGCCAGGTCCAGGGATCAAATGTAAACATGTAAATTATGTCAATAATGCAAAACGTTGCATTAGCCTCACCCCAAAGATACAGCTTCAAATTCCTTATGGTTGGGGACAGATATCAGTTGTTAATCTCTTGATGTCCAGCAATACTATTAAGTTATGGGATGATAATCCCAATGGCTTCAAAAATATAGCATGTCCTGGGTGGAACAAGAGGCCAGGACAAATTATGAGATATGACTGTTTATGTCCTGATGCTAAGCAATGCTATAATTATTCAATGGGGATCACAATTGTTTCAAATAACCAAAGATCCCAATGAATTGTTGATGGTGCAAAGCAAGGATAAGAAAATGAACTACTCTACTTGGGTGTTAGATTTTCCCTGTTGGGCCCCATCCACCTGGCCATGCTTTATACAAAACTTATTTTCTTTCACTAAAGCATGCTTCAGACCAAATCTGAACAGTATCCTAAAGAACAAGATCAATTCTAAAGAAATTGATCAATTTTCCCTTTTGGACCCCGCCTCTCTGGCTCCATAGGACCGATACCCATTCATTTTTATATATTTATATTTTCTCTAATTGACCCTCAGGCCTCTGGGGGAGGGGGACAGACACATCGACACAAAATTGATTCCTCTTTCCCCTGGAGCTTACAACGGACGAACAACAGAAGCCGCAGTATCCCAGTTCACATGGCCTCTCAGGCCAAATGAGCTAAAAATCAAAACACTTCATGGTTGAGTGAGGCGCACGTTTTCATCTCTTAGTAAATAAAAATTCGATTAAAAAAAATCTCGATATCTAAATTAATTCATTCAAAGTGCCAGATTTTTAAAACATTTAAATTGATTTATGTAGAAAATTGGAGATTTATCATAGTTTTTGTTATCGAGATATTAATTGATTCTTAATTTTCTTGTACGGGTATAGGGGACCAGGAATTGGACACAAATCAACCATATCCATTTCCGGTGCTCCAGAGTCACATATAACATCTAGCATACTTTCTGAACCAATATATAAGACGTTACACCATAGTAAACTGTTTCCAGTACAAGTAAAACTACGCGTCGCAACTCATCAAAGAAATAAACTAAAATGTCAAATAAATACGCAACTCACCAAACCTCATCACCTTAGGACAACTTCGAATGTACTGGGTCCCTTCCGTCAACGACGCTAAACATGCAGATGTAACAAACAAACCGGTCGGCAGTTATCCGAGCCTGGCGCAAAATATTTATATTATGATATAATATCGTAAATACACGATGTTCGAAAACGGACTGACAAAACAGTGTAACCAATAGCACGTTTTCGTCAACAAAATATGTACGAACACTTTTTGTGTCAAAAAATGTACTACTATTGTAATGAATATATTTGTACAAAAAATGTGTTCGTACATGTTTTGTTGACGAAAACGTGCAACTAGTTACACTGTTTTGCCAGTCCGTTTTCAGCCATCGTATAAATATGCATCACTACAAAATACATTTCAGTTATGAAGATTATTTATCAGTGTTTATCTTCATACTTCCAGCACGGACAATGTCCACAACAAACAGCTTCTTATACTCAACTCCATCAAATACCCTGCTTCTGGTTCACCAGAGGAAGTCTTATACAGGTTTTGACAATATGGTTCTAAATCCCACCCATGTCTCTTATCATCTTTATTTTTGCAAACTTCATTGGGCTTTATCCAAGGACCCCTTTAACCAAATACCATACCTCTGCACATTTTTGTAATTTCTTTTCGCAAACTTTATCACGCTTCTTCCCAGCAATCATCAGCAAAATGCAAGGTTATTTGATCGGTTGGTTATTGAGAGGAATCGTTTAAATGGAAAGTTGATGCCGGCCATGACATAAGTACTAAGTGAGCTAAAAAATAGGTCATAACATGGCGGAAACCATAAGTGAAGTATATAATTCATGGAGCAAACGGAGTAATGACAGTGAAAAGTATGTTTTTCGGATTATTTCTAGCTGTTGTTTTCTGAAAAAAAAACGCAGTTATTCTGTTATGAGATGGAGTGCATATTTCTCTTTGTGTGTGTGTGCATGACAATGTACAGCATGCAGATAATATTACAGGATATTAATCAAGCTGAATGTACTCTGTTGGGAAATTTACAGTAAAAATCAATAAGACTTATTGATATAAGTCCAGATTTGCTGAAAAGACAAATTAAATTGTCTGTATTGAAACAACATATATTGTTTGTGAAATGTTTCATAAATGTGTGCCTGTTCACAAAGTAAACTAATTATAAGGATGAATAACACGAGTCCGTGATTGGCAAAGTATACAACACGAAATATCATTAATCCGAAACATTCGGACTTTCTGTCGACTTTTATATATCAGCTTTAAATCGATGAACATCAGAACTCCGGCTCTATATAAATTGAGGAAATAAGTGACCAGCGCCCGTGTTGGTATTCAAACAAGGAGTGTGGAAAGAAATCGCCATTTCCACATTGCACATGGGTCGAATAATTAAAATTCTAATATAGCTGAAAATATTCATGACATGTCTCTTCTACACTTCTTTATTACCCAACAATAATTGAAATCGTTGACAAGTATTCAGATTAAAACAGCAAACAAGAGGCCCAAAGGGGCTGCATTGCTCACATGGTATTCAATGTTGATAATAATGTTTAAAAAATCGGTGAAGATATAACAAATATATTGATATGTACACCATTGGCATTCAAGGTGGGCATTCCAAACAAATTTATACCAGTTTCCACAACCGACAATTCTAAACATTGACAGTTAGAGCTCAGATAATATGTTAATGCCATTCCTTTTTGTTTCTCAAAATTTGTTTTGTTTTGACCTAAAATCACTTTTTACATCCAAATATTATGCTTCTGTGGCTTTTGGTTAGTAAGGACAGAGACGTATATATCACATGTGATATATACGTCTCTGGTAAGGAGAAATCGTTTACAGGTTTTAACAATTTGACCCCTGTGATATTGAATAAGTGTCAAGGTTATTTCTTTTCTCAAACTTTGCCGGGCTTCATCCTAGCAGAGACGTATATATACGTCTCTGATCCTAGGAACCTAATTAGTTTTCAGTCAAATAATGTGCTTTGCCTTTTGGTTTGTCAGAAAAAGTCGTCACAAACTTTAACAAATTTGACCCCTGTGACCTTGAATAAGGGTCAATATCCTTTATTTCACAAACTTTGTCAGGCTACATCCAAACAGCCAAATATCATGACATTTGGTTCGCCGGCCAGTTATCGAGAAGTTGTACCCGTTTTAATGGAAAAGTAGACGCCGGACGCCTCGTCATGATATGAATTCATTTGGCCCCTCGGGCAAGGTGAGCTAAAACGTTATTAAGTGTTATAGCACTGGTAAAGTGAGTCTACTGTTAACTTTTTTTTGTAACTTTAAGGCGGCGAATCTTTCAAATATAACCGGAATCACTACCACCGCCACTGCGCATGACCCTTAGTTCCGGAAGTAAACAAACTCAAAATTACACATGACAAGACCCGTAGTAGCTTGTTCATTGAATGAAAGCATACATTTAACAATATATAGTGCTGCTGACTTGACAACGGGACGCAGTGCAATAGACAGCAATCGACAGACAGCATGTTTCAGGATGTAGATTTTGTGGAGGCTGCTAACGAGCTTCAGCGCCCGAATATTAATGAAGAGGGTTACGAATTCTTCACCGAATCGTCACACGATGGTTGTGAGGCGAAGATTTATCGACAGTACAACGAGGTGGGTCAAAGGTTGACAACACACATTGTGATACTTAAGTTTGATGGGTTCGAAAACTTTCCGTTGTATTTTTTTTTATAACAACCCAAGTAAAAATCCACAGCCCATTGTACATCATACATAGTGAACTGGAATTTTTAACAATTCAGCGTTGCAAGTGTACATATTATGTGCTGGCTTGTGTAAATCAACCTTAGGTACTTAGTCTCAATTTATAATGATATGTTTCCGATAAGCATAGCCTTCAAATTGCACTACCATTATACTAAATCTCGAAAGTTGAGTTCAATGTATCTTTTCGAGAGCCAGAAAAGATACATTTATCTTTAGGTGTGTCTGGAACCTGCCTTGAGCCCATACTTTTCCATATCTAACCTATATTAATGACCTTTCAGACTACAGCAAAATCAGTTCACTCATACTTTTGGCAGATGATAGTATTATATGCAAATCAACTCACAATATAGGAGACGCCATAAAACTGCAAGAAGACATCACTGCAGCAGAAAAAATGGAAAGGATTGGATCATGTAATTTCATCATGACAAATGCATCATCATCAATATCACATTCGTACATAACATAGTATAATATTAATACGAAATTCACAAACATGTATTACAACTTGTTGACTCAAGCAAATATCTAGATGTAACTATACGAAACAACCTGAAATGGAATAAACACATTTACAATATCACAATGTCAACAAATCGCTAGGTTTCCTGAAATACCATCTCAAAATAAATTCAACATATCTTAAATAATATATGTACAAAGCACTTATCAGACCCAAACTGAGATATTGCCCTTTTATATGGGACCCCTTTACCACCAAATCTCCTGCCAATAGCAGCAGTACATAGCTCAACACCAAGGGATTCATAGCACACATGCATCCCTTACATAGGCTTTTAAGCTTTCACACATAAACACTAACAGAACATCCATCTATAAGTTTTATCGTATACCCTCATGTTGACGAAATTAACAAGATAATAAATGTGCTTACTTAATCTCTCCATGCCTCTACACATGTTCAATCTTCTCCACCCCTTATCCACATAATCATCAGTATTGACGGATCCCTTGGAGTGGATTTACATAAAGAATAATAATATGGAAGCTATGTGTATTGAATATACACCTTCTATTGAAACCAAGTACCTATAAGTCTAACACATTTAGATTATACATATATGTAGAACCAATCAGATGTCTTTCTACTTTAGTAGTAAAATAGCTATTAGGGTTTTCCATAAGAGCCGGTCGCCGGCCAATTTGACCGGCTACTTTGATCATTTGGCTGCCTACACCAATCCAGTTCCGTAATAATGTTCCGTATATGACTACATGTACAAGGCAGGCCAGCCTCCTACTTTCACTACACAGCCTACTACTAACAAAATTATGGAAAACCCTGAGCTATATTTCACTTCTGATTCCTGTGATAATAGTGAATGATGTCAATAATAATTACACTTCTCCCACATCAAACACAGTTTGGGCTATAGACAGTGAAAACTATACACATGATAATCACAGGTATAATGTACATTGTAGCCAGCAACAATGGCTTTGGGCATTGTATGGATGATTACAAAAATTATACAGTTTTCTTCAGTCATTACAACAGACAATGCAATATTGAAATGGTAGCAACAGCAGAAATACCATAATGAAGCATTCATAGGAAAACACCTAGTTTGGGGTCCTGTAAATTTACTTGTCTAGCTTTGATGTTGTGAATGTTGTACATCTTACATTGTCACTTGGGAGATTTTCATTTTTGTCATGGTCAAGGTCAATATACCACAACCATGACAAAAAAATTTAAGTTTGGATTGGTTGTCAAAGCCCTTCAGACTAATTGGTACAAAGAAGATGGGGTGTGTTTTTTCATTTTTTATTTGTAAAAGTTGAATTTGATATTTCCATTTATTTATTATAGTGACTTTTGCAAGGAATGAATTATTCCTTATAGATTTTTTGGCTCAGAAATTAAGATTTTGCAGGTATTTACTATTTGCTGACTTTATAATTTAATTTTCATTTGACATATCAAATGCCAGGTATGAATTGAAAGTCCTACTTATTTTCTTTGTAATTTCAGACATCAGGTCTTTACAAATACAAAGTGTACGGTACATTAGCTGATGTGTCTCCAGAAGTCTGTGCCGAGGTATACATGGACTTAGAGTACCGGCGTCAGTGGGATACTTATGTTAATGGTGAGTATCATTGCTCCTTGAGTACACATCCCAAAATTTTGAAAAATATTAACTGTGTATCAGAAAAAATCATTTATTAAAAGTCAATGGACATCCAATCTGATGCAAAATTTTTTTTTGTATATATTTTACTTTTTCATTTCTTTTTTCAGAATTGTATGAGAAAGAAGATGCTGATAAAAAGCTTATTTATTGGAATGTGAACTTCCCCTTCCCAATGTCTAACAGGGACGTATCCTTTTGTATATATAAAAGAGTTATGGCCCTTTGACTGCCATGATTTATTTTTATGGGACAAATTCTCATATTCTAACTTGATCTGTCTGTAATGTACCTGATTTGGTAGGTGAGTGGTTGTTGAGAATTACATATTGAAATCAGGGTGTCAGTCAATCCCTATGAGATGTATGAAGAAATGTCATTTTTTTCATACATGAATCACTTTGTATGTGGCTAATAAACATTTGTTTATCATTAAATAGTGAATTACAAATAGCTTGTGAAGGATTGATTTTTTGTTGATAATGGTCCTTGAACATCATGAATGTGTACTTGTGAATTCTGTAACCTGGCCTTTGTGGGTATAGTTGTTTTTTTGTTTCAAAATGATATCTTTTGGTATAACTGTCTGTTCATGGAAAGATTTTCGTTATGTTTATGTTAACTTATTGTAACATGAATGTCATTGCTATGGATTCACAAACTTCACAATTCTCGTGATTTGAAGTTTCCTTGCATGAAAGGCTTATCATATGGGGCATGTCAATGATGTTATCCATAATTATCGTCTTCAGGCACCTTCTTATCACAAACTATGATGACAAGAGCCATGGTATTTGGCCAGAATTGTAATTTATTTTGTTGTTATATGAGGTGAATGAATCTGTTGAATTACAATATGTCATATTGCTTTGTCATAGACGTGTATCACAATCATATACTGTATAAGCCACAGTAGTTTTTGTTATGATAAGAGAAATAACAATTATACAATTACATTTTTTCATGAATAAAATATGGTTATATAGAAAGGTCTTAGGCAAGTAAAATAAGACAAATCACTCCTTAACTAGAGTGCAGTATATCTATCTGCGGGAGCTACGAGAAATGGAAAGTTTTGAGGGGAACAAAATCTGGGCTGTAATGGCCAAAAGTGTGCCATGTGCCAGTGTTCCTGAGAAGAAGGGTGTGATACGGGTAGATGATTATCTTCAGAGCTGTGTTCTAATGACTGATGGAAAAGTTGGTTCTAAAGGTAATATAACCTAATTTTATATTGACTAGACATTCAATGGACCATATTCAGATACATGTATAATTCTAGTAGGCTAATCGGTTGTACGTTCTCTAGCTGATTGCAAAATACTGTCTCAAATTGACGACAACAAATGGCTTGAGGATTTTCACATAGGCTTGTGCAGATATTGAATAAGAGTTATTTGCCCTTAGATGACAGTATCCTTATGATGTTGTTTTATCACCAAATAGCTTGTTTTAATTGCTGATATTTTCTTTCAGCATTTATGAAGTACTACGACAATCCAAAGGGTATGATACCAACTTGGTTGATTAATTGGGGAGCTAAGGTAAGTGGACAGAAGATATTTCATGTATCAGAAGCAGGAAAGATGTCTCCGGATATATATAAAGTGTTAGATACAGACTAGTTTCCAACTTTACCTGTCACCTGTATCAAGACCTGTGTGTAAATTCCTTTGCCCATACCTTATTTGGTTTTTGTTTTTGCAATGACTTTGCATGTAGGTTTTCGTCAGAATTTTTGAGGATTGGTTTTTGCCCATACCTCATTCTTGATACTCTAGGGGTTATAATCACTTTTGCCCGCTGCACCCCTTGATTAGAGATTTAGATTCTGGTGGTGTCCTTGGGATCAGTGTTAAGCCCTTATGATTTCACCCTTTTTCATGTGAGTAAATAAGCTAAACCAACATGATAATACTTTCACCCATAGAGTTTCCTCTGTGTGTGAATTGGTGAAACAGGCACAGAATGTAATGTTTTACCCTTCCTATGCAGGAAACTTTGACCTAAATGTAAGCATTTCTTGTGTTGATTGGCCAGTTGGATTATGTGGCTGACATTTAAACTAGACATTCTTCTTGTGCTGATGAGCCACAGAGATGGCATAATCCTGTATAGCCGTGGTTTGATGAGCCATGAAATCATAACAAAGAAAATAATTTATTCAAGTCTAAATTTGATATTCTTTTGTCCGCAGACTGGAGTTCCAGCATTCCTTACCATGATGCAAAAGGCATGCAGAGGCTACCCACAATACCTAGCTAACAAACGACAACAAACCAGCTGATGTAGGCTGTTGTGTACACAATTAAAGACATTTAATTTTATTGGTACATATTAATAGATCCATTTATTTGAAGTCTACTATCTTGAACACTACACATACAGGATGTGTTATATGCCATGATGTTTTGTTTTTATTTATTACTACAAGTATTTTTCAGAGACATTTACAGATTTCTCTTGTTATGAAGGCAGAAACAGTCATTGTGGATTAGCATACCTCATTAAGTGAAATACTCCTCCAGATCATGATGTTGATTAATATTGGCAGCCATAACATCATTCTTTAGAATCTGTGTTAACTTAGAGATGTCAGATCTTCTAGTATTGAGAGTTGATAAGTGACTGAAGCTTAATTCTTGTACATGGCTAGATGAGTTAGTGTGGATACAATGATGCCATTAATAATCTTCTTGCATAAATATATTTGAATTACTTCTGTGATCATTTTGAAAATGATTAATTTTTTTTGTTATTATTTTAAATTTAATAAATATTAACATTGCAAATGCATTTTGTTATGTGCTTTATTATCTTGCTTGAGTTGAAAAGCATATACGTGTATTTACCTATCCACACATACAGACCCTATGAGATACATCACTCCTGCAGTTCCAGTCCTTGTTTTTCTCTAACATCGTAAGGAAAAAGTTCAGTAACTATATAATGATACATTTGTGCATGAACTAGATACATGTATGCAAAGCATGTGGTGCACCATTTAAAAAGTGAAAACAGTATAACAACACAACTGTTACTGGGTATAAAAATGAACACAATCATGCTACGTCTAGACATCATACTTTTCTCCGGGATTCAGGGTTATTATTCAGACACAGTTTAGTTATTTCCATGGACCTTATGTCACTATGCATCAGTAAGTAGACCACAACCAGCTAAAAAGCATCTTGGTCCTTTAGAATCGGTCTTAAAGAATTGATGTGACTCCCTTTAAGTATGAGAGTTAATCACAATTACTCAGGTGTTTGTTTGAAAACCCATTTATAATCGGTATCAATTTATTTGGTGTAAATTTTTTTAAAATCCAAATGATGAAATGAAGAATGCTTTGGGTTGTTGGAAAGAAGTTATGAATGACATTTTATGATACCATTTTGCCACAATCGCACTTCCTGGAATTTATTTCGATTAATAAGATGTAATTATTGTACATTTCTGATGTCGACCACTTGTCAGAAGAGTATTGTCTTATATTATTATTATCATTATTATTATTGCACTGGAGAACCTTAATCACTTTAGATATTGTGAAAAATTTAAGCAGGCAAAGCCAATGGTTGATAGAACCGACACCCCTGTATGGTTTGCTTTCAAAGATACTATGGAGGGTTGTTATTGACTTTGTCTCCAGAAATGTCAAGTTGGGATAGGTCCAAAAACACACTAAAATACCATGTAAAAATCACTGGCTATGGCGAGATGTCTTAAGTTAGAAGAACAGCCAAAAGCCAAGCTCAAGCAATTGTATTTAAGAAAGGTTCAGCTTAAAATATAGGTATCAGAACATTTAGATTGATAAAATATTTTGAAGATAGGCAAGAGATTTCATCATGAAGGACAAGTTTAAAAAATATCAAACAGTTTAGGTGGAACATGTATTCAAAGAAGGGATCAACTGATTGTACAGTCTATACATGAAATTCATTGATCATGTATAAAGTCTTATATGTTATGAATGAAAATTGACAGAGGAGGAGAAAATATTCATTCACTTTCGAGGAAACAAATATTTAATAAACAGAGAAGAGATCTTTTCAAGATGGCCACCAAAACATTAGTTCTGTGACCCAATCAATCATCAGATTTCCTGGCACCTTTAAATTTAGAGATTTTGTGTTTGTTATAAGCTTGGGACCTTCTGAACAGGTGGTGACACTTACAGACTTTTTCATGATGCAATAGCATGAAAAATGGCAACGATGACAGACTGGGGGAGTGCAAGAAAAATAAAGATATGAGGAAATTGTTTTCAAACTGGCGATTCCAGATTTACAAGGAAACAACTTATTTCATCTTTGTCCAAACTTCTAAGCCCCTGCATGTCATCTGGTTTTGGTTTGTCCTTGTAACAGCCTGGGTCATTTGTGGATGGACACCTCTTCTGGACTTAAGCATCATTGAATGCCGAAAACTTATGTTTTCCAAGTTATTTAGCCAACAGTTGGCATTCACAGTAGCTGTCTTTATTATTATAACTTTATGTCATGCATGCAATATGTCAGAGATGTACATGGAGAGTTACTGGTGTCTTTAATGCTAATGTAATTTCAAGACATTGTCTTGTTGTTCAAGCATTGCAGTCAGGCTCACCAAGAGAGAAATACTGTGAGCTGATTGGTTCTTTGATATGACATATCTAAAATCTGGTAAGCAAATTCTTTCAGGCAACCAAATAGGATAACTGGTGTACATATGTACTAGAGTTAAGGTAATTTACAACTTCAGAGGAAATCAAGTTAGCTTATGTGCGAGTTGCACCTTGTAACAAAATATGGTCTGAACATTGTGAAAAAGTTCTGGGTAAGTTATTCAAATTAATTCCTCTGTCCCCTGATGGCAACACAGGATGCCACTCCTGGTCAAATAGTGATAGTCAAATATTATTCATTCTGGTTTGTAAATTAATTTGTCTTTGGATTCTGACACATGCTGGTTCTGAAACTGATCCTGGTCAAAACAGCGATGGTCATTCTTTATACTGTTTATTATCTATCAGATTTATAGGGAGGATCATCATTCACTCTAAGTTTACATGTACTTCTATTATTATTTTAAATAACCTGACAGAACTGCTGTGTCATAATCGAGCACCAAAATTTATGTGCGAAAATCTAGTGTATGTAATGCACAGCACATTTTTGACAAAAGTGTAGCACTTCAGATTGTACAACAGACACACAAGTGAATAGTGCATTTTAATACAAATTTAGAGCAAGATACAGTAGAGCCAAACAATGAATTACACTGCATCAAACAGATGTTTCGACTATCAAACAATTTAACTGCAAGTCTGGAACGCTGGCAAGACTTATTTTACGATACATTACAAGTTTGTTCACAAACTTTTTTTTGCTTTTACAAGAATGAAAGTAAAAGAACTCCAAGATATGAAAACGAGTCTTTAAATTTCAAGTTCTCCATGAATTGTTGACCAAAGACATCTGACTACAATGATTACATAGAGGTTATACAACAAGTGGTTGTAGTTACTTTTCAAAAGTTACCTAAAAACAAGAACATTGGCAACTTTCTTAAATTTTTGTTTTTGCAAATACCCTGAATATAACATAACGACCACAAGTGAAGTTATTTGATCTGTTTCTGCCACACTAAAAAAAGGCCATTCGAAAGTTGAATTGACCTGTTCTATAACTACGTGTTTTGTTAATGTCATCAGTCAGGGCGTTATGATATAACCTTTAGTGGTGAAAAATGCTGCTAATTGTGCAAATTAAACTAACAATTTCAGAAATACAAGGAGACAATTAAACTCATTAAAAATAAATAGAACTAAATTGGTTTGTTATTTACAAACAAAAAAATCGAAAGAAGTCCAAATAAAAATAAAATTGTTACAAAAACAGTCATAAACTACTCATGGGCATGAAACTGCTGCCTTTTCGGCCAAAGCTCAGTCAATGAAAACATGCTATCATGTTATACCACATGTGCCCATCTTGTGGATACTACATGCAGAATAATATTTTTGTGTATATGCACCAGATAGAATGATTAATTCATGCTGTGGGAGTTGAATAGCACCCATCTATTGCAGTAGAAATTAAGATTAAAAACAAGTTAATGCTGTTTGCAAAACTTTGGTCGATATAGATTTTTCTGTATATGGATAAAACAAAACCTTTTTGTCTAATGAATAGTTTAAGGCTGAAGGACATTCCACACTTTTTCAACCCCAATGTTGTAATTAGGCAATAACTAAAATTATTTGTTAACTTTTGCAAAGCCAATCTAGAAGATAAACGTGTACATATTCATATAAATATCTGACTTCTGCATTATCATACATTTTAATTCAAGTAAGTTTTCACACTAAAAGTTCAGAGCGAATCGTTGATATTTATTCAGTATTGCCTTTTCTTCAATTTTTTGTCATAACTTATTTCATTATCGTTTTCCTTTTTTCACTGTTTAATTACTAGGAAAATAAGTGCATATCTATTTTAACAGTCCAAATGTTCAATCTCTGTAACTTGAAGCAGAGACGTCTCTGCTTGAAGCTATCATTTATTGCTTAAATCTCCGTGAATATTCCGGGAGCCGATATTATATTTTCACTCTTTTTATTTATTCATTTATCCACTTTAATCTGTCCTACTTAACTGAGATATCAATTTTGGTTATTTCTGCTGTAGATGTAATAGTGAGCTTAACGTAAGAACCTTGTGAGTGACTTAAAAAGGTTTTAGTTTGTTTCGTTTGTTTGTGCCGGAAGCTATTCCGCAAGATATAACAATTACGGAAGCGCCATTTTATTAAACGAGGAGCTTGAGATTAGGGATTGCAGCAAACAAAAGCATACAAACAATTCAAGCCTTTTGGTGTAGCAGACACAGTCCTATCGTTGTAGGTAAAACATGAAAGTAATTTCGATACAGGCAATGTCAGTGTTAACGTGGCTTCCATGAACATGACACGAAGACGTTCATGTTGGTTGTGAACGGTTGCGTTGTTGTGTGGTGGTGCATGCAAAGCTAGTTTTTTTTTACCCCAACGAGACACATATTGCCCTATTCATTTACCCAGAGTATTGATTGTAAATTGTTTCTGTCGCTGCAACTTTAAATGCTGTAATTGATTTCTACATATGCTAGAATTTCTGTTTTTGTGTTTTTGCCCTAAAATTCCTGAAATCATCAAGGTAAATATGAATTAAAATGCAGCAAATAACCATTTCTCGATAAACCAAATCATTCCTATGAAGAGGTGATTGTGAGCTCATGGATGAAAAATTCACTCATATACAATAATAATACAGTATAAGGGGTCCAGATTGCAACAAATATTTTTCATTTTCCGATTTTCTTGGTATGGGAAACAAAAAGTCTATTTAATTACAGAGGTTTGATAAATATCAAAGAAGACAAGTTATACACCTGAGTAATGGTGGCGTTATTTCTTTGACCGTGCACTATTGTTTTACATGATTTCTGATATGTGGCATGTTCATTTGAAATAGTAATGTTATGAGGATAAAATCATTATTTTATGCCCTGAAAAAATACTGTCTTTTTTCAGATGTTATGATATCCAGAAATTTATGCAACTCTGGTCTTGCTGATGATATCAAGAACATATTCCAAATGTGCTGGATTGTAAGGATTTAAGTATACAATGTCAAGAAAGCGACATACTGAGGTGTCTTGGGATAGGTGAGACAACAATATTGAATGTTATGAATATTATCATATATGGCTATTTTTTACCTGGTCATGAATGACCCGCATCAATTAGATATGCATATATGCAGTCAAACTTCTATGAATCAAACTTTGATGATCCAAATTTCTCCATGTATTAAATTATTTTTCCTGTCCTGAATTTTATTCTGGCATATTACTACAAACTTACCCCTTTATGAATCAAAGTTTTATTAATCAAATGTTTTTGATGTATCAAAGTTTTTTCATGGACCATTAGCTTTGTAGTCTTGATAACACAGTAACTGACACATCATGATTCAAAAACAAAACATTTACTTGTACTGTACAGGAATTATTCTGCTCCATGGCAAAATTTCACAACTACCAGACAATGGGATTACTATAGCACACTTTTATTGACTCTGTATTACAAGATTAGTTAATGACTGGACACTGGTTAAAATTTAATTGCTTGCATACTAGCCATGACATTTAATCAAAGAAGATAACTTTCTTGCTGTGTTTCGTCTTATTTCAACTTGATCCATAAAACACATATACTGTGTGACATGAAGGCAAAATGTAAATGTTAGCATGCATTGTTGATTTCTCCTTTATTTCTATTCAAAGTTATGTTGCCTTTTTTCATGAATGAAAATGTTTTGTTTTAAGATAAAAAAATGCATTTTTTTATCTAAACTTGTGTGTTGGTATTCACTGTGTTTGTTCAGGTAGAAATATTGTGTCATCAACTATATATAGTTACGAATGTGAAAATGTCAATATAACCCACCATGAATGATTTAAAGTCTTGATGTATCAAAGTTTTTTGCTAGTCCCTTGAACTTTGAAACACTGAAGTTTGACTGTATTATAATTATATGCTTTCTGCAAATAGTAATTCTAATTTGAATTGATGAAACTCACTGATGAAGCTCATTCAAGTCCAGTATAATTTAGTGAGAATAGGGTACATATTTATTTGTTTTCTTATTTAGTTATTCATAACCACATACAAAGTTATTGTTTTATGTTCATCTGGTCAATTCAGTCTATCAACTTTTTACTAAAATTGCCTCTAGCCGTGAATGACTGTACTGACTTTAAACAAATTTGGCCAGAAGCATTAACTGGGAAAGGAGCAATACAAGCTGTCCAGCGTCCCTAAAATTCCTAAAAAATCCTAATTTTTTTCAGTTTTGCTAAAATTCCTAAAAAAAATGAAAAATTCCAAGTGAATTCCTAAAAAAGTCCTAATTTTTCACTTCAGTTCCTACTTTTTTTTATATTTCTTACATTTTACTGAAAATGTTTTCATTAAATTCATACTTAAAATGTATTTTAATGTAGTCTGTAGTTCTAATTCAGGGTAGACAATGATAGGCAGTTGACCAGTGGATCTATGTACCCAGATTGTTATTGGTTGTGACAGAGGTGTGATTCTTAAGGTCACAGCCAACAGCAGCTGGGACACTGAAACCCTGGAAGGCACCTTTCCTGCAATTAAGGCATTGTATGTTAGTTTCTATTTTGTCAAATTTGCAAAGGTAAGTCAGTTTAATGCTTTCATACTCCCAATTCTAGTTACAAAATTCCTAATCTTAGCCCTAAATTTGCCCTAAAATTTTGTAATTTAAAATCTAAATTTAGCCCAAATTGTTTGTCAAGAAGTGCTGGACAGCTTGGCAATACAAGCCTTATAGGCCTCATGTTTGTTGAGGTAAAATGAATTCCTTACAATGCTCTGCTGTGTTTTGTTACCTAAACTTGATAAAGATTGTTTCAATATTCTGTGCATTAAAATGTATATTGTACCTTGTAAATGGTATTGTAATGGAAGATTTTGTTGGTTTACAGTGACGATGACCTACTTAGGGATGATACGTCTGCCATAAGTGCATTTCCAAAGAGTGAGGTAAGCATTTCGGCTTTCGTCATGGAAAAGAAATTGGTCACCTTGTTCTGACAAATATTTAATTAATAAGGTGAAATTAATAATTCTTTTACATTTTGGCATTAGAACTGCTTTGATGATTATATGTGATGGTATAATGAGTAAAAAATATGAATGGAGACAAATGGTGTATGAAATTATTACCAAAGGAATTAATTTTAATGATTTCTGGTTACCTGAACCATCATGAAACACCCCATGGACCTGTTGTTTACAATCACTTGCAAGAATTCAAGAGAGAAAGATTTTGTAATCGAACAAGTTTACAATGGTATACTAACATGTCTTAAAAACTATGATTCAAAATGATTTATCATTTACCCCTTAGGATGTCTTAATGAATGACCACATTATTTGAAATTTACGTTGACTGCTTTCAGATCCGAGCAGACACAGATGATGAACTAGACGAAGAATTGCTTCTTGGCAGTGATGATGATCAGGAACATATCAACAAAAAATCATCCTCTGGCAAAAAGTCTGTTTCTTCATCGAACAAGTCTTCAAAAGTCAACTCAAAGCCTGTGTCAGTGAAGCAGAAAACTGTTTCCCTGAAATCTAGTGTAAAGTCTGTCTCTGATACAAATGTTCAAAATGACAAACAAAAGCAGGGAAAAACGACAAGTTCTAAGTCACAGACAAGTGTTGTTTCACCAGTGGAAAAGACAAAGGAACCATTCAAATTTACAAAAATTGTACCCCCTTCACCAGATACAGATAAAGAAAAACCTTCAAGGAGTAATACAAATATTAAATCTAATTCAAATTCAAAGGCAGAGTCTACCAAGGAACAACCACCATTGCATGAATCTACCGCAAAAACTTTACGACCACCTCCTCCAAAGGAATTAACTTCTAAGTCACGTTCACATAGGGACCAGTCCCAGAAACACAAGGCTGGTAGGGAGTGTACTTCAAAGGATGAACCATCACCTCCATGTGAACCAGTAAAGAAGGAACCTATCCCAGTTGTAGAGTATGTTTCTCACTATATGTAGTATGTGAGATATAAGTACTACTTTTATTCAGTATGTTACTAAAGTTAGCATGCAATAAGCCATAGAGTCAATACATCACTTCTTACTCAGGTTCAGGAAGGGAGAAGGGGAGCTTATTACTCAACAAAAATAACAAAATAAATGTATGCATGGTTGAGCTTATTACCATTATGATTATCATTGAGTGCCTCGGTAGCCATAATCACTGATGCACTGGCAGTCAAGTTCAAACAGAGCATGGTCATCTCTTTCCCTAAAGAATTTGGTTTGGAGGAACACTAGGTTTGTCAAGTTAGTTCACCAATTGTGAATGTTGGTTTGAACCTGTAGTTATCCTCCCCAAACCCTAACATTTTCTTCCCAAAGTGATGTCATGATGAAAGCTTGACAGAGCCTATGTTGATTGTTGAAATTGTAAATGACATTATAAAGGTTAATTTTTATTTCCTTATGGTAAATATATGGTATGTGTTTCTTGACAGTTATTTAGAGATCAGACATAGGAGAAAATACCTTCAGACTTCGCAAGCCAAATGGGATTTTTAATACCCAGATTTGGAAAATGTTTTATATGAAAACCCACTGGTGAAATTATATCTATAACAAACTAGATATTTGTTCCAGACTTACTTCCAGAAGTGACTTTGAAGATGAAGAGGAGGAGGAAATAGTACTTGATATCTTGGATCCAGCAGCCGACCAAGAACTTTTTGAGGAAACAGACCCCCTTCTACAGTCTAGTCAGGTATACAGAAATTCAGAATTGAACCTGAATGGTTCAGATGTATTGAAATGTTATTATTTACATTTTCTTTAATGTGAAGTATTTGTATTAAAAATTTGTAGTTGAGATGCAAGCAAAGGAAATCTTACTTTTTTAGATGTATACATGGCTTTTAAATATATACTGAAAAGTGGACTGAAAAAACTTAAATTTAATCTTCACAAGTATGATACGTAAATACGGAATCAAGAAATGGTCTGAAGTAAGAATAAGAATGGTAGGGGTGAAGTTGTAATGCACTTGCCTTTCACAAGGTGTCTTGGTTTAAATTCCCAAAAAGGACATTAGAGCTGAAAAGAATAGCAGATTTTGGTATTGGAATATTCGTTCAATGTATGAATGGTAATGTGGTCAATTAGATCTATGTACATGCATTCAACTAGATACCAGTTTTCTTAATGTTTTATTTAACTTATGAATGGGGAAAAATATATTTCAAGTTTTATGTTTAATTTCAATAAAAGATACCTTCAATTAGAATCGGGGGTGAAACACATCAAAATCTGGAGAGCAATTAGTAAAGCTAGACTCAAGGTGGATCATGTTGTGAGATGATGAGCTATTTTTTTTTATGATAAAATGACCCAGCATAGCATACATTCAGCTGTAGATTTCGCTGAATTCAATGGTAAATTTTCCGGAACCTAACTTAAACACTTTTCCGTGTTTGCAATAAAGGAGTAAAATTGTACTGAATATTTCAATACCAATTCACTATTCGAATGTTCAGGAAATATGTCTTCATTTGTGAATGTTGGAACATTAATTTAAATTGTGAATTAGATGTGGAAGAATATGAGGTCACCTGTCTGACCATTTGGGTTTTCCCCGCATACTCCAGTTTTTACCACATTAATACCCCTCCCTCGCTTCCTTCTGACTCAATAAGAGGGATAAATATAAGTTAGAAATATTTGCTTTGCAACAGTTATGAAATAATTCAGAATTAAAAAAAAAGTACATGATTTCTTTAGTAGAAAATCAAAAGATAGATATTGTTGAATTTCTTAATTATTTCAATTTGCCAAATTTATTTTGTTTCATTTTCTTAGGTGGTATCTCATATTTAGTATATACAACAATAAAAAAAATCAACATTTACAAAAAGTACAGACATTTTGATAGTGAGGGAATCCTTGTGTCAAATCAGTTAGAGGGCTTGCAAATATTAAGTAAACCGTAAGTAAAGTAACCCTTTGTCATGAATATCAGCATAAAAATGATCACTAATAAAACTTGCTCTGTGTGTTCCAGGATTCTTTATTGAAGGAGACAGATGTAGAAGAGGAAGAAGATAATGAAGAAGAAGAGGAGGAGGAGGAGGAAGAAGAAATGGAAGAAGAGGAAGACGAAAATCAAGCTATTGCAGAGGAAGATTCTACCCTAGAGGTCATTATTCACAAGTTTTGTAGTCATTGACATTGCTACAATGGAACCATTATAGGATTCTGTTTGTTCTGATTACAAGTTATACAGAATTTATCATTTGGCCTCTTGTTTAAAATGTTGTAATATAAATTAATGCACAATAGATCTTTGTGATCTTAATCCATTCACCTTGTCTCATATCATTGAACAAAGCGGAAATAGTAAAACACGAATTAGACAAAGTTGACCAAATTAAGTATTTGACTTATCTGATGGTTCCACTTAGCTATATTTCTATGAAGGAAACATTGTGCATCGATGATTGACCCTATTTCCATTAGTTGTTCACCAGATGGATGTTTCATAGCATGGCTAACATTGACGAATAAGTAATAAATTAATAAAAAAAAAATTGTAATTTTATTCACTTATGATATTTTAAATTGAAATAAACAGTTATAAGGAATATAAAACGAAAAAAGTATTGTGAAGTACTCGTCATTGAATTGCAGCACACATGTTGATACACACCCACTCTCATACAAATAACTTAGTGAAATTGATACACAAAGTAATACAAATAGTGTACTGACATTTATATCATTAAGATATCTCCTGTTTTTAAAGTAGGCCAACTCAAATTTTCTGTCACACAATGTTGTAAATCTTTTTTGGTCGACCTGTAAGTACAGACAAGGATGGAACAGATAGAATAAAAATGAAAACATAATCAAACTGCTTACAAATAAATTTCATCCCTATCTTGTCTGAAGTAATTCTGATATGCAAGAGCTATAAAATTCTCTGTGAAATATATAAAGCAAATCCTTCATTTAAGGAATCAACAAGAATGAGGTACTAATATAAGATTTGCAATTCTAGGCTTTTTTGGTTGTCTTTGGTCTGTCTGTAATAAAAAAAAATGTCTTAACACTATTTTTTTGGTGACACAGAGATTGTAGTCAGTTGAACATGATGTATAATGAGTGTTGCTTAAAGAACAGCATGTATTGGCTTTATCAGAACTCCCAGATGGAAGTTGCTGAGGAAGAACATGAAACAGAAAGCGATAGTGATTCTGATGAGTCTGAATCAGGAAGAGGACGGTTCAAGTCAGAACGAGCCAAGATTGTCACTACAACGACAGTGAAAGCCAAACCCAGAGATATTGATGCCATACCGGACACACTAGGTAGTTGTTGTTTATCTTGCTTACAGTGATGAAAAGTAAAATGATGGTAATATAATGTCATCCTGATCTTTGTATTGATATAATTTTGTCACACACAGTCATTACAAATTTTAAGTTGTCAGTGCTGGTTTAAAAAAATAAACCATAAAAATTCAATTTTGATATGCTTGTCATCCAAATAATTTAAGAGAAAATCTTTACTCAGAACACTTCCTCCCCTATATGTTATAAATTAATCTTGATCCATCATGAATTAAAGAAAATCTGAAAAAAAATGGTCGGCAGATTAGAGATAAGGAATAGAAGAATGAAAGATTATTTCTCCATTTTGTTGGTTTTGATAACAGCAGAATGATCTAAATTTGTGTGATTGATTGACAGAGATTTCAGAAGAGCAGCAGGCCCAAATTGATGAATTCATGGTTGCTGGAGGCAAGAGAGGTCGCGGCAGAGGTCGAGGTCGTGGCATTGGAGGGCGGGGTGGACAAATGGCACAGTCTGGACGTTTTCCACCTTATCAAGGTCAAGGTCAAAATTACGGACAGCAGCAATCCCAGCAATACCAAGGACAAATGTATAACATGCCTCCAAACTTCCCAATCCAAAGTCAAGGTCCTTCCGGACCAGGATACATGAATCAAGGTCAGATGCACCAAGGTCACATGGGTCAAAATCTGAACCAAAATCAATCAAGTCATGTGCCTTCAGCACAAAGTTATTCCAGTCATGGTCCATCAAAAATGAGTATTGATGTGAGTGAGAGTCTACAAGGCCACACTCCACCAGTTCCTCTAACATCCAAGTCTTCGGTACCAACATTATTCACTCTGGCAGGTTTGGATAAACCAAAGCCGCAGCAGCCACAACCCCGTAAGATCCTCATCAACCCTCATTTCCGAGGTCCTGCTCAGCCTCAGCATGACCGCCCCCCGGCTTCTGCTGGTACAGCCATGCCACAGTCAGGGCCACAGATGCCTGTCCCCTACCAAGGCTCCACTAGTCAACCCCAAACTCACCAACACCCACAGGTATATATAAAAAAATAGAAGTCCTCATGTCAATCACTAATGGCGTTATCATTTTCATGTTAAATCATGTTAATACAATTGCACCAAGTACATTAATTTGCTTTTCACATGTGATAATTCTGATAATCAGCCATATATACCTCGTTTTCCTCATAACTGACATATTTTTAATATCAGGAAGATGATATGGATCAGTTGTTTGAACAGTTTACCCAAAAGTGATATAATGGAATTTAGGTATATTGAATGTCTTTACTGGACAGGTTTTAAGACACAGTACAAGTATCACTACTGTTTTTGAATGTATTGGTGAGGAGGCTGTATTTGTGATTAAGTAGTTAGATTATGAAATTTTTTTTAAGATTTTCTCAGTGACTCAGGTTGTATAGTATTAGATATATTATTTTAATCCTGACAAAAGGAAAGTTTATATTGAATAATAGACATTTTCTGTATGGTGTGTGTTTCAGGACCGAACCTGGCCTCCACACTCCCAGCCCTCAGGCCCTCCCTACCCTGTTCATAATACTCCACCCAAGTCACAGCCTGCAGGAGGCTTTCCCCAAAGAGCACAAGGATTTCCAGGTAAGTTGTGCGTTGTAACCTTTTAAGAATTTCAACTTCTTGAAAACTGCTTAAACGATTTCATTGAAATTTTACAAAATCCTTCCATGACTTAAGGCACACCAAAAGTGTAAATTATATGATCCCCAACCCCGAGGGCAGGGACAAAAATGGGTCAAAATGACTGAAATTTCCAAAATCATCTTCTCAAATCCCTGGTATGGTAGAATTAAGTATTCTTCATGGATGGAAAGGCAATACTTTCATGGATGGAAAGGCCTTCAGACACTTTAGCAAAATTGTTAAATTTCACGACCCCAGGACCTCACATTTTCCCCAGGGGAGGGGGTAAAGTTTACTAAGTTTATTTAGGAAAATCACATTTTTGAACTGTATTTATTTATTTTCTATTGGAAATAATTCAGACCTAGTCAGAATGGTATGCATATATTGATCCTGACTGACCTTGGGTGGCTGATGGATGGGGCCAAAAGGGATGAAAGCGGCTCAAAGTGCTTTAGATGCCGAAATGGGTCTCACATTTATTCCTTGGATGGAGGTTAACATTAGTACAAGTTTTTTTTGTAGAAATATTGCTTTTTTGAGATTAGCGTTGTTTATTTCCTACTGGGAATAACTTTTTTTACTATAGGACGGCAGCTGTGATGGTATGCTTGCATTGACACTGGCTTACTATCATCAGTGTCACAATTTCTTTTTCATGACACTTGAAAGCTACTTACCCTTCTCAGTTGACCATCAAGGCCATTAGGCCTCTTGTTGAGTATGATTTGTTTATTTTCTATTGGAAATAGTTCAAACCTGGTTAGAATGATTCTGCTTCCCGAAGGGAGAGCATACAGTCACTGCTTTGTCTGTCAGTCCATTTGTCTGTCCACCATAATTTTGTCCGGAGCATAACACAAATGCTATAAAAGGTATCAGCATAAGACTTCATTGGTAGATAGATCTTGATGAGGACAAGTGCAGTGTACAAGAACCATAACTCTCCTTACGTAAGCATTATGTGTACAATATAGTTAAAGTTATATTACTGTTTTCAACAAAATCATTTCAAAGATATGTTACAAGAAGCATTGTGACTCAGGTGACCGTTAAGGCCCCTTTTTTTTAGCTTGATTGGAACATTTTATTCTATAGACTTTAATTACTGTGGCATACCTAGAATCACTTTTCATAAAAATTTCACTAGTTTTGTGTCATTTTCTACCCCTGTGGAGTAATTCCAGAAACACCTGTAACAGTGAAAGTTCAACATATTGATATCAAACTAGAAATTATTGCGTTTTTAGCAACAAGTGAGAGCTCTGTGCGAGATGGTAAGTGGATATCATTAGAAAGCTTGTTTTTCATTTGGTTATTGCTTTGGGTTTTTTTTTAATTTCTCTGCCCTGTAATGATTAGTTGTTAATTAATTGAATCAATTCTTGTTAAAAAAATAAGAAAAAAGATAGATTACTGTGGAGGTTGATAGAGTTAAGTTTATCTTGTGAAAGATTTGAGAAAGAAAATATGTGTACTCCCTTTCATAGGGTTTGGACATCAACTTGTAAAATTTCTTTGGGAGAGCAGCTATATATAACAATAAAGGAAATTTAAAGGCTATTGATAAACTCAAATCATATGAAAGATGCAAGGTAAGGTTTTTTACTCTTGCTTTTGAGTGATATCAATATTACATCCTGCTTTTTAAGAATCTGGGAATTCTGCCATCATGGATAATGTAGAGGATGATGGTATGAGCAAAGAGTTGCAACCTTTGAATTCTTTCTTGTTCTGTTGATTGTTTAAATTAACAAACTATTATTGTTTATTGCTTAGTTTTCACTGCTTTTCAAGTTGTTGAGAGTTCGGTATGTTTTTTCAGTTTACATATTTTTCAATGTCATTGAAATACTGTACACAGCTTTTAATTGGTGCAGTGGTATTTTTGCAATGTTTCGAGGCCAGCATTCACACCACTTAGTGCATGTTTTCCTACCAGGGCAGAAGTCTCTCATGTTGAAAGATGTCAATTACAATTTTATATAAATAATTGCTATAACCATTTCATGTTGATATTCAAGCAAATGATGAAAAGCATGAAAATAATGCTGCTACAAAAATATTTAAATAGGTTATAAAACATCCTTGGGTAGAAGAAAACTGTAAATAATTAAAAACATAATTGTAAAAACCCTATTTTGATTAATTGGTATCAACAGAATGATATGTTAAAATGTTCTAGTCTCTAGTCATGATAATAACTATATGTTATTAAAGACATCAGCAGACAAAAACTGATTACATTTCTGCTCAATCTATAAATCCATATATATATCACCTTGTTGTGGGCATTACTCATACACTCTGTCATCAGTATACTGGGTATGTGAAGTAGGTGCCTCTTCTAGTGACCTGTTCTTGCTAAATACAATGTATTGGCTATTTTTTTATTGTGCGAATCTTGTTTGAGGCATTATTTGGTTTTGATTTTACTGCCTGACAAAATTTGCAAGTACAAGTACTTACCTCATTTAAAATAGAAGCATGGTAAACTAGACTGGTTATGTGTCTCATTGAGAAATGGTTTTAAGTTAAAGAAGATTGTTGATGGCCAGTACTGGCTATATATTACAGGGGATTGTTGACTGGGTGAGGACTGGCTATAGATTACAGGGGATTGTTGACTGGGTTAGGACTGGCTATAGATTACAGGATATTGTTGACTGGGTGAGGACTGGCTATAGATTACAGGGGATTGTTGACTGGGTGAGGACTGGCTATAGATTACAGGATATTGTTGACTGGGTAAGGACTGGCTATAGATTACAGGATATTGTTGACTGGGTGAGGACTGGCTATAGATTACAGGATATTGTTGACTGGGTGAGGACTGGCTATAGATTACAGGATATTGTTGACTGGGTGAGGACTGGCTATAGATTACAGGGGATTGTTGACTGGGTGAGGACTGGCTATAGATTACAGGGGATTGTTGACTGGGTGAGGACTGGCTATAGATTACAGGGGATTGTTGACTTGGTGATGACTGGCTATAGATTACAGGATATTGTTGACTGGGTGAGGACTGGTTATAGATTACAGGGGATTGTTGATGGGTGGGGACTGGCTATAGATTACAGGGGATTGTTGCCTGGGTGAGGACTGGCTATAAGTTACAAGGTATTGTTGACTGGGTGAGTACTGGCTATAGATTACAGGATATTGTTGACTGGGTAAGGACTGGCTATAGATTACAGGATATTGTTGACTGGGTGAGGACTGGCTATAGATTACAGGGGATTGTTGCCTGGGTGATGACTGGCTATAGATTACAGGGGATTGTTGACTGGGTGAGGACTGGCTATAGATTACAGGGGATTGTTGACTGGGTGAGGACTGGCTATAGATTACAGGGGATTGTTGCCTGGGTGATGACTGGCTATAAGTTACAAGGGATTGTTGACTGGGTTAGGACTGGCTATAGATTACAGGATATTGTTGACTGGGTTAGGACTGGCTATAGATTACAGGATATTGTTGACTGGGTGAGGACTGGCTATAGATTACAGGGGATTGTTGACTGGGTGATGACTGGCTATAGATTACAGGGGATTGTTGACTGGGTTAGGACTGGCTATAGATTACAGGGGATTGTTGACTGGGTGATGACTGGCTATAGATTACAGGATATTGTTGACTGGGTGATGACTGGCTATAGATTACAGGGGATTGTTGATGGGTGGGGACTGGCTATAGATTACAGGGGATTGTTGACTGGGTGAGGACTGGCTATAGATTACAGGGGATTGTTGACTGGGTGATGACTGGCTATAGATTACAGGATATTGTTGACTGGGTGATGACTGGCTATAGATTACAGGATATTGTTGATGGGTTGGGACTGGCTATATATTACAGGGGATTGTTAACTGGGTGAGGACTGGCTATAAGTTACAAGGGATTGTTGACTGGGTGGGGACTGGCTATGATTACAGGATATTGTTGACTTGGTTAGGACTGGCTATAGATTACAGGATATTGTTGACTGGGTGAGGACTGGCTATAAGTTACAAGGGATTGTTGACTGGGTGGGGACCGACTATAGATTACAGGGGATTGTTGACTGGGTGAGGACTGGCTATAGATTACAAGGGATTGTTGACTGGGTGGGGACTGGCTATAGATTACAGGATATTGTTGACTGGGTGATGACTGGCTATAGATTACAGGATATTGTTGACTGGGTGATGACTGGCTATAGATTACAGGATATTGTTGACTGGGTAAGGACTGGCTATAGATTACAGGATATTGTTGACTGGGTTAGGACTGGCTATAGATTACCGGATATTGTTGACTGGGTGAGGACTGGCTATAGATTACTGGCTAGGATTATTGTTGACTGGGTGAGGACTGGCTATAGATTACAGGGGATTGTTGACTGGGTGAGGACTGGCTATAGATTACAGGGGATTGTTGACTGGGTGAGGACTGGCTATAGATTACAGGGGATTGTTGACTGGGTGAGGACTGGCTATAGATTACAGGATATTGTTGACTGGGTGATGACTGGCTATAGATTACAGGATATTGTTGACTGGGTGAGGACTGGCTATAGATTACAGGGGATTGTTGACTGGGTGATGACTGGCTATAGATTACAGGGGATTGTTGACTGGGTGACTGGGAGGACTGGCTATAGATGGCTATATATTACAGGATATTGTTGACTGGGTTAGGACTGGCTATAGATTACAGGGGATTGTTGACTGGGTGAGGACTGGCTATAAGATTACAGGGGATTGTTGACTGGGTTAGGACTGGCTATAGATTACAGGATATTGTTGACTGGGTTAGGACTGGCTATAGATTACAGGATATTGTTGACTGGGTGAGGACTGGCTATAGATTGTTACAGGATTATTGTTGACTGGGTGAGGACTGGCTATAGATTACAGGATTGTTGATTGTTGACTGGCTATAGATTGGGTGATGACTGGCTATAGATTACAGGGGATTGTTGACTGGGTGAGGACTGGCTATAGATTACAGGGGATTGTTGACTGGGTGAGGACTGGCTATAGATTACAGGGGATTGTTGACTGGGTGATGACTGGCTATAGATTACAGGGGATTGTTGACTGGGTGAGGACTGGCTATAAGTTACAAGGGATTGTTGACTGGCTATAGATTGGGTTAGGACTGGCTATAGATTACAGGATATTTTTGACTGGGTGAGGACTGGCTATAGATTACAGGGGATTGTTGACTGGGTTGACTGGGTGAGGACTATAGATTACAGGATATTGTTGCTGGGTATGACTGGCTAGATTACAGGGGATTGTTGACTGGGTGAGGACTGGCTATGGCTATAGATTACAGGGGATTGTTGACTGGGTGAGGACTGGCTATAAGTTACAAGGGATTGTTGACTGGGTTAGGACTGGCTATAGATTACAGGATATTGTTGACTTGGTTAGGACTGGCTATAGATTACAGGATATTGTTGACTGGGTGATGACTGGCTATAGATTACAGGGGATTGTTGACTGGGTGAGGACTGGCTATAGATTACAGGATATTGTTGACTGGGTGAGGACTGGCTATAGATTACAGGATATTGTTGACTGGGTAAGGACTGGCTATAGATTACAGGGGATTGTTGACTGGGTGAGGACTGGTTATAGATTACAGGGGTGTTGACTGGGTGATGACTGGCTATAGATTACTGGGTGATGGGGGGACTGGCTATAGATTACAGGGGAATGTTGATTGATTGTTGGTGGCTATATATTACAGGGGAGGACTGGCTATAGATTACAAGGGATTGTTGACTGGGTGGGGACCGACTATAGATTACAGGGGATTGTTGACTGGGTGAGGACTGGGTTACAAGGGATTGTTGACTGGGTTGCTATAGATTACAGGAGGATTGTTATAGATTACTGACTGGGTGAGGACTGGCTATAGATTACAGGGGATTGTTGACTGGGTGAGGACTGGCTATAGATTACAGGGGATTGTTGATTGGGTTAGGACTGGCTATAGATTACAGGGGAATGTTGATGGGTTAGGACTGGTTGTAAGTTACAGGATATTGTTATGGGTTAGGACTGGTTGTAAGTTACACGATATTGTTAATGGGTTAGGACTGGGTGTAAGTTACCCAAGGTTGTTGATGGGTTATGACCGGTTGTAAGTTACAGGAGATTGTTGATAGGTTAGGACTGGTTGTAAGTTTCAGGAAATTGATGACAGGAGAGGATTGGTTGTAAGCTACACGATATTATTGATGGGTTAGGACTGGTTGTAAGTTACACGATATTGTTGATGGTTTAGGACTGGTTGTAAGTTACAGGAGATTATTGATGGGTTAGGACTGCCTGTAAGTTACAGGAGATTGCTGATGGGTTAGGACTGCCTGTAAGTTATAAGATATTGCTGATGGGATAGGACTGCCTGTAAGTTACAGGAGATTGTTGATGGGATAGGACTGCCTGTAAGTTATAAGATATTGCTGATGGGATAGGACTGCCTGTAAGTTACAGGAGATTGTTGATGGGATAGGACTGGCTGTAAGTTATAAGATATTGTTGATGGGTTAAGACTGGTTGTAAGTTAAAGGAGATTGTTGATGGGAGAGGACTCGCTATAACTATGAGTTAAAGGAGATTGTTGATGGGAGAGGACTCGCTATAACTATGAGTTAAAGGAGATTGTTGATGGGAGAGGACTCGCTATAACTTATAAGATATTGTTGATGGGTTAAGACTGGTTGTAAGTTTCAGGAAATTGCTGATGGGAGAGGACTGCCTGTAAGTTACAGGAGATTGTTGATGGGAGAGGACTGCCTGTAAGTTATGGGAAGATATTGCTGATGGGATAGGACTGCCTATAACTATTACAAAAAAGAGATTGTTGATGGGTTAGGACTGGCTGTAAGTTTCAGGAAATTGATGATGGGAGAGGACTTGCTATAACTATGAGTTAAAGGAGATTGTTATCTGGGTTACTTGCATATTATGCCTTGTCAGGATTTGTATTCATAGTATAATTTTTTGGTGTTCTGTTGACATACTTAAGTGAAACAATCATAGTTCAAATATTGGTCGCTGGAATATCTTTTAAAATTGAAAAATATTTTAGGTAGTTCTTTGAAATTTGTGTATCACATATAATTTAACAATAATTTATTTCAAATTCAAATTAAAAAAAAAACACCAATGAATCAAATAATATTGTGTTAAGTGAAAAGAAATTTCCTGAAGCCATGAACTTATTTACCCAAGCTTATTTCAGATTTATATGATAATGATGCTATCCTTTCTTACCCATAGGTGGGCCTCGACCTCAGCAAGGTTTTCCACAGAGTAGTGGGCCCCCAAATATGTTCCCTGGTGGTCCTTCAGGTCCTAGAGGACCACAACCTGTCCCAAACCATCCTCAAATGGGTATGCCTCCCCCCGGGCATCCCCAACATCGCCCTCTTGGACCATTCCCTGGTTCCATGGATAATAGATTTGGTCCTCCCCCTCAGCAGAGATTTCCATCACCGGGAGGCATGAATCAGTTCAACAATCCACCCCGCCAGCACCAGCCCGGCCCAGGAGGACCTGGTCTATTGGGCAATGCACCTCATCAGCACCCTAGGGGTAACCAGTTTCCACCTCACATGAATCAGAACCAGCGTCCTCCCCATCATGGTGGACCAAGGCAACAGTTCCATCTGAACCAGCAAGGTAATCCAGGTAACCAAGCCAGTAGAGGTAACCAAGGTAATCAGCAACACTTTCAGCCTCCAATGCCACCACATCAGATGAGGATGCCCCAGAATAATCAGCAGCCTCGTCATCCCATGCAGCAACATCTGCCCCGGCAACATCATCCACACCAACAACAGCCACGCCAACAACAGCCACATATGCAAAATCAGAACCGACAGAATCAGTTCCAGCCAAGACAGCAGTTCAGTGGCAACAAAAGAAAGTAAGTTTAGAGAGTTTAGTGTTATTTTCATGTTGTACAGTGGAATATCATATAGTGTAATGTAGTTGGATTGTTTGTATCTTTTGTTTTAGGGAAACACATTATAAACTGAAATAATGGAAACATCTACATATTAAAACAATCTACTAGTGACAATTGGATCATATATTTGAAAAGTTTATTTCTAGCTTTCCGTGTTGTTTGTTATGTACATGTTACATTCTTCCAGCTGTATGAATGAGTAAAGGCAATGATGGGAAGTAACTTTGTGACAGGCTGACCTCTTTTCAGAGGTCTTACTTCATAAGCGATTCTTGATAATCTGATAAAGTATTACAATTCTTGTATATTTTAACAGCTTCAACAGGACATCCCAGGAAGACAATCAACAGATTCAGAGTATACAGGTGATCAGTCGTGGAAAACGCCAGCCTGCAGACAAAGACAAAATTGAACACTCTCCTGCTAAAGTAGCGAAGTCAGAGGTAGGGTAAATTGTACAGTCAAGGTCAGAAATTGATGGACAGAAATAGGCAAGTAGACTTTTGCCAAAAAAACATACCATTATTTTATGCAAGTTTTTATCATCAGATGTTATGTTTAGCTGGAAGAAATGATGTATGCTAGCTAGGTTGTTAGGAAAGTCCAAATTCCAAAAATCATCTCTGGTTAAAACCTGTCAATCTACCATTGAAAAGGAGTTAAAAGAAACACTTTACAATTAACTCTGTATATAAGTTGTATATGCGTATGAGTGAATCAAAGATTTGTTTGTAGGAGATAGTTGACCCAGTTTTAAAAGCCAAATTGGAAGAGCAAAAACAAAAGAGAGATCGCATCATTAGGTTAAAGGAAGCAAGAAGACAGGCTTTAGCTGGTGTGAGGAGATCTCAGCTAGAGAAAAAACTGGCAGAGGAAGGTGAGAGATGACAAGTGTTTATTATAAATAGAAAACTTAACTGAAAAAACCTGCTGAGGATATATGTTACTTAATGAGTAACTGTTGTCTATATTGTCTTGTTAAATGCCAAAATAGGCTTTCATGGACAAATTATATGTAAAGAAAGGACTGGGGTGACATAGAAAAGACTGATTGATTTTGGTAAAGGCAATGGCTTTAAGGGTATTTTCATCCCCAACATATTTGGAGAGGAAGAGGGAGACATAGAATTACTCCAGTCCATACTATCATCTTATGTCAAATCAGTGTCATAGCTTAAGAACCTCTCCATGGATTTGGCCCATATGAAACCTTAGCGGTAACTTCTACCCTTATCCTATTAATTGGTCAATTTTAAGAAGCTAAAGGTCATGTTTGGAAGCTTCTACAAATTCATCTAACAATGATACTTATAATGTGTGGGAGAAGGTGGTTTCATGTCTTACAGACATTTTTTAGATTCTCGTGTTTATATTTAATCTAATTGATCATGTTTACTGTTTTACATCAAAGTAATGTTACATTAAATGTATTGTGATATGAAGACAACTGAGTAATAAAAAAAAATTGATTACAGGAAAGACCATAGCTGATGTAGAAAAGAGTGTTGTTTCTTCTCCAGCAGTTAAAAATAACACAATAGGCCAAGTTGTGAGGCAAAATAGTGCTGGTCATCAAGGTCAAGGTCAAAACCAGAGTCAGCATTTTCAGCACCGGGCCCCTAATACGGGACAGCCACGATTTGGCCCAAGGCAATCCCAACAGTTAGGTGGTCCGCGTGGGCCAGGACAGACCGGTCCAAGGCAACGCTTCCCTGGTAACAGGCCAGGTGGTCCAAGAGGAGGACAACACCTTGAGGGTCCAAGACCTCCAGGTCCAAGACCTCCAGGTCCAGGGAATACCAACCCACCAAATACAAATGTTCAACGTCAAAATTCTCAACCAGGCAATCAGAACAGACAAGTAAATATGCCTAGTCAGACAACATCTCAGGGAAATACTAACCAAAATGCTAGCTCTGGAAAGGATGGGAACCTGGTTCTGAAACAGAGGGTTACCATTCTGAAGAAAGATATACATGGAAAAGTGATTTCTAGAACAATTATGTTGAAGAATATCAGCAAACCAGGAGGTGTTAAAGATGACCGTAAGGTGACCATTCCTGGTGGTAACACACAGAGGACAGTGGTCAACAAGCCTGCAGGACCTGTTCAGAGAAAAGTTGTCCAAAATCAGGAAGGCAGGGTGAGTTTTTCCTGAACGGATCAATATGATACTTGTGTATATTATGTCTAAGCTCTTACTGGTTGATGGCCGTATTATGTGTTGATGGGCTGTTATTTTTTTTTTATTGAAAACATTACATATATTGAAAGACTAGAAAAACGTTTCTTGTACAATTTATATGTATATTATAATTCTCCTGGAAAATATTATATGATATTTGTAAAGTAAAAACCTAAAAAGTATCAAGCAGGTTAAAAAAGTTGACAGATTCTGATGAGAAATATTGAAGTTTCCAGATCATTGCTTCTGAGATGTCCCTAGACATGACATTGTCTTTGGGCCTTTGATCTGAGGAAGTGCACTCAGTTAATTTACTGTCTTACTTGGTTACAGATATTTGTATCCCTTGGTATAAAAGATGCACAAGCTACCAAGTGGTTATCTTTCTAATTTCTGAAAGGTCAAAGTTACTTATGTAACTAGAAAATAAGTTTTTCTAGTTTTACTAGCAAGGGTTTGCTAATAAAACACCCCCTCCTTACAGTGCTTCTTTTGAATTATATTTAGGTCATAAGTCTGATGTCTGGATCTGTTATCAATATGTATTTACAATTGGTTTCGGCACAATAATGTTATTTCTCTTGACATGAGCAAATTCAAATATAGACTTTGCTGTTCTGTTGACAGAGGGTGGTTGTTGGAGAGTCACCTCGCATGTCCAAGGTTGTGTCTGTTGACAACCTCTCTGTGTCCACCACGGAAGCTAACATCAGGAAGATGTGTTTTGGCATCGGAGAGGTAGAGGTAAGTAGTGATTGGAAATGGTAGGTTTTTACTTGTTAAGATACCTTGGTTGCATAGAAACACAAGTACAAAAAAGACAAAAAAGAGTGTTAGACTGATTTATGAACTGTGTTGTAATTTTAAAAATTTAGACTTGCTATATAGTTGTATATGTTTAAGAAATGAATGTAGCCTTGATATTGTATTGTTATGTAATACTCATTTAAGAAAAGTTATATCCAATAAAATATTCACAAAAGGTTTACTACCGATGAAGGGAAGGTGTGAACGACACACTTACTATAGTATTGAACAAAGTATTGATACTATTGTATTGAAGTATTCAAATAATCGAGTCAAGTATACAACGACCTCTGTGATTGGTCGGGGGCGGAGTTTAGACAACCTGAATAGTTGATCTGACACCCAATTTGTTCCGGTAGGCGGAGTTATTGTACACTATCAGTTACATAACAATTACTAAGTAATCGCTGGAAACATGTCCGACGACGGCAACAGTACGCAAAATTTTCTTCGACGAAATTATGTCCGATACGAACGATATGGGGAATCCTGTTTTTGTACAAGGCGATGTGGTTGTGATGGATAATTGTGGATTCCATCACCATAGACAGGGAGAGCGCATTTTAAGAAATATGCTGAAAGAATATGGCGTGTCCCTGGTTTTTCAGCCGCCTTATTCCCCGGAATACAATGTAACTGAATATGTATTCAATGTCATGAGACAGAGGCTTCGGGCAAATACCCGACTTGTGTCAGAATTTCTGGAACTTGCAGTAGTAAATGCTCTAGATATTCCGCCCAACCAACTTCAAAGTTTTTTCACATGTTGCGGATATGTATAATTTTCGATGGAAAGATCAAAAATAAAATAAAAAATATATGGGACCACAGAATTCCTTTATCTTTTAATGCAGTATGAATTATCGGCATATATCAGGAGGTCCCAGGTAATTCGTAATTCTTTGTTACATATAATAGAGCTTGGGCTTAAACCGAAATATTTTGAGCCAACCTCTCTCTCTCCCCCCCCCCCCCCCCCCTCCCCCCCCTTTCAAAAAAATAAATATATGAATAAAACTAGTACAGAATGACTATATGACTATATTCACTGTTAAGATGTTATGAATTCTCCGGTCCCAGTGATCTAACCTGTTGATATATATTTTGTACGTAAATTAGTTTAGTACTGAGTAACTTTCGTTTCTCGTTGTACCATCGATGGAAAAGCAAGGTACCATTGGGTGTAGAA